>NC_039280.1:17498541-18103958 GCF_003368295.1 Carassius auratus | reverse complement strand
ATATAAAAAAAATGTGCTTTATTGTTTAAATTAATATTTTATTGATGCTTATTAATACTTTATTTATATTTGATGTTTTTGTGGCAGGGTAACATTAAAGCACCTTGAGATTTTGTGCATTGTGCAAGAGACAAAGAAAGCCCAGGCAGCAGGTGATGTTTATTTGCACGGTGAATCCAAACAAATGGTAAATAAGAAAAGGAAAACAAAAGAAAATCAATTAACTTTACACGCTGCCCAACACGTGCTTTCACAGTTTAGAAAAAAAAAGAAAGAAAAAATTTATGTGGAAAAACAAAACAGTTGTATTTCAAAGAAGAAACAAATTAGCCAGACAATAGTGAAGGAGAATCACATTTGTGTTGCGAGATTTGTATTTCCGTGATGATAAATTATTTTAAAAAGAGTACGAAATAATGGCTTGCAGTCAAACTGGAACTGTCACAGAATCTCTTCGGTGAACAAGGATGCCAAAGTCCCCTCCGAGCAGTAAAAATCATGACAAAATGCTTTTCCATTTATTCACTTTTGTATATGTGCCCTTGAGAAAACACAAATTAATTAAATACTCTGGGAGTTTAAAAAAAGCAAATAAATGTATTCCCTCCCCAAAAAAGATACAATCCTTCCTGGAAGCACCTCAGAAATTCATTATAGTTGGAAGAATGCTTGTTAGACTGATAGTAACACTTTAGTTTAGGGACCAATTCTTACTATTAAGTTGCTTATTAACATTCATATTGGCTGTTTATTGGTGCTTATAAAGCACATATTAATGCCTTATTCTACATGGCTATGTTTTATGTTTAATCCACCCCATACCTAAACTTAACAACTGCCTTACTGTTAATAAGCACATTTTTTGTTATTAATTATTACAAAGATTTGCCTTCTAAGACAGTTTTGTTCATAATACTTTCTGGGTTCTGGGTTTGGGGGGGTACCAGACATTGGATGTGTGTGCTTGTGTATGTGTGTGTGTGTGTGTGTGTGTGTGCACGCTCTAATGGCATGTGTAAGAGACGGCAGGCACTGCACAGGGAGATTTATGGGTTCAGGTCTCTGGCTGTATATTTACAGTCTCACGACCTGAGCAGATCCACAGTTCAAGAGCAGGGCTCTAGTCCTCCATATACACAAACAATCCAAAACCAGCGTATAAACCTTTTTTGTCTACAAATGCTATTCATACAAACAAGCCACTATGCTAATTTTCAAAGCACTGGGTCTATCCGTCATCATTATTGTGTACAGTGATTTGATAAGATAATGCTTGCTAAAATGCCTATAAAGTATACAGGCTTTCTAAAACGCCAATATACGAACATCTTTATTGTGTGTTCGAGGGCAATATTCTTGCAGCATGATAAAACAAAGAAACATTTATCGACATGCACGCAGATAGACATTAAATATAAATAGATTTGCATTTCCTGAAGTGAACACAACAGCTTGCAAGGCAAAAGTGAAAATTATAAATGAAGAGTTAATACAATGTAGTTTAAAAAGCTTTTCTTTTTTCTTTTTTTTTTTGTAACATTAAAAGTAAATATCACTTTATATATATATATATATATATATATATATATATATATATATATATATATATATATATATATATATATATATATATAAATTATAGGGTGACAGTTTGGAACAAATCTCAAAAGTATATAAAAGCAAAATAAAGGCAAAGAAATCAAATGCAACCCTGAACCCCTGAAGAGACGTGGTGACCACTGACACTGAGCAGAGATATAGAGTCTGTCTGACAGCCGCTCTCCATAATCCCCTAATACACACAAACTCTGAAAGCAGGCACACAGGGAGACCCAGCTTACATCTCTATTTCTTTCATACGTTTACTCAGGCGCACACATCCAGAGAGTGATGGATTGGCGCTATGCTAACAGCATTAGCTGTCGTGCTGAGGGCAGACGGGCGGCTGAGGTTTTCAGTGCGAGCTGTGTCTGGTGAAGCCTGCAGACTCGGACCCAACAGTTAAGACACAGAGCATTAAATAACACAACAGATGCATGTTTATTTATCTAGCCCCCAGGCCAGCCCGACTGGTGAGTGAATCAACACCAGGGCCATTTCCATACGAGCAAATGGCGCATGTCATGGGTGGAGCAAACATGAATATGGCTGAGAGGGTTTTTTAATCAAGAGACAATGCTTGGTTTTTAAACCCCCTCCCATTGTGCTGGAGCCTACTCGCTTAACTCGCTTAATCTGAACGACTCTGAAAGTGATAGTTTTTACTTTTTATCTTTGTGTGTTAATGGTGTATTTCACCTCAGATGCTAAATATCATAGAATTCCCCTTTGGGGGCATTCTTAATTGGCATATTAATTTAGATATTAAATTGTGATAATAAATAAGGTTACTTTATAACAGTGTAGTTACAATGTAGTTACAATGTAGGCTACTTACTACATTGTTATATAGTTTGCCCCCAAGAAGCGAGCGAAATATGAGACAATGTAATCAGAATACTGATTTAAAAAATGGAACAATTGAATAAAAAAATAAAAAAATAAAAAAAAAACAAGGTTACATAACATTTTTGCATTTTACCATTTTTATGAAGATATTTTTTATGTGTTTATTAATCAGTTTTCCTCTTAGGGACAGTTATCTGTAGATGTTTTACTATCCTTATGGAGACATTTAGTCCCCCATTGTGGGAAAAATCTGACCCACACATACATTTTCAAATTAAACGAATTAAAAATACTGCAGACTAATTCATAAAACAGTGTAGTTACTATATGATTGAGGCTGGGTTCGGTTTAGTTGCTTATAGTTATGCAAAATGTACTGTTTTTAGCCTACTATAATAACTACATTCCGAATGTATAGCTGTGCCATGTTAAAATAAAGTGTTACCAATAATCGCTGAATGTTTCCTTAAGGTTTAGTTGAGAATTAGTCTGCAGTATTTTTAATTAGTTTAATTTGAAAATGTATGTGTGGGTCAGATTTGTCCCACAATGGGGGACTAAATGTCTCCATAAGGATAGTAAAACATCTACAGACAACTGTCCGCATGAGAAAAACTGATACTGATAAAACGAATAAACACATAAAAAAGGTCTTAATAAAAATGGTAAAATGCAAAAATGTTATAGAAAATATGTTTAGCTCAGTGTAAATCAATAGAGGTCTGTGTTATGACCTTATTTAGATAAGTAAACGTGTGTGTGTGTGTGTGTGTGTGTGTGTGTGTGTGTGTGTGTGTGTGTGTGTGTGTGTGTGTGTGAAAGTCTCTTTCACGCCACTAATCATGCCGTCGTATTCATGGCTTTCCTTTTCTTCCCACCTCTCTTCATGCCAGTAGAGCTCCCACCGTGGCCACTCACTGCAGCTTTTCACTTTGCAGACAAAAAGAGGCGACACGGCGCGGCCACGAATAATGCGGTCAAAAAATGCACTGAGAGGAATTGCTGTGTTTTATGAGCCATTAAAATTTTATTCATCCCACCACTGGAGCAGGTTTTGGCCAGGGGTCGTCATGCTTTAAATAAACTCAAGTCGCTCCAGCACTTTACCCCGGATCAGCATTTACTCATGCCTTTAGACTCAATGGACTGTTTATTAGTGCTGTTTGTTAAGGCAAGCATCAATATTTCTCGTACTCGGGGTTATGGTTATGAACAAACCCTTGATGCTGAGAAACATACTTTGTGGTGTACTTTGTCCAACACCATTTGTTCTACAGACATGAATGGTCCTCGAATCACGTGGCTTATTGAGGTGTGCTGTTATTTTTCCAAGCAATCAGAATATGGCATAGCAATAGTAAAATCGTTTTATTTGATGGTTTGAAGGATTGTGTTTAGAGTCACAAACCTTCCCAAAAAAGTCGGATAGGTATCCCTTTCAGTGCTTGGCTTGCATGTTGTGCTGCTGACCCTCCCCTCAACTCTGACTCTTGACCCGCAGAGGTATCTGTCATGACAGGAGGCTACTTAACACAAAACGGTGCCCGCTTCCAAGGGAGAGTCGAAAACAAGGCACAAACACACACTGTGGATTCCTTTATACCAGCCCTCGGCTTTTGTTTTGGACTGAAGAACGTGTTGCCTTTCCCCCCTCCCTTCTGCTTTCTTCCCCTCTCCTTTTTCTTTTCTTCTCATTCTTTCTTTTTTTTCCCTCCTGCGCCTAGCAGTGTTCTCGTTCCGCAGCAGGTAGTGGCTGGGAGCAGCAGGACTCTGGAAGATTGTAAGAGAGCGCCTTAATGAGCTGAAGGCCTCCTCGGCTGGAAACAAATGTATGCAAATGAGATGCACAACCCAAAAAGGATGGTGGTCCAAGAAGAGAAGACGAACTGCTGCTGACTGAGAGAGGAGTGAGTCCCCCCCTCCCCAAACCAGCACCAGGATGAGCTCTACTATCTCTCTCATCTGAGGAACTGGTAACAAAAGCACATTTTCTCATCCTCCACTGTAGGCAAGGCTCTTACCGGCTTTGGTTCAATGACACCCCGTGGAATTGTGCTTAACTAGTTCAGTTAATCAGAAGTCAGGCTGAAGCTGGATCTTGATTCCTCTAGATGTAATCAGATGTAGCTGGAATAATTAGAAATGCCAGGAGTATTCTTGTGGATAGAAATGCTGGCAGATATATGCTTCTGTTTTGCTGTATGTAATCTGCAAAGCTTTGGCACATTAATTTTGTACTTTTAATTCTGAGGCATGGTGAACCAGTGTTTACAACTGTGAAATTGTTACATATCTTATTTTTATTAGCTGACAAAAATGTGATTATGGCTATCATAAATAATTAAAGATGTTTTTTTTTTTTTCTGATTTTTGTGTACTTGATTACTTATTTATATGTTTTCATATATTTACACAGAAATGCATACATTTATAATAACAACAATAAATTGAATAAATGTAATGTGCATGTTTGATGCCAATCTATTTGCTTACGTTTAAGAAAATTAAAGCAGTGT
Source organism: Carassius auratus (assembly GCF_003368295.1). NCBI lineage: Eukaryota > Metazoa > Chordata > Actinopteri > Cypriniformes > Cyprinidae > Carassius > Carassius auratus. Next base: position 18,098,994 of record NC_039280.1, on the reverse strand, counting down.
TTTTTTTATGACAAACTTTATTCCTCTATTTCTCTTTCCTTTCTAAATAAGAGTTTTAATTTCTCTTCTAACTGAACAGTTTTTCTGAAGCGTGTCTTCTTCTCGTTTTAACCTCTTTTATTTTTCTGGGCGGTGAGCAGATTTGAACCTTTTAACGTATATACTATTTGCATTTCCGTGCATATTTGTTTATTTTTATTTTTTTCTTCGTTAAACATGATGTGTAATATTTAAACGATTTTCTTAAAAGCTTTGGAATTAGGCGAACTATGTCTTTTCTCAATACAAATGTTCGTTTAATAAATACAGGCAATTGACGGGAAAGATTTAAACAGTAAATGATTTATTATTATTATTATTATTATTATTATTATTATTATTATTATTATTATTATTATTATTATTTCGAAAAGACAGAATGTGCTTTACGTCCTGACAGGTGACAATACAGATGACGATCATGCCAAAGTCTATTACAGTATATATTGTAGCTAATATATTTATTTAAAATACGTTGTTATATGATTATTATTATTATTTATTAAAGATTTGACCCATCTTTTGAATAGAATAGAATAGAATAGAATAGAATAGAATAGAATAGAATAGAATAGAATGTTACATTTACAGAGACAATATCTAGTCAAATGCATGCCGAGATAAGGATGATCATTATTTGGATAGAGCCATTCAGAATTGTGTCATTTGAAAGTGCGTTGGTCTTCAACAAAGTCGATGGTCATCGCGACCGCTACCATTATTTCTCGTTAAGCATCAGTCTTATTCGACTGCTGCTAAAGACAGGAATCGAGTGTCGGGTGAAGGATTCGTGAGCTGGTGTCCACAGAAGAGCTGCGCGCGCGACAGAAAACCAGAAATCATTAGAGCAGAATCTGATTCCCGTGCACGTGCCCGCGGGCACAGACACACAGAAAGAGAAGAAAAACGCAGCTTTAGTGAGAAAATGAGAGGCACCTGATGATGGCGAGTTTGACATGTGTTAATTGCTCAACAGCTCTCCTCATTAGGGATTTCGGAAATGTTGAAGTGCTGCAGGAGAGCTGATGTTTGTCCGCATCAAACGCGCTGCCAATACACGCGCTATTATATCAGTCACTTCACACGAGCTGTTTTACATCACCGCGTTTTTTTCTCACTCGTTTTTTAAAAATCTCAATATCCCTAAACATCAGAACAGATACATGCTATACCCTAAAGAAAATCAACCATGGCTTTATTGCAGTAAAATGTAGTAGCCTAACCATGGTTTTAGGTGTAGCCTATTGATTACCATTTGTACAACCACGGTTTTACTACAAAAGGTTAAATTAATGTAAGTGTAGAAAAACAATGGTTAGTTTGTGGTCACCATTGTTTAACTATAGTGGTTTAATTTGTAGTAAAACCAATGTTAATTTCCGTAAGGGTAATGCTTTAATATGAAAAATAATGCTAAAATATGCAATTATATTGTTATTATATATCAATCAATCTATCTATTATCAATCTATGTGTTGTATTGTATGGTAATGTTGCACAGTACACCTTGTGCACTGGTTTCACGTGTAATTTTTCTAATGGCCGAATTCCTGTTTCTTGTTATCATGTATGTTCCCAGTGCCTGGTTTCCATTTGCCCCGCAACAATGAATCGTGTCATGTATTGGGATCCATTCCTCTGGTAAATTACTTGTTACCTGCTGGCATTTATTTATGTGGCTGTGAATTATAAAGCTTTGTTATTGCTCTGCCTTGGGTGAATTGTTTATGACACCAGTAATGGGAGTAATTGTTATTGTTGAAATGACCTGTCAGCTGGCCCTTGCAGCGGAGCTTGTCCCACTGACAGATAGTGACAGCAGAGAGGAGTCCTGGACCCGCACCTCTGATGAGTTCTCCGCTGATAATAAGGAGCGCCGGGCCCCTGATAATTCGCCTGTCAATGCTGCCTGCGCATCCCAGATCCTCAGCCAAATTGTTGTCATTCATTTTGACAAAGACAGCAAAAAGAGAGAGAGGCAGAGAGAGATTACCAAAATAAATTAATTTGTTCACACTTCCCCCATCTCTGTGAGGCTGCTCTCCAACCCGACTCGTAAATTGCGCTTTTCTGCTTGTCTCGGGCTTAGCGTCTGCTTCACCTGCGAATGCATATCTGAGCATTCACCAAGCCTCGTCAGGCTGATTTAAAACCTCTGTAGGCACAAACTTTCACAAATATCGGCCGCCGTGGCAGAAATAACAGCAGGCGGAGGGATTTTACCACAGTTCAGGAGGTAGAATTTGAACAGAGTCAGATTTCCTTTGTACCCAGAAGCTCTTACTCTAGACATATGGCAATAGCAGGTCAGCCTGACTGTGCTGGCGGGCAGATCGACCTCAGAGAGGCTGAAAATCATAATCAATGTCAACGCAGTCCGAGTGCTGCTTACAGGAGACATATCAGTCTGCGTCATATCGGCCTTCCTCTGTGTTAAAACAAATCTGGAGTGTTTATGTGTTAAATTCAGTTTTCCGTTCAGTTTAAGGAGCATTAAGTGGGAACTGATAGTTTGACATGACATGTCTGCGTCTTGCATTTCTGTTTTTCTTGCAGCCAGAGCTCACACTCATCAATACTGGATAAAATCACAAGCCGTGTGATCCATCACGTTAAATTAGGCCCCGGAGTTCCCAGTAATAATCTTTACTGCTTCCTGAACCTCTGGAAATAAAGGGAATGTTATTTATGGAATCATTTTACGTTGTCACTACATTTGCTTTGAGTTTCTAAGATTCCCTTAGAATTTTGCATCTCTTCTTGCAATTGCTTTGAAAGGTCACCTAATCCCGTTTTTAACAATACGGTTCGCCTCGAAGAAAGGAATATTCCAAAAAATCTGAAATGGAAGATTGTGATTAATATGATTCACAGCATGGAATCAGTTCTGCAGAGATGAATTCTCTGCTCGAATGGCAGGTGATGACAGAGGCTTGATTACGGCGATTTCATTTATTTGGGAATTCTAGACAGAGTGATGTCAATGCATGAAATAGCTTTCTTATCCCAATTTTATTTTTATGATTATTGAACTAAGATGTTCTTGAACTAAGAATGCCATTACAACACTCCCATGCTCAAAATAACCGTAAACACGGCACAGATTGCATCGTTTTTCACTGCGGATCAACAGTCCCCTCCTACTAATACATGCTTTTTTTTTAGCTTTCATTTTTTATTCAAATGGCACCATTAGCAATCTATTCATTTATCAAGGATGCAAAAATTAGGTTTTAAACAATGCCATTAATTATCGTTTCCAGATGCAGCACACACAGCAAAGTTGATTATGGTGATTTGAATATAACACAAGCCCACACAGATGGGGAGACTTTAGGAAAGAGAAGCCTATTTGAATAGGTTAGCAGACATTAATGGCAATAATGATTTATCCGTCCGGTCTGGCTTTTAATGATATTGTTATTCCACAGAGTTATGATGCACATATCCCAAACAGCAAATAAACTCTCCCATATTATATGAGCTCTATATTCTGCCTAATGATTTGTAAAATGTTCAAAATAAATAAATAAATAAAATCTGAAATTCATGATGGTATTCATATTATTTAATTTAGTGAGTTATTAATTTCTTGAATTTCAAGCAAAAAAAAAAAAAAAAAGATACAGCTATTCATAAAATTGTTATTCATCATTTGGGTATAAAGGTGCTGAATTATCATTTCCCATAAAGTCCATTCGGTGTGTTTATTAACTTTTTTATTAATCCATATAAGAAGTATTCCTTCATCGTGAGAATCTGAGGCACATGTTGAGTGCTGGACTGCGGTTGTCCATGTCCACATCTGTTTTTTATTAATAACACTATTTTTACAGAGAAGCCTCTTCAAGAGAAAAGGCCGAGGTGCGTAGGTGAGTTTCGTCGTCTGATGAGGCGTGGGGTCTCCACAGGGTCAGACACACCATGACACCTCCACCATCTGCCCCACCTCCATCCCATCACACACACACACGCACACGCATGTACTTCCCTCTACTGCTCTTCTGTCCCAGCAATATGCCATTACATTGTGAGAAATAAACACTGGTGTGCTTTAATGCAGTGTTTATTCTTCTAATCCGTCTCCACTGACGTTTTCTGTGGGAAGAGCAGAGGCTGGTTAACCTCGTTGATCGCTGTTTAATCAGTGTGATATGGAAGTGAAGGTTGTTTTGGTGAGAGTTGGCCAGATGCTGTCATTGAGTTTTGCTCAGGGCAATATTTGGGTTATGATTTGGTGAAATTACTTAAAAGGCCACTGCCACGGCTCACCTAGAGATAAAAATCAGTGAAACATTGTAGCCTGTGATGATTAATATATACATTGCTATATTTTTCTCTCTTATGCTCATCAAAGCTGCATTTATTTGATCAAAAATGCATTAATTTTATAACCATTAAGGTAACACTTTATAATAACTGCATGCTATTAATCATTAGTTAAGCATTAGGAAACAGTTAATTCATCATTTATAAAGCATTAATAGACATTTATAAGCAGTTTATAAATACAGATATAAATGCTTTATACCTGATTTAAAAGCATATCTATAATGTATTTAATAATTGTTTTTTCATACTTTATTAATGATCAATTTATCATTTCTAAATTATGAATAGCATTATTTACACTCCAGTTATTAAGGAGTTGTCAGTGGTTCATAAGATCACTTAGAAATTCTAAGTAAATGATTAATAAACTATTTAAATGTGCATTCATACATCTTTTTATTCAGACATATAGTAATAGTTACTTATAGTGTTAATAAATGGTTTATTAACATGTATTTCTACTGTAATTCAGGGTTAAGTCAGGTAGTTATAAAACATATGTAGTTGTTAGTTAACTATTTTTGTGAGTTCATCTAAAGTGAGGACTATTTATGCCTTGTAATGAAAAACAAATTGAGATTTAAAGGCTGTTAATATTTCTATGTTCTGTATCACTGTGTTGTGTTTGTTTCTGTTTTTTGTTTAGAAGATAACTGAGCCTTTAAATATCCTTTATAAATGCTTTACAAGGCATAACTAGTCCTCACTTTAGATGAGCTCACATAAATAGTTAACTGACCACTACTAAATGCTTTATAACTACCTGAATTTACTACATTTCTTGTGATCTTATGAATCACTGGCAACTCCTAAATAACTGGTTTGTAAATAATGCTATACTTCATTGAGAAATGATAAATTGATCATGAATAAAGTATGAAATTACACATTATAGATATGCTTTTAAATCAAGAATAAAGCATTTATATCTGTATTTATAAACTGATTATTACTATCTATTAATGCTTTATAAATTATGAATTATCTGTTTACTAATGCTTAATTAATTATTAATAGTGTGTAGTTATTAATTGTGTTCTATTTTAATATACTTGAAAATATTTATCACCCCACATTTTTGAACGATAGTATATTTTAAAGTATATTAAAATAGACAACCATTATTTAAATTGCAATAATGTTTCACATTTTTCCGATTTTTATTTATTTATAAAAATAATCTGTATTTTGTTCAAATAAATGTAGACTTGGTGAGCATAAGAGACTTTTAAAAACAATCTTACTGATCCCAAACTTTATATTTCTGTCTAATTAAACCCATATAAAGTAGTTTTGGAAGTAAATTCATGTATTTGGGTTGATCTGTGATATTAGATCATATTTTTAACTTGAATATGTCTAGTTCAATTAGATTTCACCATCAGTGTAGATCAAAATGGTGCGTTAATAAGATCGGAAAAACTTGAGATTTGGTTCTTGTGGGCGTCAAACATAATATGTCAGAATAAGATTTGATTGTCAGTAAATAATAAGCTAAATTGTGTCTGTTGACACCGAAATAACATAAGACAGGTTTTTGAAATGGCATGAGGGTGATTAAATGGTGACATTTTCATTTTTGGGTGAACTATATTTTGAACCACTGTCATTAGTTTGATGGTGAGAGGCAGAATGAGGGCGAGGAAGACCGCTGGCGTGCTTTGTGTGGGAGCAGGTGTCCGAAGAGAGGCTAATAAACACCAGCTACAAGCTGGATGCTCACTCCAAATAATGTCTTTTGGCCATGGCTGGGCTATTGACGTAACAAGCCTGTGTTTCATTAATGACGCCCATGTCGGGCATCAGTTACGGATCTCTCTGCATCATCTTTCAGTCGTTCCACGTCGACCTCACTTTGTTGTCATTTTGGATCTTGCCGTTTCTTCCTCGGTCTCACCTTGCCGTCTTTCTCTCTTTCTTCTCTCTCGCTGTCTCACGTCTGGATGCGATGCAGGCCAGTTGGGACTTAATCAGAACCAGATGGACACGGTGTCGAAATTGTCCAAAAGGGTCTGAGAACGTGGGGAGCTGTCAGGCCTGTGGAGAGAGTGGAATTCTTCAGTAATAAAACATGGATTTATCGCCTCTCTACCACAGTCATAGCCCTTTCTGTTAAAAGCCGATAGAGAGAGGGAGGCCACTGTCCATTATTCTCACAAAACTCTGGTGCGGCTCCGCAGCAAGGCCCAAACTAGCAGGCTTCAGAGAAGGCGCATTAACCGAGAGCTTTCGTGTCCCCTACTGAGTCAAATGAACCTGCTAAAATAGCCGCTTTTCACAATAAGCTGTGTAATTGAAACCAGAATGTGGAGGATTTGATAAATTGCTTGACCCTGTAGGAATGTTAGAGCCGTAAATTTTTAGTGCATTTTGGCTATGTGTTTGGGTAAATGCATGTCTGTTCATGTGTCTTTCGGCGTGTGAGTGCGTCTGTGATTTTACTATTTTTAATAATAATGGCTTTTCACTGTCGTTTTAGTGAGGGCAAGCATACACACACACACACACACACCGAAACCATTGTGGGCCTTAAAGCACCTTTCCATTCTAAGATCAAATGGTCCATAAATCTTCAGAACTCTATGGAGTTCCTTCACGTACTTGCTGGTTTACATTAAAGATCGAAAGGTCCTTGGAAGGTAAACCATCTGATGCATTTTGCTGTATCAAAAGATTTAGGGGCACATTCATGCAAAATGAAAATTGCATTGTTCATATTAAACGTATGAGATATATTAGTAAAATAAATCAAATGTTCTATATCATAGGGAAAAAAAAAAGATCATTGGGAATTTTAGGAATTCTGAGTGACAAAAACTAAAATGGACTTTATCTTTACATTTGTGAACAAAGGGTAAGTTAAGAAGATAAAATAAATAAAATTGTATTATTATTATTATTATTATTATTATTTTAAATCAGATATATGCATGACCTATTTAGTGTGTGTGTGTGTGTATATATATATATATATATATATATATATATATATATATATATATATATATATATATATATATATATATATATATATATATATATAAATCATAAATTCATTCTTATTTTTCCCACTCCCTCAATGCCGCCCAAACCCGTTCGGGCACTGTGAGGTCAGCTCAGTGTAAACACAGCACACGGCACGATTTATGGCGTTTGCTGCGGCTACAACCAGAGGTCTGTATATTTTCACATCATAATTGCTTTTTGCAGCTTTTCAATCACTGAGAGCTCTTTTTGTTTTGTCTCTCACCCTATTCTAAGGACTGAACCATACACAACGGCCCAGGGGTATTTTCACCTCATTCTTAATTCTTAATTTCACCTCACATCTTAATTTATGCCATGTCCTTCTTTTTTTCGGAGTCAAGTGAATTGTGTAGCCCTGTGAAAAGGAGCATATCACACTTGAGAATTGGGACCGCGGGGTTTCTCACTTGTTGACAGTAGTTACCTGTGCCCTGGCAGACCCTTGGCCCTGGGATAAAATGGCTTCTATCATGGGCCAGACACATAAATATTTCCCTTTCTATTTTCCAAAATAGCTTTTAATTTAACAAGTTTTATGGCTCTAATATTAAGTGCATGTGTTTTACAAGACACCGTGTCCTCTGAGTCACCCCTAAGATTTCGACTGCTTTTTTACCTTATGAAGAAGAGGGGCGGGGGGGTTGACTGGGCCTCTAGCAGACACTCCCCTCTGCTCCCCTTGGCCTGGGCCTCTCCTTCTGAGGGACAGCCGTGTACAGAGTCTGGGATTAGGGGACGGGCAACTCCCTCTGTCCACACTAGTGTGTTCTGGCCCGCTGACCTCTCCCTTGGGGTTCCAGGAGTCCTAAAAAACCTCTCAATCACTGAAGTTCCTGCACGATGGGGATTCCATGTGTAGAGAGCACTTTAGCAACAAAACTGAGTCTCGGAATTGCAATAAATAAGACGCCTCTTAATTTTAACCATGGTTAGGATTATGTTTATAAAATAGCTCCCTGGTTATGGATTTATTACTGGGCCACAAAATTTTGAATGAAGGGTTGTGGTGGATTTGCATATTTGTGTGTGTGTGGAGAAAGAGGACCTGAATACTCTGTCTGTCCCCTGTAGGGACAAACTGATTGCTCTCTCTGTGAGGATTTAGTTTATTTTTGCTTTATGCTCACGTGCAGTTAAATAAAAAAAAAGGTATTTTGAGTAAAAGCATCTCAACGTCATTGCTGTTTTTCCAAAAAGGATGGAAACAACTACTTCACCCAGTAATGAGCATAATGAAATCCTGTCATCATGTACTCATCCTCTCAGTGTTGCAGTCCTGCTTCTTTCTGTTTCTTCCTGGGAACACAAAAGGAGAAACTTTAAAGAGTTGTATTGTCACTCTTTTCCACGAATGGTCAAAGGATGCAAAAGCACAGAGAAAAGTATTATAAAACAGTCAGGATGATTTATGCACAGTAAGTCTTCTTGAGCCATGCAAAAGGTATCTATGAATTAAATAAACTGTAATAAATTGAATAATTTGTGAAGTCTATTAATGAATCATTCTCTTGAGTCAGATCAATTCAATATACCGTTTGATCCAGGTTAAAAACCAGTCTGAATGATCTGTTCATGAGTCGGTTTGAGTCGGTTCTCACAGTCTCAGTATCGAACAGCTCATTGGGGTGGAACACTTTTAGGGAATGATAACTTAAAATTTGTACACAATATGTACTTGTGCTATGGATCATGTTCAGTGGACAGGTGTGAGTATTTGCTTTTTTTAAAAGAAAGAAATATGTTTAAATTATGCTGTCATTGTGTTGTTTTAAATTATTCATAAAAAAATTTAAGTTATCTTTATTTAACTATGCAAAAACACTCACTGACCTTGTCTGGAAGGCAGCAAACAACACAAAACAAAATGTTACAAACAGACAACAAAGACTTAAAGACTATCTAAGGACAATAGCTGAGTTATGCAGATTACTATATAATTAATATCACTTTATATATATATATATATATATATATATATATATATAACAATAAACTGTAAATACCTTATGAGATGGAGGTAATTTTTAACTGATCAGCCTTACTCCATATAGTATTTATATAATTATATATATTTTTTAATTAAATATTATGGCATTAGTATTAAATGATAATCTTGATCTTGATGAAGAAATCAGTGACTCCGCTGTGACCTTGCAAGCAAATAAGTGTTAGCAGTAACTAACTCTCAATAATTGCTATATTAATATATTCTTTTGATTTCCTGTAACCAACTGTTAACAAAACTCTCTTTTTTATATATAATTACAATATTCATATTTTTTATATATATATAGTGTCTGCTGATTGCAAATGCATCATGAACTGAATTTAAGTGGGCTTGCAATGAGATTTTCAACATGCTTCAATGTCAATAAAGCATTTGATCATTAATATTGATTTTATTTTAAATCAAAAATAAGACTCTTGGCGTAAGTGAGGAACTGATAGATGCATTCATGAAAACATAAAAACCTGCAACCTGTATAAGATAAGAATCGATATCATCAGTGGGCAAATGAAGAATAAACAATAGAGGTTTTCTTCACAGAAAACAAACACCCTCACACACACACAAACACACCAGAGCTCACATCTCCAGTGTGCTTTATTTACCCCTGCTTCTGAAATTCAGCATGTCATAAATCTACCCCTCTGAATAAGCCTGGCATGTTTGAAGGTTGCTGTGTCCATAATACCATATAACATAAGCACACTGCAGTTGATTAGTAGACATAAACATCAACTGTGGCCCGGACACAGTTTAGCACCATGCTACAATTCATCGGTAAACTGAACTGCTGCTGTAAGTGAAAAATCAAGGTGTGTTGTCCCAAGAGTGGACACGGACTACACCATCACAACATGAGAAGGGGAGAGATAAAGCAAGGGAGATATTTCAATTCAGATTGTGCCTAAGGTTACAATGCATCAGTATTAAAATGTTTCTGAAAAAAGGCTTCTAAGCCTATATTTTCCATAATGTGGATTGTGCAATGGAAAGGAAAACCTGCACCATACAGACTACGACCACTGTCATGAAATGCTCATGATATCATAATGTGCTACAATTAAACTGTAAAAAATATCGGTGTCCTTTTACCATGTATAGGAAATTAGCACAACTCACAGGTGAAACTGCGTGAAGACGAATGGTAACACAGTCGGGGAAGAGAAAGCCATTTTTAATACAACGTCAGAGCACCAGATAAATCTAGAGCAAAGATGTACCAGATTAAAATAAAATAAAACATGACTCAGGCTGATGGATGTTGTATTTAATGTAAAATGCAGTCAAAAGCACCTGGCGGCATTAGACCGGTTTGCCTGTCCTTCTAACCCCTAAGCCAACACCCTTCACTTCAAATAATGCTTTTATCCCGGATCTGCGGAGGTGCAACTCAGGTTACTCATTTAAAGTGCTTATTATTTATCTTCGTGTTGTGTTTTACTCATTGACATCCCATTTAGCGTCGCTGACCCTGCTTATACAAACTCTAATAAATTCAAAAATGGTCTAGCGTGTAACACTAACATTCGTAGTTGGATCTCAGGCTAATCAATCACAGAGCCTAACAATAGCCTGCCTCGACTGTGGCACGGCGCACTAAAAGCTTTTATGCTAAATGTGTAGCCTTGTCCAAAGTAAAGTGTGAGGGGTGGGGGCAAAGGGTCCCTTATCAGATGGATTTGTTTCCTTTACATCTAAGTGGAGAGAGATTTATCTTGGACATAAACAGGCCGGGTCTGCAGGAATGGAGGTGGCACATCTTCGGATCAGCTCAAATATTTGGGCGTTCTGTTGCTAGCTCTCTCACACATCAATGAATGTCTCTTACTCACACTTCAGCTAATCCTCCATATTGCCACAGGTAGACGTTAAGATACTGCGGTAAGGGAAATAATACTAGAATGGAGAATTACAGGGTGTTTTAAAAAAAAAAAAATATATATATATATATATATTTTTTTTTTTGGTGAAGTCAATCACTATCAAAATATTAAATTAATTCATTCAGTCATTTTATAAACATATACCCTAAAGAGCCATTTTACTTCTTCATCTGTCCCAAAAAATACAACACCACAGGAGCAGAACAACAACATACAGCGGCCGTGTCATCCATTTTTTATGTCCCCCTCTGTTTTTCAGTTTAAAGGGCTAGAAGAGGCTTTCCTACTTCTTTTAATGTTTAGTTTAGGGTAAGTAGCCGACGGGCTTCCCGCTGTTACCTGAAAACCTCCTCAGCAGAGTGAGTACATTCGTTCTAACTGAATCTCTTGTGCAGAGGCAGTCAGCCAGTCTGATAGACTACATTGCTCTTCATAAACTGTCTATGGAACATAAACTACACAGCAGAAAGCATTGCTTTGGGTTGTGCAAGTTCAGGATTTAGACCTCTGGAAGCTTGTCTTACTGTGACCGGGTCACTTTTCTTCACATAAAAGACATACTAGCAAGTTATTTCAAGTGCTCCAAACTAAGTATATTATTATTATTACTCTCTTACTCCAGAACAGTCTTAATCAGGTGTTTTTAATTTTTTTTTTTTTTTTTTTTTTTTTTAGCTGTTCCAAGTTGTGTGTGATGATGCCAGTATTTTGGCATCATGACACCATGGCAGCTAAGTTAGTAATCCAGTCAAGTGCCCATCCCTGTGTTGCCTGAATGGGTGCGCCTTAAAATGCTTGTGTAAAATAAACAGTCATACTGGTATAAACTTGTGGCCTGTCACATGGTCTAACGCCAGATTCACAGTCAGACAAAATATAGGTCCTGTGCCCATAAGCTTACACTGAGAGACGGCTGAAAAGAAAACAAAACAGATGAATAAATGGATAAATAAAAAGATTCAGCCAGCAGGATAACATTCTGATGCCTCTGCGATGACAGAATATATGTGTATAATGAATGAGCACTGTCAGTCATCTGCTATAAAGATAATAGCAGCTTGAAAAGGTACTAATAAGATTGTACAGGCTTTGTTGCATGTTAATGATTTGAAGCTGCACAAAGAAATATAAACGAAAAAAAAATCGTCTATTTCACCCTTGAGGTATTTGCATTCTCTCCAAATAATAGTTTCCCCGCTGCTTGCACGGTGTTTACAAGTGATAAAGTGTGAAAATGGCTCCCGCTGATTAAAACTAAAAAAAACAGCTGCATACCAAAACTTATAATTAGATTTACTTAATGAACATTGCGAAAAAATTTATGATAGCGTCCTGTGGATTCGCGCGTGCTTCTTCAATGCAACAATAATAAAGTATTTGTGTCTGATTCACGCACTACGACTTCAGGGTGGGAAAGTGAAAACACGCAACTCCGACAAACTGACAAGGTGAGAGAGCTTCTTGCTGACATTTTTAACCCGCCACGGATGTGTGGCTGATAATTATGCGCGCTGTAAGGAACAGATCCACTCTGGGTGTTACTTTGAAATCGCTACCGGATTTAATTCATCATTAGGAAATGGTTGTCTTACAACGGAGCTTGATGTGTGAATAAACAACTGTTTCATTTACAGCATTACTAGAGAATCAGCCCAGAGCACAAAGACGCCTTTTGCACAGAGGAAAAGCAGACCAATGCGTCAAGACAAACTAAACGCCTGCTAGGGCAAATGTATGTCATATATATAGCAAATATATAGACTATACACTTTTTTTTTCTTTCTTTTTTTTTTTTTCCTTTTTTTTTTCTTATTCAACTTTTTGTTGTCATGTGACAGAAAAAAAATACTAAAATGAAATATAACGTTAATAATAAAACTAATCACAAGTAAACCATTAATTGTCATTATGCTGTATTTGTCTATGGTTTTACCTTGAGAAAAAAAATATTAGAAAACTTTATAAAAATAAGGGATGTATAGACCCAAGTTTATTAAAGGGACAACATTAGTTTAGTCATTTTTATTATGATGATAACACCATTTTTTTTTTTTTTTTTACATATAAGCTAAATATTACTACACATTTATTTTTAAATATGCATGAAAACAACACATAGGCTAAAATACAGATTCTATATGTTTGACACACTTTATTATTGTTATTTTTATCCCATTCATCCTTATTTTTCATTCACCAAAATACATTATTATAATTGTTTCCCAACTCTCTATATTATTCATTTCTGATAAACATTTTAACATCTTCAGATTCATAGGCTACATTCCTAAATCTAAATCTAATCATGATCTATTTATGTACATTACCTGATTTTCTGTTTTGTGTTTCACTGATGAAAGTTATTATTTTTATTAATATTAATGTTGCAAATTATTTTATTTTATTTATATTTTAATACACTGAATAAGTTTTTTCCCATAATCTACGGCATTTAAACTGAAAATAAATCGTTTATAATAGGCTACTGTAATTCAAACTGCAATATTGAATGGTTCAATTTGATGTAAGGTTTTTTCTTTTTTCTTTTTTTTGCCATTCTTGGCTCGTTGTCCATCAGATTCTTGCAGCAAAACTGGCACATCAAAAAGAAACGTTCCCATAGACCGAATTACAGCCTCCGAAAATAAATAAATGAGGAGGCCACTGGCCTCGGGTCAGAGGTTTATCACTCTTCTGCTATGCGAGTGGAATTTGTGACTCTCTGCCTTGTCTCAACTTGCAGCTCACATATTTACCTAAAGCAGTCGTGACCTTTTCACCTTCGGCTCCCAGTCATGTGACACACAGGGATTCTCTACTGTATCAGAAGTTTTTCTTTAGACTTAAGAAGTCCTTTTCATACATGTAAATACTTAGACTTGAATTAATAATAAGAATTTTGCTTTCGTTACAAGATTTATTTTCTCTACATGTATTGCTTTGCATAATGCAATTGCACATTAACACTCTTGATGCCCTTTAAATAATTATTTCCAGTTTTGCTATTTTGATTAATCTCCTCAAGAAGGGCATCTTCATATTGCGATTAACATCATTACTAATCAAGTTATGTCATATACATACTGTGCTACTTTCAACATTATATAAGTGTCTGTTTTATGCTAGCTGAATAAATAATGTATGCAATCAATAGCCTTTAATTATCCTATATGAAGTCCGTGTCTATGTTTTTTATTATTATTATTATTATTATTATTATTTTGCCTATATTTGTACGTTGCTATTTACTGTAGCGTATTACTTTACTTCCGCGATCGTGCAGAAGTTCTCATAACTTGATAGCTTCTTCTAGTTATGCTCTTTGAATGTTTGTTGCGTTTATCTTTCGCCCCTAACAGCAGATGCATCGTCCTTCACTGTCTCACCAGGATCAAAGCGACGAGAGAACATAAGTGGTTATTGTAAGAGTAACATAATACCTCATAACATAAAAGAGAGCGGAGAAATGATGCTGCTGAGTTCGTTTTGGCATTCATCGGGACTGTTGGGCAGGTGGGGGTCGGTGAGCTCTCATTAAAGCCTAACACACAACGGCTATTATTGGATCGGATCTCACCAGTTGAAGATGGGAGCCGAGCTGGCGCACATTTCACTGACATCCGAGGCTGCTTTACCGGCTCTTGTCCTTCGTAAGCCTCGGCAGTGCTGACCTTGATAGTGATCGAGGGAGAAAGTGAGAGAGAGGTTCAGAGATAATACGCGGTTCTGTTGCACGATGTCCGAGCTGTAACATAGCAGTGGTCCTTCTACTTTACATAAATACTTTTGCCATCTAAACAGTCCTATACGTAGACAAGAACGCATTCATTAATTGATAATAATAATAATAATAATAATAATAGCCTAACATCTGTGTTAATAAACAATAAACACAGACTGCAACTCCAATAGCTAGTTAAAAATAATAAAAACAAACACTGTTCCACCATAACAAAGCTATGAGAACTCAAGTTATGAATCAGTATATATATATATATATATATATATATATATATATATATATATATATATATATATATATATATATAAATGTATGTATGTATATATATATATATATATATATATATATATATATATATATATATATAAATGTATGTATGTATATATATATATATAAATGTATGTATGTATATATATATATATATATATATATATATATATATATATATATATATATATATATATATATATATATATATAAATGTATGTATGTATATATATATATATATATATATAAATGTATGTATGTATATATATATATATATATATATATATATATATATATATATATATATATATATATATATATATATATATATATATATATATTATCTAGATCGATCGTATATTTTTAGTGCTGTTGCCATTCAACAAAACATGACAGTAAAAAAAAAAAAAAACCTTCCACTCCTGTTTATTTTGTATTTATTTATTTTTATAAGGCATTTTGTGTACTGTCTTTTTATTTAAAATTATGAATTCGTGCATTTTCTGTTAAAATATGTGTTCATTTGTTTCTTTACTAATTCAAAGCTTTGCTGTCTTTATAGAGCTACGATAAGCCATTCTGACTCCTCTGAATGTGCTGCTGCATCAGCGGGAAAGCTCGTGCTGTCCGTTCTTCGCGGAAATGGCCGCATTTGTTTGATTCGTAATCTGACCAACCTCCCTCTGAAAGCTGAAACACGATATTATTACTTAATTTGGGTGCTTCGTTTTGGACTCTACTTCTTAAAGCCGCCAAGAGCAATTTGTTTAAAGCGTGTCACGTTGTGTTGTGTTTTTCGGGTCTGTTCTAGCACAAACAAGAAGTAGCCTAATTATTCTTGCCTTAAGTCCTCATAAACAGTCTATTCCAAATCTTGTGACTTAGCTAGTTGTTTGTTGTGCTGTTATTGCACGTGATATGTATTTTTATCCAAGTAAACATGTTAGAATTATGTGACTTAATTGTCCATTATTTTTATGCTGTTTGATATGTCCCTTTAACACACACACACACACACATATATATTATTTAATTGTGGAGTACGAAGCTGTATAATAAGCGCTTACTGAATTGAACGGACAATAAAGCAATCCTGCATCTTCTGACCCCCGAATGCAGCCCGCTTTCATTGATCACCCCCTTATGAGATAATGCAATTACAAACATCAATAAGGAGCTGCGAGGGAATCATTACGTGGTGACAGTGATAGATGATAGTGCAGAAAATAGCGCGTTTCTCTCCAACAATCCTGGAGCCCAGGGGCTTTCAGGGGTGGGCGAAGTCACCAAGGAAACAGATGACATCCAAAATGGCCCTGCAGTTTTGGACACTCCATCTCTTCACTCCAGACTTCTCTCTAGTAGTCCACCAGCTGCCACATAACATTATTGCATGTGGTAACACTCTTGCGACCTTAGTGAAACAAAATTGCGCTTTTATACAGACAAATCAGGCATCGGTTTCTCACAATTCCGTCTTTTTATTGGTCTCTCAATTTTATATAAATCGACCTGGCTGTTTATATTCATTTATTTAGGCTATGCTGTATTTGTTTTGAGGTTGGCCAGGTGTGATTGCCGAATTGTGCATTCATTTGTCTTGTGGGTTCTTCAAAACAAACAAGAAATTAAAAGACGAAGCGAAAAAGTGACATATATATATATATATAGTGACATATATATATATATATATATATATATATATATATATATATATATATATATATATATATATATATATATACTTTACATATATGCTGTACATTAATAATAATAATAATAATAATAATACAATCGAATGAATTCTAAATAGCCTATAGTAGTTGAAATGTTGCTTAGGTTTTTAAAACACTTGAATTCTTGCATTGTTTGCAACTGCAGAAGTGTTTGAAATACTGTAAAATGACGATTCCAGATAACTTCAGTTGTTTATATTCCAGCACCCTCCACTAAATCATATGGTCTACAGTTTCTGTTCTGACATAGCCTATTTGTAAATGTACAGTGATTTTAATATTGTTGTTGTATATAGCTAATAAGTAGGCTAATACATTGCAATACATTAATCTTTTTTTTCAGAATCAAAATAAAATAGTAGCACATTAATAATAATGATAATAAAACAATGAAACAATAAATAAATGAAAAATCAATCACTGACACATACACTTCACGGAGTGGACATAACCCTCTAAAATATGACCAGAGTGAATGGAGAGTGAACTACATTTTTGCATCTGCCACTGCTACTGCCACGGCGTGCTGCGAAGACACATGACCCTTTGTGAAAGTTTTCAAATTGAAGCAAAACGACTTGAATACAGAGTACAGATGACAGAAACATGCAACAGCACAGCCCAGGCTGCTCTTTATGGGAGGCAGAAAGTCCTGTTTGGGCACCTCTGTGCTTATGGAACAAATTTCTTTCAGTCATTACTCACAGAGTTCAGTATGTGGTCAAAGCCAGACAAAAGCTTTCTTCTTTCTTCTTAAACAACAGATGGAAAGGCGTCGTCCCTATATGTCTTTTACTGCAGATAAATGAAGAAAATCAATAATTATGTTAATTTGCAAAAGTCACGAAACGCTCGTTAGGAAACTTAGGCTACCTACCTAACAGAAGAACAGGGAACTGATTTTTCTAAACTACTGTTATGTACAGCATAATTCCTGATATCTGTATTAAATTACATAGATTTAATAAAAGGTTAAGCTGTGCATTGGCAGTATAAAAATACACGCAATGCTTTATTACACGTAGCCCATTATTGTTACACATAAGCCCACGCATTAAAATAGTTAATTACAACAGCAACAATAATAAACAATGGGTTCTTCAAAAAAAAAAAAAGAAAAAAAAAAAGAAAAAAAAACAAGAAAGAAAAAGAAAAGAAACGACAATAAATACGATATATAGTCTATTGTTCATTAACATTAGCAGCTGACGACATGAGCACAGCAGGCCTAATATTTAAAGCGTGACAAAAACACTTCAATTGGCATGTTTATTATTAGGCTATTGTTGTAATTATTTTTACGCAATTATCAAAAATGGTATGCATTTTAGTAGGCTAGTTTAATATTCCAGTCCATAATAACTATCTGCATAAATTTCAAGATATAAAATATACATGCCCCTTAAGGACAGTTTCCCAGATCCCCTAAAGATGGCAGTCAAACATGGGCTTTATCTCCGCCCGTGTCTCCAGAGCACCGAGTGGCGAACCGTTGAGGAATTCAAATCTGAGGAGCTGAAACGGTGTCATTAAAACGTCGCCTGTGTTCCTCGTTGCTTGAGAGCAAAACATTCAGAAGAGAAGGTAATAAAAACACAATGGCGATAGAAAACCGAGGGACGGGTTTAAGAAAGGGAACTTATTGATTTATTATGAGAGTGTAGTTTAACCTGGCATCACCCATTTAGTTATTATAGCTGGGTAAGTTTTTCCAGCATTCACCCAATATCACGTTTCTCTGTCGTGGTCGTATCGAATCCATGGTAAACATACATTTCGATTAGTTGTGTCTGATCTAGAATTATTTAAGCGTTTGGAAACAGTCGTCGTCTGGATAATGCCGTTTCAAGCGCTCTTGACGGAGCCATTGAGTGAGTGAAATAAGGCGTGAGGGGGAACTAATCTTCCCATTTAAGTGTTTGTGGCTATTTTATCTAAATGAATTTTAATGCTAAACGGGGGATAATTCTTCCCAGCCGGCATTTCAACGTTGATTCAACGTTGAAACAACGTCAGGTACCATGGTTGAATCAACGTTGAAAAACCTTTCGATTTTGCAAATTGGATCAACGTTGAAATCACGACGTTGATTCACCGTTGAAATCGTGACGTTGATGTACGGTTGAAATCACGACGCTGATTCACCGTTGAAATCCCGACGTTGAATCAACGTTGAATAACCTTTCGATTTTGCAAATTGGATCAACGTTGAAATCACGACGTGGATTCACCGTTGAAATCGCGACGCTGTTTCACCGTCTTACCTGCATTACGGGTGAATTAGGGTCGTGCTGCAGCCCTGGGATGAAAGCTGAATGAGGTGTTGATTTTGAAAAGTTAATCAGCGTTGATAACACGACGTTGTTTCCCCGTCGTACCTTGCACCGTGTATAAATACACCTAGATCCTAGTTGGCATTTAGATCAACATGGTACATGCAAGGCTAAAAAATCTAATGACTGGCAGCAATGGCTTTACAAACAACTTCAATAAACTACCACATGCTCAAAATTGTCAAACAGCAGTTTAATTTTGGAAACATACTGTATAAAACAGATGAAAATAACCCCACACTTTATTATGCAGAGTATGCATGGAGGTAATGCTAAAAACATATAGTAGAACAATCCAAATACAATAATATTTAAAGGTTTTTGTAAAATAATTTGGCACATAAATGCAAATTTTTTTGCAGCACTTACAAGACAAACCCTTGTACCTTTATGACTGAAACCAGTGGATCTTTTATTTTGGTGGAAACCTACAGTTTCTGTCAAAAACATGTTTGAGAAATGTGTCTCATTACAAGAGTTGTGTACATTTGTGCAGTGAAAATGTGTTGAACAGTTCGAGAAGGGAACCTTCCACCAGTTGATTTCTAATGGGAACCCCCCCGGACTGTGTCTTCTTTACCGTGGGGAATGCAGAATGAGATTTCTACCGCAGGGCACTCTAAAATGTTAGAACCAGCAGCCTTAGTGTATACAGTGTGGTTGTGCTTCGGGTGATCCTTGAAAGTGTCCCAGCGCTAGGTCCATTCTGACGCCGTCCCCTCCACTCTCTCCCACTTGTGCACTTTCTGTACCGTCCTGTATAAACATTTACATTTCATCATTTAACAGACGATTTTATCCAAAGCGACTTACAAATGAGAACAACAGAAGCAGTCAGGTGTACAAGCGAACAACAACAGGATACAAGTGCTATGACAAGTCTCAGTTAGTCTAGTACAGAACACATAGCCAGGTTTTTTTTTTTTTTATATATATATATATATATGAAAGACAAGAAAAGAAGGAAAAGTGCTAGCATTAGTTGGTTAAGTTCTGGTGAAAAAGATGAGTCTTAAGATGTTTCTTGAAAATGAGTAAAGACTCAGCAGTTCGGATTGAGATTGGGAGGTGATTCCACCAGCTGGGCACAGTCCAGGAAAAGGTCCGAGAGAGTGATTTTGAACCTCTTTGGGATGGCACCACAAGGCGTCGTTCACTTGCAGAGCGCAAACTTCTGGAGGACACATAAGATTTAACCAGTTTGTTTAGGTATGTCCACAATGTTTGACAATAACTTTGATATTGTGAAATATATTTAACTGAAAACTGAATGCAAAATAAATCACACAATATTTTCACTTTACAGTTCAGTAACAGTGATGTTGGAAACAAAGTGGACAACACTATTCATTAAACACTTATTTAATGTATTCAGATGAAAATGTACAATATTAACAAATTATTCACAAGCAGTGTTTTCAGAGCCCCCAGTTACACTGTTTTAATCAGAACACTAGCAATACAGTGTAGTAAAACAAATCAAATCAAATTCAGTACATTTTTATTTAACTAAGCACAATCAAAACCTATCACAAAAGGTCAAAGCATCTCTAGCAGAAGTGACAGTGCAATGTAGCAGATGAACAATTTCTTACCAATGTTTCAAGAACAAGCTGGATCCTTGATGACTCTACAAGGGGAAAGAAGAAATGGTTTACTGAAAAGTTCTTAAAAAGCAGGATTTCATATTATACCATTTCTTTAAACCATTGGTTCTCAAACTTTTTATACCAAGTACCACTTCAGAAAATATTTGTTATTAAATATTAAGTTGCACCATAATGACCAACATTACATTTCAGCAGGGTAGTTGGCCAAACTATTCAGCTACAGGTCTACAGTTAAAAAATGAGGCAGTTTTATTCTAATAAGAATATTAATTGTTGTCAGACATTTTACCATGGTAAATACAGTTTGAACATTAACACTACAACTGTGCTTACATACACAGGTAAATGAAAAAAAAAAGTTTAAATTAAAATGTAATTTTAAATGTAACAAAAGTTACAAAACTGTACTGTACTTTCACTCTAACATACTTAAATGTGCAAAAAAAAACTTACTCAAAGATTAAGTTAAAATATATTAACATTAATTAGTTTAATTTAGTGATTCACCTGCATAACAACTAGAGGGGGCCTGACACTTTGAGAACCATGCTTTAAACAATCCTTTTTTTTTTTTTTTCATTTTCATTAATTCATTAAAATTATATTATTTAAATACCGACATTTGCACTTATATGTTGCAGAAAACACTTTGAAACTATTATAAGAATACAAACATATATAACACACCTAATGCATGGGATTCATATCAGGAAAATATGGGAAAATCTCTAAAAGACAGACATTAACACAACCTACCAGCAACACATTGGGTGAGCATCTAACTTGATCATCTGTGATAAAGCAATGCAAAAATAGACACACGGGTATTTATTTATCTGCAGGTTACATGTCCTTTAAACTACCCATTTGTAAACTCTGGTAATACTTTACTATTTTCAAAAGATAATAAAGATAAAGTTTATTTAAATAATAAGGCGATTTTCTTACCTCATTTTGCCAGGATGTTTTCAGGACCTCGCAGAACACCTGACCCTTCTTGTGTTCACAGTTTTTGTTCTCCATTGACATGTCACGACTCAAATTCGCTCAAAATAAATAAAAAATGTACAGGCAAATATGAAATAATTCGGGACCGACCGAGCAGTAAATTATAACGAGCAGCAGCTCACAGTTAGCCGCCTCACTCACAGAAAGACGACAATAACGGTCATATTTTTAAATGTAGAAAAGCGCGAACCGATTCATTGTCCAGTTTCCTGAATGACAGCCAGATTAACCAATCATGATAGAAGTAATAAAATAAAACTACCAATGGGAGTTGTTTCAGTGTGATAAAGCAGCGAAATGTATAGTTTTATTGTTGTTAATGATGATAATATTTAACATATACCTTTAGATTTTAGAATAGGTATCATGACTAAAATATTTTTAAATGCTATTAAAATAATAATTAATTTAAATAATTTAATATAAATAATTTAAAAGCTTGTTAACCTTTTTCTACCATTTAGCATTAAACATTTTTAACGTTGTTTCATTAAAACAACTGACCTTATTTCAACCATATTTCAATGTTGAAAGTTGGTCATGTGCTGGAAGTTTTTCAACAGTTCATCTTTAAACGTTGAATCAACGTTGTTTCAACGTTGAAACCACAACTGACCTTATTTCAACCATATTTCAACTTTGAAAGTTGGTCATGTGCTGGATGTTTTTCAACCATTCAGCTTTAAACGTTGAATCAACGTTGTTTCAACGTTGAAACCACAACTGACCTTATTTCAACCATATTTCAACGTTGAAGGTCGGTCATGTGCCGGCTGGGTTCTTTTATCCGTCCCTCCACCTCATCTAGCCCCCGTTTGAGCCTCCTCCGAACGGGCCGCACATTTGTTGCACATTAGCGAACGTACGAGAGAAAGTTGAATATGGAGCATTTAGACAAACATTTCAATCTGCTTGCAACATGTTCTTTCTCTATATATGTGATATAGCCTATGCTGTCCTTTTCTTATAGTTGAACTCACCTTGTGTGTTTAGAGCCTCACGTTCAGACCATGTTCACACTCTGTGTTTTCTTGTAACTTGCATTACCTTATTATAATTAATAATCCTAGAACAAACAATTTGCAATTAAGTGTAACTCATAAAATAATAACTTCCTGTTAATTTGTGTTACTCAGAATTTAATTACTCTGTGGACACTGCTGAAATGTGTGACCAAAGATTTTTAGATGGGATAAACCTGTAAATTATAGTCTGTAAGTAGCTTAGACACAACATTTGATTTAAACACCTACACAAGATCTAGGTTTATGGTTTTGATGTCTCAAATTTGAACACCTAGTTAATGATTTTGAGAATTAGATCAGGAGGTTTAATTTTGGATTTAATAATAAGGGTGGCAAAAGCATGTAATCCATGTTATTAAAATAACATGACAAAAAAATGTTAAAATAAATAATAATAATAATAATGCTAAATAATATATTCTAAATTATATATATATATATATATATATATATATATATATATATATATATATATATATATATATAATTATTATTTTTATAAGTTATTTATCTAATGTTGGATAATGATTCAAATAACCAAAATGTGTTAATGAGAAACCGTATCACACCATTTGGTGTCTGAAAACATTGTGGAATTAAGTTACCCAAAATACTGATAGTATTTGTAGTATTTTGTGAATGACTGGTATTCAAAACCTGAACGTTTGGGTCAGTAAACAGCCTCATATAATGAACCAGACCTATGTAAAATCAAACCAGGTCTGGAAACCCACAAATATATGAAAATTAGTTCCCTCCTCTTTTTACACAAAATTTATTCATTTACAATGTATACATAAACTCTTCAAATTTCAAACAAGTGATAGCAACATGTTAAACCAATATCCCCAAAAACAGGTTTGCTTAATCAAAAGCATAGATGAATCCCAAATCCCATTTATAATTTAGCTGAAAGTTTGATGGGTTGGCTTTACACTCTCTCTCTCTCTCTCTCTCTCTCTCTCTCTCTCTCTCTCTCTCTCTCACACACACACACACACACAAATGCTTGTTTTTCACATTCAGCTTCTCACACATCCAGTAAAGTTAAGTGAAAATAATTTGATTTGGGGGCAGTTCCATTATGATGTACAAATTGGGAATGCAAAATGGAGGCCTCCTGAAAGACAGGAGGATGTGGCTCAGACAGGTGAATAGCACTCAGTTTCTTCCTAAGGCCATGATAGGTCATGGGAAATCCACCCTCCCGCAGGACAAAAAATGGCCTGGCAAACATGTATTCAATGAATTATTGATTTATTCACATATATATATTTTTTTTCTTGTTTAAACGCAAAGTGATTTATGGAGGAGGCCAAAAGTCTATGGAAATGGCACACACATAGTGTGGAAAGAAAAAAGTTCACATCCTTTTTTAAAAAAATCTATTAGAAACAACATAATATGCAGAACAATACGATAGCATTTACAATACTTTTTTCCCAGTTCTTATGAAAGTCCAATGCAATTTTACAACAGTATACAGTATGTCCTCATCCCTCCCCTTTAGAGGCTGATATAGTAATAAATTCAATCTTTCTTTCTCTCACTCTCTTTTTGTGTCTAAGCAAAGGGCACCTCCTTTTAAAGTGTCCCATAATGTACTGATATCAGGCTTTTTTTCTTGGTCCGAATCTATAGCCAAGATGCAAGCTCCTCAGTCTCGATAAAATGTCAGTATGTAATCGGTGCTTGGCAAGCCCCAGAAAAACCAATCGCAGCTCCTTGTCTATCTGTAGCAGTCATTTAAAGAATCCGTTTTAGTAAATTACTGGGCATGGATGTCCATGAATTGCCCTCCTATGGTAGGGTCTCCTGGATTGAACATAGGGGGGCTAGAGGCTGACATGGGCATGGCAGGGTGAGGTGGTCCTCCGTGCATTAACATCGCTGGGTGGTGGGGGTGTCCAGGGATGTAGGAACGCATGGGAGGGCCGTGCCGCAACTGAGCAGGGTGGTGGGGCATCTGGGAGGCGCCATAGCCTGGTTGCCCCATAGCCATACCCACCGGGCCGCTGTGTGACAGGTAATCCCCTGGCATGCCTTGTAGTCCTAAGGAAGAAGGGAAAAAAGAGAAGATTAGAGTGATAATTGATGATGCATTTGGAATAGCCAGACATAACATTATATATATATATATATATATATATATATATATATATATATATATATATATATATATATATATATAATAAGCTCATCAAACCAATCGTTTCCTTTATAAGGAAGGTTTGACTCTACAATCACAGCACCAGAAAGCATGAAGCCTTTGAGAGAGGACTGTACTCTGTGATGAATGGGAAGAGACTTGAAGAAGAATCCGTGTAGTGGGAGAGGGTGACTCTCTAGGGACTAACTTACTGGCCTGAACATAGCACTTTACTGCTGCTTGCACCAGTGATCTGTACTCAGTGTCATATCCATCAGGTCTGGAATCCGCCACAGTCATACCTGACTAGTCAACCGGAAGGTTGTCCTTCACTAAGGTCAACCAGAAGGTCAATATGTAGCTGTTATTAGGCTTAATTTGCTATTATATTTGCTATATAATTTGCTCACCACTAAATAACCGTGACTGTGATGTGTTTATATTCTAAAAGGCATTGACTTTATATATATATATTTATTATCATTTTTACAACAGTCATTTTTCATCCATAAATCTACTCTCTCTCTGCATTTTAACAACATTCTAGTAAAGGTTGCACTTTCAAAATTATATAAATGAAAGTCTAACACTAAATGGCACATAGGTGGAAATGAACTGCTTTGTGTCCACGAGCCAAGTCTTTATGCCAGAGGAAGCCACAACAATGACAAATGAGGGAAAATAAGCCATGCCCTTATTCTAGGTTCTCCCCTCACTTATCTCACTTTAAACACAATGAGCAAAGGTCTGTGGCTTGCTCTGAGTGCCCCTCAGAGAAACGCCACCATTGTGCTTAAATTAAAGACGAAAGGTGAAAATTTACAAAGGCCGTCACTTGAGAGGCCTTACCTGGGTGCGTGCACGTGCCACTAGCAGAAAGGCCACTAACCCTGTGACAGCGGCAATACAAAGCAACAAATCAAACACAAGTAGAAAAAAAGCTCTTTTGTTATTTCCCTGGTTGTAGGTCTTTAGGTTTCAGGTTCAGAATGACATATATAATAGTTGGTGTTTTGCACTAGCACTGAAGCGGTAATCTGTATGCCCCTGCAATTATTTACCACTAAAGGACTGACCCGAGCTTTTGAGGGGTCATCAGCTGTATTTGATTTCAATCCTTGAACACGTTGTTTGGTGAGGAAGGAAAACATCCAGTCTATCAGAAAAGCAATGCTTGTATGTGAAAAGGGCAGACGTTGCAAATGTGGTTTTTCACTTAATAAGTCAATCAATACATTGAGTTCCTTGCCTGTCTATTTTCAGAGGTGCCATGGGACCGAATCAACAGGGGATGTTTGACATGGACAATACAGGAGCCAAATCCCCGAAGACCCTTTACCCCCTTAAAAGTAAAAGTTCAGAGCAGAAAATGGGTACCTTGACCCTGCAAAAGGTTAACAAACTTCTGCTTAATGAATGGGAGGAATGAAATTTCAGACAAAGGAGTCTCCAGCAGAGCTTCCAGCTAGCCAAAGCATACCAGCTGCGTTCAAGTATGGACAGGGAGGGTGACATTTTTGTCCATATGCCCATAATTAATGCTTTCTGCTCTCACTATTGTCTTGAAATTAAAATGAAAAAATTTTGGCCACTCTTGGCTAATTTTGTTGACGAAACACAAAGAGTGGTACAGGGGGGAAATGGTCATAAAACAGTTGTTCCCTTGCTTATCAAAGGCTAGTCCTCTTCTGCTTGAGTAACTAGGCTTTATCCACGCTGACAGGTGTATTGTTTTGGAGAGCTATAAGCTCTATAATCGTCATGGGCAGAAAGCATAACGCTTTGCTAAGTAGGTTTAATTGGCTTTGGTTTTAAGAAATGTTGCAGTGTGACTGCTTGGAACACCTTAATTTCAGGTCTTGGGACTTCCCAGCAAATAACTGCTTAATCTTGCCTTGAGGAGAATTCCTCAACTAATGAAAATTGCTTATAAAATATAATGAAGCCTTGGTCTCTTAATCAAATAAGATAACGTTTTTTTGTAATAACCTATTAATTTAATTGGTCGCGAAGTATAAAACACATCACTTACATTTAATTGACCTAGAAAATATAGTAACAATATTTAAATTAGACAAGCTAGGAAATTTCAGCAATGAAGCCATAAAGACCAGGCATTCTTCACCATGGCGACATATTTCTGTCACACTCTGCCTCTTTTTCTTTCCTCATTTCCCCCTCTCGCTCGCTCTCTTTTTCCCCTCAACCCATCTCATCTAAGATTCCACACGCGGCCCAATTACAGAATTCGGTAAGCAAATTGAGGCTGTTTAAACCAGGTTTCTCTCGCCTCTTCTGGGAACTATGGCAGCTGCTGTAAGCAGCCATTTGGACACCAGGAAACACTCTTGGTGTTTAGATACGCACACAAAGCTGGGACGTGACATTTTAAAGCACAGAGCTTGTGATATCAGCCCATGTCTCTTGGTTAAAGACAGTGAAGTAGAGAGTCTCTTTGACAACAGAGGTATTCTGTGCTTGGCTGTATTAATGATCGCTATTTTTGTATACTGAATAAGTCAAATCCATTTGTCACACCGCTTGTGATGGCATATTTAATTTGGATATAGTCAATTAGGCTGGACTAAGCTGTGTACCCTGCTGTGTACACCTCCATTTTGCACTCCTTCATCTCCCCTGCCTTTGCCATTAGTAATCCTATTAGGAAAGACAGAGAAGAAAATAGTGGACCAAGTCAGGGTCGATAGAAGCAGCTCAACCTAAAACATTCCATGCAAGACTAGCATAATTTCCAAATGTGTGGCTATGTATTTGGCTGCAGGGTGAGAGAGCGATTCTTTGTGCATTGCCTCGCAGGTTGGTGTATAAATGTAACTCATGCATCAACTGTAGGGAGACAGATTTATGACACTTTGGGGACATGCACTTTTCTCTCCTTGCACTGCTCCAGACTGCTTACATTTTGCCAATCAGTCTGTTGCTATGGTAACACACCCCTCCCCTTCTCCGACCAAAACCCCAATCTCAATCCCCTCACCCTCCATTTGCCTCTTTCCCCACACAGATATTCCTCCTCCTGCTGCTCTCTCTCTCTCTGTCTCTTTCGCCCACACTCATTTCCCCTTTTTATATATGACTCTATGCATTGTTTAGTAACATGGACAGAAATGTTCAGAAGTAAGAAAGGGCAGCACAGGTTGCACACGTACACAAGCAGACAAACTCTTGAACGTAGCTTGTCACCCACAAGTACAGGAAATGTTAGTTTTGGTAAGCAAGAGAAAGCAGCTTGTTGTCTGGAGGAAAAGAGACATTTTTGTTTGTCCCATTTCATAAAAGCAACTCAAATTAATCGCTGAAAACATGTCAGAAATTGTGGATGCTTGGTGACCCTGCTTTTGTACTTACTTCCCCCATTGCTTTGCGATTGGTTAACTAGAAGGTTACATGTAGTGCCACTGTCCCTCCATGCCCATATTCATGCCCATCCCACTCATAGGCCCTGGAAGGAGAGAAAACAATCGAAGAAGAAGATGCCGAAAGATGAGAAAATAAACAGACCACGGGTCAGAGACAGGAGGTCAAGAAACAAAAGCACAATTCCCAGTTTATTAAAAGAAAAGAGAAGGACACCATATGGTACAATACAAGTAAACAAACAAGTAAATAATGCATTCAAATGCTAAAGGTTGGAAGGAAGCCTGTCTTTGGATAAATCCTGAAGCTTAAGTGGTATGTGGGAGGGGATGAGTGGTTAGCAACAGTGACCAGTTACACAGGTTGGAAGAGGCTTAGATTCAGAGAAAAGAGCAAATTCTGGGAAGATGGGTATTAGAAAGCAAAGGTCTCAGAAAGGAAACATGAAAGGAAAAATGGGTGTCATGCATTAGACCATACCTGTGCAAACCAAGGGTCTTAGAATCAGATTGAGAAAGGAGGTAATGCGGAAGAGAAAAAGGGGGGTTGTGGGAAGGTGGGAGATGTCAGAGGAGAAGACACGCCAAGGTCTTACCAGGTGGTCTGATTCCCATGTGCTGCTGGCCGTCCATCACGAAGCCTCCCATGGGTTGACCATCTGGGTTGTAGGGAGCTCCTTGACTTACTGCAGGAGGGCATGGTGAGGGAATGTGGGAGAAAAGAACAGTGGTCAATTAGTGCTTTTAATTAAGTTTAAGTCACAGGAGAAACATCATCTGTTAACACACATGCAGACTTAGGCATTTCACACAGTTTCTTTGGGTTTCATGAGAGATAAAACACTTGACAGAACATGCCCAATGGAGCTTAAGTACTGGAAACATAGAGCTAAGCTTATATTCTGTAATACAGGAAACATTTTTAGACAACCCCAAAAAATTAAGGATAACCAAAGTTATCTTTTTTTTCCTCCCCCAAACAAACTAATTGAGATGTACTTACCGCGAGTTCACACTTGTCAAAGTGTGTGTGTTTGTGTGTGTTGGGAGTTATTTGGTCAAAAACAACAGCTCATACCCAATGAATGCCTTTGAACTTTACTGAGTCTTTAATGCTACCATGCCCCCTGAACCCTATAACAGGTAATAAAATTTACAGCAGTCCAACAACAAGCCATGCACCAGGGGCACTGTTCGCTAACAGGAAGACTGAACTGGAAGGCAAATATGGCTACTTAAATAAAATAAAATCTAAAGTCAAAAAAGAAGAATTATATCCTCTGTACTTGACCGAACAACTCTACAATGTTCTCCAGTATTCTAAGTTGGATAGAGAAGATCCAGTTGTAGTTATTGTTTCAATACTTTAATCCATCGTACGTGTTTGCTTGCTTCCCCTCGTCACTGGGTTATATAGTGCCCAAGTCAGCGTGATTAGTGCTTTGGGTTAATTGGATGGATTTTAGTGGTCAATCATTGCTGACATCCAGGCTGGGCTAAGTATTTACCGGCAGGTGGGCCTCCGGGTGCATGGCTTGCAGGGGGCTTTCGCCTGCGGGACTTGAATACAGAAACTATGGGGGACTTGCCTGCTCGGTTGGACTGGTCGATCATGGGCTGCACTATTCTTCTTCTTGCATTAATGAACCTGTGAAAAAAACAAAAAACAAGATGCAACATATGACTGAAAAGTCACTGGAGTTTTTGCTATCTTTTTCTGTAAACACAGTCACATCCAAGCCTGCTGCTGTCCAGATCAGCCCAGATAGCTAATCAGAGGGGTAATTGAGGGATTTTTTTCTCTAATCCTCTAGTACTCCAGTGGGAGTGTCGGAGAGTTGTTCCATAAAACAGAAATGTTCACAAAGCTTACGACTTGTACAAACTTGTGCTAGCTTAATATATATTGCCTACTAAGCGAAGTACACAATTGCACTTTGAAGAAAGTGGTGTTTTCCTTTATTTATGTAGTTCTTTTTTTCACAACTTTATTTTAAACCACTGGACCATTCAAACCCTGATGCCAGATGTAAGGCAGTTGATATGAACCAGTGTTGCATTGTCAAAGAACACAAGTACAAGCCATGTTTTCTTTTTCATTCTGTCTCCCTAGAGGGAGAATAATGAAACTAGGGGTTCAGTGAGGAGACCCCCTCCCGCCAAAAAAAACAGGCTGCTCTGCAATTCTGTATATTGTGCATAACATTTGTGACAAAAACATATTTGGCCCCTGTAGCTTCTGACCCCAGCCTCTTTGCACCATACATCGGAGTATTCTGGCCTTGTTGTGCCTAAATCCCCTCTAGTGACCCTGTGACCCTGGTCACCTCCAGGAGACTATGCTCAGGGGTTCCAACTTGATTTACGTCCTCCTGCTGTTACCACAGTTGGACACTTCCATTTCATCCTTTGAGGGGGGAATTAGTAGACTTTTAAGGAAACAATAGCCCCGCTACTCTTTTCAGGCTGAGAAAAGCAAGGGAGGAGAGCTTAGGGTGGAGTGAAAGAGCAATAGATAAAGAGAAAGAGCACGACTAACAGACAAAGAAATGTTCACATAGGCATCTGTTAAACTTCTTCTCTATTAATTATAAAAACGCATCGTTCCACCTCTAAATTTTGACTTTGTTTAGGTCATTGGAAAATGCAGCTGTAAACCACCTGCAGTTTGGATAATTAACTTTATCACTATAGATATAATAAATTTTCACAATGTAGTTATTATTATTATATAAATTATTATTTATTATATAAATTATGCTTTATTGAACAATATTTAAGTGAGCCATCCATCCATACCAAGATAAATTGGATGTTTACCCATAGTAATTTTACTGTAATAGATTGTCTCTCATGGTGTAAAACTAGATTTTTTTTTTTTTTACATTTATTTTACCAGAGATCAAAATCTTTCTCATATCACCAATATCACTCTACGACATCACCAAAAAGTAAAAAAAAAAAAGATCAGGGGAGGAATGTACTGACATGGCACTGCACCATCAAATGAGAGAATGTCTGGAGTTTTATCACCAGCAGCGGGCTGGAGAGTAGGGGGAGTCTCAGGCTAGGCATTCCATTTACTGCCTTCATCTCAGGCTGGGGTCAAAGGGGGGGCACTGTTGTCTATCTGCTGACCTCTGTCGTTTGGATTTTCCTCCCTCGCTCACTCACTCTCCCTATGTCTTTTTTCCGCTGGCTTTTTTTTTTTGTGGAAATGGCTGTTTTTTTTTTTAAAGGTATCTTAAGCTTCCTCTCTCGTTCATTCTTATATCTAAGGCCAGATGCTCCAAAAGCTGGAACAAAGGACAAGTGCTACACAATACCAGGCAGGGGGATGGAGAGGTGGTGAGGGTGAGGGAGGGGGTTTAGGAGTGTGAGGAAAAAGAGAAAGAATGGTCATGCTCTGTTCTGTGAGCCAGGCGGACGCCCTGGCGCTGACGGTTAAGAAGGCAATCAAAAGGAGCAGAGAACCATACGGGCCAGGCTAAAGCTGGAGCCTCCATTAGAAGTAAAAGTTCACCTTTACGCGACCTCTCCACGCTATAGGACTGCGTTTATGGCCTGTTCAGTTTCTACTTCCCATAGGCACACAATGAAGCCAACTATTCAGCCCTGCTTGGGACAATGGGGGGCTATTTTAAAGCAAAACGCCACCAGTGGCACCTCCAAAGTAGAGTAAAAAGAGGAGGGTTAAAAATACACAGCTTTACTAAAAGGATGAGGAAAAAAAGACTGAAATGCGAGTTTATGAGCCAAATGAACCTGGACGGAGGCTTGGTTCTTCTCATTCTGTTAGCGCATGTTTCGTAATATGTTGGATCGCTATTGCTCATTCCCGCTTTTACAAACAGTCGATCTGATCTCTGTCGGGTCTGCCAGGGCCTCTGCTAATATCCCACTCTCATTACAAACACACAGGTGTAGCACAAACGGCACGTGAAATGGCCAATTAAAAGCAAGAAATTGTCTTTTTCATCAGCTGCCTTTGTTGCGTGACCAATTAGGGAATAATTTAATAAGCATTGCTGGAAAG
The DNA here is from genome assembly GCF_003368295.1 of Carassius auratus. Lineage (NCBI taxonomy): Eukaryota > Metazoa > Chordata > Actinopteri > Cypriniformes > Cyprinidae > Carassius > Carassius auratus. The sequence continues at coordinate 18,066,422 of NC_039280.1, read as the reverse complement.
ATTCAGATTGAAGATACAAAAGGTTATATTTCAGTATGTCTATCTAAATGCATATGAAGTACGTCATTTTTCGAAGAAATGCCCCCTTCGTTTGCTCGTTCCCTCTCTCTCATATGTAAACTGTGTGAGGGGGCGCATGCATGACTACGAAGGACCAAATTCACTCATGAAATCGCATTTCAACACACTCAGCTACATTTACATGTATATTAAAAACCCACAAACAGGCATATCAGTAATACCGATGGAATAGAATGATCTGATGATTTGGATCTGCATCTGTGGCTCTACAGGAATCTTCAGCAAAAATATGCATTAACTGAAAAGATATAAAAGATGTTGTGGTTTTAAGATAATTAACAGTTAAAATTATCGATTTAGTCATTGTGTTAACTCTGTGTTGGTATGTAACTCGCAAAAAATAGCTACATACTACAGTTTAGTAGTGTGACAATAGCTCAGATGTTTTCAAAACATTGTAGTTTTACAGTTACAAGTTGCTTTGTGACAATGCTACATAGTCGTTTTCAGTGTTGCACATCAAACTAAGTAACATTCATGCATAAAGTTATATCCACTGATTTGTTCCATCTAAAATAAATAAATAAATAGCTGAGTCCCTCTGTGACATTTTTAAATATATATATATATATATATATATATATATATATATATATGTATATATGTATATATATATATATATATATATATATATATATATATGTATGTATGTATATATATATATATATATATATATATATATATATATATATATATATATATATATATATATATATATATATATATATATATTCAAATATGAATTAAATTATTTCATAAAAGCTTATGTTCATTATGTTCATTTTGGCCATGAATTTATAGGTAAAATTTAATGCTGTCAACCTAATTGAGATTCAGAAATGCTCATTCAGATTCATTGAGTTTTTTTTGCCAATTTAAAATTATATAAATTAAATTATACTTAAAAAAAAAAAAATACATTCTTATATTGGATCATCAAATAGTAAAATAAGATTGCTTTCCTAATTAGCTACAATGTAGTTTGTTTTGTTAGCTTGTAATGTAAATAACTACTTTTTCAAAATTATAGCTCAACTGTAGTTTAACAATTTCAAATAATGTGTAGCTTGTATCTTGGCAAACTATTTTTTTTTTAAGTAGCTTCCCCCATACCAGTTAAAATGATAACTGCTATAATTCAACTAGCTAATCACACAATAAGACCCCTCTGGTGAAACCAACTTTATTATCAGTATCTGCTCTGGAGATCCATTTACTTAAGTAATTAGTCATTCACATGTTGGCATGCCTCAAGGAGAAATTTCATAAATACGAACATCTCATCTCAACCTAAAGTCATAAAATTCCACCCTGGCTCCTCCTCTTTCCAAGTCAATCTGGGGTCAGTCGCTATGGCCTGCCTGTGCTTAAATAAACTAGTCCAGCTGTTTGCTGCACAAATTCCATTTACACTGTTGTCTCCCCCCAATTCACCCGCTCGAACTCACTCACTCGCACACACTTATATATATTTACATATATTTACACACTTCTTTTAATCGGCATAGCAACCCAGGCCTGGATGAGTGGCGTTAACCTGTTCCATAGCATGAGACAGACAAGGGGGAATGGGGCGTACATAAAGGACCAACTTCCAACACCCAAATGCATCTCTCACCTCAGACAGTTCCATTCAGCCACATCACACCCCTCTTCCTCCCCTCGCACTGCATATTCCTGCCATTCTCACCCTTTCGTTACGTTCTTAATAACATTGCCTCCCCCTCAGCCCCTCTTCTTAGACTGGCCTGCGTTGGTGGAATCCCATAAGTAGAACCAACTCTACTGGGTCTAGGGAAGCAGGAGCCATGAATGCGAACTAGTTGTTAGTACAGTGATGTCATTCTTCTTTATAAACTTAGGCCAAATCTCAATTCTACCCCATAGCCCTTCCCATTTCCCCTGTCTCATTTCTCTTTTGGTTGAAGGGGTTAGGGTAGGGGAAGGGCTAGACAGCCCTTCAAATTAAGATTTTTCAGGACCACATGTCAAACTATCACAGGGGTATGAATTATCTCGGCAACATGGCTGTCTGGGTGAACAAAAAGACACATAAATGTAAGTATGATGATTTGTGACGGCATAGTAGAGGTGTCCCAATCGTTAAAGGAATATTTTCACCGCTACCCTTTGACACTCTGTTTCAAAGGACAAGTGGAAGGGGTATGTGGAGGGGTCGGGGAATAAGGGGTATAAAATAAGCCTTACAGCTCATCTGAGGTGTGGTGCTAGAAAACCACAGAAACATAGGCATGTGTCTTGACATGTTTGCAGATTTTGTTGTAGTTTCTTACACCAGCTAATCCCTAACTTGGTGGCTTTCAGGTTTCTTGCATGAAACTGTGAGATCTGTATAGTTATTTTCATGCCAAACACTAATTTGGGGAATTCAATCTCACATTTAAATCTGGTCATCATCCCGAAAACTTTGCAGTGTGTATGTGAGATTCCCAGACTTTACCAGGATTACCTGGTACACTCTAGCAAGGCAAAACAGCTTTCCCAAAGAAAATACATGAGATGTAAAGAGGGCTTTTGGGGAAGTCTCAAGTTAGGGTTGGCCTACTGCACCAGCCCCCCTCCAACAGAGGCTGACCATTAATTCAGCAAACTCACCCTGGTGCACCCCCACAAGCTCCTCTCACCAAACAAAGTCGAAACCTTTTCCATTAACAGGGCTGTGAAGCCCACTCTAAAGCCGCTTTTAAAGAGTGGGGCCGCCGCCTGGGGGCTAAGGAACACATTTTATAAACACATAGCCGGTCTGTGAGAAGGAGAGAGGGGTGTAGCAGAGATTGTTATGAGTTGCTCAAAAGATCAACCCAGCCAGGAAGACATATGCAGACTTCAGACCAGAAAACCTCCAGCTTTAGGCAAGAGCAGACCATTGCTGTGATCAACCCCTGTTGCAGCATTCAAACGACCAATGAAAAACAAAGCAGAGTGCAACTGCTGCGATGAGCTGGACATGTTTCAGAGACAGTTCCCCACTCCTCTGGAGCCGGGGACTATGAGGTCATTCTTGGCATGAACATGGCCTGCCTGCTCTCCTCTGATTCCCCACCCAGCCCAGAGAGAGCAAATGAAATAGAGCAATAATACATCAGAGAGGGAGGACACCATCATATGCCCACTTTACAAACACAACATTGAACCACCCTCCATTCCATGCTGCTGTCTATCTCTGAGGGCTCTTAGTGCAGCCTGATGAGAGGCAAACGCACTGCCCCTCTGTCTGGGCAAACATGCAAACTAACAGCCGCACAGTGTTGGGACGTCAACTGGCAGCCGTGTGTGTGGCAGCACGTGGCACATTAAAGAGGAAATGACATCACGGCGGCAGGTTTAATGGGGCCTCCGCCTAGCTGTCACTGTGGTGGTCTCTGCCGAGTGCTGTAGAGCTCATGCTGGCACCGCCAGTTCTATTAACACACAAACATGACTTAACACGTAATCTCTGACTGGCATTACTAACCACACACCAGGGACCAGGAATTTTCCTGATTAAAAAAATATATATATATTTTTACTTTACCACCTGATGGTGCAGTAATTTGAATAACCAGTAGACACCATAAATGAAAGCTTAATATTTGTGGTCTGACAAGTTTAGTCACTATGCTGCTTTAACTTCCCCAACAAAAACTATGATCGCACCATGCTGATATCACATTGGGTATTCTTTTATATAAAGTACCATGGCATTTTATGATTCATGCACCGTTATATTTAATAGTTAAGTGTTGCCATGATGTAAAAAAATAAATAAATGTTTCCAACCAATGACAGATAGTATAAATATATATTTTTTTATATTTATACTTGTGTTATACGTAGAGAATGCATATAATAAAGTGTTTCTCGCTCTACCATGTATATTTTTGTGGTTGTTGTTGGAGGGGTGAAGTTCAACGTGACCTTGCAATCACTGTAATGCTAAAAGCTCATTAGCTAATCAGTGGTCGGCTCGCTAATCAGCGGTCCAATCTGTTCCTAGATTTATAAACATAACCAATATGCTCTAGTGCCGATCCACCCTCCGTCTGTCATGTTCACATTCCCCCACAAAAGAGCGGATAATAAAGTAGAGAAAAGAAGAAAAAATGTAGGCAGTGCCTGGAGCCGGTTGTGATGTAAGACAGAGGGGGAGAAAGAGGGGGGTGCACCCTTGTATGGTTCACAGACTCTGTACGAATGCATGCATACACACACACACACACACACACACACATATCCTATGACAACTTACTGCCAAAGAGCAATCCATGCACATATATCTCCACATACAGAGATGCATTATCTCCGAAACAAAGAAACTATTTTAACCGCACTGGTCCCGTTTACACTTACGCGCATACATGCACACACGGCCCAACATACATTACAAAGGACTTCACATGACTAAACGCACACACATGCATGCACACAAGCACACACACACACACACACACACCGAACCACTCCAACTTGTCTGCTGTTGACACAACACAGAGTTCAGGTCTGAGCAAGTGTTGAAATTCCAGTACGGCAGAATTGTTAAACACTTGAGAACAGACTGAGCCCAACTGTGCAGAAAGGCAAACAATCCCTATATCAATCCAGCTTCATGGAGCTGAGCTCTCCACTATGTCTCCATCTCCGCCTGATGTAGCAGGGGATTTTGAGGGTGTAGGTAGGGCAGCATGCCTGTGTCTCACTGGTGTAAATATGTCTTTTGTATGGCGGTTTGACCCCAGGGTGTGTTGGTATTTTGTTGAAAGGCCATGGATATTCACGCTAAAGCACCTTGACAGGAAGGCTGTGTGAAGGCTGCTCCGGGACATGGGCTATGGCTCATCTCACCCAGACCTGCTCGCATCCTTTGGGCCGGTGTTGCGTACACACACACACACACACTCACATATCACATAAGTACGCATGCTCAGCTTGAGCAAGTAAGTTGTCAGTGTACACTACATCTAGAATTATTGATTTAGTAAACACACACAATCCAAAGAAAATTGTTACTTCCTAGATGTTGCTCTGTGATAGACTTAATGGAGTTCCTTGCTAAATATAAATTTGTCTTGAAAATAAACTTTAATCTTTGCTGTCAAGCAAGTCTCCATTTGCTTTCCATTTAAATCTCATCATGTTGTAGGAGAAACAACTGATATACCACACTGATCTAAATTGTGATTTTGCTTTCATATAGGTAAAACTGCCTATCCAAGATACCTAATGGGTCAGGGGTCACATTTCCCCCCAAGCTATAACAACGTTGCCAGATACTACACACGAAGAGCTCATAGAGCAATCATCCAGAGCTTTTCTTGAACAAGTTTCAACTTCTCTTGACTTGGGCGGGCTTGGCTGTCAGATAAGTGAAGCATGCCAGTCATCCAGTTCTCTCTCTTTATTTTTTTGCTCTCACCACTTTTTTCTCTCAGGCACAGAAACCTGATCCAGGGTTTGTGGACGCTGTCTCTCTAAAGTAGGCCCGCCACACTTCACTCCATGCTTTTAAGACGTTCATAAAAGCCGCCTTATTGACAAAACAATCCATCCCTAAGGTTTAAACAGCATCTTTAAAGGGATTATTAAATTCTGTCAGGAAGGGAAGAACAGGCAACAGGTGAAACCCGATGACCCGCCCATTGATTTTACATCACTGATCTTTATGGAGTGTTCTGAGAATGACTTCTCTTATCGTCAAAGGCTAAAACTTTTGTTTCTCTCTACACCTTTTTTCTTACTCTATCATAATCTCATGGAAAGTTTTGCATTTGTATGTGGAACAACTGACTGTGCCTTTACATCATTATGGGGTTATACATAATCCCTATCAAGGCTCTGACATCTCCCTCTAAAAAAAATAAAAATCCCACAGTCGATGCCTCCTTGATGCCACATTCGCTTTACCCCATCTTAGGCTGTCTCTGTGTGCTCATGCGTGTCCACGGATGCGTATGCGTCTGTGCTCATGTGTGCATAAGGGTGCCCATAAAGGTGTGACTAAGTGTACGTCTATTGCATATCATCCAGATTTGAAGAATAGTTTTCAGACACTCTCAATTCATGTTGACTAAACAACGCACACACCCATGTCGGTCGATTGTTAAAATGTAGACCCAGATTTTCAGCAGTCCCTCATGTTATGTAAGCGCCAATAATTCATAAGTGATCCACACCCCACGCGGCCTTTAGCATTTTTTATTTAATCCCCAGCCTGCAGATTCTCAGAGTCCTCATCAATAATGGAAATATACATGTGTGTTAACAAGTCTATGAGAGCAGGGCTTAAGGAAGCCATCATTTTCCGTTGATCTCTTGTTTAGCTCCATCTGTTAGCTGTTTGTTTGATGTCACATTGTGGTTTCCACATGTTCACCCTGAAGTCCTATAATCAACAAATGTTTGTTCAGAGATATGGCTAAATGATATGGACTTACATGCTAAGAAAATGAAATCTATATGCTTACATGCTAGAGTGGAATGCTGGAATTTATCTTATTAACCTTGCATGAGTATTGTATGTTGGAAATAAGCTGTATTGGCCCGGTGCTTTGACAAATAGAATCACAGAATCATAGAATAAATAGTCTGATAAACAGAATCACGGCTAGGGAAATTGCCTCTAAAAATCAGCAGGTCAGGAGGTAACATCACCAGGGGTTGCCATGGAGACACCCAATGGTGAGCTTCCTGCTAAGCACAAACACAGGCCTATGAAACGACAGATCCTATTCTTTAACCTCTAATGTGCGGAGCGTCTCTTTCCATCTGTTTTCATACACACTTTCCATGTCATCTGCACCCTTACACACATATCTGAACACATCCACACTGATGCACACAATCTGAGAAAAGGCTGCAAGATCCCAGCATGCAGGGTTTAGCAGCTAATACCGCTTAAATTGACCACCTCTGGCTCATCGCTTACACACTTGCTCAGACAAGTGCTCTTTCTCCCACATCCACACACACAGGCAACGTGACTATTCTTCCAACATACACCAACCCTGCTAAACAATGATTTGGCCCAGTAGCCAAATGCTGGGGTAGGACAGGATAGTGTGTGAAGTAATTGCCTGTGTTTTCTCTGCTAACTAATATGGATGAAAGATTGATCTCCCATGGGTTGTTGTGAGGTCACAGATATTGATAACCCCAACAAGATTCCCTTGTGTCCGTCAGCCTGCGTCCCACCGATAGGCCACTTTTGTAAATGAATCCTCATTCTTAGTCACCGGATGTCTCCAGGGTACAGAACCGAACAATGGTAAGGATTATGTTGTCAGAAATTACATTTTGTGTAATGGGTTTTAATACATCTCCCATCTCTCTCACTCTCCTAACATCTGGTGTACATAGCAAGGGATTGGTTGTTAATAACCTTGAAAAGCCTGATGGAATAACAATGTTATGTAATCAGGATACAAAGGTATCTTGCATTACAGTTAAATGTGATATCTTTAGCGATGCATTTTGTAAAAATAATGATTGCTAGCATAATTTCTAGTATTAAAAAGATATAGTACCACCAACAAGTATTCTAGTACAAACAACTTTCAGATGGGCATTCCATAGCACTATCCACAGCAGCTACATTAGACTGTGCCCATTCTAAAAACCAGTTTCTACAGTAATTGCAACTGCCACGTACAAATGACAAAGATGCTTAAGTTATTTTTTTTTTTCATTGCAATGACAACAGTTGTAAAAACACTTCAATGTATGCATACGTGTTTTCTCGTTCTGTAAAAATGGCTATGCATATATGTGATCTAGTCTCTTTTGCTTTTCTCTTGTAACTTAAAACTAGTTTAATGTTTCATATTTGGCTATTTGGACGATTAGGCTACTGATTGCCTTTATGAAGTAATTAATAATTTATGATTTCTAATTTGTATCAGAATGCGTTTTTTTTTAAGCAACTCTCCCATCCTATGCTAGGAGTGCTTACATCAAGGCCGGTTCATTCAGCAAAATGGATTAGGGCATGTAATCAGATCCTTGGCAATATCAATTTCTGACACTTAGAGAACAAGAGTAGAGTGAGTTTGCGAACTAAATTTTCTGTGAGGGTCTGGCAAGAAGAAATATGTGGCGAAGGTTGTTCTTTGTGTTCTTACATCAAACGTTCCGTTCTTTGTTAGTTTTCACCTCCCCACTCCCCATCTCAGGCCATTCATTAGACACGGCTAATAACAGTAAGTATGTGCTGATAGCCATCTCTGGTAACAAACACACCCCTGTGAAGGTTTTGTCAAACTTTACGGAACTTTTAATAGCGTAAATTAAGAAAATAAATAGCCGTTTAGGCTGAGACAGACATTGAGTCCTGTGTCACAGTCAGCATGGGACAGACAGGTTTTGAGAGAGGCGTAAGAGTAGCTGTTCTCACAGGGATTCATATTTGAATGAGTGAACAAAAAATTAAAAAGTCTGAAAAATCCTGGCAGCAATATCCCTTTGGGTGAATTGATTTAAAGGGAGATGAGGCGATAAGTGGGAGAACGATGGGATGGGCGAGCGAAAGCGGGGGTAGGGGAGTGTATTAATTCAAATCATTAAGAACCGCTTGCCAGGGGCGAAGCTATTGATTGCATGTAAACACAAAAGTACAATTGACTTACCAGTTGTTCACTTGTAGTATAGTAAGGCCGGTGTCTTGTGCCAGTTGCTTTTTCTGTTCTTCTGAAGGGTATGGGTGCTAATAAAAGAGAGAGAGGAAAAAACAACAGGAAATTACATGAGAAATAAATCAATTAATGAGCAGTGAGAGAAAGGTCTGAGGTACAGAAGGGAGACATTGCTCACACATTTGTGTAGAAAAGTGGCAAAGCAGCTGTTAATTAGTGTGAAAAAGTGAGGTGTGTCTATTTCTTAGAGTCATTAATGGAATATGAAATTGTGTAATTAATGGCAGTGAAAAAGGCAAGCCAATTATAAAGTTAAGTGAAGTGTGGGAACAGAAACAGTAATTAGAGTGCTGGGCCGTGCAACCCCACTGAAATGTATTCTAGTCATCTTGCTGCCATGAATACATGATAGAGAATGGATATTTGAAGCTTTGTGTGAAATACAGACCACAAATCTGGCATATACCTCTTCTTTTTTAATCATTGTGAGATTACCATCATTCTAGATGATTAGCCAGTTAGCTAAAATGTAACAACATGGGTGATACTAGTAAGGTGAACAGTTATCAATACAGCTAAGTTAAGAACTTGATTTGTGCTGATCCAGCTGTTTGAATAAAGGTGAGTTGAGATTTGCTTGATTTATACTAGCGTTAGTATGAAGTATTGAGCTTCACTATCTTTGAGTCTTAACAATGTGCTGTTCATGAAAAAGACAAGACAGAGCCTGTGTTGAGGCCCCTGCTGAGCATGTAAAATGGGAGGTACATTGTGCAAAGATGTTTACACCATATTTATACCTAGTTAGAGAGAGAGAACACTGTGTTTCGGTCATAAAGCATAGCAATAACCCCTCTACCGTTCTGTGGTACAATATTTTCATATAATGCTTTGTTAACAAAATAAGTGGACCTAGACACCTCCAGTATTGTGGATGGCACAGTGCACCGTTTGTCTCACTGTGCTAACAGATTCAGACCTTCTAAGGCTCCGTCCACACGGAGACGGAGCTTACCCCAATCCGATCTTTTTTTTCCTTGTCTCAAGAAATATCCGCGTCCACACGAAACCGCATAATGATGTAGTATACATACATGTAGGATACACTAAAAACAGAGAAGAAGACTTGGACTATGCTCATAAACCTTGCGTGTGGTACACAAACGAACATGGAACAATACATTTATTAATCAATGTTAATGTTAGTTAATAAAAAGACAATCGTTCAGTGTTTGTTCATGGTTTTTTTTGCTGTTACGTGACGTAGAGGTGTCTGACTAGGGGGGAGACGTGGGCTGATGACGCCATCGTTTCAGAAAATATACGGATTAGCCGTCCAGACGAAAACGCAAAGACGGCGTTTTCAAATTTATCCACTCTGGGACCCGGTTTAAAAAATAGCGGTTTCACCTTACGAAAACGCCGGATCCATGTGGACGAAACGCCTATCCGATAAAAAATTTTTGCGTATTCACAGAAATGCGTGTCCGTGTGGACGGGGCCTAAGCCCATTACAAAACCTTGCAAAATCTGATAGAGGCTCTAACTTGGCGTTGGGCTACAAATTAACCAAAGTGACAACAGATTGCTGATAAACACAGAAGTTAGCAAATCTCTTTGGCAAACTGAATGTTTTCTACTAGTCCTCAAACCATAGTGAGTCAACATCCCTGACACTGCAGCAAAGTAAATAGGAGCCAAGTATGTCACAGGGAAAGGACACTTATGAATATAGTTGACTTTTACTTATGTGATTTAACGTATGGCATTGCAAAGGATGACACTGGCAACTGTGATTCTGATTCACCCTTTCAGAGGTATAATAAGAACAAGGCTTCCAAATGAACAAACAGAAATATAAAAATGGTTGGCGCCATGGGTTGTCTGCTCTTTTTTCAAGCAATAATAAATTGGAATGTCTTTCATGTTGCTGAATGCATGTTTATTTACTGGTACTGCCAGAGAAAGCGAGCTGTTTTCCTGTCGCTCTGTCATTTTCATGTGATCCAATTGTAGGTAATTGGAACAAACTGTGGATAATTTCATGCAGAAAGTTATAATTGTAGTGTCGCCTCCAGCCATTTCTAAATAGATTTTTTTTTTTTTTTTCCTTATCATATGTTTCAAGTGTCCATCGTAGTAAACCACAAAGATGAGGTTTGTGTGAAACCAGGGCCAAGACTGGAAATGTGAGAAAACAACATTCCAGCCTCTCTCGCTGTCATCTGATCGTTGATAATTGCTGATAGCAGGCCTTTGAGCATCAAAAATGTAATTCCAACTATAATCATAAAATCAATGTATAGGTCCAACGTCATATTTATGTCATCCCTGCCCTGCCATGTTCTGTACTTCACCAAATCATCAGAGAGAGAACAGTGGTGATGCTCAACTTTACAAATGAACTGTGGAGGTAAAAAATGACATTGAGTGTGGCATGAAGGCTAGTCAGCCCTGTAGTGAAGTGAACATGTCTGGGCAAAAGAATCAGAGGCCTCATGACTTTTAAGGGGTAAGCTGTGCCAAAGGCTATGTAACAGCACAACTACTGACTTTTGCTGCCGGCTTACAAAGAATGGCTCTATCTCTGGGCCGCTGCAATTCCAGGTATGAGAACTGGGGCCGGATTAGATTCACACATCGTTGTATTCTGCTCACTACCTCTCCTACACAAAATATTTCTAAGGACAGCAGGTTAAATTCTAGCTTGCTTACACTCAGATAACATGATTTGGAAACAAGAAATTCTCTTTTCGCCAGATCATTTGCATACAAGATTCTTTAGCAATCCGCTATTTTGAAACTATCTCTTCTACAGCTATGTTTTGTCAGTCATTACATGGTCTTAACTTGTGAAGGAATGGGTAACTAAGAGATTCATTAAAATTAAATATAGAATGAAGAATGCATTGTACTGGCTTCGCTTTCAAGAAAAGAAGTGGGAGGAGGACTGTCATCTAAGGCAACTTGTTAGACAACTTTACATAATGAAATGTTACAACAATGCACAATGGGGTGGAGAAAATGAACAGTCAAGTTTCAGCTCAACTTAAATGTAACCTAATCCCGTCCTAACTTCTCATTAAATCCTAGAAACCCCACACAAAGACCTGTTCTGTGATTGACAGGTGGCTCAGACCGTGAGCATTTAGCAGTACCCAAACAGGATTCCTGTACAAACGCCAACTGGGTCAAGCTCTTCCGCCCACAGCATCGTACGTGCCTTAGCCTTGTTGTCAAAATGACCTCAAGGTAGCCACACCTGTATTAGAGCAGAATGGGGCAGCAGTGACTGAAGCCCCATTTACACTTATTTACTTGTCATATCTGGAAAACATCCAGATATGATTTATTCACTTTTAATTAATAACTGCTCATACAAAAGCCCGTCTGTTAACTTCAGTTTACATGTAAATTGTCCAGTGTCTGTCTATTTGAAGTCATGACAGGTGATAGATAAATTATATGGCTAAAATAACTGGGATATTATTTTTGTTGGTGTTTTGAACCTTACAGTATGTGAAATGCATACATTTGTAGAATGACCTTTTTCCCCCCACATTCTTTACAAATGTTCTTCCATTCTGTCTCTTTGAACAATGTTCTCACATCTTTTCCATCCTGGTAATACTGATGTATTTCATAAAAGTGGATATGTTCGGAAACCATTTTTTTTTCTTTGTCTGGTTCTCCAAACACCAAATTATCCCTATGTGTCAAAACAGTGTGATTTAGATTCTGGTTTGCTGAGAGAAACCAACAGATTTTATAATAGTCAGAGTGCAACTGAGTATTTTTTTTTCTTTTTTTTTAATCGTCTTTGGCAGCGGTACTGGGTGAGAATTGTTTTCTCAGGGTCTTGTGATGCTTTAGTGAGAAAGCAATAATACTGCCTAAAGAACAGATGGAAAATTTCAACGCATCCTCCCTGTTTCCTTTCGCCTATCTTAATGATACGTCTTGTCCAAATATACTACTCCTTTCATCAGAATTTCCAGCCTCTTTTGCACTGGTGGATACCAAGCCAACAATGTCCTCCCCATGCTTAGTTCTTCATCATGTATCTTATCTCTGTGTGTGTGTGTCTGTGTCTAGCAGTGAATCAACAATAGTCCCTCCCAGTCATCCTACACAGCCCCCTCAGACAGGGAATGGCGGGGAAGAGCGTAGAGTCCGTGTCCTATCGTCGAGATAAGAGAGGTGAACAGGTCTCTCCCATTTTCTCATGTTCTCTCCGAGCCCAAGACTGCTGCTCAAAATCGAAATCAGACTTTCCCCCCAACCCTTGGTTGACTCTGCTCTCTTTACCTCCAATTCTAAGCAATGGACGAGAACGCTGTTTTGAATACAGCCAAGATATGAGGAGTCAAGTGGTGTCAGGAGACCTTTCCGTGGGAGAGGGTAGAATTCCAGTATTTACTGCACTGTACCCTGAAAGCTGAGAGGTACAACCCAGACTATGAGAGCAGAAACATGAGAGGTGTGTACTCTTGATCTTTATGTCTTTGTCGGGAGAGTTGTGTATGTAGAAGAGGGAGGAGGAGGTCTGGATGAGCTCCAGCTGCGCTCCTTATCAGGTCCTGAGACAGGACTCTCTGGTTCACTGTGAGGGTAGAACTATTTTGGAAGTACCTTTCATCTCTGTGTTTTCTTCATCATTTTGCTTCCTCCGCAAAAAAAAAAGCCAGAATCCCAGCAGTATTTCTTTACCCGTCAACTCCCATGCTTGGCTAGGGCCACATACTGAACACATCCTCCCCCCATCGCTGTGGACACGTCTTTTTGTGTTCCATTTAACCAGTTAATTACAATCAGCCACAACCCCCTATCCCCCACTCCGCTGCCTTCATTACCCACATTACCGTTATTATCGCTATGTTCTATTTAAGGGAACATTTCTTTCTATCCTGTGTGATTTGGATTAAAGAAGCTTTCCACACAAGATTAACTTAATAAAATAAGTGTGCGCCGAACATGGTGCTTATTCTTCACACAGAAAAAGAGTGGGGAGGCATGGCACAAAAATGAGGCATGCCCCATGAGTCGCAGAACACGGGAATTAATCTCCATCTGACAATGCCTCCACTGTGTGCCTGTCTCACTAAGCAACATGCTGTCCAAATAGTAAATACATTGCAAGGGCAACTCTGGTCAACAGGTCCTTTCAAGGTGAGTATGTATGGGTTAATTTCAGATTTCCTACTGCTGCCTCGGTTCCATATTCCTTGTGGCTAATCCCCATGGAAGCCAAGATGCCCCTGAGGAATGCCTGAGGCTTGATCCAGGGGCCATTTTGGCCAAGGTGTCTACTGAGTATCATTTCAACATCCCATCTCAGAACCAGCCACTGTACGAGTGGGCTGCGTCCACCACTCTTCCATGGCTTGGCCCTTGAGAAAAACAGGATTAGGTCTGAAGTTTAGTGCTCCACCTACTCCAGCTCCGCTAGCATTAACTGCGCCACAGTCACATCTTCAGGCCTTCCTCAGATAGGGCCACCTACATCATTCAGCCCAAATCTTAGGGTGGGTGATATTTGGCAATGAGTATTACTGTGTCACCAGAAAATCATGCACTCGTTGTCTTCATCAGTAAAACGCACATGAAAGAAATAATTGCCGCTTTGTTGGAAATGTATTTTTTATCAGAGAAAAGTGTTATTTCTCAAGAAAGCAAGTCTTGACTTCAGAGATATTTCTTGGCTGAGGAAGAGTTGAGACATTTCAAATTCCTTTTTGTGTACGTGGCATAAACATAAAGTTTTGTCCTTCATTAAGAAAAGCAAAACATGATTCATATGGAAAACTGAAGACAGAGAGAGAGAGAGAAAAAAGCAAAGCTTCTGTAACCCAATTTCTTCCTAAGACTGATTCACCAATGAAGCAACAACAAAAGAGGGAGAAAGATATTAGATTTAGAAAACAACTGGAGGCCAGGGCTTAAGATGCCCTGGCGGAGTTTGTGACTGGCTGGCTCACAGAAAATGGGAGTGCTTCTTTGGGACTGCCACTAAGTTTGTAGCGAGCTAAGTCAACACAAAGCCGGCACATGAATTATTCAAACGCAGCATTTTTAGAAATCCTTGTACTACAACAAGCTAAAGCTGTGGAAATTCACCCATGGAAGTGTTTTTTTTTTTTTTTTTTTTTTTTTTTGTCATTTAATCTCTACTTCTGATAAAAGAAGATATGTTTAATTTGTTTTCCAGCTTTTTAATTAGTTATTCCGTTTAAAAAAAATAATTATTATTTTTTGTTGGTTTAGGGAAGAGGGTGTAACACAAGTGCTTTTGGGTAGGCAATAGGCACTTTCGGTTTGGAGGCAGCTAAGGACAGAATGTAAGTCTAAAATTAAAGGATGGGTGTGGGCTGGAATACAAATCAGATCCATCCATATCTGTGTAAACTTCCAGGCCCTCAATGTGCTAAATCAACATTATCAAATTTGAGCTAAGGGCTTTGCATTCTAAAATGCAAAGTGCAACAGGCAAAAGACAAAATAACACATATCTGGACACCCTGATTTGTAAGGCACTTCATTTGAAGACAGTGGCTGGTATTTGAATAGCTTTACATAGAGTAGAGCAGAGCTATATTTTTCATGGGGTGGCCTATAGCTTCAAGCGCCACCAGACACTGCAAAGAGGTAAGTCAGGTTCAGGCACTGATCTAAAGTCAGTCGCAGTAGGGTAAGCAGCCTCTTATTCGCTCTCATTACAGATCCCAATGGAAGGGTGGGGAGTCTGTGTTTAAGGGGGATGCGTGTTGTTCCACACCTGCTGTTCACAGTCACACGGTAATAAGGGGGCCAGCCTGCAAACACTGACTGGAGCTTGGTGGACTGCGGCTGATGAGCCCGGGCTAATTCAGGGGTGATTATGTAGTTTACTGGACCACTAAACCTCTTTAAGCTTGTAATTACAGCCTATTTGAGGAGGGAACATTCAAAAGCAATTCAGCTGCGCCGTGCCGTGCCACGCCGACCGCAGCTGGAGGTGGGTTGCCGGCATTCGGCGGGGGAGTCTAATATCTGCTGGGATGGGGATTTTAGCACAGTCATTCAGGTAACATCATGGACAAAGAGGTACATGCCACCTCTGCCGGCCCTGTTCCTGAGAGCGCCTGCCAGTGGCTTTGCTTGACACACAAAATCAAAGCAGCTTGTGATCATTTAAAGCTGATAAAAACCCAAATTATTGTTTTAGTTATTGTCAAGAGTGCTGCCAGTGAAATGCAAAGCAGTGCTATTAATGCATGCTTCAGTACACAAGCTACTCCACCCTCCTGACTCCCAGTAGCCAAAACTGGGTTTGTTGAAGGTGGGGGCCGAGTGGCAGGAGCGGGAACTCCTGGTGCATTAAATGTTAAGAGAATCAGGTTACCATATTGCACCTTGACCAAGGAATCCTTTCCAATGCCTTTACTCTCAAGGAAATTATCCTTTAGCTAATTCCACTGAAATGCAATACTCAAAGGAAGCAATTTCGGAACTACAAAAAAAATTCTAATAACCTGTGCAATATTATTATGTTATTATCATAATTACCCTTTTGCCCTGGCCATTTTAATTAATGTTCAATGAAAGGCCTGAGGGGGAGGAGAAACCTGGTCACGGTTGGAAAAGCGTTAAAAGAAGCTAAAGGCATTTTACAATTGTTCCCTTATGTCATTTCACTGTCTCCATAAAATAAGGGCAGAGTGAAGGAAGGAAGAACACAGAAATGTATTTCTTTTCTCCTACCTCTTCTTTCTTCCATTCTCTCTCTCTATCTCTCTTTCACTGAGCGGAAGATGGATCTTTCTCCATCGGTGCACAGCTTATACAAATCAATGACTTAATCTGTCGTAACAAACAAGTGAGCAGTGCCTTGCCTCTTTTTGGTTCCTTTTTCATCACAGCTAAAACACTCTGCTGATAACAGAATGAAGAATAAAAAGGCCCATGGACCAACACTCTCATCCTCTCTGTTAGTGACCTCACTTTCTATTAACGTGTGAATCTAATCTGATGAAATGTGGTTCAAGACACACATTGCAGATTCCTCACACAGAAGGGAGTGATCCCCTGGCTGCACGCAGCAATCTCCATGGGGACGACATGGATCAGCAGGTGCTCTCAATGCAACTCCCATGCAGCCATGCATCCCTTATTGCGACAGGAAACACCATGCACTCAGCGTGGCAGGAAAAGGTCAAGATCCACTATCGGAGCTAAATGGAGAGAATCCTATTCAATAGTTGAATATATGCCAGGTACTGGATAAAGTTAAGGCAAATAAGACAAATCTAAGAGGTTTTAAGTGTCTGAGACCATTTCCCCTTTGTTCATCGCCTTGGGAAATCAATGACAACAAAGACAACGGCACTTTAAAAGGGTCTTGGATTCAGTGCACAGGACATGCTAGCTCCATTAAACAATTTATGCACTTACGCATGATGGTATAAAATAATTGAATTTGTCTCCCCGCCAAGCCAGCACACTTAATGATACACTATAGACTATAAAATGCTTGCCCTCTCTTTTTTTCTCTTTCAGACCACTCCGCTTGGCAAAAAAAAAATGGAATGGGAAAACGCAAAATAATGCTGTATCAGTCAGGTGTGTGTGATACTGATGCAGAAATTAGCTTGTGTGTTTTTATATGTGTGTACTGATTTCCAGACATATTGCCAGACAATTATTCTGTTGATGCCCTGTGACTTCTTCACAAAGGGGGAAAAAAGCCCCATCAAGAAGCCTGAGGGTAGTGCCTTTTCCTCCTGAAGAACTGTTTGTCCCCAGATGAAAAGCACAATGAGCTCAGAGCAGCACGCATGGCTGAGATTACAAGTAGGAGGAACCGAATTGATAAATTAGTTCAGCAAACGTGCAAACTGATTACCACGTCTTTGCTGCCATATAATCCATCAGGCATACACTGGCGAGCACATACACACAAACAGAGAGAGCCAAGAGTATCTGGGACAGACTGCTGGAGCTCTGCTCTGTGGGGGAATGCTTTGCAGTGGCTGTAAGTAAAAGGTATTGAGCTGCTGACTGCAGGCGGAAAGATCCCTGAGCACTGAAGATTACAGCATAGCTAGGGTAATTCAGCAAAGCCTGGTCTAAATCAACACGCGTATAACCATCTAAAAACACCAATGGACCTTTATAATACCATAGCTAAACCCTGGCCAGCTGGACACCTCTGATTAAGATGGATTACAGAACAGAGCATGCTGGACTGACACCCAAAGTTTCAAATTGGCAATGCTGTATAATATAGACTTAATAATACAGACATCTAAACATTGTTGTCTCCACTGTCCTTATGTCACCTCTGGCTGTACCCTCTGCCATTCCCAGCATTGGCAGTTGTGGATCAAGCATCTACAATAATACCTGATTAACAGCCTCCCTAAAATGCCCTATTTGTCCATCCCAGTGACAACTTAACTAACACTACTGTGGTCACCAACACTAGGTGCATAGTGGATAGCTAAATGGAATGTACTACACTTCAGGATACTTATACTTAATTCCTCAGTTGGCTTCTGAATTTATTTGACTGACAGACTTCTCAGGAGGTGGTGAATATTAGAAAACTTTGTACCACACCTGAGCTTCAAGGTTCCTCTACGGCCGACAGTGCGTTTTAATGGGATTTACTCAGAAACTAAAACAGAGAGCAGACTTTCTCATGTTAAGGCAATGGCTGGTATGCAAACAGGATATCATTCAGGCCTAGCATGATCTCACACTAAACAGACTCTAGCTGCTAACTCTTCACAAGTAGCTGATAATGAAATACAATACTGTTATAATATAGCAGGCCAGCGTATAACTTTCTGACAACGTAATGAATCTGCCCAAGAGTGCATGTTCACAAGCTGAATGGATGGAATTCAGTGAGGCCCACCTGTGTGCTTCTGGAAAATGTAGTACATGAACACTATCTTCTCCGATGACGTGGCTGCAACAGTGGCTGACCCTCTGGGCATTATAAAATTGTCAGGTTCTTGAGAGCAGTGAGGAAGACTTATAAGAGAGTAAGACTGAGGGACAGCTCTTATCTGGACCATTTATGCTCTAACTGCCTTTCAGGGATGTTACAGAGGAAGGGAACCAACTCACTGGGTAGGGACGCAGAAAGAGCGAGTGGTGTCAATTAAACATGGCTCTTTCTTTGTCCAAAGGTGCAGCTGATGTAGGGGACGCCATGGTGGGCTTGGGTAGAAAAAGATCTACTGATGTGGTGCTCATCAATCATGGCACAGATGGCTTGTGAAAGGCCGTGTCAGCAGTGACAGATCAGCGTCCATCCACCTCTCCTTGCACCATGTGGAGTTTACCAATTCGATCCATTCTGTCCATGACACACCAATGCCTTTTATGCTGTCACCCTGGAAGCCTTGCCAATGATGGATATACAGTCTTTTTCCACCCTCTCTCTCTTTCCCTCTCTGGAGGTGAGGGGTGGGGGTGCAGGGGGTTGACTATCCACAAAGACCAGCCCTAAAGAGTTGCCTGCCCCACATCCCAGGGGCCTGTCAGTGGGGTAATTGATGATGTTTTCATTACAAGATGTGGAAGCAGGGGGGCACATCCTGCCTCAATGGGCAGCCACAGCCCTAAGATTGACTCAGCTGCCTCTTCTTTGACACCAACTTTTATAAAAAGCATCAAGTCATTGCTTCCAAATGTCTCACACACATAAATAAACATGTATCCTCTCTCTCAAACAAAAACACCACGGAGACCAAAACAGCTACAACAGCTGATGTAGAGTCCCAGTTGGCTGCAGGAAACACGGTAAAATGACAAAGACACAGTTCAGAGGAACAAAGTACAGAAGGCGGCAATATTATTATTTTTATTTTTTTCAAAGATCCAACAAAGCTTGATCCACACTGTCTGAGGAATTCCTTCAATTTCAATTTTGTGGCGCCTCCAGTACTCACTGCTACTTAGATGAAATTAAGAAATAACCAGTGACCTTAAGCTGCTAAATTCAATTTGCAAATATTAATCTGCATGGACTTTCTGCTCTTGTTAAAAAAAAAAAAAAAAAAAAAAATATATATATATATATATATATATATATATATATATATATATATATATATATATATATATATTCACTCACTCAGAGCTCCAGTTTCTTAGGAGTGACTGGCTGCGGCCATTTGATTTGTGTTGAGGTTTGGAATTTTGTAATAAAGGTGAGAGAAAACTTGAGAGTAGTGCCAACACTAGGGTTGCCATGGGTGTCCAGTGCACTGACATCCAAGGGCTTAGGCAATAAACAACCGCGGACTAACAGCATCTGAGATCTGGCTGGCCTCTGACCTCTAATGGATGTCAACACGCAGCAGTACTCCATTTCGCAGACAAATATTAGGATGTTATGTAAAGTTAAGCACTATGAATAAGACTGCATTTTTATTCAGCTTTTTAAGAAATGTGGGTCTGTCTTTTTCATAGTAATATAATTACAAACGCTCATATTTTGCTATGCAGTACATTTACACCACATATATTCCATATATAAGTTCCTAGATTTTGATTAATGTGGGAGATATGTGAAAGTAAATTAACTTGACTTAAAAAGTAAATTAAAATGGACATGTAGGAAAATTCATGGCTTTGTGCCAAATGTATGACTCCCTGCCAGTGTTGTTTTAAAGTAAAACCGAGAAGTCCAGCCTCTTGAAAACCCCTCTGTGTTTTCCAAGCACTATTTTTTTGAGGAGTTCATATGCTGAACATCTGTAATTTTGCCCAGGAAATCATCAGCAGGCCAACTCAAACCCGACTCTCTCCCCCCGACTCCAGCCTCCAACTATGGGGCAACAAATTCAGCCCAACTCCCCAAAGAGGACACAGCCCGCTCCCCCTCCAACTCAGGGCCCTCTGCACGATTCAGTCTATCGAGTGCAGAAATGAATTATAGCATTTTTCACACCTGGTTCTGCTCAAAATGCTACACAGTTGAGGTTTGGCAAAATGTGCTCCCAGCGAGTAAGAGAAAAACAAGAATGTTGCCTCCACCAGAATTGTTACATGTGTGTGAAGAGGGTGCTAAATTGGAGCCTAATTGCATTAAAAGCGATTATGCCTTCCAGTTTCATTTCGAACACGAGCAGCACGTAAAATGGGGGGTGGGGGGAAACGGGTGATTGCATATTGTGCTGTGGTTTGCTTTTTACGAGCTGTGATAGAGGCTCCCTCCCGTTCTCTGGTTCTGTGTACAAACAGAATGAAGCTTAGTGCCTGGCGTGCCAGCCTAATATTTGGTTGTTCCAGGATCGGTCCTCACTGTGGCTGCATAGCAACAATCTGAAGCCTGGCTTTCATCTAATTACTCTATCACATAATTTAGCAAATTGCCCTTTCACTAGGGAGCTGAGTGCAAAAACATAAGCACAGCGGGATTTGGGGCAATGGCTTCCGTTTATTACTCATTTCTTGTTAAATTAAACAAGAAAATACTGTTTGTGAGATAGAGGGTGAAAATCAGGAGGGAACAAGGAATGGGAAGGAGGGGGGCAAAGAGTCCAATTTCACGGCCACAGGAACAGGAAAGCTGCTCAGTGCACCCAGCATTCCTCTCCAGGATGCCTGGCACAATCACACTATCTTTGTTCAGATAAAATAAAAAAA
Organism: Carassius auratus; assembly: GCF_003368295.1. Classification (NCBI taxonomy): domain Eukaryota; kingdom Metazoa; phylum Chordata; class Actinopteri; order Cypriniformes; family Cyprinidae; genus Carassius; species Carassius auratus. The sequence continues at coordinate 18,045,075 of NC_039280.1, read as the reverse complement.
CAAACAACAGTTAAAGCAGGAAAAATAACAGAAGTTTAGGGCCACTTGTTTTGTTTTTGTTGTTGTTTTTTTACTTCACCACAAAGTTTATTGGAATGTGTTCACACCAGTTTACAGCATGCTAAAACACTGAGTGGCAAGCAATTAGCTAGCATCTCTCTCTTTTTCTCCATACTATTCTCAGACCTGCAAACGCCCGCTTCCACTTGCCTCGCAAGCCGGCTAATAACCGGGGACTGAAAACAACTGATTAAAGTGCAGCTTCAGGGTGTTGCTACCCCATAAGCCTTCACCGTCTCCTCTGTATCTGTCTCCGTTCCGCTTATTGTTTTCCTCTCCTCCTCTCTTCCACCGAATGGCTCGTCAGAATAATCTTGTACTGCCACCCACTTCACGCTTCCGTCTCAGCACAATGGCTTCGCTGGTTGATTCATGTGACATGCAAAGAGTGCATTCTTGCTGCGGTTGGGCCGTGAACTGCGAGACACATATGTAATCTATATTTCTCTGAGACAGAAGGCTATCATCTGTGTGTGTTGTTTGTGCTGCTTGCTAATTGCCACTGGCTTTATCTCCAAGGGCCAGACCTGAAGACTGTTCCTTCACACATCAATTCAGAGGAAAAGGGACATCAGAGGTTGAGCAACTACCTCTTCCATCAATCCCATGCTTTTCCTCACATCTTTTTGGCCCCACTTGAGGCTTTCTGACATCCTTTGAGTAAAAAGCAGTTGGAGACGTAAGGCGAGACGACTGCATTGTCCGTAAGGTCAGTCATCTGTCCCTAACGTGACTTGTGTTGTTTTGTTCCTCACACAAATGCTGAGCTGTCAGAGTGAAGCGTTCGGAGCAGGGAGTGAAATAACTCTAATTTCCCAAGTTTGCTGTAAGGAGTGCTGTGAAAACCTATTTACATCAGAGACTGAAAGTGTTTCCATTTATGTTTCGATCTGAATCTCTGTTTTTGTGTTAAAGTCAATGTCCTCTCTCTCTTTAGGTCTGTCTCTCAATCTATCCCTGATTTTCTCTCACACTTTCTTCTCAGACAATCTTTTAGCAGGAACTCTGATGCCATTTTATTGGTTTCTCTATTTTTTTTCCTTCTCACACACTGAGTTTTAAGCAATGTTTACACTGGCAATGAGATGCACAGCAATAATAAATCATTTTCACTAAACTGGAGTTTTTTGTAACATGGGCAATAGCAATGGTTGGCGATACAGTTAAATAGTTCAACTTTGTATGAATAAACTTGGATATATTTATGTGACTACTACTGAGAGTACAGAAATGGATCTGCAGCCTGATGCATCCTGCTTGCTACGGTGCAAAAAATACTATGTCTGAGTGCTTAAATGTAATAGCACTTTTCTTTCCTTTCCTTAACAATCAACATGATTTAAGATATACAGAGCATGAATGAAAAGTTACATCAATACGTTTAATACTTAAGGTTTAAACAATAGTAAGATAAGTGTAAATAAGCCTTACCTTAACCCCACCTTACCTTTACACTAACCCTAACCATATATATATATATATATATATATATATATATATATATATATATATATATATATATATATACTTTCAAGCTGTCCTAAAAATATATATATACTTTCAAGCTGTCCTAAAAGGGCAGTCAGATTTAGCAAACTTCCTTGTGACAACTTTTCCTTAAAGTATAATTCAACACAAACACTTGAGACAGAACAAGCCCTCAATGACACACATATTGTCCACCATATTGGTCAACCAAGACAAACAGGAAACTAAATCAGTCTGTGCTTTTGTGGGTATTCCACACTGTTGTGTGTGCGTGCCTGTGTGAACTCGCAAATGGCTTTCTTTTCACACACCTTTCTCCTGGGGCCGCTAAAGGTGGTAGTTGGTGGGGGTTTGAAAGTATGTGTGTGTTGGGGGCATGCTTGGGGCAGGTGAAGTTCTGGGGTGCTTAGGCGCATTTCTGTGGCACAGATGTAGGAATGGAGCCAGCATGTGGGGGCTTTTGGCACTGATCAAATGGACTCCCATTTGACTCCAGTTTGGTTAGAAACACATTTCCTTTCAACACGTTGCTGAGCCATAATAGCTACTTCAGTCATAAAGCGTAAGGCAAACAAACGAAGGCTTAAGTAATATGTTTATTGAAAATACACCTACGTGAACATTTTTACTGTCTTTAATTAGGAGACATTATTATTATGAGTTGTGCAGAGTGTGCATGTGTGTATGTGAGCGAGAGACAGGCTGGAAGAGGTGTGTTAAGCCTGCGAGAAGGGTAGATATATGGAGATAAGTGGTGTCTTGACAGCACTCCGATTACTTTGTGGTAAATGAAATAGAGGAAGTGAAATCCATCAAAGCAAGAGGAAGAGCCAACCACATCAATGGCCCATGCTGCTCTATCACTTCTCTATAGCAGGTGTGGATAGCCACAATAAGAGAACTAACCACCAGTCCCAAAAACACATTCAACTAACCAGCTAACTCAGTTTTGATCGTGACTTAGATGTTCAATTTCGCCAAAAAGTATTTAGATGCTTACACCACTTGGTTTAAAATGTTACTACAACTACTATAGTATTTATTTTGAACATCATATAATTTGTTTCCCCACAGCCTAACAAAATTGGTGTGATGTTTTCTTATAAAATTAAATGACATCCCTACATCTTGAAATGTCACGTTAGTGCCCAAATATTTTTAGGACCACTGTATGTACCTTTTCCCTATCTCCAGTCTTCAGACGAACAAAAATAACGAATAAACAATAAAAGTTGAATGAATGGAAAATGACAGCTTACTTCTGTATCATCCTATCTCTGCTATCTTTAGCTTGAGGCTGTTTTTTCCCTTTTTCTTCTTTCTTGGCTTAAAACTTAGTGTGTGGTTAAGGTTAGGCAAGATAAAGTAAATTGTGTGTGTGAGCAAGCATGTGCATAGCATTAGCACTACATTTGACCATTTCAGTGGCTTTGAAGTGCAGCATGCAGTATGAAAGAAAGTAGAAAGCTCAAAGAGAAGCAGGAAGAGGAAATATCACTGTACTGAACTCACCGTCAAGTGCTGGAAGAGCCATGCCCTCATGATGTTGGTCGCCACTTTAGGAAAGATACCACGTTTTTTATTCCTCTTCTTCTCTTTGTCAGGGTCATCATCGTCTCCTGTGCTGGGTGATGCCACACTGTTGTCCAATCCGTCACCTTTCAAAATACACACCACGTACACACAGGAATCATTTAAATGGTCAGTTACTCACTCAACACTATTATTATTAAGTTTTCCAAAAATTAAGTAACAGGTTAAGTTGGCAACATCAGTGCTTCTGTATTATAGCTTTGAAGCATCACGTCTGAATGCATTCATTTTTAATACTTTTATAAATAACCCCCATTTCTCATCCCCCACACAATGCTCAGAGAGAGAGAGAGAGAGAGAGTACAATGGACTTGTAAGGTCGCATTTTCCCCCTGCCTTCCAACACAGTGAGTCACCAAAGAATTGAGAATGACAGAGAGATTTAGTCTTCATTATCCCAGCAAAATATTGATTGAAGCTCGCCCCAGTGTCTTTTTACCTCAGGTGGGGGAGTTACACATTATGAAAAAGAGGAAGGGGGGGGTGGATATGGCTGCCGCACAAAACGGCATCTTTCAAATAGCTGCATTTTAATAACAATGCTGCATGGGTGCTTGCAGCAACCTGTGGGTGCTCGATAAGGCTTTATAATGGGCAGTTCAACATACCAGAGCAGAGGAGTTGGCTTACGTCGCCTTTTCAAGGTTCATGTTGCCGGTTTGTTTGCATATGCTGATTTTATTCCGATCCCCAATTATTGAACGTATTCTCCCTCAAATACAGCCCAAATATGCCACCGAGAAGACTTCTGATAATTGTTATTAAGAAGCCACGATTCAGATAATAAACCATAAAAGAAACACGAGCGAGGCAAACAACTGCACACTGCAAGGGTTTCAATAGCGGAGGCACAGGAATGGAGAGAGTAACTTATTGATTACGTATAAAGCACTTCCAAAATCCCCAGTGCTATTCATGCAGAGAGATTATGGTGGGTTAACTCTTTCTCTCGCTGTAGCTTTCAGTCAGTGACATAAGGCACCTGTATCATTGATAATTAATGGAAATGTCTGCAGTAATCCGGTTGGAGATAATTTTTTTTTTCCCAGCTCTGTGCATCAATAGAATAATCAAGGGTCTAAAAGAGTCTTTGCTCCCCATTACCTCAGGCAAAAGAACTCCTGAAAGCATGCCTTGCGGGCACCTGAATTATATACGCCATTAGGAGAGCGAAGTCTTTCTACATTCCATATAAAACACTCTGCCAACCTTCTCTGCCTAGGAGAGAAGCCCCAGAAAAGACTGAGACTTTTAAGTGAAGTCTTATGTAGATACAATGCCTTTGCCTTTTACACAAGGGCACTTTCCCTCAGTCAGTCACTTACTGAGAAACTGACCAGAGCTGAATCACCATCCCCAACACACAGACACAAGAGAAAAATATATGTATATATATAAGATGTCAAAGGAGAGTTTCAATTACATCATTAATTGTTGTAAAAAAAATCTAAACAAAAAACAACCCTGGCTTGGAGAGCAGTTTGTTTTCCGACTGTTTTTAGGCAAATAGAACTTCCCAACTCCCATCTGGGAAAGCAGTGGCACCGCTGGTTTGTAATCTAAGACACCATTTTCATTAGAAGCAAATGCTCCAAATCCGGTGTAAAGACTAGTTTGTGTTCAGCAAAGCCTAAAATAATAAACCCAGGGCTTGTCCCATGTGAGTTAGCAAAACAGAAGCAAACACTGGATATCAGGTCAGATGGAGGAAGAAGAAGGGGGGGTACGACAAACGAGTAAAAGAGGGCAGGGGGCGTTTGAGTGATGTCTGAGGTAACTGTTGCGTGTGTGCTCTCTTGAGCTTTTGTCTTCCGCCTCTTCCAGCCATTTTGAACTATTTAACCTCCCTTCCCCAATATTTTTCCTTAAAAACTGACCTTTGTTGGCCTGGACCTTCAAGGCAAACGAGGGGGAGAGAAACGAAAGCTGTCAATTTTATTGGGATTTCCAGTTTTGATGCAATTTGATACCAATTCAACTCATGTCTGGGACTCATGTAAAACGGTTTACAAGCAAAAGAAGATTTTTCTGACTCGTTTCTCAGTGTTTACAGAGTCTAGGGGCTATCACAGGGATATGGGTTTTCTCAGGATACCTATTTTAGTGTGTCAGGAAGCAGTGTGTGCTTACCACTGTCAATTTTATTGGTTTTTCCATTTTCGATGCAGTTCAGCTTATTCGTCTAGGGCTAATTTTGCATCTATATTAGCACCAGAGTGTAGGCACAGGCATATAGCAGTTTTCTATACGACACTGTTGTGTCAAAATGTCAGCCCATTGCCGAGCTTCTGCACTCTTCCCGCGCCAAATGAAGACGAGTGATGGCGGCGAGACTGAAAAGGTGGAAATAATCATAAAAATGATGCTAGTCCATAAACAAGCTCACAGCCTCATTAGTCCAGCAGCAGGCTCCACTGGCAGATTTATGCGCCTTTTCGCTGATGCCATGAGGAAATGCCACGGGCGAACTTTGGCCAACTGCTAATGGGTTATGACAGCGTCTTAGCAACTACTGCAGGGAGGGGGGATGCTCGGTCCGGTTTGCCACAGACAGAGAGGAAAATGTCATCTCATCTGGCCATGTGTGGTGGAGTCTATGCAGCAATTAGAGAGCAGGCCAGTGACTGGAGCAGGCCAGAGGCTGAGGAGGATGCCCCGCGGCTAACCAGGGAGAGAATTTTTTATGACCCCCTCGTACACGCGCACACAGCCTGTGACGCTCTAGCTGCCTGGCTGCTGATAAAATCAGGTTAGCTTCCCAACATGCCTTTGTCAGCCAGCTCTTCTGATTGGCTCATCTGCTCCATCTCGATTCCAGTCTCCTGCTCTCTCAATCTCTCCAGCCGTCTCTCTCTCTTTCTCTCTCTCTATCTCCACCACTCTTTCTTACTCACTCAAGGCGCTTTCTGACATTATCAGAAAGATGTGGGCTAATCTGTTATGATCTGATTACTCAAAAAGGACACTACCTGTTCCTCTCGCCTTGTGCATCCAAAACTCCAAAGTGTCAGCCATTTTTCTGCTGCTTTACAAATTAGCAGAATGGCACTTCCGATCCATCGGGCACATTTCCATGTCACTATGTCAAGCGTTTATTTTCATGCTACGATGAAGTTGACATGACGTTTTTGAGATTGAGATCCACTACCTCTGCTGAAAAGACTATCTTAGGCTGGATGGTTAGGTCTAGACTGGGGGTTCCTATTAATCCTATAGAACTTTCAGAAGTTAAATTATGCAGCGTTTTTACCAATAGTGGCACCAAATTGAATAACAAAAACAACAGCATTGGATGAACCAATACGGTGAGTTTGGGCGTAGGGCTACCTGTTTGTCCAAGCAATGGAAACAGAGGAGAGTTATTTTTGGGAACATGCTTGGCATGTTGCATTTTCAAATGCACGTTATAGATGACTCAAATCCATCTCTGCTCTGTGGACCAGCAGTGCTGTCGATAATTGTGCTAAACCATATAACATTCTCATGCATTGTTAAAATTAAGTAAAAAAGTTACTGGCGTGTAGCACACATATACTCATCAACACTGATTTTTACTTGCATTTGGTGCTTGGGGAGTGTTAATTTTAGGCCCTGGTTATAAGTCAGGCTGTCAAAGCTCATGCAGTACAGCTTCTTGCCCAGTTTTAAGAAGTGTTTTGACAAAATGTTATTGGCCATGGTCTGATGGATGGGACCAAGGTGTGGAAACAGATTAGCTTTTGCTTTACACCACATTTTGGTCCATGGATGATTTCTAGGGCACCTCTGGCCTCTCCCTGTGGAGGGAGTCAGCCGACCTGTGCTGCTCTCTCCCTTAGCATTCAAACACACCCTGCACTACGGCTTTCCTGGTCTTGCAAAACCTCAGCCTTAAGGGCCTGCCATCCGCCTTCTTTTCACTATGCACACATTCACACACTCTTCATTCTAACACACACACACACAGAGTTGCATATAAAGAGAGTGGGCGAATGGGAAGAGGGAAGGGTCGGGGAAGAAAAGATAAAGCCGGGTTCATTGTATTCAGGCCATTCACATGGTTAGAATGGACCAGGCAGCGGGGGTTCTCTTTGCATGGGTCACAAGCGCCTCCCACCTCAAAAATATTCTGAACATGCAGGAATTCCTGCGGTATGATTCCCAACAAGAGACACTCAGATTAGCAGGGAGCTTGCCGTGCACGCTTGCCCCACCATACATTTTCTGTTCCTAAAATACATACAAACATTAGTAGCGGTCTGCTGACTGCAATCACTTGCTCCTCTAGCAAAATGGCCCGAGCTCTTCTAGTTTTTGACTTGGAAGGATAAATATGAAGGAAAGTTGAGGGTTTAATGAGATGCGACATGGTGGAAATGTGGCAGATCTTTAGTTTTGTTGACTCTTTTTGCCTCTTGATCACGTGTGTCTTGTGATATTTCCATGCACAGCTATGCATATTTGTGTATTTATGCTGAACTTGCTAAGATAACTAGTTTTTAGATATATAGTTATGTCGGAAAAAAAAATTGCTCTGTAAATATTAATCTGCGGAGAGTCATAATTACAATCCGTAATTACTCTGGATTCATTTTAAATAATGACAGTAAATAATGACAGTTTTAAATAACTGCAGGCATCTTAAATAATGACGGTGCTTTTTTGCCTCTCTGTTCTTATGCATATGATGACAATGACAGATCTGTAATTCATAATTTGGGGGGAAAAAAGAGCATAATTACAAGTCTTTCAGCCGTACCTCGTGTGTCTCTGTCATCCCCTCACAGCAGGGCTAACAGAGAGGGTAATAAGTGCATAATGTGTCTCATATTCGGTGTTATAATTCTTCTAATTAAACGGAGTTACCCGTGTGAGTCCTATAGCTGAGAGCTCCTCATGCATATTCCCAGGTCTCAGGGATCAGGCGGCTGACATACCCACAGGTGATGGCAAAAATGTCATTGCAAATGTTACGGCTCTCTTTCGTCCGTGTCTGTGTAGGGGTCACTTCCACTGAAGCCCCCGACACGTTGGAAAGCGTATGGAGGCCCAGGGGCAGAAACACAGCATTAAACTGAGGTCTCTCTCACTCTCTCCCCTTCCCTTCCCTCCTCCTCTTCTCATTCTTCCTCCAGTCCGTGTTTCGAGGGGGGAAACTGGTCAAATGAAAGTGTAGGGCCCTGAGTTTACCCTTTCATGTCAAGCACATTTACTGTGTAACTATTGATTTTTCTCCTTTTGTAATTTTTTTTTAATCTGAAGATATAAGGCGGGCAGAAAAGGCAGCTTGGTGAGGTTCAAACGGGAGCACTTTAAGAGTCCTCTGATTCCACTGAGGCAACACACACACACACACACACACACACTCACTCACTCACAAAGAGTATACATACTCTATTCTCCCTCTCTCTCTCTCTCTCTCTCTCAGACAGCTTTTGACACCTTCTCCAGGGCCAGCTTTGTTCGATATCCAGGCAGACCGGATGGCTGAGAGGAAAGTGTTTTTTAAAAAAGGAACATGCCTCACAACAAAAGCTAAGAGCCTTCGCTGGCTCGCAACAACAGCACTACTGCTGCAATCTGCCTGGAATTGAACTCATCTGAGCGCTTTTAAACTGCTCATCATCTGCTCTAGGTGAATTTGAGACACATACAGCCAAATAAAGAGATGACACCCCATCCTTTGACTCTATAAAATATGAAAATCAATTGTGTATAGCAAATTTTCAATATGGGTAACAGAGGGGCCTGGAGACAAACTGTTTTGTAATGTTTCTTTGTGTTTTTTGGTATATTTTGGTAATGAACGAAAGGAATCAGAGCCGTGTGGTTAACTGCGGCGGTCTTCATTATTGGCTTCTGGCAGATAATTTTCCACATGGCAGTTATCTAAATGACTCAGGCTGAGATAAGTGCTCTAATGCACAGGGATTTTCCCCAACTACGGCGTATCGCCATCCATTGGGCTATAGTACAGTAGATAATGTGAGGGTATTTCACTTCTACTAATAGCCTGCTTGGCTTCCCTTGCGTTTGTTAAATGTAGTTAACATCGAGAGTGAATTGCATGGCAGAATTACACACAATGAGCCCCGCTTATAAAGAAAAGGGCAGCACTTTTATTACTGAAAAGACGGAGAATAAATTAAGTCATCTGACAGTGAATTGTAACATCAGATTGCTTTTCTGTCTTTGATAGGCGGCTCTTCATTCAGTTTGGCGGATGCATTATGTCTCAGCATACCAGAGATTAACGAAGACCCCTGGAGTTTAAAAAAGCTGGAGAAAGCTAACAGATAGCACTGCTAATCATCTCAATTGCATTAAGATTACATTTTATAAAAACATTTTATTAACTGATATGTTAATATTGCAGTGCTGAAATCTGTTTAGTACCTGTAATACACTAATAACCAACCAAAAGCAGAGAAAGTCACAGCATGAGACAAAGCTCATCACAAACAGCTTTGCCACAAGCTGAGTAGGGAAATACTAACAAATATAGAAGGTGCTCAGTGTCATTCACATCAATACTAAATACCATCATGCTAACACACATGAAACTGAAATAACTCAATAAACAATAATTTAACAAGATTAGGTGTAACATTCAACCCTCAGAAAAAAAAAGAAAAAAAAATCTAATTTGAGATGTAATACAGGGATTTCTTGGAATATCAATTTACAGTTTTTGTAATGTCTAATTCAGTTTTTCACCAAATATTGTAGGGGAAATTAACCGTTAACCAATTAATAGGTTTTTACTGTAGCATTTTACTGTATTTTACTGTTACAATGTGTGTATATATATATAACACACACACACACACATTTTTGTGAAAAGTGGGGACATCCCATAGGCGTAATGGTTTTTCTACTGTACAAACTGTATTTTCATCGCTCTACACCAACCCTACACCTAACCCTAACCCTCACAGGAAACTTTGTGCATTAAAACTCATTCTGTATGGTTTATAAGCATTTTGAAAAATGGGGACATGGGTTATGTCCTCATAAGTCACCCTCTCCTTGTAATACCTGTGTCAAACCCATTTCATTATACAAAGTTGTGTCCTGATATGTCACAAAACACATATGTGTAGGTGTGTTTGTTGTATAGATTTACATACTGGCTATAACAATCAGAATAGAAAATCCTATGTTGGTTGGCTCTCGGTAGAGAATTAGTGTAGTTAAAGCAGGGGTTAAAGGACTCATACTGACAACCAAACCTTGACCCCTCGGTTCTGAGAAATGGTTAAGAATACAGACATAGGAAAAATAAAGACATAGGAAAAAAGTAATTCAAGGATGAACTGTAACATAAGGGGGCATTTCCGTCTTTCCGTCCTTCATTCAAAGTGGCATATCCATTAAGCCTACACATATTGCAATCTAACGAAGGTTTTAATTTCACCCCTGTCAGACATGCTGAGGCCACAGGAAGTGGAGCAGAGGGAATGTGGGGGAATTGTAGTTCTATCAGCTTGGGGTGAACTAGGGAGATAAGGCTTAGGGCTGGAAGTGACGGAAACAGAGCTGGGCTGAACGTCTGCTTCCTGACAGCTACAGAGCAGGGGAGGCTGGACGTGGGTGATACCATTACATCTCGGCTGTGCAGTCCTCTTTTGAAACCAAACACACACACGCACTTACATATATGTTCACAAAGAGCAGGAACAATTCTTGGGACCTTTCTGGCATTTTTTGGTTATCAACCAGGGAATCTTTCTGGTTCCTGCCATACTTTATCTCATTTGGGCTCCTAGGGCATGGCTGGTGATCAGGTTACCTCTTGCATAAAAAAAAAAAAACATGTGCATGCATGCTTGCACACACATGTATTCACTCTCTCTCAAGCACACATTAAGACAAACACACCCTCTCTCCATACACATACACATACACTCCCTCTAAAAGCCTACACACTTTTGTTTGTTTGTTATCTCTCTTTCACTCCTTAAATCTTAAAAAGCGCTTGAGGAGGTCTTTATCTTTTCCCCTAAATCCCTTCAGCAGGTATCCATGTCAAAAGAACAGGGCTGGGATCTGGGAGAGGATTGTTTAGTAAGGGTCAGTCCTGGGTCAAGCTTTTGGCCTGTTGTTAACACAGCCCTCCCCCTGGTGCTTTTTGCACCGGTCTCCATCTGCACACCTTCGTCCACCGTCACTCCAAACCTCCAGCACCCCAGCAAATAATCCTTCTCTGTGAGAAGTCTCTGGTGACAAATACAAAGGTCAAATAGCTTTAGCACACAGTGGAAGGGAAGCCAAATTCCCCAAATATGGAGCTTTGGTGGTGTTTGCTCGCATGAAATTGGCTTTCTGGAGTTTCTCCAAACAGGCCTGGTAAATTCCTTCATTCTTTGTTAGGCTTCATGCATTAATGGTCTTTTGTGACGGAGTTCTGATGTGCCCAAAATTAATAATTTGGTCTCAAGTCTCAACAAAAATTGCTATTCATTGGGGTAAATTTATTTGTCAGGAAAAACAGCAACTGACTCACCAAATGCTCTGGAAAAGTCAATGAATTTGAAGAGGATGACATATGGAAGAATAAACGGACTGTCAGAGAATCAGTACATTTTGATCCACTGCCAAGCATCTCCTAGTCATATCTCTTCTGGACAGCTCACGTATCTTTGTAACAGTCCCTGGACCTCACACGCACAGTCCTAGTCGCTATCGGCAGGAAAATATTCCTCATGCAGTATTATCGGTAGGGCAGCATATGGCAAACTAGCAGCAGGCATCTCATCCTCATCCTCTTTAGAGGCTAAAATTAGCACAATACTGTTTGTGGCTTTAAGCTGGACTCGAACCCACTGTGATACCGCTAATAAAAAGACTGGCCTCCTGCTTAGAGAGAGAATGTACATCCCTACAGTTCACTGGAGGATTATCCTGTTGGGATAATGTTTTTTCCTGCGATGGCTACAGAAAGATTTATATTTTTAATCTAATTGTATTTGGAAGCAATCTATCAGGCGCTCTTCGTTGTTGACTAAAATAGCTCCTACAAGTCAGTGGGGATATTGTAGAAGAGAATCCTCAACAAGAGACATCTTTTTGGCAGAGGATAACCCCAAAAAGAGATAGCTAATCTCTTTATCAAAGCCCTAAATAAACTAAGGTGAGTGCATGTGACACAGCCACACAAGAGCACCTGATTAACGAAACAAAGAGTTAAAGCCTGTTTGTTTACTGTCGCTCACTGTTCTTCAGACTCCCTTCCCAAGATCCCCTTTATCCCTCCCTTCTTTTCGCTTCCTCTTCACCTCCCTCCTTGGCCTTCCTGCCCTCTCTATCAGGTGAGCCAAGCGGCGATAACATATCTCTTTGGATTATATCAGCTCTTTCCTGAAAAGTTGGATGTGTGCATATCTGATCGTGGCCCGGTGGGTGCGCACTGCTCCTCCCTAGTCGTGCTGAGTAATGTTCACTCCGGTCTTCTACAGCAAACCTAATGCGTTGTGACACGTCAGTGATGAGCTGCACTGATTTCTGTCAAATTCACATGAACCTCTCCAGCACAGATCAGATGACGGGGCACGGCATGGGGATTTTCCAGACGGAGCAAAGGGGTTTCCCAGCTATTAGAGGCAGATCAGGAAAGGCAACATAAATTGCGAAACATAACATGATCCCTCTTAACAGTGACCATGCATCTGACAAATCAATGATGAATGAAGTTGACATCTCAAGTATTTATTGGAAAAATAGCTCTTTTTGCTAGCTATATCAATAATTATCATCATTCTATCAATGACAATGTCATAATTCTATAGTTGCTCTGATCTTACAGTAATGTTTTTAATCAGAACATCTAATGAAGAGAGAAAAGATATAAAAGAATTACAAGTTTGAGAATGTGCAAGCAGATGAGCAAAGATGACAGTGAGTGGCTGTAAAGGGAATATTTAGCAAACACCAAAAATCTGGTTTTGGCAAGAAAAAGGATTGGTTTTGAAGGACTTCCTGTACACATGGAGACAGATGCAAAGTGTCTACATCATTAACACACCACAATTATAGCATTTGATCTAAATTTAACATCTGCTTCCCACTTAAACTGAACATCACATAGCAAATAAGTCCAACCCGAAAACTCCCTTTCCCTGGGGCTAAACATCCTTAAAGGTGAGGAGTGTAATTTCTGCACTACCAGTGGTACCATAGAGAATGTTTCAAACACTCCCCTGTCTTCCATTGTTAGAATAAACAAGCAGTCCTGCCCCACATCATAGCTTGAGACAATTCTGGATTGTTTAAATACTTGCAATTCTTTTAGGTGCCACTAGAGGCACAGATATTACCCACTTCAAAATGACAAGAAGAGATGCAACACTGTCATATTAAACCAAACTTTCATATCAAAGAATTTAAAAAATGAATAGAAGAAGAGAAAGATGTCAACAGTGCTATAGCCAGTCATCTCCCAGAGTTCACATGATCGTGGGTGGGGGGAGAGAAGTACTTCAGCAGTAGTTAAATCCCAGAGCAAACAGAAGAGCAAACACAACAGTGACACTTTATCATACCAGCTTTATGAGTATTATCTGACCAGAGACAAGGTGCTCAATCAGGCTATGGATGCTAGTTAAAGGCAATGATTAGTAAAGCAGAAGAAACAGCTGATATATGGGGAAAGGAGGGGGGCAGGTTGTTTGCTTGCACTTACTCACTTTTCACTCTCCTTTTCCCACATGACACAGGACATCATCCTAATCCCAAAGGCAAACTGCCCCTTGGTCTGGGAACCGGCAGCATTTCCCCTTTTTTTCACCATATGACCGCAGTGCGTACACAGAGTCTTATCAGGAGTGGGGCCATAAAACAATTGGCGCTGATTATTTTCAGAGAAAAAAAAGTGGTAGCTTGTTGGTTGTGCCATCACTACTGAGATTCAGTGGGGTCATAAACACGCCAGTCGTTCAGATTCCCCTAGGCTCGCCATGCTGGAGCCTTCCCATGGGTAACCTAACAAAACTACAGAGTGGCTCTTGAGGACATGGCTCCATTCGTGCCCCTCACTGACACCGGCTGGCATCGCCTTGACTTTCTCGTAATGGTTAAATTTAGCCATTTGCAGGCACAATGTGAAATTCATGAGAGCATCATGCAAAAGGGCTTGAAAGAGAGAACATGATGTGTTGTGTGAAATAAAAACTGCTCTTTGATTCCGTACTTCCTGTCAAGCACATGCATTTCCAAACACTTACTGGAATTGGCACCTTGCTCTCTTTCCTGTGATCCCTTGCTTTCTCTATGCTTTCCCCTCTCTCTTTCTTCTCTGCTCCTTCTGTGGGTGTGAATGATGTGATGTGTGATGTGAATGAGAGAGAAAAACAGCAGGGGCTGCTCGGGCCGCCCGGTGCTGCTCTTAGATCCCTGCACTATAAAAACCGCACACCTTTTATCAGCCATTATGCCTCTGATTTAACCAGATTACTCCACCAACGTGCTGCCACTGATACACAGGGAGCGCAGAGAGCATTCAGCCTCCCCCTCCTGTGTGCAGCACTTTTGCATGCACAGAGGAGAATCTAGTGAGGCAGGAACAACCACTGACTGACTACACCTGAATGACAACATAGAGCTCCTATTACTCTTTGAAGCACAACAGTCGCACACACCAGGCACGATTAAAGCTAAAAAACAAAGTCAAAGAACGAGGGCATCCAGACAGCAGTGAGCGAGTGAAGAGGCGTCCTCTTAACAGCTCAAAGTGACTGAGCTAAACAAAGCCAGGACCCTGCTGTAAAATCAAAAAGGAAAGTGATCGGCATTGTAGTGCACTCAGCAATTGAGGAGAGCACTGAAAATAGCACATGAGAAATGCAAAGGCATGCAGGCGGCACTCAGAGACGGAAAGAAAGCGCGAGAGAGAAAGGGGCTGGGTTCTTCCAGTCTGCTGGACAATCGTTGCAATTAACGGGTGACTTTGACAAACACGTGAGGAGGGAGCTCTGTGGGCGGATCCAGGCCTCAAGGTTTGTTGGCATCCTGTCAGAGGCCATGTCTGCTGGTCAGTCTCAGATGCCAGCCAATCGCAGACCAGAAATGGTGGCCAGGAGCCAATGAGAGCCCTTGCTTAGACTGACCTTCACACAGGCCGGTAGCAAACTGACCATTAAGTCAATGTTGACAACAGCACTCACCACAATCAATCCAACAAAATAATGATCAGCTTGATGCATGACGTTTAGCTGCAGCTGTTCTCGACAAAAGCAAAAGTACCAGACGAGTCCATGTAACATTACAGCAGAAGAATTTTTCACACATTTCAGTGGGTTTTACTGTACATTGACCTGTTTACACCGCAGCCGAATGGTCCCATTCGTCAATAGTAATTCCTGACGAATTCGGTCGAAGTAAATGCACTTCTTAACTCGCTTTGAGTGACTTGCTGGAGCTCCCAAAGTCTTACTGCAGTACAGTTTTGGAGTCCACGGCTCTGCATGTAAATTTATGCAGACAATAACAAGAGCCTCACAGGAACTATTTGACTTGGCACACATGGGGCCTTTTGCAAATGGGTCCTGGTAATTGCTGATACATATCTGACTCCTGTAGTCATCACCTTGTTCCCAGACCCTTTGATGAGGCAGAGGAAACCCAAAGCCTTTCAAAACACTCAGCATGATATCTGCGTATGCGAGAGCATGTCATTTTCCACATGCCCTGCCCCTTTTTGGTAGAGGTTCATATCGCATGCGATCCTGCTGCACCCCAAGGGTGTCTCTTTTAATCTGGGTGGGCACTGGCCTTGCCAAGAGTCCAGAGTGAGCAATACAGGCCACAATAATGATTTGTTTTCTCTTAACCCACTGAGGGTGGACGCTCAGAAAATATGGCTTCAAGATACAATGCAAGAAGATGTCCCCCGAGAGGGCGGCTGTTAAACAAAGGCGGGTGCATACAAGCACACTACACTAATAAACGGGGTCTAATTAGAGATGGGACGTCCTGAGTCTCTGCTGGACTCCGCTAAGAAAGTTTCTGTGATCCCAGAGAGGGAGGAGTGGATTTTATCCTCCCCCCTTAAGGGGACACTCGCACTTTGATGGGTACAGAATCACGAACAAGGAAAATGCTGTCCTCAGTCATACTGAGAAGCTATTTAGGTGCGGTATGGAAAACATGGTGCGGATGGCAACCACTCAGCTATGGTGCCAATCTCTACGTTGATGGGTTACAGATGTACTATGTTATGCATGTGGGTACAATGTTCCTATGCAGTTCGAAGGCGTATCCATGTTTGTTACGATGCTGTTTCTGTATAGAAGCCATTCTCATTTCATTCACTGACGTTCTTTGGTTTTAAAGATGCAGGAACAGTGCAGTAGCAACAAGAGCCTTTATACAGAAGTTGTACAGATATTTGTAACAAAGATAGCTTGTTAATGCTAATTATAAAGCATTAGCACATAGAAAGAAGCGCAATACGGGGGTGGGAGTCTGAACACGAGTGAGGGGACCAGTTGGGGACATATTGGCAGGAGTTTCTTGGCCAACAGCAGAATAATAGTCTTATTGGGATTATGAAGTCACTCCTTACAGAACATGCTAATACGGTTAGCAGCACTGCTTTACACAATCAGCAATTAACCCACATTAGCATAATACTTCCACTAAACCTTCACTGGTGTGAATAAGACTGAAGGGGCTGAGGTGTTTGGGACATTTGTTCACGCTGAACACACTCAGCATACGTCTAGGTTCATAGCTCAGCCTCTTCCTGCTAGCATACGACACGACAAACACTCATCCAAAACACCAGGGTGAGGGAACATGAGGGGAGGAAGGAGGGGGTGAACATTAAAAGCCTGGCGATAATTGGAAGTATGTGAAAAATTACGTGTCACTTTGGTCAATAAAGAGCAAAGGTCACCACAAGCAGGAGCCCAAACTCGGCACAAAATGTGCTCATTAAGGCATCCAATCAGAGTGTTGTGAGCCACCAGGCCATTAGTCATTGGTCATCTGACCGACTGGGCCGGGTTGGCCTCTTTCTTATTGCTCTCCTTCTCTGTGGAGGGAGAAAACCGGCGCTGGTATATAAATCGTTGCTCAGTCATCTGGAACATAATGTGGTCCTTTCTGCTCTCATCCTGCTCTGCCTGCTGGCTGTGCAGCCCTCAAACGGCAGCCTTGACATCCCTTTCAATAATAAATCAAGTTGCTTTTTGCCTACAGTTTGTTTGAAACCCTCCTCCACCCTTCCATCCGGCACCTCTGACACTGGTTCTCATTGGCTAAACCACAGAACTAGCCAATCACAGTGCCAAATAGTAGATGACTTCGTTTAAAGTTTAAGTGAAGTTGGCTTTCATTGGCTTTTATTCCGTTGAGAGAGAAATCCTATCAAGAAAATACCCAAGAGTTTTTTTTTTTTTTTTTTTTTAAGAATATTTCATTTCTCTTTGAAAGTTCCAGAATTTTTCATCTGGAATGTAACAGAATGCATAAAAGCCCCATCAGTGTAAAAGCTCTTTTGTTAGACTGTCATCACCAGTGGCTTTCTTCAGACACCCTGTCCAGATGGGCCCAGAGGAAGGTTCATTAATGCAGTCTTATCACAACCAGCTGATGGACCTACGCCACATGACCAGCCAGCAGCAGCCTGAACATCTGCTTTAACTCTCTCCATACACATGCTTGGCTTCAGATGGTAAGCTGGACACATCTGCACAGTCAGTGACATTTCCATAGAAGCATACTTACTACACTGCTCCCTGGAATACTTGACTCTGATTGGTCGATGCTTCAATCAAGTTTTGTGCATAACTTCTACCTAACTGTCCTAGTTTCTGTCCTTTCACTCTGTGGTCTTTTTAATAAACTCAAATCAATATCCCCTGACCTTTTATTTATTTAATTGATAAGTAATTATTAATGACTGTACATTATCATTAATATGTACATAGGGTGTCTCAGATCCTTACCTTGTTCGCTGCTGTTGTCACCGCTGTGCGATGTGTGTCCTCCGCTGGATGGTCCTGGTGTTCCTCCGGAGCGTGTAGAAGCTGCATCGTCATGGTCTCTGTTCCATGAAGTCTGTGCGGAAAGGAAGAGAGAGACAGAGAGGGAATAAGGCACACAATCAGGCATCAGATCACAGAGAAACACACACAGGCTACAGTCCCATGCTACAAAGACAGCTGGCTTTATCAGATGTTCCTCATTTGATTGTTTTTCATCCTCTTGCCAGGCCCTACAACCTCACACGACAATTCAGTTCTGCACAGTTTAAAAGAACCATTGAACCAAACCCTGTGAGCATTCTAATGACACCACACAGTCGCTGGCTTCCTTATACACGTTTCTCATTTCACAGAGCAGAATGCACAATTGCACTATTTTAAAGACCACACATTAAACTGTAAGTTAAAAAAATTAAATTGTATTACCAGTGACAGGATATCCATAGTCCAGAAATGAAATATAAAAACAAAGAAAGAAGAATTAGCAATAGCAGCTAAGATGTGCATGCCCGACCATTCACACTTGAGATCTCTGAATACAACAAGAGCCAGTCAGTCGCCACTCTTATATCTCAGAGCGAGGGAGGGTATAAGTGTGTGCGTGTGCGGCTGTTCGCTGACCTAGCGAATCAAAATGAAATCAAATAAAAGCCATTCACCTTCAGGTTGGGAAGAGGAGGAAGAAAAAAAAAAAAACAGAGAAATCCTATTGACAATTAAGCTTAGGTGTATAATAGAGCGAAAGTGTCAGCTGTTGGACGGATGGTATGTGGCAAATGGAGCAGACATGGGGATAAAGAGAAGTGGACGGCACAATGGCGAGCCGGGGCCTGCACACACTCAGCCCCATGCAGTGTCTACTTGTACTATAGAACAAAACAGATGTTGCCTCTTATCATTGGCTGCCTCCACAAAAGTAACATTAACTGAGGGAGGAAAATATGAGATGAAGGCCGCAGCATCTTTTCAGATGTAAAAAGATGCGCATCAGAGATGAGAACTCTCAATAGCAGCTACAGAAACTATTTTGATTTTGCAGGTTTTGCAACGTATATTCACAGTTCTCAGGATTTTAAACGTGCCAAATATAGTTAAAATACTGTATTCTTACTGAAAATATAATCAAAATATTACATAAGCAGATTAATTGCTTTATTAATGGTTTTGCTCCACAGATTGTATATTACTACATATATGCAAAAACATGATTATGTAAAAAAAAGAAAGAAAAATAAATTAAATTAAATTAAAAATAAATTATGTATTATAAAAATAAAAAAATATATAACATTTAATATATATATAACATTTTATTTATACAGTACCCTTTTAATTAAAAGCACTCCATAAAATAAAATTCTCAAATAATCCAGAAATAAAATAAAAAATCCTAAATTTTGAAACAATCCAAACTGCATTTTATAGACTTGCCACAAGACTCCTAGAAACTTCAGGCATAATAGTGCCAGCCACTACAGATATGTTTTTTTTTAATATCCAGGAAAAAAAAAAATGGTGTATTCTGCAGCATACCAAAAGTATGCCGTAAGAGGTAATCTAGAACACATGCCCAGGGAGCAAACAGTTAAAACTGAAATTGCCAGTTTCTACAACCCTTTGTAAAAGAAGGAGAGAGAGAGAGAGAGAGAGAGAGAGAGAGAAATGGAGGGAACTTGTTTATTCAGAGCTTTGTGGAAAAGAATGGTACAGCACCCTGGAGACCAAGAACCCCAGAGCCTCCACACGTAAAAAGGATGTTTTTAACACACAACAAATCCCACTTGAAAATATAATTAGAATGAGGAAAATAGCAAACTATTGCATTAACTGTAATTGAACAAAAGAGCAGTGGGGCTTGTGGGAGGCTGCCGCTCGGCCCCATGGG
Organism: Carassius auratus; assembly: GCF_003368295.1. Lineage (NCBI taxonomy): Eukaryota > Metazoa > Chordata > Actinopteri > Cypriniformes > Cyprinidae > Carassius > Carassius auratus. The sequence goes on along the minus strand of NC_039280.1, from coordinate 18,025,083 downwards.
AATGGGGGAGGGTCTCGGCCGAGGGTGAGTGACATCTCCAGGGTGCACTCCAGTCTATTTATAACTGCCCCAACAATCTTGTCCACCACAGATCTAACAGCTAATTAATACACAAAAAAATGGCCAAAATGCAGAGCAATCCACCAGCGAGCAGACACCCGGAGGAAACCGCACAGGCGCATAAGCGAAGGAGTAAATATGTGGGCCAAAATGAACAGCGGGTGGAGGCGGTGTGGATGCAGATGGTTACGGGAGAGATGAGTGCTGTGGCGGAGAGAATGCTGTCCTGCTGCACACAACAACACACTTGATATATTCACTGTCCCTCTAATGAGCTAGCTAGGATTTATTCAGTCCTGTTTTTTTTTTTTTTTTGGGGGGGGAGGCTTCGTCCCCTCCCCCTCCACATGTTTTCTCTTCCCTTGGTCCTTTTCTCTCTCCCTCCTCATGTCCTTCTCTCTCTCAAGTGCAGGATGTAGATTAATTCAATGCTTAATTGTTTAGTAAATTCAATTTTCCACATTCTATTCTGCGTAGCTTTAGCTAAAGTTCTTAAATCTGCAGTGCGTAGCCCAGGGAGCAGCGTTTGTCATCTGTGCCTTTCCCTTTTTTTTTTTTTTTCATTACCATTTTCTTCCTCCACCACTTAATTCGCCATGAAAAGATTTTCCTTGCTGGAAATTCTGATTCTGCTATGATCGGTGAGGCATTCCAATTCATTGCATTTTCATTGTGTTGGGTCTTAGATGGAAGCTCTCTTTCTCTGCACATTATACACGCACTCATGCAAAGAATATTGGGCTTCCAATTCATTTATAATAATAAAGCAAAATGTTTCAGGTTACTGTAGACTTCACAGGGGAAAGAAAACTCATAAACAGTATATGTTTACAATTTCATGCCACAGTGACTGCTCTCTCTCATTCCTTTTTTTTATTTTTTACACAGACCCACCAGTGTCACATTGTACTATTTTTGGTTTTGGCTTTATCTAGATAGCACAACAAAATGGACTGAGAGAGAGACACACACACACACACACACACACACAGAGCGGGAAAAAGAGAGAGAGTTTTTATATGCCTCATCAAACAAGATTAGCAAGGACACTTGAACAAGCTCACTAAAATACTCAAGCTCTGCTGGGAAATACTTGGGAAGCACAAGATTCACACATGAACTTTGCCCAGTGGATTGCAACCAAAAACTAAATCTGTTCAGGACACTTGTTTATTTGTTTACTCTGGCTCGTTGATAAGGCTGAGATCCTCAATGTTGATAACAGACCACGTGGCTGTCGGTTCAACTCTGTGCTAAAACATGAATGCTTCTGAAATGAATGGATGTGGTAATGGCATGCACAGAAACAAAAAAAGGGAGGATCAATGCTAGAACAGTTCGATCCCCTTTAAAAAAAATCGTATAAAAGAAAAATGGAGCAAAATTGGGGAGGGGGGAATAATTGCTGGGAAAAAAAAAATCTTCCTGGATGTGGTCTACAGAGAAAGCGAAATCTTTTAAAATGGCCTGTGGGTGAGATCTCGCTTAAAAACCAGTAGAGTCACCCTTAATGGCACTGTAGGATAATCACACAACTCCTTTAATTACAGTAGCTTTCACATCACTGGCTTAAAAACGATTCATAGTGTGATGCTCAAGCTTAATAAATAAAAATAAATAAAAAATACATAGTTGACCATGCTGTTAGACAAATTATGTAAAAAAAAAAATATATATATATATATATGTGGAATTGCAAAGAAGTTTAACTACGGAAAACGTATCATTTTGGGGGAACGTTACACACAAGCAACATTATATGCTTATAAATAGTATATATATATATATACGGCTAATTTTTTTTTGAACCCAGAGCACCTCTTTAAAGTAATGAGAAAGTGAGATTCCTCGTTCATTATCTTGACAACTGTTGGCTGCTGTCAGCGATTCAACAAGTGATATAAAGAACGGACATGTGACTATTTTAGTGGCACGGGAATATCAAATTGTGGTTACTTCGATCAGTTAAATTGAAAACAGGCATTACGCATTAAGTTAACTACTCTTTTTAGCAAAGACTATTGATTATAGCACAGTGTAATTTCAACATCGCCCAACTTGTGGACTATCAAAAGAAGCAAATAATCTACACTTAAAAAGACAACACTTTAGGTTCAAAACAAAAAAAAAAGGCATGTGAAATATTACTTCACTAAAAACATAGTGAATAAAAATGATGTACGCACAGTTCTCATTCAAAAGAGCAAAAATATGTTTTTCTTGAGCACAAGTGATACATTCAACAGTGAGGATATAACAACAACTAAAAGAATCTCTCATGACAGGGAAACAGTGACATTATTTATGCAAACCTTTAAAACAGGTCCATATATTCTCGTTCAATAAAAGCTGAGCATTTTACAAAATACAGTATATATATATATATATATATATATATATATATATATATATATATATATATATATATATATATATATATATATATATATATATATATACTGTATTTTGTATAAAATCAGGCCCAATATTTTGTATCACAAATTATTAAGCACAAAAACAACAAAACTACTGGGTGGCCTCTATGCAATACATTAATAACATAGCTTACTCTGTAATAACACCCTTAGTTTTTAAATTGGCCCTGAACAAAACAGAAAGGAAACTGCAAACAGAGAAACTATTCAGCATTTCAATTATTTCATCCCCTCTTCAGGCCGCATGGAATAATCTAAAGAGCCCTCGAGTACTGAAGTCTTGAGCACCGCGGAGGTTTTCATGGCGTTGAGTTCATTAGCAAATGGCAGTGCCTCGCTGCAATTAAAGACAACTGTGCAAACGCTGCAGCCCATGGACATGCATTCAGACTCTTTACTTTGCCTTCAGTGAGCGTCAGCACAGAGCAAATACGTCACAAACAAGTTACCATGAGCCAGCCAATCAGAACACAAATTAGCCTGGCTTTGCACTGAGGCACAAAAAGGCAATAAACTTGTCTAAACTAAAGATAAAGGCATTACTCTGATGACATTTAATGTATTTGTTGGTAAATGTTGTATCAAAATCAATCATTCATGACTTATTTGACTTAACTAGTTCTGTAACACAGCACACTTTTTATTTTCAGAATTGTAACAGAATTTAAGTTAAAATACTAGTGATTCTTTAATCACTTTAATCTAGGATAACTTTTTTAGATTGATAAAGAAAATGAAAGAAAAGAAAAGGAGAGAAAATGGAAGAATAAGGAAAAAAAAACTAATACTTTTAAGATAACTTTTCATACTTTCTTTTTGTCTTCTTGATAAAAAAATGCATAAAAAGTATTAAATCAGGAACATTCTATTTTGTACTACTTCCTAACAACATATTATATTTTTATTTAATAATTCTAGTTCATTTATAATCTCAATTAAATTAATGTTTTATAACAAAGAATGACTGTCAGTTCTGTGGTCACTATCATCACACAAACCATTTTAGAGTTTTATATGCATTAATTAATTTATTTATTTTATTTTTTGTAATATTAATATTTTAGTTTTGAGTTGAGTTGAATGAAAATACCATGTGAGCATGTGTTTTTACCAATCCAACCAAACCTATCCAACTTTCTCCAACAAGTCAATAAAGCACATTATAGCCTACGAATTACACATTATACAAAAATACACGTGAAGGCTCCTTGAGCTTGTTATCTTATAAGTATTCCAGTATGAAACATAGTTTGAAACATAGTTTTAAAAAGTTTAACCATTATATATGTAGCCTAGGCCTATATATTTACATACTACAGTAGCGCTCATATTGTTTAATATTATACTATACTTAATACTAGATTCATATAGCCTACATGTAAAACTATTTTCCCCTGTAGTGTGGTAATTACTTAATGTGACGTGCTATCAAACAAACAACAACTTAGACAAGATTCCCCGGAATGAAGACCGCAGTGAAGGGGTTAACTAGCTGCTAACTAGTCGCTCCGCTCTTATGGCACCTGAGGCTCATATGGCCGCGCGTTTATCAGCGCAGTACGAGGAAAACAACGTGATCCGAACTGGCTCGGCCACATTCACCAGAGACAGAGAGAGAGAGAGAGAGAGAGGCTCTGACTTTTTCACCCTTTAGCTCTGCCCCTCTTTCTCTTCACTCGATACTTGCAAAACAATGCTAAGCTGGAGTTGAGACATTATTGATACGATGCTTCGCTGCACGGAGGACGAAAACACAGCACAGCGCTGGACCACGGAGTTTAATCAATTCTATGTATATTTCTGATTTTCTTATGCTGCAGTAGGCCTATTCCTGCTGGAATAAATTGGCCTTTGAATAAATGAACCGCCTCTCTCCCTCTTGTTAACATTGTTGAGAATTTGCACAAAGGAGATTTTTTTTTTTCTAGTCCAATTCAACTTTATGCCCGAGGGCATATATTAAAAATACATATGGAACGAGATAATGCATGAGCGACGCAAATTCGTTAGGGATGTCACCGCCTAGCAAACTCAGAAATGTAACCACAAAAAAAAAAAAAAAAAGAGTGTGAGAGAGAGAGATGTAAAATACATATAGGACCTGAAGTCAAGCTTTAACTCTGTAGCTGTTAATCAAAAAACCGCCCATACGCATCTAGTTTAAACTTATTTTAATGTACTTTTATTTAAGTTTAAAACCTCTTTAAAATTTCAATGAGTATCTTTCTAACTAGAGGCATTTTTTTAGGATTCTTAATAAAATAAAAACAGATTCTACCTCGCAGTAGCAAACTTCTAAAAAGTTAGTCAGCTTACATTAGGCAAACAGACTTTCACGAAGACGTAAATACTTAATACTGACCCTAATATTTAGGTGTTACGCGTCAAGAAAAATAAATAAATAAATAGGGCATGTCTTTATCTTAAACTAGCCTAAATTAAAGAACTGTATTGGTGGCTTTCAGCAAAGCATAAATTGCTCTTATCAAGCTACGTACCCAGGGGTCTTCATATAAGCTTAATTTATTTTTATCGCTTAAATTCATCTCTTCTCAATAATGCATTTAGTCAAAAATGATGACACGTGCTCTCCGATAAACAAAATTGACATTATGCTGTTTAATGCTGGCTTTGAATTAGATGCATTATCTGTACAGATCCGCTCATTAACATATCCATTAACACAGCCGAGGTAGAAAAGACTAAAGCAGCCAAATGTCATTTTATTGGAGGCTCTGTCCGGTAATGAATGGGACAGGGTTTTCTCTCCCTCAGATACAAACTGGTGGCCGACGCAGTCATTGGAAAGCTACAACTGGTCAATGCTTTACTCGATCACTCAGCCATATGGAAGATGACGGATTTAAATTATTTAGCCTAATCGCTTCATTACTTGTTATACTGGTGAATCTGCTAATCCCCTTAATATGACCACTCGTTTATTTATTTATTTATTTATTTTAAAGAAGTGTCTCTCCCACATCTTATATCATTATATTTCAAATATATAGGCTTTTTAAATATTACGCAGCGTGCCCAGATGAAAGCATTGAAGAACGCGTAAAAGTTTAATTGAAAGTGCGTTAGAGTTGAACGACGTCAAAGGATCCTAAGGACAAGAATGAGCTGCCGCATATTAAAAAGGCATAGAGGAACATTATTCCACACATTTTCCTATAAACACAAAATACTGCATGGCACAGTACTGCTCAAACACGAGCAATAGCGCTGCTTCTGCTGTTCAAAAGGCTGAGAGCAGAACACTGCGCGCGCACTCGTCTGAGCAAAAACACTGACAAGGCAACTAATGAAGCGTGAACAACAGCAGAAAACCAAAGCACCGGATCTCTAAATGTCTACTATAGATATGTCTCCATTTGGTTCTCGATAGTTATAGATACCACAGATAGCCCAACTGTTTGGTTTGCTTAAAAAAAAGGCGGGCGAGAGAAAAGAAGAGGGAAAGGACTAAATTAAAATCGACAAGAAACAGGTCAAGTTTATGGCAATGCTTTCACGAGCTAATCTCCTCGGGTCAGTTCCGGGATCAAACCGTAATGAAGCAATAATGGGCCACATTATTCCAAATTTTTCAATCCGATGGAATTTAAAAGCCTTGATCGTATGCAAATAACGGCGAGGCAGAGAAAGTGACCCAAAAGACGAGCTGAATGGCCAGAAAAGAAATGGACCCCTGCACGTACCTGATCAAGGGCCCCCGATGATCTTGTAATTTCTTCGCTGTCTGATTTTGATCCTCCTTCTCTGTCGTCTATAACCAAGTCGATGGGCATCTTTCCCTTCAAACAGCTGATGTACCGATGACAGAAATTGTCACAGAGTTCATGTACCTATAGATACAAGGGAAGCAAGGAGGGGGGAGGAGGGGAAATCACAAAGGGTCATCACAGCGAACTGACAAGTGCATCCAGAACTCCTATTGACATGGAAAACCTTTCCCAGTGGCCTTCTCTGATAGCTATCAGACGCATCCAGAATGTGAAATAACTTTACTCCCTCTCAAAATAGAGATATCGCCGAAAATTGACACTGACAAGACGACTCACGGGCTACGCCGTATTCAACACCCGTGTAAAATTCATCTGCTCCCGGGGTTGTGGCCATTAGAGAGATGACCTGCTTGACTGACATTTAAGGTAAACTGTTTAATTTCGTCTAGTTATTTCATTACCGCCTTTTTACAAGGGAATAATATGGTGGATGACATTCAGTGGCGAGGGGAGAATTCTTCTTTTATATCTGAATGCTCAAACTATAGTTTCGCCCGTGTTTTCTCAACACACATAACCCTGAGGCTCATGCAAATATCTGGAGATTTGGAGCCAGTGTATTCAATAGTGTAAAACTATATGCTTTGGCGATAAATCACTTGATAGCCCTACTCTCGACGTGGAAACAGGAGTTGATAAAATTCCTCCAAAGTGTAGTGCTGATATCAGATAAGCGCGCAAAACGTGCCATCAACGTGCTCGACAGTATTTCGGAATAACGTGTATACGTGTACAAAAAGCGCTACCGGCTACGTTAGGTGGCACAGCATGCAGAGAAACATTGAAATTACTGCTATGAAATATCTGTGGCCGTGGTAGCAGGTTGCATTGTAATTAAACTCGGAGGAGAAATAGGCAGCGTGATTGATTTTGACACTAATTACAACAGACCAGGAAAAATACATTTATGCAGATGAGGCCCATAGGTTTGAAGAGAGGAGCGGCCAATTGGGGTAAACTTTGATTACCTTTTCGAGCTCCAAAAGATGAAACCGTAAAACTTGAATGGCTTGTATCATCTGGGGAAAATTGACAATGAAGAAAAAAGTTCACTTTAAATGTGACGAAATAAAAAGGCCCAAGACAGTTGCAAACAAATGAAGTGATTTATGACATTTTGGATCATTTGTGACTTGAGATCACTTTCTAGACAATGCACAGCAATTAAGTCAAATTATACTTCATTTATGGATAAATTATCACTTTAATCCATGTTTTAATGAGAGGGACGTGTGTCCTCCGACAACATAAAGAACTCATGCATTACATATGGATAAAAAAATATCCATTACAAATAGCAATGCAATCAAAAAATCTGACAATTCTGTCTAAGGAACACTGTCTGAATATTTTATGAAAGTTATACATTAAAACTGATGGAGGCAAAATAGAAAATATAATAATTTGCACTCACCAAATTATCCAGCTCGGGATTTGATGAAAATAGCGGCTTTTCTGCTCGAATCTGAGACGATATGCATGTAAATAATTAAAAATTGTGAGAGAGAGAAAAAAAAAATCTTTAAAAAAATAATAATAATTAGCCCCCGTTTTCTTTTCTTTTTTTTTCTTTCTTTTTTGTGATTATTATTATTTAAAGTTACAGAGACCTAGTCATCGCAGCAAGTGCGCAAGAAATTATGCAAAAACTTTTTGCGCCATAAAACTGTTTCTGACCTGTTTTGCAAACACTGCTATATCCTCATTGAAAGACTCTGATGAACACACATCTCCCCCAGCCACACCGGGCTCTCGAGGTGTGCAAGTGGCTAATTCACATTTCTCAAAAATCAGTGCTAGAAGTGGGAACAGCGGGTGCCTGGAATAAAAACACAGAGGTCAGTGCGGGGAAAGCTCTGGATTAGCACATGACATTTTATAAGAGTTTACCAGAGTTTTCGGTCTCTACTGAAAGCATTAGAACAGTCTAATTTGCATCTGAGAAATTTAGATTTAATTAACTTTTTAATTCGTCGCCAATCAAAAGTAGCGTAGCCTTACACTGCGCCACGATCACACATCTATCTATATATATATATGAAATGTTTACTCGTAAGTGACAACACAATAATCGACATAAACGTACATTATAACGAGCTTTTTACTTGTGTTAAATACTGTGTCGGATCACATGTAACTTAGATTCCTGCACGTATTATCAAAGACAGCAGTCAATATAAACAGTGGGCTACGAGGTCACAGCATCTAAGAAATGCTCACGTTTAGTCTAGGTCAAGCATACAATTTAAGCATGGTTTAAATAGTGGGCCTATATCTTGTGTAAAATTTTAGGGACGTATCTAATTCATAATGAATGAGAGTAAGTTATATGGCATGTTCTGCGTATTAATCGCTGTTTTTAATACGACAACAGCCTTTATATACAGCGCTGTGATGAGAAGCCTTGTGCTCGAGCAGTAGCTCCGCACACACAGATATGTTTGCACATTTTATGGTCTATGTGGAAAATATCCTTTATGGTGTTGTGAGAGTGTTCGTTGTAATTTTCACGGTAATCACTTTGCGCAGCTGTCCAAAAATATATTCTATCCATTTAACTAATAACTAGGCCTGAAGTTTTAACAATGAAAAAGTTATAGCTTAAACATAACATTAAACGTTTTTTTATTAGCTATTATTATTATTTATCAACTTTTAATTTTGAAGTTTAAAACTAAATACGAGTAAGATTTTTAAAACAAACTAATATTAATAATAAAACGCTGTCAAAAAGAAAGGCAAAAAGAACAAACGGTGGACTGATATAAAAGTTACAGGGGAAAACTTTTAGGGAAAAAAAGTAACTTTTAAAAAGAACTTGTATGACGCCTTAAGTTCCCAGTATGTTTTACAGAAACTATTACAGGTCAAATAATGTGTTAATCATAAAGAATATGTCTTGGCTATCTACACGTACCCGTAAATGGAGTCTTTATCTCTTTTGAGAGCGTCATTGACGGATGAGCCCATGCCAGGCGGCATGGCGTTGGTGTGGGCTGTGTGCGGGTACTGGTGGGAGTGGAGCTGGGGCCCGTGGTTCAGGTGAACGGCCTGCATGGATCTGGCGGCGTGCGGGTCCCCGTACATCGTGCTCGGGATTCCTACTCCGTCCATCCCATAGTGGGTTATATCTTCGTACTGCACACACACACACGAAGGGCAACATTCCCATGTTGTCACTTTTACCTCTTACACAATATATTCATAGAAAGAAAGAAAAAAACACTAAAAAAATATAAATCGAATATTCTCGGACAAAACAGTATGGCTTTTGGGAAATGAAAACACTTTGTTCTGGTATTACAAAGTTATTAAATATATAAAGTGTAAAAGCAGACTATCTTGTGCTTTTAACACTAAAAAAAATATAATAATAAATTATTATTTAAAAAACTATTGTGCTTTTTCAAAAACGGACTGAAACATACAGACTTAGTATACAGCGTCGGACACACCAGCATGGAGTACTGAGCTAGAGCTTTATTGAGATCATCACACACACACACACACACACACACAATTATATGTATACATATCTCACGACTGAGCATTGGTGTGTTGTGCCACTTTTTGTGATTTATTTTTTATTTTTACAAATGCAACTGAAGTAATAAGTAATGTAATTTGCATGTAATAACTGTGTATTATATAGGTTATTATACCCTACTGTTGTCAAACTAAATTAATTATAAACTAGTTCATTATAAACTATATTTTGGATTAGTCTAATTAAACACTAATTTACATTGTCCAGTCGAGCCTAACAGTTCAATGTAATATTTGATTAGTTTATTTAAAATAATCAGTGACATAGAAAATTTATCATTATTATTATAAGTTTCATGATATTTTAGAGAAAGTAAGATGACGAGACCATAACTTGTTTAAACTCTAAATCAAGAGAGTGTACTTGATTTAGTTACTTTCCCCATCAAAAGCAAAAGGTCGTAAAGTTGCGATGAAATCTTCTCTGTGGTTGTTTACATTTGATTACAAATGCAAAGAAAAAGTGTCCAACCCGTAAATGTCAACTTTACGAGTTAAAGCGCACAACTAGCCTATGTATCATTGGAATGCTGTTTGAATAGAAGACTATTTTGTATAAAATACGTAAACAATATAGCTGAGTTGAATTTGTTGAACTCCTTAATAATATTCCTGCAAAATGTAATATTCATAACATGTATTGTAATAACTTTTAGTTTTGAGAGTAAAACTATTCCAATAGTTGTAAAGTTTTTATTATTATTTTATTTTTTATTTTATTTTTTGTCCCCATGACTATACTAAAGAAACTTAAACAAATGCAGTGCATATAGAAAAACTATGGTTTAAAACATTAGGAATTGCTCCCTGTCAAACGTAATTAGAGAGTGTTCTGTTAAAAAACGTTTTAGTGTCTCAAAACTAAGACACATGCATGCATGTGAGCGATGTAAAGTTGAACGTTACAACACAACAGGCACGCAAAAGAAGAGAAAGTTTGACTGCGAGTCTGAATGTCATCGGCCACGTTTCAGAATTTCCAACTGCATTCAACAACACGCAGTCGAAGAAAACTTTCGGGATACGTACCCTCTGCGCCATCGCCCTCCGCACTCCCTCGGCTTCCTTTAATCAAAAATATATCCCCTATGAGGCCAGGGTGAATAGGAAAGAAGCACGCAAATTCCAAACGTGGGATATGTTTCCCAAAAAATCCAACTGCCTCTTTCAAGCGAGCGATGAAGCCAGTCCTTCACCACAAGTTCAGCCAGGCGCGTTCAGCGAATAGGTCCCCTTCGCTTTCTTTCCCGTGGACAGCGACAAGGATCGCGCAAAATCTTCTTTTCCGAAGCAGTATGAAAATAGCCCCTCAAACAAAACTAGCGCATCTCATGGCTTTTTGCCACTCCGGCTGTCAATCAATCAAACGCGAGCTTGTCAAAGTGCTGAATGAATGATGATCCTCCGCGCGCTTCCACTGGTTAGCAGCCCTAACGAGAATACTACTCGAACGCACAAAAATGAAGCTCTCTCTCGTTTCTTTGATCAGTCTCGGCTCCTGAGTTGATTTTTTATGCAATAGCTTCTAAATGAGATCAAGAGGAGGTGGGCTGATAATTCTGGCTTAGTTTTTCTTAAAGGAGCCACGATCGATGCTGCGAGCTGCCTTTCCCCGTTTGTGTACAGTGAGTGTGTGTTGAACGCGGCTCAGCAGCTGAATCTGGACCAGACTGCTGAAACCCGGAAGTAGTGGTGGCCATAACAGGTCGCGTCTTGCACAATGCGATGGGCCACATCAAGTTCCATCCAAAGCAGGGGGGTGAGATGTGTGGGACGCAGAAAAGCGCAGCCCACTACTACCACGATTCAACATGAACCGAGCTCTAGGTTGCTCTGCGCTCGTTATGCGTGCCAAGACACGCAATATATAAAGTCATGTAGGTGTTTAGCTATATATAAAACAATGCTTTAAATATAGCTACATATGGAAAGTGGGCTCTTTCACAGCAGGTCACTGTTGACACACTGTTTAATATCACTTCTTGATCAGAGTATACAAACGGGAGAGCGTTATTTACAATAGTCCTGAAACTTGGAAACCATGTTCAGTGTGCGTAATGAGGTTTTCCCGCGCGCCCGTGTTTTACGCGGAAGCCTGTAGAAATGAACTGCACTAATAATACGAAATATTGTATTTTACCATATACCTGTGTGCTTTACATTTCACACAAACATCATTATTCAGAAACAGCATATGCTGCGCTTCATCAGTGCTGCGTGCGCTCTCAGCCAAAACACCCCCGCCATTTGTGAATGGGCTCATCCACTTACTGTAGGATCTAAGGAGTTTGGTGCAGTGTCCAATGAAAGCGTGCTACAGTGAATCAAGTCGTCTATTGGTTCAAAGAATGATCAATCATTAATTTATCGGTCGATATGCTTCCATAAATGAAGAAAGGGTAGAATGAAAATATTGTAATCTGGAGGGAAAATGCAGTCTTTGTATTCTGTTTTGTTCTAATGCTACTCTCTCTCTCTCTCCCTTTCACACACACACACACACACACACACACACACACACACACACACAGACACACACACACACACACATAACAGCCTACTCACTGAGAAAAGATAATAATCATTTGCAATATTTAAATGTGATTGTATATTTACTTATTTATTTTGTAGTTAAAATGAAAACCGAGATTGTATTTGAGATTGTATGCTACAATGATATTTTTCTGTTTGTTTGTTTTGTTTTGTTTCCTCTGACCAGAACTCTTTCGTGTCATCATATCCCTATTCTTATCACTCCAAGTCCTGGATAGAACTTCTAACAGGCTTTCCAGTAGGTTCAGTGTCAGTCTCTACAGTGCAAAATATTCAGATTTACAATTTGGAGAAGTGGTTTGTGTTCTGGTAAATTTAAAAAACACCTGCCTAAATAAAGGAACGTCTCTGTTGATATAAATAGCCTAATACACATTTCATAAAATGCTCTAATGAAATAGCTGAATAAGAGGCTTTAGACACACACTGACTGTTGTAGGCTGAAGTGCACCTTTGTGGGCAATACAACTGACCCGGTGACAAGGTGTGTGAAGTTTTTCTGAGGAGCATGTGTCATCGATCAGAAGCGATTAACGCAAGGAACAGTGTCTTATCAGCTGCCGCGAGCATCACACAACCCTCGCTCCGCGCGGAAGAGCAGCGGATCACCGCGCACATTTACAGGCAAGAAATGACTATCAAATCCCCAAAGCGCTCGGCAAACGAAGGGTGCGAGTAACGCGGGCGAGGGATCTGATGTGGACTTGTGAAAGGAGGATTCATGCAACAGATAGACAGATATATGCCCAACCCGACGCCGTACAACAGATAAACACGCTCGCGTTAAATAGGTAAGTAGGGTAATGTCTTTTTCAGGTATACGTACTATGACAATAAGGTTTAAGTTTATCTAAATTATTCGTTTAATTTCAGTAGAGCATGTGTTGTAGATTTAACATATATTAGAGTTAGTTGTTATTTAACTCAAGTGTTTTATTGATGTCTGTGATCTCAACATTAGTTTTGTGTCTGTCTCAATTATGTGAGAAGCAAACGGGATGACATGAAAGCTGTGCTTTCCCAAACGCTTAACTGCTGTCACAGTACCAGAATAGCATTATAAAGTAATTAAGTTCCTTCAATTAGCATCTATAAAAGCACGCTATAGAGCACAATGAGGGCAAGGACTTTCACTGTTTAGGTTGCCTTTTAGTGAGGGTCAGCAGATTGCAGCACGCATCAGTGAGTTAATGCCATCATTTCGGATAATTTGGGCTTAGAAAGAGATGTGGATCTATGGAGGTGAAATTAAATTGGGAGTTTAAAAACAAATCCGACTGTTTACCGAGTAAATTGAACTGTGCGCCTGATGCATTATCAAAAAGGAAAAAAAGAGAAAAGATAAAGCATATCTCTGCATCAATTGCGACATTTGTACAACTGTGCAATGGGATTGAGTGTGCTTAAATTGTTTTATATAACTTAATTTATGTTGTTAATTCAAATATAATTAGGGAAATATGTAAAAACCTACACAGTGCATAGTAAATTAAGTATAAAATGGCATATAAAAAAAATGCCTATTTTTAGAAGAAAGGGCCTTTAAATAAATCCATCTAACAGAAATTCATTTTAGTCCTAATCCTGAAAACAAGAACGTGTTGGAACGCATCAAGTCATTTGGATGTTTATTACATTCTGCCTCAATATTTGTTATTCATTTGAATCTTTCTAAGTCGCTATTGAAATCAGCAAGCCGCTGTGGTTCAGAAGTCAAACGGAGGTCATCCTTTATATCCCCCCGCAGCAATCTGCGACCAGGGGCCAGTCAGCAGTGAACCCTGCCATCTCCACTCCTGACAACTGCCTCAAAGTTACAAGACTATCGGGAATGGGTAAGACGCGCTGGGATAAATCAGCAGGCTACTAACTTTTTCTTGATCTTGCCACTGCCTGGTTATAATGCTCTTACAGCGTGTTTCAAGTGCTCGTCAACTGTGAAGTGTGTGAATATTCAAATAATCGTGTATCTCTTTATTTTAAGAGTTGCCTTATCCAAGCGCGCAACAGAGACGCTTCAGACAATTAATAGCTAATAAAATAATACAAGGGAATGAGTATTTACTAATCGTGAGGAAAATTAAATTCATTGACCTAACAAGGTTACACATATAATATGATGACAAAACTGTAAAACTATATAAAAAAAACTTTGGCCAATTTATATATTATATAATTCATACGTTTTTTAGGCTATACGTACATTGATCAGATCAGGTAAAAAGTCGGAAGGAAAAACACACTGGCTAATATATATATATATATATATATATATATATATATATATATATATATATATATATATATATATTACAGGTGTAGTTGAAATGAGGAAATTTAACCTTTACTTACATTTTATTAATTGGGAACATTAAGAAGAACGCGCTATTTTGACTGATACTTATGTATTTTAAATGTACATATTCATAGGTCTAATAACAATTATTAATCAGTGTGGTTCTGTTTTATTTGGCGTTGTGGTTTAATTTGATTTTAACTGTGTTGTTGTTGAATTTATGCTTGCTTTATTTGTGCTTAAATGCATTATTTTAACAAACTTTCATATTTGAGAAATGCACTGCAGGCCTATTGGATTTGCGATCATGTAAACTACCACACAAGATCCAAAAGAAAAACATATTTATCGTATGCAAAGGCTTGCAGTGACCTGTATGCTTGATCATGTGCGCCTTCTGCTGGAAACATACAGAATTTTCTTTCTTTGTTTCTTAATGAGACGGAATGACTTCTCTGACACGCACAAAAACAGGCGAAATGAACTAAAATAACCGTTAAACGCTAACTCTTAGTTTAATTATAATGATAATCGATTAAGACAATATAGGAGGCTGTATAGGCTATGTATTAATTAATAAATACAACATGACAAAGTATTTGTTTGATGACGGATCATATGGAAAAATCTAGGCTTAATCATCTTTACAAAATGTTTATTCTAACATGAATAAAAAATAAAATAAAAGTCGTTTATCAAAGTGGTATGAGATGATACTGTTGTGCTTTTGGATAATGTTTGTTTCACTTCACTTTTGTTCGCGTTATTAATAGGCTAAAGCTAAAATGAACTAAATAAATTGCTCGTTGTCTTCCTGAAGTTTCCGTCTGCAAAGTATGTTCTACACAAATTATATACGACAGCATTTACTTAATTTCCTTTAAGGTTTAAGTATTGTAATACATTTTCTTTGCTACAGATAATTACTGGATTTTACATTAAGAAAGATGCATAGCGAAGTCTCCAATAAATATCAGTAGATTATTAGCATAAAAAAGCACTTGTGAGATATCAGTATATTGTTACATCATAAGAGCACTGTTAAAACAACATGTTATTAATGAAACTCACTGTCAATGTCTTGATAATGATATTTCTATTAAAAACAACACACAAATACTTGGACTTGGATTTGTGTTTTTATTATTAACATCAAGCTTTGGAGTCTTCACATAGGATGATTTCTGAATTTGTCAGCTTGCCCTTTTGACACAGTTGGGATTGGAAAATACTGTGTCTGAGTCTCCGAGAGCGTGGTGTGCTCTCTCCCACCCTTTCTCTTGGTCTATCAGCTATAAGTGCCAAAACATTTGTCACTTGAGTTATTATTTCAGGTGTGCTAATGGGCTCCGAGCCACGAGAGAGGAGGAGAAAGTGGGGGAGAGAGGCAGAAGGAGAGGGGGGAGTTTGATTAGTGTGATTTCATTTGACCGAAGCCTGGCCACAGGCTGGCACAGCCCAGAGGTGAAAAGAGTAGGCCGCTGCCCTCAATGAGAGATAGCGCGAAGGGGAGAAAGAGAACGGGAGCGAACGACGGAGGGTTTGTCGTTCTCTCCCGCCTGAGCCAATCACAAAGTGCAGGGATGAGACTCACACCTCCAGAGGAGGCTGTGAATTGATCAGCACCTTTGAGAGAAAGAGAGAAGAGGGGGAAAAAGAAAGAGTGCTTTTGCGGAGGACGTGTGAAGACCCATATATTCGTGCAAGGACACAGAGAGGACCAGCACACTCTAATGAGCCACACGCTGAGAGGGTGTCTTAAAATTAAGACCATCCCAGCGTACTTCTTGGTCATCATCACATCTGCCTCCTTACATTCAGAGCTTCTGCATACTGAAGACATAAGCCATGTTTTTAGATGTACTTTTCTGTACAGCCCCATCAATGCCAACTTAGGGTATACATGAGCCTGGACTGTAAAAATGAGAAATTTAATCAACCTCATGAGGTTACACCATCTCTGAAAAACCTTTGAAATGGCTTGACCAACATAGTTTTCTTTCTAGTGTTGAACATTTAGCCTTGAACCATATTATGCGGTTTGATATCTAAAAGTGAGTATCATCGGACAAGAATGTGGATATGCACATTGCTGCGAGAAGAGTCATCAATGTCATTTTAATTTAGTCTAGTATCTGTCAAGTTAATTTTAGTGCACTGTAGAAAACAAAGTATCTCAATGGCAACAGACAAAGCCACACATACACACACACACACACACACACACACACACACACACACACACAAATTGATACTAATAATAACAAAGTTCTGTGGTAACACTTCATAATAAGTTTTCATTTGTTAACACTACAAAACAATGAAAAATACTTATGCATTTATTAATCTCAACTCATATTAATTACATCATTTAAATCCAAAGCTTTATCTGTTAATATTAATGAATGGACCTGAGCTAACATGAACTAACAATGGACAGTACTTTTACTAACATTAACAAAGATGAATAAATCCTGTAATGTATTGCTCATATAGTTAATATTAGTGAATGCAGTAATTACCGTTAACCTCATTGTAAAGTGTTACCACTTTGATTTACATTGCTTCTTCTTTGATTTACACTTTACTACTACAATTTCCCTTTAATAGTTCAAATTGACTGATGAGTATTAAGGGGAAGGACATCCTCATCTAAGGAGATTTTCATTGGACAAACATTTGTATACGCACACAAGTTCAAGAGGAGTCATCGTCATGTATTTATTTATTTATTTCTGCCAAGTTGGAATGAAAGCCAGAAAACTTGATATTTGATAGATGGATGTATAGTTGGATGAATGCATGAATGAATTAATTAACATCTACTATTATGATTTCCCTTTTTCTGTTAAGTTTGATTGATGAGGTGGCTGTTTTGAAGTGAAACAGAAGACCTCACCTGTGGATCAATATGAGGAAAAAGGTAGCCTTCAAGTCAACCACGTACTCAATCAAGCAAACATCTCTGGAGTGGGTCATTAGCTCTCGAAGCACTCGAGTCCCCAGGCTAAACCTCAGAGCTGTGCGGTGTAAAGGAGGTTGGTGAGCTTGTGTCTCTGGGGGCCACGCTCTTGCCCTGGGGTAGGCCACAATCGCTGGGGCTTCTGACCCAAACACTCCACACTTTGATTGTAGACGCTCTGGATTAACAATAGACTGAATGGGGTCTGACGCTGTGGGTCTCTCCGAATCTCTAAAGGAAACTTAAACCACAGAGTGAGAGAGGTGCTCCAAAGCAAAACGGGCTGCTTTCAGACAAACATTAGCTTGGCCATCGCTGGTCATGTGTGTGTGTGTGTGCTGATCTGCAATCACATGCACAGTTTATAAAATGTATGAAAATAAACATTTAAAAGTAGTAGTTTCAAAAGGCAAAAAACACTATAATTTTAACAATGAAAGTAACTGCGGAGAAGTACGTTTAAATCATTTAAATCAAGTCAAATGACACAAACACAAACAAGTTTTTCTCACTCTCAAGGTGAAGCTCTCATGCCACGGGAAACAGGATTGCATTTGTGAACAAATGGTCTGGGAACAGGAGCGCTGAGCTGGGCCACAGGGAATGTGGTTTACACTGAGGTGCTGCTGGAGAGAGAAGTTTACACCACTGTCACACGCAGCACCCCGTTAAATGAGTTTACAGCTCACTTCAACAAAACACAGCATCAGATAAGGTGATAACTACAGCACGGCAATGCCACAACACCCTTTATACATATACAGGAAACTGACAGCTGAGAATTGATGTTATAGCATGACCTCAAAGAGTTACCGTTCAACAGTTTGGAGTGAGATCAGTGAGATTTTGAAAAGTTGTAAACGTTTCTTGTGCTCACAGAGGCTGCAATTATTTGATCAAAAATGCAGTAATACTGTGAAATATTATTAGCATGTAAAATAATTGTTTACTTGTTTAATATTTTGAATTCCTGTTATGCAAAGCTGAATTTTCAGCATCATTACTCCAACTGATTTGCTGCTTGAAAAATAAACTTTTATTATTGTTACCAATGTTGAAAACAGTTCAGTTGCTTAATATTTTTTAGTGGAAACCATGATACATTTTTTAAGGAATCCTTTGAGGAATAGAAAGTAAAAAAAAAAAAAAATAATAATAATAATAATAATAATTTAATAATCGAAATCCTTGGTCACATTTTAAACGTCTTTCCTGTTACTTTTGATCAACTGAATGCGTTCTTGCCGAATAAAAATAGTTGTTTTCCTTTCCTCAGCCCA
This sequence comes from Carassius auratus, assembly GCF_003368295.1. NCBI lineage: Eukaryota > Metazoa > Chordata > Actinopteri > Cypriniformes > Cyprinidae > Carassius > Carassius auratus. Next base: position 18,006,160 of record NC_039280.1, on the reverse strand, counting down.
AACTTATCAAATGCTAAAACGTGTATTTCAACAGATTATGTACACTATTGGTGTGTAAATATACTTGAATTAATTTAAAAAACAACAACTAACAATTAAAAGTGAAATTAATAAACAAATCAGTCAACAAGTGTTCAGCATTGGATCTCCCTTAATCCTGTTAAATAATGCATCCTTGCATTATAAAGTTGTTTTTATTTATTATTATTATTATTATTATTATTATTATTATACATTTTTTAGTATTTTATCATTTCTATACATCCACTTTTCATTACGGATTTTACCATTACTCTAAAATGTGCAAAATAGAAATAATAAACAATGAGTGTGCGTGTCCCAACTTTTGACTGGTGGCATATGTGATCTGACATGGCGGAAAGTAATCTGGAGCGAATGCTGGACCACTTTGGGGGGGAATGGAATACAAAACTCCAGTTCAGGTGCAGGCCACCGGTCCATGTAGGACCGAATTTAATTATTGATTTTCTGAGAAAGTGGCATCAGTTACCTCAGCAGTTACCTAAGCCTGCCTCTTAAGCAGAATAAAAGGAAGGTCAGGGCATGTGGAGGTCATTCTGCTTTACTGAGGAGCCGGCTCGGGTTGGTAGTAATCAGGGCGAACTATAGCCATTATCAGTTACACACGTTTGATCGTTTTTTTTTTTTTTTTTTTCTGTTAAAATATTTCTAGATGGACCATTTGGGGACAACATTTCTGGTTCTATTGAAACCCTGCATCTTAATCAGTCAGACCAATAGCGTGAGTTTAGGGAGCGGGACTGTCTCTTTGAGCAACCAATCCTGTTATTTAGAATTATTATCTGCAAGAATAACACACTTTGCCTTGAAATTATTGAATTTGCCTTGAAGTCATAACATCGAAACAAATTCTGAAATAATGTGTTTACGGTAAGCATAACTCAGATGGAAACTCAGCAAAAGACCGAAGATGTCCCTCCATCAACAGAACATACATCTTCCGTTGTTTCATTTCATCCAAACACCTGGCCGGGCGAATTAGATTGTGCTGGCGTCCTTGTGCCTTACTAATTGAACTGTAAACCCCTGTGCAGATCCATTCATTTTCCCCCATGGCTCCCAGCGGCTGATTTATCTCCAGTGATGGCGGTGTGCATCAGCTAAAAGCAATCCTGTAAATCACAGGCCTCTCCCTCGCCGCTTTCATCACTTCATTAATTCAAGATATCATTACGGCCACTGGTGACATAACTCTGAACAATGGTACACGCTTAAGATATTAATCTGCACGCTGCAACAAAGAGCCTCTCTGTCTCTGGCTGATTTAGCCATTGCTTATTTTACGCTGCTGATTTACATTGGGTCGGTAAGCCAGGCTGATTTGGCTTCTGTCACTGAAAGATAACAAGCTGTCAGAGTTTTACACCCCTATAGTGATTGTGTGGCTTTACAAGAAGGTTGTTACGGGCATGAGCTAGCCGTGTTTGTCATCTGTGACTTTGTTGACATATAGATGATATTTTCTTTATTAGAAAATATATTCTGTGTTTTTTTTTTTTGTTTTTTTTTTTGCAGGTAATGGAAATATATATTCAAAAAAAAAAAAAAAAAGTCAAATACATATTTAGCTAGTGTGAATGGGACTTATTATACGACAGGTTGTTATTTTTTTTCATGAACTAATGTACCTCGTGGAAATTTTATTAAATGTGTCATTAAAGTATTTCTAGGCTATCGTAAGCACTGGTTTATATTATACCGTGTTATTTTAGTATCATATGTTACTATTTTGAGTTAGATGTTATTGTCATAATTTCTTTTATACTTTCACTTTAATTTTAGTTAAGGTTTTAGTAGTGTTGTGTGTTTCTGGCATTTTTTTAAGTTTAAAATATATATAAAAAATATATATATTTATATATTTATTTTAGTAATTCATGTTTAACCAAATGAAGATGACAAATGCTGCCTTTGCATATAACAATATATTAAACATTTCTGAAATATAGATATAGTTTATTTTATTTGTTTATTTTTATAGGGTTTTTATTGTTTAGTTTAGTTAACGTTAATAACCCCCCGATTTTATAATGAACTCAAATAAAATATAACCTATAAAATACAGAGCAGCCGTTGATCTTTACCATCGGAGACAGTGTTCATAAACACACCCCAGCAATCTCTCAGAGCTCCAGTCTTTTACAACAAAAATACACATTTGAAGTCATTTTAAAATTTGGGGCTCCTAACAAAATAGCGGGGGGGGGGGTTCAAAATCACAGGATGGAGAATAAACATTTTAGAGACTGACCCCTGACCCTTCGGTGTTGGTGTAATGCCTGGTGTGGGTGGGGGCCCTGGAGCCACAGTGAGGGCCGTTTGTGTCTCCATGGGCAGGATCAGGGTTCCCAGACCAGCATCCCTGCGACATGAGATCCCTTGATAAAGACTCGTACCTGCATTTACGGCACGGTAAAACTACACTCTTGTTGTTCTGTCACTTTACAACACTATAATTACACTTGAACAACACATGGGATTCATTTGTTCCTCCAGTGACGATAAAAGCAGAACAACAGACACAAGGCTTCATCGCTGAAGGTGGGTATGTGAGTCTCTACATGGAATTAATGTGCAATAAACCATATTAAATAAATACATAGATACATAATTAAACAAAATGCAAGATAACATATCCAGCCCGATGTCATGGCAATTCGTCCATATTTAACGCGGTGGCTAATTCGTATGAACTTAATCGTACAAATTCTTGCGATTTTTGCTAAATCGTACATATTTTACGAGTTGCACAATTTGTATGAATTTGCACGAATGACCTACACCTAACCCAGCCCCTAAACCTACCAATCACTCGGATCAAACAAAATCGTACGAGTGAGGTCTTACGAATTAGCCACTTCATAAAATACATACGAATTGATCATAATAGTGTTGACATGTTTCCATAGTGGGTATAATGCAAATCTGTGTTTCAAATAAATGTATGTGAGTTTACTTTCACTGTTCTTTATTTTCTATTACTATTAAATTATATTTTGTATAGTATTACCATTATAGATACACAACATCTTCAAAATTTATTTTATTTATTTATTTATTTTTTAATGCAAGGATGCAAGGATGCATCAAACTTTAATTTTGATCAAATGAAGGCAGCCTTGGTGAGACTTTCTACAAATCCCACACTTTTGAACAGTTTCAGTTTAAGGTCTTCTGTATATTTTATTATTATTAATTGATCACAATTATAAATGTAAGATTTTTATTTTATTTTTATTTTTTTCAGAAGAAACTTTATATTAAAGTTTACAAATCCTAAATTATTGTTTTCTATTCAACTTTAAAATAACAGCAGTGACCTCATTGAAACATCTACACACTGAATGCTGAATGTTTAAGGTATTTTTTATTGTGTTTATTTGCACACTTTTTTGCATCTTTCTATGCATCTATAAATGACTTTACACTGCAAAGAAGGAAAGTGTGTAACTGTCATGTCAACAGAAGCCAAAAATATGTCCTAAAAATAGGCTTATTTCTTACTTCTGATTTTGGCAAGAAATATGACCTGGACGTATCCTTGACGGGATTCTTGTCAGGACATTTCTGCAAACTTGGCTCCCACAAACATATATTAACCAAAATGCTTCCCTTACCAGACAATAGAGCATCTGCTTGGGTTACTTCTTGATCTTTCATTCCCTGCTTCAGCTCCTGATAAGGAACACGCACCTTAAGATGTTTACAAAGTTTTGTCTGAGCCTAATTAAGCCACATCTAGTCGAATCGTGTGGGCAACTGCCAAAAGCACTCCAGTCCACCAGAGCAGACCCAGCTCTCTCCACAACGGCCTGGCTAACAAGCCCCAGAAAGACACTATGTAAACACTCCCCTCCAGTGCTCTCCAGAATCAAATGGTTTGAACTATTTGAGCAATGCTCTCTTAACGGTTTCATCCAGCAGACAGCTATGCCTTAACAGTGTGTTTAGGAACAGCTGTCCTCAAACAGAGCTGGGGGAAAATCCACGTCATGCTGCTATAAAGCACGCTTCAAAACCAGGATGTAAGGACATATTCGAGTTTAAATGCGATAGGAAGTTCAAGAATAAAGCGAATATTACTAGGGTAGGATTTACTTTGAAATGATTGGTGGTAACTTTCACAAATAATGACAGTAAGACATTAAATCATAAAGACTGAAGACTTTTTTTTCAGTGTAGTCTCAATGTCTATGTAGTTTCCACAAAATGAACCAGGCTGATCTTTAGTGAAAGAGAGCGGCAGCCTTTTTTCTGTAGTGAACAGAGCAGGGGGGAAGATTCATTAACGGCACTCCATTAAATTCTTGGGAAGGATTGAGCCTGAAGGGCCGGGGTCGCAAAAAAGAGGCGAGGGGCACTTTTGGATGCTCTTGACTAAAACCTAACTGTGTCTATTTGGCCTCTACAAAGGCCATTTTAGGGAAAGCTGGACTCTGACTCCACAACTTCAGATTAGGTGGAGTGATAGGATTAGTCCTTAATGACTCGGTCTTTGAAGACAAAGACAGCCTCCGCAAAGAGGCTTAGATATGGAAGAATTAACAGAGCTCCACCAGCGCTCTCCTCTCTTCCTCTCATCCTTTCTCTTCTCCGGACTGTCTGTTTGCTCTGCAGTGCAGGTAGAGGTCAGAGAGGGCACAGGGTGACTGCACAAAGCAGTGGTCTGTTTTAAAGCAGCTGTGAGCGTGTCCACTAAATACTACACACTAAAGCTCCAGAAACATTTACAGATGGGCCTGCGCTAATAACGCAAGCTGCCGAACTCCACTGCATGTCTCAAATGTTGCACTGTGAAATGCATGTCCTTTACATATAAAGTGGCCACAAAAAGTCTTTGGACTTAAAGTTAATGTGATTCTCTACAGCTGTGGTTACTTTGAAGTCATTGTAGGAAAGTCATCTGTTGCATTTGTGTTTAGATGCAACTTTGATTTGATATTTTAATGCAGTGGCATTCAGACATACTTCGATACTTACTTACTTGAGGGGTGCCTTAAATTCACACACACAGAAGTTCGACATGAGCCTGTGCCTAACAGTTGTAGATACCTTCTGTTTTAATTACTCCAGATTGTAAAACTTAAATTCCTGAGAAATTGGCAGATCCACAAGGGATTTTGTAATTACAGAATGTTTTGCAGATTTCCAGAGAACTTCTAGAGTTTTTCTACAAAATATTTGGTCACACTTATTTAAGATCCAATCCTCGCTATTAACAAACCATTAACTATGACATTTGCCTCAGTAAGCTCCTAATTTGCTGCTTGTCGATAGTTAGTAAGGTAGTTTTTAAGTTTAGATATTGGGAAGGATTAGAGAAGTAGAATATGTGCTTTATAATAACTAATAAACAGCCAGTGTGTTAATAATATGCATGCTAATAAGCAACTTAATATTGAGAATCAGCCCTTAAACTAAATTCAACAAATATCATATAACTATATTAGTATATTTTTCCAATTTGAAATATCTTGTAATTGTCATCTCTTCTTGTAAAAATTGTAAAAATAAATAAATGATGTAATCTTACTATTGTTAGTAAAAATGTTTAAGGAACCTTAAAAACAAGGGGGGGGGGGCAGAGAACACACATAGACGGTTTATATTATGGTTTAATGGTTCATGGTTTAAACATAAAACGACTAAATATGCTATGCAGTTTTACATGGTAAATTCTTGGTAAAGATATGTCAGGTAAATATGGTAAAATATAGTTTTATGGATGTTTAGACATGTTCCCGTTAGAAAACAAGACAAAGATAGTCATTAAGAAAATGATTTTATGCAGCGTTTAACACTTTCAGCTCATTGAACAAATTGTGTCATGTTTCAATCTATTCTGCAGAATTGAGCTGATTTTTCATGTAAAAAGCGCACAATTCAGAGAGAGAGAAAGAGAGAGAGAGAAAAAAAACACATCCAATAATAAATAAATCGTGATAGTGATTTTTCCCAAGGAAGGTGTGAGAGTACCTTATGATAGTGTGCCTCATCATTTACCACTTTATTTCATTTCATCTGACTATAGCCAAGATTAGTTATTGATTACTGAGCTTTTAAATTATTCTAAAGCAAAAGCCAAATAGCACAGTCTTTATGGATCCACTATTGACATGGCCAGTATTTCATTCCATTTTCTTGGCCATGAAGCCATCAAGTAGAAATGATCAAATAATAAGATGGAGGATTGTTTTATGACTTCTGCACACTGTCATTAGCTTTTGCATTCAGGAAAGTAAATAATAAATGCAGTAAACATCCCCCATCTCAAGCATTTGTGTCGTCGGCTGTGCCATCGATATTTTACAATGGGTTTGCTTTTTTTGTTTTCAGTGGTATTTTTGCAAAGGTCGTCTCCACAACTCCAAACAAGAAACTGCATGGTGCGCTCTCACAACATTTAGAGCCAAAAACGGCATGTGCACTTATCAGATTGGTTTTGCCTGCTTAATAGGGCAAAAGGCAGCAGGGATGGGTCAACACTGGGGGTTTAGTACCAAAAGTGGCAGAGAGCCTTGGGTAAGTGTAAAATGCTTAAACCAGCAGGGCAACACAATCCTTGCTGCTTAGTGTATAAATCACCATATATTCTTATTTACAGGGCTGCAGTCCTTGTTATGAGTAAATATATCCACTGGCAGTGATTGTATCAGAGTCCATGGGGGAATTAGACAGCAAAAGAAAGTGGAAAGTGACTGTGTGTGTAAAACAAACCTCTTAGAAGATGCAAGCAAAGATTTGGGGAACTAAAGCACTTGAATACAATGGTACTAAAGGATTTGTCTAAACAGACAGAAGTCTGTTCTTTTTTGTTAAACAGCACAAAGTTTCAAGTAATTATCCTAGGAAACTGTTAACAGCTGGTGTGCCCAACAATGCTACCTTTGCCAGTCATCTTCTTAATTTACTTTTTAATGAAACGCCCAGTTATCCAAACGCGATATAACCCTTCACCAAACACCAATGCGAAACCACAAAGCTGCAGGTTTTCATCTCACGCAGAGTTAGTTGTTGTTTTCAGTTGCATCTATCTCACATGCGAACGGACTAGGGGGAAATAAGAAAAAAGGGGGAAAGTTTCGTATTTCTTTAAACCTCAAAAGTGTTGGCAAACAGAGAGAGAAAAGTTGGCCTTAATTCCATCTCACGCTGAAGACTTTGCATTTTAACTTAGTGGGCTCAGTTGGCTGAGGTCCTCTCGCCCGTAAATTGGATATTAGAGGGCGATATAAAAGAGGCTATGTGTGCGCTCCTAGCAGGGAATTATTGCATCCAATATCCCATCCGCCTGTGCAGATCCTCATCTAATAAAGGCGCAACTATATTGGTCTTCAACTTTATGAAGCTCCATAGTAACACGCATACAATGGGATTTGCCCGGGTCTCTCAAGCAGGGTTTAGGACAATGCAGATATCATTGCATTCCCCTGCTCTTTAAAGCCCTCCACTCCAATTTAAATACAAGCAACCAAACAGTGCAATGGCATTCTCTGGATCCAGCTCTATGTAGAGCTCAACTGTTTTAGAGCGGCGTCCTCAATCTTCATCTTTTGCATTGGAAGGGCTTGAGTGGCCCCTCTGTCCCAGACCCTGACCCAGCCCCCACCCTCAGTAATCCTAAAAAGGGGCAATAGCATCAGAGAGTGTGAAATTAAATACATTACAGCATTAGGGATTAAAGTGTTTTATGGGCAGTAGCTCATCCACATCAGACTTTAGCTTTTTAAACCCTAACATTTGATCTGGGTTAGGAACCAATGGCTGAGAAAGGAGTTGGACTGTTTGTAGGAGCTACAAAAAAAGAGAGAGAGAGAGGGGGGGGGGGCGGGAGAGAGAGCGAGCAAGCTATAGAGAGTGTGTGAATCTGTGTAAAAGAGAAGCCATGCGCACTCCTGGGAAGAGAGTATTTACGGCTGATCCTGTTGCTGGTGGAAAAAAGCAAACTGACAAAATCTCCTGCAGGAGGCCGGCCTTGGTTAAGCTGCACTGCTTTTCATAAGTGTGTGTAACTGAGGGGTTTCCTTGCCACTTCTGAAGAGTAGACGGAAAAGCCGCTCTCCAAAGAAATTAGGTTTTAAATGTAAAACTTATAAAGTATATATGATGATGCAAATAATTTAATTGGATATTTTGTCATGTCGTTTCCAAAACTGTATGACTCCCTGTTCTGCTCTGTTCCATAGAAGAGATGAAAATTAGCAATCACACCATAAAAGTTTCCGACTACTTTTACAATATCTGCACTGCACAGTCTTCGGAAGCCATTTGTGTGAGGAACAAACTGAATTTGAGTTCAAATCTCATTCATGCTTGTAATTATTCAAACACAATGCACGGAGATGCAATTTCAATCAAAATGAAACTGAAATTGTGATATAGCTTAGTGTGATTCTCAAACTGCAAAGGCTGTGATTTAATTAGATAAATATATTTGAGTGAACCGTGTTCTTTCACACACAAGCAGCTCATTATCTGGTGTTTTTATAATCTCAGAGCATGCTGTTCCACAGAACACATCTTTACACGTGCTTTGAGTCCATGTGTTTAAGTTGCTTATAACATGCATTTGGGAATGCAACATGAGCAAACCTTTTTCCCAAACTTGTAATGAGGAGCACTTAGAGACCAGCAGTTACAAGGCTAGAAGTATCACAGTAATATTGATTTATATAATCATAAACCCAAATAGTGCAGGCATGGAGCTTATAAAGAGAAATAAATTCACATTTTAAATTGAAATCTCTTTTTTTTTTTTTTTTTTTTTTTTTTTTTTTAATTGCCATTAGCTTTTTTTCATGCAGCCAAAGTTATCAATTATGCCAAAATCCACTGTTTTGATCTAGTCATATAATAAACACTGGTCTACCCAGTTTGAAAACAAAACAAAACAAAATAAAACTAATCTAAACTAAACTAAAAACATAATGGTATCATCTATTTTTCTAGTTTATTATTATTATTATTATTATTATTATTATTATTACCCTCAAATAGCTCTTTAAAATACAGTATTTAAAAGGTTATGCATTAGAAATGTAATAGTTTTCAGATTACAATTTATTCTATTTTAAAATGTAATTTTTAATTTTTTTTTAGTAACTATTTCAAATACTTCATTAAATTAAAGTAACAAATTACATTTGATTACCTTTTTGATTAACTGTAATTTAATTACACATTTTTTCCCAGTAACTGTAACAAATTACAGAAACATTTGTTTTGTAATTAAATTACGTGATAATATATTACATGTAACTAGTTACTCCCCAATACTGTAAAATCTAAATGCACTCCTTGTCTTAAGTGACACAAACAGCTATAACACATTTCCTCCCAAGCTCAGTAGTCTCAGTGGCCACTTCCTGTTTCCCTGGAGAATGACCCAAGATGGGAATAGCTATCAATATCCAACAAACCTGTTCTTCTCTTAAACTACCCTAGTCAGATTACCAGCAAACATTAATCATTCCCGGGAAGAAGGACATTTGTCCCTGTCTGACATGTTCAAAGAAGAAGCTGAAACTTGGCAAAATTTGGCTCCATTCTCTTAAATCTTAGACTCCAAACTTTCGACTCAGCAATTGGGTTTCTTGAACAAATTGTGAGCTGAAATGAACTGTTAGATGTTCTCTAATGTGCTGAATGGGGCTGAGAGGAATCCAGAGGAGAGAAATGGCAGCTGTCTTTGAAATCGCCGTTCGGTTTGTCTAATGAAGCTCTTGGGACTCAACTCCAAACTTCATTAATTGGTTTGGACTCTCTTCAAAAGGTTCAAATCAAAGACTCATATGAAGGGTCACATTGTTTACTATGATCATCAATATCACTTTACACATCACATACAGAAGTATCCGTTTCCAGCTCGAGTTGAAACGCATGAGATCCAAGGTAATGTCATTGTCAGACCTTCAGTGTAGACGACACACAGTATTCTGTTCAGACCTCACTGTCAGTATTTGATATGAGATGGGAAAACGTTTTAAAATAGCTAAATGTCACATGTGAGATATCATGACCCTTGAGGGCTACATTAGAAGCATTTGATTCCACGGATTACAATGCTTATTCAGTGCACATGGAGGGAAAATATGAGATGGATCTTTAATCTTTGCTCTATGGGCTCCTGCCGTTCGTTGCTGTCTCAGATTTGATTTCACCTCCTTCAGAGCAGAGGGCGGTCTCCATCACTGAAAGACCAGGAGCCAGGGCACACGGGGGCCACCCACTCAAGTAGAAAGGCACTGGGAAAATGTGTAGCGGGGAAGGCTTAGATACCTTTCCCTCAGGAGTAATACAGGCCCATGGAAAGGCCTTGGCTGAGATCTGCTTGGATCTGAGCCCAGGCTTGTGGTCCAGAGTAAAGGATGAATGATCCACCAAGAGTCCATGTCGTGTGAACTTAAACCATTTCGCTTTCTCCGCTTTCTCTTGCCTGCCGTCTGCCGATGACATACTGTTTTGGGAATTGGATTCTGCACAAGCATTTTAGTCAGCAGAACATGCTCAAGGAATCTTCTAGGTTTGGTACAAGTAAATCATTTGTGGCATAATGTTGATTAGGACTCTTCCCACATTTTCTTATTAAATATAAAATAAACAATGCTAAAATGAGGAGCTTAGAATTAAAGTTTTTTTTTTTTGAGGATTTTAAAGCTAAAATGTGAAGCTTATTATTCAACCCAGGTTCAATGAAAATATGTGCTTGTGGCGACATTTTTGCAACACCTTATTGCTTTTTTCTCGGCAGTTTCAAAGTGAACTGTCCAGTGAGTGACACTTAAACATGCATTCAATATGTGACTTTGGCTTCATTTTCATTAAGCTGCTTCAGGTATGTATTGCGGCGAATCAGAATTCAAATGTTTGGGGAGTGTCGCTAAAAGGTTAATGCTCTGTCATGTTGGAAATACACCAAACTCAACTCAAAACCTACCTGTGAGCGTTAACAATAGCAAAAGTGATATAAAACACATATCACTTTTGAGCTACCAGGTAAACCTATACATATGAAGCCGGATACGTGACACTAACATTCACACGTATCAGTTTTTAAATCTTGCAGCATGTTAAAATCGTTTTAAAGTCATAACATAATATTGTGCTAGGAACGGTATGAAACTGCTTTCTTATTCGAAACTCTGGCCTGTAAATCATATTTTGTGGGAAAAGGAGTAACACCTCTAGTGTTCATTTCATCTGGAAACTGAAGTGATTTGTACATATAGGTACTTCTTTTTTTTTAGTTTTTGAGAAACATCGCCACAAGCACATGTTTCCAATGAGGCTGGGTAGCTATTATTTTAGAAAAGCATTGACATTAATTATTCTGTAAACTTGTTTTGTTTAATCTGTAAACTATAAAATGTTGTTTTGTTTGTCGCTACTATTCTATTGAAATAGAGAGAATTTTCACATTTACAATTGATCCAAATTCATTGAAAGTTCGTCGCTGCAACACAGATTTAATTTTTTAGGAGAAATAATTTTTTGGTAGTCAACATTATGCCCCGAGTCAATTGTGCATGGCTTGTACTAAACCTAGAATATTCCTTTAACTCACGCGTACCTGTAGCAGTGTGTTCAGCGCAATAACAATAGTCTAAAATACCTTGGTGTCAGGTGGGTGCACTGCCCCAGGGACTTATGGGAGAAAGTGCAAACAGGGTGAGTCCCCGAGGATTAACTCGATTACTAGACCGAACAGGATTACGGCAAGCCAACTCCAACACGTTTTGCTGCTTTCACCTGACGGGAGCATAAACAGTAAGCAGCCACACTGCCAAGCACAGCTACAGATTTAAACCCATAAACAGGTTTCTACAGGTGACAAGTCAATTATTCTCCAATATAAACATGATTGGGGAGCTGACATCTATCCACAACTGAACATGCCAGCAATGGTAACACAAACAGCCCAATACACACAAACCAAAGTAAGAAAGAACAGATAAATGAAATATCAACAAACAAGGCCTGGGTCCTGGCACTGCCTGCTGGAGAAATCCAAATGAGACTGTATAATGTGGGCCTTCATGGGCTCCATCCACTGCATTCCCCTTCACATTCCCATTCTTCCTGTTAGAATTGAAGGATTATGGGAAGGAAGTGCTTTGATTAAACACAATGGGCATCTATCCTCTGTTGATTTGAGGGATTCAGGAGGCAAATCCCTTACAAAACCCGATACAGAGACTGAGAGCGCTGGAGGAGGAGGGGGGTGCAAAAGGAGGAGGAGGAGGAGGATGAAGGGGTCTGAAGTGGGTTAAGATGCTCCTCTGAAATTCACTAGCTCCTCCAGCTCTCTCAAACAGAGGCTTCAGATCTTTATTTCTCCCACTCCGACCGCTTAAGCTCAGGTGCCAAGTGAGTGAGTTCTGCAATATCCCATAAAATCTTGTATTGCTTATCGCAGATTTGATCATTATCGAGTGGCCATGTGGATATGATTTCATATACAAACCCCGATCAGCGAGTTTATGAGCTGGTGATTGTTTCGACCTTGTGGTTTCGTGCGAGTACCAAATAATCAAATAACACGCCAACAGGGAATGCAACGTAGCGAGAGAAGCCTGATACCAAAAAGGTATTGCTCATAAACAGGGTCTGTAAGACATAATGACAGTGTATAAGGAGGACGGCACCATGCAAACAAAACCCTTGTCATTTGTTGTCGCTTGACTCAAATAAACACATCAAGAATCAAGAACAGAATGCATTCGTTTATTTCAGTCGATTTTCACATTATTAACTTCAAAAGGTTCAATAACGTGACACTCTTTTTAACTTATCCATTAATTTACTCAGAAATACATAGAAAATTATGTTTGTACGTGCGGCGACTTGAGGCGCATGCATTTACTTTCTTTTTTTGTGAACACTTATTTTATTTAGTAGTCAGTTCAAAATAGAACAAAGTACAAAGTGAAATACTTAATCACAAGAAGAAGAAAAAATACACATAAACACAAATTAATTTGAACATCAAAAACAAGAAACAAAAGGTTTAACGATATGAAAAGTAGCACTCCAGGTCTTCAAAGTTTTTGTCTTTGCTCCATGAATGTGAGCTGTTGATAATTCCATCTAAATAATGTCACGCAAAGCCCCATACACACCTGGTCATCGAATGAGGAGGAATCCAACTGACAAACATATTCTTTGCCGCATGCATTAACTTTCTGAATTAAAATAAATGTATTATTATTATTGTTATTACTATTATTATTAGTTTTCACTTGATTGTCACACGATAACATACATGTAAGTCATCCATTTTTTTTTTTTTTTTTGTATAAAGTGTTCTTTTATGTTCTCTAACATAAATTCAATGTGTACGCTAGATTAAAATCGATTTTCTCTTCTCTATTTTGGACGCTTCCATATCTCATTTGCCATATCTCAGTTGCTCTCTTGAAAATATAAAATAAATAATTGGGTTCAATCTTGCATCACCCCAGTCCAGCCAAACCCTCTAAAATCCCTCTCCCATTTGCAAGAGAAAGTTAAAAACAGGGTTAAAGTCCAATTATTTCATACTAGTTACCTCTTGTCCTCATTAAACGCCTTTTTTTTCGACCTCGGTTTTAGGTTACAATCTTTGCAAATAGTGACCTGGGTCCTGCTTTGTCAAGCCCCCTTATCCCAAATGAATCATGAGGTCTTGTAAACAGTGCAGTGATCCAGTTTCTTGAGGCAGTCGGGCTGTAAGGAAGGGAAAAAAGGTCTGGGGATTTGCAATGGATTTACACATATACAGTTTCAGCTAAGTTCCCCAAGGTCGGCCTGCGAGACCTTCACCCGTCAGTGCCTTAAACAAGGCGTTTACCACCCAGCCTCTTCCTGACCATACCACATACAGAGGGGGAGTCCCACACATCAAACGCGTGTTCTCATTTACATTCTTCTATGCGGGCTGTGGGATTTCATTTAATGAGCTGAGAAGCTCTGTTAGACGGCTGACTCCAGAGTTGCCCGACGTGGGCAGACATCTCTCACCTCCGAAGACGAATGTACGAGTGCAGCATCTTCATCCTTAAAGATCTGAATTCGTCTCGAGAGAAGACTCTCATTTCATGACTCTGGCTCTGGTGTCTGTGACTTTGTGCTAGCCGTAGCCGCTGTATTGTATGGTAAGCACAGCAAAGCGGAGCAGACCCGATTCACGAGCGGAGGAGAGGAGGCAGGCCTGTTTCTGCTGGCAAGGTGAGCACAAAGAGGCTCTTCTGTTCCTGTGGACCCATCCCGGGCCCCTGCCAGGGCACTTTGGCAGCTTGGCGCTTCCCTGGGGCCGAGCACCGGAGCCTGCCCAGTCTTGCCCTACCACAGCAGCTGCCAGCGCTCGGCCTCACACACACACAGACTCTCCGTGGAAGCTCCAGTGCTTTTCTCCCCACACATTCAGTCTCTAACTCCTCAAATCTGAAAACTCTGTTTCCTGAGTCTGACACCACTAAGCCTCCCTTTGGCGAGGGCTTTTTTTTTCCCTTCGCATTTTTCTCTTTTCCCCCCCCTCCTTTCCATGAACGTCATCTCTCTGCAGGAAATGATACCCCACATTCTTGACTGTTTGGCTCTAAACAGAAGTGTGCAACAGAAGGAGAAGCGGAGTATGAGAAGAGACAGTGTCTGGAAGAATTGTCTCATTTTCATTATCTCAGCGTGTCTCTCCGTATCTACCACTCCATTCACTGTCTCTCACACACAAACACACACACACTGTATGGAATTCCACGGGACGGTGAGAACATACTGTTTGTCAGCAGCCTGTTTTGCATATAGAGAGAGCTAAACTGTTAACAAAATAATCGCTAAATAATTTCATATATAAATATACGCTACTGTTCAAAAGTTTAGGATCGGCACGTTTTAGAAAAAAAAAATGTCCCTCATGTTCAAAATATATTGTAAAAACACTGTGATATTGCAAAACATTTGTATTTAAATATAGTCTGTATGGATATATTTTAAAATGTTATTTATTCCTGTGATGCAAAGCTGAATTTCCAGCAGTTATTATTACAGTGTCACACGATCCTTCAGTAATCATTATTTTTTTTCTGTTCTTTCATGAACAGAAAGTTCAAAAGAAAATAATTTATTGAAATGCATATTTTGTCATTTTTGATCTGTTAATGAATCCTCGCTGAGTAGCTGCTAACTTCATTCAAAAAATAATTATAATAATTAATTAATGTTTATGTTTACTTTTGCTGTAACATTTGTCTTTCTAATTTTTATTAGATGACTTTAAAAACCCAGGAAACTAACTGTAACTGATTGTGCCTACGTTCCCCACTGCCTAGCGAAAGCATTGCAAAACAGTCCTAACACATTACGCTACTAACTTTATTGTAAAAACAAATATGTTTTCCAAATTGCACTGGGAAAAGGAGAAGTCTGTGAAACCATGCAGTCCACTAGTTTACTAGTCAATCTCAGAAGTTTGATTTGTTTTTAAGTTTACTTTCAATTCACATTGTTGTTTTGTGCATTTTGAGACCAATCAAAATTAAATTTAGTAAATCGACTTAAATTTAATTTATTTTACCTTTGACATGGTTCAGGGCATTCACAGACAAGACACAATTCTTGAGAAGCTCTAAATCAAATCAACACTCTTAGAAGGGGCCTCTGGTCATTATGCTTTTACAGTATGAACACCTACTGAGTGAAAATAAACATATCATTAGCAGATACAACAACAGTTCTGGGTAACAAGAATACCAGAATGTAGCAGGTATGAGGAGGGAGAGAGTTGGCAGCTGTAAGACTTAGATTTCAGGACATCTGTGTGTGAGTGTGGGTGCTTGTGTGCTCATTTGTGTGTGTAAACACACAGGGTGAGGGTGAGTCTGCTCTATCAGTGTCAATAAAGGGACATCTCTATTGGGCTGCTCTGTTATGCACTTGCTAAACAGCTTTTCTGGCAAAGCCAGCACAGATTCCTCAGTGATGACTCATGGACAGGAAGCTATGGCGTGACATTAGGCTACAATTAAAATCAAAATTAGAATCAGATGATAAAGATGGGAATTTGCATTTTACAGTGCGCTCGCTGAAATGTGGCTGCATGAGAGAAATACAATATGACTCGCGGCAGATGTGTCAGGGATATCTCTATTTATGACGGTGAAACAGCAGTGAAACATGGTCACTGTTACTGATGTGAGAGACAGCTTTGATTTGGCTTGAATGTAAATAAATAAAAAATTATCACTTATTTTATTATTATTATTATTATTTTAATTAATTAGTTAAAAAAAAAACGCCTGATTTAGATCCTTTGTGTTTCCAAGGGGTTCTCTTAATGGTTCAGAAATGGCATTTTGGTCTTGCAATATTCCATCTGGTTGGCCAGGAAAAGAAAGTTTCAGAAGTGGCTCATTTAATCCTTTCCCAAAGCTACTATCCTAGCTCCCTCTGGTGGCAATTACAAATTAGTGAGTGAAAATCTTTACCTTCCTCTTCCCCATTACAGCTCAGTGCACTTTGTGTTCATTGTAATGTCATAACTTCAGCAATACAACTAACTCCTCGTCACATCAGACACAGACATTTGAGAGACAGAGAAGTTATGATGAGAACTACGATAATCTAGTGCAGGGCCAAAATGAAATCACACACGCTGTACTGGCGTTTGATCTGATTGCATCAATGTACAAAAGTAATTCATTATGGCATGCTAAAAAAGTCTCGTTAGTGTCTAGATTGAGCTGCGACTCACACAGCAGGTCCAGGTCTGTCTGGAACAGGTCTCTTTCCCTGGAGGGCAGGTCACGGTGGTGCTCCACACCTCCTGCATCATTCACAGACTCTCTAGATCCAAATGCCTTCTGACGAGCCCAACACAACACAACAGCTCCGTAAGATCACAGGAGGGAAACACGTGTTCGCATGAGCCTAAAGCCCTGAGGAAGACTCTGACAACCTTTTAACCCGTCTCCCTGTGAAATAAACAGACACACGAGGATGCTCGTGCCTGAACGCTGCGGATAATTCATGACAATTCGCATTCAAATAGTGTTACGAATAGGACATTCTGGGGCTAAAGCTCCCAGCAAAGCATAAAAACAGATGTATATACCATAAGCGTAACGTATGCAGAGATGCTTATGCAGCGCTTAGCAATTCATCAGGCTCAGGTGGCCTGATGTGTTCGGTGTCAGTCATTCTGATTGGCAGGCATATGTCAGAATTGGAAAATGTCACATGGAGAAAGATACACAGCTAGGCTTTCCAGCCTAGCGCCAAGGCATGGCCTATTTTAATATTTCATCTAGCTAGAGAGAGTCTTTCGCTCCATAGTTTAAATTCTAATCTTGTTATGGCAGAGGTGCATGTAGTCTGCAGGCTGCAGCACCAAGCAGCTCTAATTCCCTCTGTTTCTCTCTCCAGCTAAACAAATTATTATAAATTCCATTATTTTTCCATTATGCATATATGTTTTGGTGGCAGAGCCACTCTGCAGAGCTCGCTCCATTAAGTGGTCTGGCTTTTCCTCATCAAAGGCCAATACTTCTGGCCCTAAACACAGCTGAGTCCTGTAGGATCCTCGAATAGGTCATCATTAGTATATCATTCGAATGCCGTTCATTCGCTAATGTGGAATTATAGCCAATAATGGCATCTCTGGTGGCTTTTTTCCCAAAGTTGCTCGTAACCAAGGCCGTTTTCATCATCTGAGCCTTCCACAAAAGATATTTCCTGGTTTTCATCTCTCCTAATAGATAATATTGCCGATATATAAGCCTGTGGAGATTTTTCCAGAGCGTAAGAGACATATGGGGAAATATCTATTGGTCTGATCGATGCACCACACTTCAGCCTTGGACGGCGGGCCGCAGCGAGTTATTTTTGGCAGGAGGAGCTTCTGTTTTCGTACGTTTAATAGGCTACGTATTTAAATGTCATCATGATTTCATTTTTACTACCTCGTCCGAACTTCCTCTTCCATAAATCGCAGGGTCAGTCCATAATGGAGATGAGTTCATAACTCTCTGCGCGTGTCGCTGTGTTTGCACTCGGTTTTGAGCTTTTTGAATGATGCATCTTAGATGAAATGGTGACTTGAGCACTCCGACGTATTTTTTGGGTGCAACCCACACAGCTGACTGCTTTAGAGCGAAAATACGAAGTTAAAAACGCGCCAAAACGCATAAATCGCGATTAACATCTATCGTGTACAATTGAATTCGACGAAAAGAAAAAACCTCCTAACTCACGTCAAACGAGCCAGCATAAATCTACGCTGGAATTGCTTTTCTTCCTGAAGTGGTGTCATGAAATGCCTGGGAAAAAGCCAGTGGCTCATTCATCTGACTGGCCGCGCAGCACAATCATGCTAAACAGCTAATCACTCACAGCCTTTTTTTTACCACAACAATGTCCTCTGTAAGCCGACAAACAAATTACCAGCAAGTGAGTGAGGCGACACAATAAATCCATGTGTTTCTTTTTGTGAGTGTGTGAAGCTCTTTGTGTGCGAGGGAAATGGGGTGTAAGACACACACAACACATTGCAATTATCTCACAGTGTCCCTGAAGCAGTGTAGCATTACCCTAGACTCCTGAGTTATGCTGTTTCGCTCACTGCTGTGTTCGCCTTTGTTTTAATAGACAAACACAAAGTTTAATTCCTTCTGGGTCAGACAAGAGAACTCAATGAATGGGCTAGACCTTTAAACACACACAAAACGAGGGACTCATTTAGTGTTAATTACTCTTTGTCATTTGCTGTCTATCCAGCAGCGGTGCAGTAAAATGTCACTGCTGAAATTAGCCTCGGAGCCGGGCAATTTTCGCAGTTAAATTGCCGAATGAGTATCGCTCCGTAATAGGTAGCAATCTGCGGTAATATGATGAGATCATTTGGAAAAAGTCAGGGGGACTGATCAAAAGCAGGCATTATCCTCACTGATGTGGTGACCCGGGGAACATGTGGACACAGCTGTAGTGTCATGTGACGCGCGGGGGAGCAGGTGCCAGTTGGCAAAGGCGCAAAGGCGGCAAGCGACCGAACAATTACTGTTATTCATAACAGAGCCGCTGTGCGCTCAGGACCAGATTCGTGCAAAAATGTTGTGTCAGACGCACACAAAGAGTAGAAATACCCTTAATCATCTGTCAGTCCATGTCTGGTGTGAATACACACTAGAAGTTTAGCTCATTTTGATTCTTAAAAAGACAGAAAAGGTTTCTAATCAGGCCCACATTAGGGCTTTTGGCATTAACAAAGTTACTTTTTGACATATTTTGACTACAGCGACTCTAAGGTCAGTTTATCACTTTTAACCATGTTTAAATTCGTTTCACAGAATTCCGCAGAACATTCCGTCTAGTTCAAATTCAAGAAAGATTGGAAAAGAATATTAGAAAGAGTATCTGATATCGGCGGTTCAGTGCGTAACGCAAGCGCAAGGTGTGTTCACATAGGGCTTTCTTTGTCTCAGATGTGAAGTCTCTACAATTTCTTTCTAACCCACTTTCTCTTCAAGTAATTGTTATTAAAAGAATAGAAATGGGGTCAGAACTGGAAGCAGTTCTTGCTTCTCGCCCTGCGTGTAATTAACATTTCACAGCGCATATCTCATTACAGAAGACAAGGCCACTTTTACCGAAAAGAGTCTGATGCATTAAGATTTCACCAGGCTATAATCTGACTTGCTATCATTAAAGAATAATGTAAACCTCCAAGTGATTTAATTGGATGTCTATAGAGACATAATAGAAGAGTTAAAGTCTTTGTTTAGTATTCACTTGAACTGTCTGACTCTCTCTCTCTGTCTTTCTGTTTCACTCACAGGTGAATGAAGGACACAACTAGGACTGTACAGTATGGCAGTCGACATATTTATATTTATTTAGATATATTGTGTTGTTAGGCATTATAGGATGACAAATTAACCATTATGTTAATAACATTACTATAGAATTCATATAATGAGTACTTAACATTGGTGGTTCTCCGGTTATACTTATTTAAAGCATTTTAAAAATAATTTGAATGCATTAAATGTGCATTGTAATGAACCTTATAGGGCACAGTGTGATGAATAATTGTAATCACAGTTATAATACATTATGATACTTATCTATTCAATGTTACACAGAAAGTATGCATTAAAAAATATGACAAATTAACCTTCAAATTTTACAATGCATTTTAACTTTGGTTACAATTATTTATCAAAAGTCAAAGCAAAGGAATTCCTTTATAATACATTATACATAAAGGCTTTAAATGACGTATTAACATTAATTTAAATAGGGTTGTTTACCAGTATTGAACATTTCCTTTTATGTTAATACTAGGCATATGATGGACCCACTTTATATTAAGTGGGCATAACTACTATGCACTTACATTTTAATTAATAATTTAGTACAATGTACGTATTGTGTACATACATGTTTTTACATTGTACTTATATATATAAAACGACATGTAATTACATATGTATTTAATTTCTGTAATTACATTTATAATTACACTATTGACCCATACTTTACACCTTAACCCACCCTTAAACTTACCCATACCTCCAACCCTCTCCCTAACCTTACCCCATCCCACCTCAATAGCAGCAAAAGTGTTTTACAATACAATATGAACTCAATAAGTACATTGTACTTATGTTTTTATGTAAGTACATAGTAGTTAAGGCCAACTAATATAAAGTGGGACCAAAAAAAAAAAAAGAAGAAGAAATTTAGCAGTGTTTGGTGAGTCACAATCAAAATACAGTTATTTCAATAGCAATTTTTTTGTGTTTAAGTGTTCTTTTGTCCATTATATTCATGTGGTGAGAATCTGATATTGGGAACCTGTTCCAGTTCTTGGAGAGAAAAACATTTATAAATAAATAAATAACACCTGGACATTATTGGGTCCTTGTACATGCATTTATCTGGATGGAAAACCATAATAAATGTATCTGGTGCAGCAATACCACCAATGAATCTACAATTACTAAAGGAATCATTAATAGTGGTGTTATGAATCATTCTTAATGTGAATAATTAAAATAAAAGTAACCAATATAGTGTGACTTTATTATGATGCTATGTGCATCATGTGTGTAGGTCTACTATTTACATTGGCTTTGAATGTGGCTCATCTAAACAGATTTTACAGTGAGAAGTATCCGATTTATACTAGTTACAATCTTTCAAGATCTCTGATTTCAATACAATGAGTAGCTTTTATGCTGATGCTGAATTATAATTAATTTAGACATTAATGGAATAAAATACCATGATATAAAATTGTGTTTTTACCAAGCCCACCATTCATCACAGCCATACTGGCTTGCTTTACCAACAAGCGGTTGGGATGGGAACTTAAAGCACAACAGCTTGTTTTGAAAGACGTGTATGAGTGAAAGAGAAAGCGAATGGAACCAAACCAAACCGTGACGCTCATAAAATGAGAGACACTCATATGCATCCAATTTCCTACGACCACATAACAATCTCTCACGCGGGGTTAAACGAATCCAGGACTGATCCTTTGCCACAATAAAAGCAAGTCAAGGCGGCTCGAGATTTCCGCGTCCTTTAAGAGAAATGCGGCACGGATGGCTCTAAGCGGCATTTCGGGCCGCGCTGGGATCATTTCCATTGCTGGCTGGCAAGGAGGGAAGTGTTGATGGTGGCAGACAGTGAGAGAAGAGACGCGGAGATATGTGTCAAATTAGTCATGCCGTTCAGGGGCTTGCATGGCTTTATCTCAGGACAGTCTCACATACACTCACACACTCAATGCCCTGGGATGCTCGGGGTGAGAGTACAGTGAATACCTTACACACACACACACACAATCAGCTTCTGAAGCTGGAATCATGTGCGAGACGTTACAATATTGAGCAGAGCAAAGGCACACCATCTACAGCGCCATGTTTGTAAATGTACACGTCTGTGGTATGTAGTTATTTTCCTCCCAGTCGTTCACACCTCCAGTGAGGGAGCGGGTTTGTGAGGAACGTCGAGACCTCGCTCATTCTAAACGAAAGATTGTTGGCAAAACAGTGGGTTTTTGCCTGTTTCTGTTTCGTGTAACTCTAGGCAACAAGGAACAAGACCTTCAGGAGTCATGCCAGACTACCCACTAACTACATCACAAAGAGTCTCGTATAAATTAAAGGCAATTTTACCAAGAAATAAGCTCCACTGTCTGGAAGATCTGAAAGGTGTCCTTTAGGGAGAAATTAGCGCAATGGCTCTCACACGTCGGAGCCCATCGTCTGTTTTATTTTGCTCCCTAACGAGCCGGCGTGGCCATACGTGATTGAGATTTTTCATTATTGCCGCACACAGATGGCCATTAGTTAGACACTACCTCAGCCAGACACGGGCTGTCGTTGTCCTACTGAGAAATATTGCACATGCCGTCTACAGGGGCTCTCAAACATTCAGTCTGCGCAGCGACAGTCTCAAAACATGAGGCGCTGTTCAAAAGAAATATGGATTGCATCCCAATTAACAAACTTTTTCTGCTTAAAGAACTCACTTGCTTTTTTCGGAGCCGGCAGGAGTAACGTCAGTCAAGTGTACAAAAAAAGTGTTAGAGGAAACTATGCCTGTCGAGCTACAAGCTAGTCAGAATTTAAAGTAGTTCAGCTACAGTAACTATACTCTACAAGCTACCGTCCAAAATAGCTAACAACACTACAGGTAAAATCATAAAAACAATGAAACTTGAACAGAAATCTACAGTTCACTCAACAATAAAGTCAAGTGCATAATACAATGTGACATGTACAACTACATAATTTGTTACTGTAAAACCTATACTATTATTTTACTTCGACAACTGGCTTTTGCAAAACGCTTGCAGAGTAATGTGTGTGCAGTTCTGTGCGATGCTGCAAACGGTTGCACGATGATGCCGTATAAATCCCTGGATTAAGCAGATTTTTCCAACAGAGATTCTTGGAAATCGGGCCATTTATGAAAATACTGGGTTTAAACCAACATATTTTATTCGTATCACTGCCTTTTCTTTTTTATTCTCACACATTCGGAGCCCAAATCAAAAGCAGCAGTGTGTGCGCGCCATAAGCTCAAACCCCAGAGGTCATCTTTAATGATGCCAGCAGTTTAGTGAGGCCAGCCCCTTAATTCATACCGGCTCGTGAAGCATCAAAGCAATCCGTGGTTTGTACAACTGTCAGTAATGAGGATAATCATGTCGTTTCGTCTTAAAAAACAATTTAGACTACAAATTTAGAGAGACTTCTTGATATTATCCTCATGATATTTGACATCTCGTGCAGATGCACATTTAACATTTTCACGTTTGTAAAGGTTTAACGCACACAGGACCTTTGAACCGATGGAATTCGCATTTTGTGGAGAAAGCTATCGCGGACCCAAGCGATTACGGCTAGACACCGGGTCGAACATGCGCAGACGCACAGCTACGCTGGTCATACGTTTACTGTGCTGGCTCTTTGATAATGTGTTTATGGGCACTGGCAATCCGGTCGGTTTGGGGCAGGGAAAGAGTGTGCTGCTAAGCCTCTCTCTCTCGCTCGTACGCACACATTCAAAGCCTCAAAAATTCAAACTAACATTAAAATTGTTTTATGTGTAAGATCCAGTGAACTCCATTATTTTCCTGCACTATTTGCTTGAATAATTGAAGAAAGAGAGCTGAATTATGGATAAAGTGTACAGTCTGAAAAAGGGGTTCATGTGCAGCCTTGGGCAAAAGCCAGTCCTTAATGACGTCTGGAGCTGGTTGAGGAGAACTCGTTAGCTGGAGAGTAATTTTCCAAAGGATTAAAAAGCATCTTTTAAAGCAGCGGGCCTGACTGCGGAAAGTCAGGGAAATACCCCCTCCAAAAACCAAAGCTCTTCACATTTCAGACGGGAAGAAAATGTTACATTAATTTCTTTTTTGATCTTACTGTGAATTAATCATTTTGTTAATTATTAGTTTGACATAATTGTCTTTGGAATTGACGCCTTAATTGCTCTGTTAAATTGTTATTCAACAGTCTCAGTATATGTCAGTATTCCGACTGTTTTGTCAGTTTCTGTAATTGGTACATAATGATTGGAGCTTATTGACTTGTCAGAGTGAACATTGTTGATGAAGCGTGAGAGAGGAAATTAGCAAGCATTTATTCAATTACAGTCTCGTTTTATACCAATGTCTTGTGGACTGGGTTTATTGGAGATTTTAAGGCTTTACTATGAAATAACATAAATAATATATAAAACTGGCATACATCTTTTATCTGAATCGCTTGAAAGCACATTCTGTACCAGGCAGAAGATATACAGTATAATATTATATTTTATAAAACAGAGAGTTCCCATATGGATACATAGCAAATATAGCATTCCAACTTTGTTAAAATACACAATAACTATTGATAACAATTTACCTAAAGAATATGTACAGTTTAAAAGTGTAGTTTTTTAAAAAAAGAGTTTTTTTTTTTTTTTTATAGGCCTCTTATGCTCACCAAAGCTGCATTTATTTGATCAAAATATGTATGTATGTATGTTTTTTTTTTCAAGATTATTATTCGAAACAGAAATCTTTTGTAACAATATAAATATATTTAATTTCATGTTTGATCAACTTAATTATTCCTTGCTGAATATTTTATTTAAAATAAAATAAAATAAAATAAAATAAAATAAAATTAAATTAAATTAAATTAAATTAAATTAAATTAAATTAAATTAAATTAAATTAAATTAAATTAAATTAAATTAAATTAAATTCAAGGCAAAGGTAAATAAGTGCGTTTTTGAAGCAGAAGTGTTTTATTTCCGCACCTCTAGCCTCAGAGTTGTACAAGGGTCCATAAGAGAAAGTCTCATTGTTAAACTTTAAAGATTTACACAGCCGGTCTGTGGAGGTGACGTTTGCACACGGCAGCATATAAACAAGCTTGCAGAGTCAGTGGGGAGTCTTCCTGCAGTTAGAAAGCCAGGAGAGAAAGCAATTACGCACATTTGTCTAATTATCCAATCATAAAGTCATTATCGGTTTGGCACCTTATTAACATGCCTTGGCTAACACTCAGGCGCTCATTTGGCCTGCGCTGTGGACTAAAGTTAGATAGCTGATAATAATCATCCCTGTTGGACTAGTCATTGGCCCTGAGCTGTTCACTAACTACACGCTCACTTGCAGCTATCTACCACACTAAAGTAAACTTCTTGATTTTTAACCCACCAGTCAGGAAATATTGAAGCTTCTCAGCTGTTTTTAAAATAGTGTTACTTTTCCAAAGCTTATAGCTTTATATTTGATCAAGCTGATGTAATAATCAAATGTTTTCCTAAACTGTTCTCAAAACTTTTTTTTTTTTTTTTACATACTTTTAATGTTCTGAAGCAAAATATTTAGCTGAGTACTGTTTTTTAACTATGATGATCAACAAATACAGTAAACTTAATTTAAAATATTTGATAGTTTAAAATAATGTTTTCTATTCTAATATATCTGAAACATAATTCATCCCTGTGATTTAAAATGGAATTTTCAGCATCAAGTGTCATATGGTCCCCAGAAATCTTTTGCTGCTTTGCAGTATTTATTTACACATTTATTTATTTATTTGTTGCAATGTAAACTTTATTGTAAAATTTGGTCAATGTATTGCATTCTCACTAAATAAAATTATTATTTCTTTAAAAACAATACAATTTTGAATGGTCGTGTACACGCACCCTCAATTAGTCTAAATATTATTGTTTCTAGTTTGTAATGACACTAACTGCTTAATCGAAAGTGTGGCCTGACTGTACATTAATAAAAATTATTATAAGTAACTTTCTTAACACTGGGAAAGTATGTTTCCTATTAAGATTTAGGCTATATATAATACTTAAAAATGGGAAATGAAAGAAAAAGGTAAAAGGAGAAAGAGAGTGTCAGCTCAGCACTTTTATAATATAAGTCCAGATCCCAGAGGACGTGTGATGCAACAGAAGTTCCAGATTGTTCTCTCCATCCACTCTGGCAGTCAGAGAGCCGTGCTGAGATAGGAGAGAGCAGGCCGCACGCAGGAGCTGCAGCGCACAGATGTTGGTGCATCTGTGTCAGTGCGGGGAAACTGGGCAAGTTTCACACACGCATAACACGCACCAGCAGGGTGGGCTGATGCAGATGACAAAGCTGCTGGACTGCTGCTTGTAGGTAAAATAGAGGTTTCTACACAATATTCTAAAAGTATAAAACAGTGTACTGGTTATTTTTAATCTGACTTTTATCCATATTGACTTGCATTACAAAAAGGTATAGATCAGTTTGTACATTACTTGGGAATTGAACCCATAACCTTGGCATTGCCATGATCTAGCTTTCAAAATCTTCTCCACTATTTTGAAGGATTTTTTTTTTTTTAATTGTTTGAAACATGGTAAAAACAGTTAAATGGAGCTTAGATGCGTATTGATATCTGAATAACACTAACAAAAAGTCTTGGTGCCTACCAAGTCTTTTTGATTGTTGTAAAAAACCTGTTTGGTTGGTGTAAAAATGGTTTATACAGTAACTCTAAAACCAATGCAATACTTTGTTATGACCAAATAAAAAAAAAAGTACATGCTTTTAGATGTATGACTAATACATTTTGGCATTTGTACACATAGCTAGTTCCATATGTGTGGCTTTTCAGGCATTGTAAACTTGCTCAGTTACTTACCCGGTAAAGCACTGCACTTCAAAATCCCAATTCAAAATGCTTGGGCACAGATTTTGTGAAACACGAGTAAGAGGTCAGAGACTTGCAGAATCAAGCTAAAACAGCATAGTTGTTTGTTTAGCATAATGAATTATGTTTATAGGGTTTACTGTAGGTGGACAATATGTAATTCTTAAACGTGGTGGGGTTTGAATCTTTTAGCACAAATCAAAGTAATAAAGCATTGTTAAATACACTTTCCTATGTTTTGGATAACTCACTGGTCACTTTACTTTGAAATTGACACAAAACGTGCAAGAAGCTACGTAATATCATTTTACAGAAATGGCGCCACAGGCACCATTTCCTTATGAGCCAGGGCTGAATTTGGCTTAATTCATGAACATGAACCATTACTGATGCTGTTGACAATAAAATGTAAATTTGTTTTATGATCCCAGGCAGACTTATTATAGGTTTGACTTCTGAGAATCAGAAGTCCTTGAAACCACAATAGCAGAAGACAGACCAGGGCTAAAATGAATGAAAAATCAAGTCTGCAATTACGTTGTACATCTGCAGTGCGGTACGTATTATTCACGCTGCTGTCTTGTGACGCCAGTGTATTGGCTGTGTGACATTCTCCCCAAAACATTTGTCTAAAGTGCCAGCTTTATAAAATCTCCATTATAAGTCTGACACAGATGAATAATGGGGCTTTATCCTGCACAGCACAGTCAAGGTATAGACAGACAATCAGTTTGTCTCTATAAAGACGCACAGCTGTGTTTCTGCACAATCAAAGCACCAGTATTCAACAGAGGCCAAGAAAGGCCTCCTTTGTTTTAGCTGGCATGAATCGACTGAGCTCTGATTGTCGTTTTATCTTCGTAAGGTTTGTGTCATTTAGATTAGCTTTTTGTTTTGTTTTCTCAGCCTCTGACTGATTTCCCTGCGAGGGACAATAGTGAGCTTTCATTGTTTTAAACCAAGAGTTTCTGAAGGCCCAATGTCCAAATGTGACAATTCAATACGGAAGGAATAAAAGACAGAGTTTGATGTTGTTCCTTTGTTTGAATGGAATGGAATTCTACCTCAAGAGCGGAAGCTTTGTAAAGAAGGATATGCATTTAATGCAACTTCTGGGAGACATAAAATGTGTCATCCAGTGACTTCAATTACTTATTTGTTAATTGATTATTCATCTGCTGTCAGTTGTTAGTTAGTATCAACCCCAGACAGTACACCCACAGACCTCCTGACATATTGTGTGCAAAAATGGCAGAACTTTCTCTGAAACTGAGCCAGAAAGAGACATTTAATGCAACTTTCAGCTGATGCAACAAAAGAAGCAGTGTTATCAACAGAAAAAGCTTCTGAAACAGACTGTTTGATGGATAATATCATAAGGCTCGAACATTTCCATAATCAGTGGATGTGGTTGTATACAAAGAATTTTTGAGAATCATTTTGGGACACCTAAAATTACATATCAAATTTTGGTTGCACTTTATTTTACAGTACGTGTACTAAGATGTACTTATAGTGTACTTACAGTGTATTTATCTAAGAAAGTTCTGGTAATACAAGGTAACTACATGGGGTAGGGTTAGGTTTAGGGGTAGGTTCAGGGTTAGTACCTAGTTATTACATAGTTATTGTAATTACTATAATAAGTACATAGTATGTACATGAGGAATAGGACTGTAAAATAAAGTGCTACCCAATTTTTTTATCTTGCACTATTTGAGTATCAGCATAAAGTCTGTTCCACATTGCTACTTATTCTGATCAAGAAAGAAAAAAAAACACTCAATTATGCAGACAGACAAAGACCATTATAAAACTGTTTTATTTATTTATTTAGTTAGTTTTTTTATTCTTTTTAGCATGCTATTTAAATTTAGATTATCTGTAGGCATTCTGGGCCAATGATAATGATAATTTTGGGTCACGAGTATAAGAAATGTGGAAATGTGTCTGGAAGTTGTGTAAAGCCAACCAATCAGTTGATTTTTGGCAACGCTTGCCAGTTTTGTGTGCAGTTACCATCAGAAAATCAGTGAAGAGTCTGTGGGTGTGCCATCTGAAGCTGAGACTGAGGACATACTGTATGAGACTAATTGACGATAAATGTAAATGTGTCCGCATAGCACAGTTCAGCGAGTGTTCTGGCAGTAAGGAAGTTCTCTGAGATGACTAAGGGAGCACACACTCCTCACACATCTCCACATTCACTCCCCCTCCTCGTCTCTTTCAGGTCATAATGTGACATGACACCAGTGTGCTGTGTGGCCGGCTAGCCAAACCTGAGCGTTTAACTTCAATGAATCTCATTTGCTCCTGGCTGTTCACTTACGCTGACGGACGCTGGCACCGTCAGCCTCCATCAGCCATCAGCAGACGAACATGTTCTCGAGCCTGACTGTTATCTCTCACACCTCTGTCCAGACTCGCATCGAGCCTCAGAGCAGCTCGTGGCCTCACTCGGGGTAGAGTTGCGTTAGCCGTTTGTGAACATGGAGATGTGAATATCACACAAGTGCTTAATAACGTCTAATATGGTGCATAATTTGGTCACACCAACTGTTCTTAATGCTAGAGACAGTAGGTAAGCTGTACGATAAAATTACTATTAACTGCACTCCCAAAAAGACTATTATATACACTAAGAGTGAAAAGTTTTCAGCTAGTTTTTGTTTTCTTTAATCAAAAAAAAAGAAAAAAAAAAACATTTATAATGTTACAAAAAAAAAAAAAATGTCTAAAAGTACAGATACCTTACAGTGAAAATTACTCCACAACATTACAAGTCACCAATTCCAAAACAACTTGAGTACAAGTTTTAGAGTGTCTGATTTTAACAGTACTTACGTATTTTTACTTTTGAGTCTATAAAAAATATAGACTCAAAGATGTACTTGTCAAAGAGACATGACAATGAGAACCTGTAACTTTGTGGAGAAGCTAGGGAACACAGGCAGAGGCAAGGATCTATAAACAGGTATTTAACGAAAAAAAAAAAAAAATAGAACAAACAATAAACCAAAAACCAAAGGGAACAAAGATGGGTAAACAGACAACCATTGCATTCAACAACTCACAAGAACTAAAGAAACACCAAGGCTATATACTGTATAAACTGGTGGATAACAAGCTTAAAAAGATAACAAGACATAGGCTACTTTGGGAGAATAATCAAGGGGAACCAATAAAAAAAAAAGACTACAAACTGACTACAAACACAATGGGAGACAAAAAGTGACATAAAAGTCCAGGGCAAAGCACAGAGTATGTGTAACAAAAACAAAAAAGAGTTGTATTGTGAGGAGCAAACCAAAATAAAACTGAGCACCTTAAAATAGTTGGTTGGTCTTTTGTAGCAGAAATAAACTGCTGCAGAAAAAGCTAGGTGCCATGCAAAATGTAATGTGTAACTGCAACACTCATTACAAATGTAGTAAAGAGTAAAGAGCACAGATATTATTTTTTTAAAAATGAGTGAAGTAGAGAGTAAAAGTTGCTAAAATATTTGATACTCAGTAAGACTACAAAGTATCCAAAAAGATATTACTATAAGTAC
Organism: Carassius auratus; assembly: GCF_003368295.1. Classification (NCBI taxonomy): domain Eukaryota; kingdom Metazoa; phylum Chordata; class Actinopteri; order Cypriniformes; family Cyprinidae; genus Carassius; species Carassius auratus. The sequence continues at coordinate 17,975,884 of NC_039280.1, read as the reverse complement.
AGTGATTAATTACATTTACTCACTTTACACCTCTGCCAAAACATCTTGAATCTCATTCACTGCCATGTTCTTCAGGCTTGTCTTGTCACCTGACACCTGGGAACCACCTGTCAAAACATCAAAAGCCTTAAATCAATCATCTAATGGCTAACATCTAATATGAATAATTTTTAAACAAACAGTGCAAATGTGATTTCAGAGCTTCAGCAGGGGGGAAGATTGTTTATGAATAACAACTTCAATTTTGCTCTGTTCTGAATAGACTTAATTAAATGACACTAATGTTAATTACACAACATTAAAACCACTGAAAAGGGATGTAAATAACATAGATTATATTATTACAATAGTACCTGTCAAGGGGGTGAACATTAAATTCTTGAATTTCATGTGTTGGAAGCCAACATGTTCTCACTCCCATCTTGTCACATACTGATACTTGGTGACACCTTGGCATCACTTTCTGACCCTCAAGGTACTCCAAAATGTCACTTTTCAACATGCAGGATCCTCCATTGTTATCAGTTGATTGTCTTAATTTAATGGTTTGTATTCATTTGTAAAAATAGAAATATTTTTTTATAAATGTATAAATGCACTTAACCCCACCACTAACCTAAACCTACCCACTTCTGAACAATATAAAACATGTAACAGGCAAATTTAAGGACAGTCACAGGTATTTAAAAAGCAGTATAAAGCATTACAAACAAGTCATGTTATATGCATTAAAAGTCTTCTGGAGCAATATGATGAAGAAGAGAATAAAACATAAGATTAAATCACTGAAAATGATCCTCCTCTGTTAACGCACCCGCATCGTCCCTATATTGACACCAAGAGTTTCTTATTTAAATCAATGGTCCTGACCAAGCATCAATATATGTCAAGTTGAAAGTGAGTATGAGTTGGTTGGAAGCAGGCAAAATGAGAGACTGTGTCCGAGCATATCCAAAACAGCGAGTGTTGTGTTTAGTTGATCCTGATAAGCACTTATCATCACAGTTGTAAACACAGCGGCTTTATTCTTTCGTGAGGAGGTTTGGCGCCACGGTATCTTTGTTTCTAGGTGGAACGTTAAAAATAATTCAACCAATCCGATGACGACTTCTAAACTCCTGAAATGTTTCCACTTTTTTGTCCTGTATGCATCAGAGGTTTAGCCAATGGTCCATGGGCATGACGCAATGTTGAGTACTCGAGACCCGGACTCGGTCTTGAACTCGTTCTCGAGACCGTATTTTAATGGCCTTGGTCTTGTCATGGACTCGTGTGCATTTTGACTCGGTATTGACTTGGACTCGAACATATTAGGAATCAGACTTATTCCCGAGTCCACTCGAGTTCCAATCAAAATATTTCATGATTATTACTGTATGTTAATATTTATTTAAATTGATATATGATTGTAGGGATGTATGATTTCCGCGATGCAGAAAACGGGGACGGAATCGCGGAATCTAGTCATAATAACGGAATTCACAGTCTAACGCGGAATGTCACAGAATTTGTCCAATTTTGAATGAATTAAACAAATTAGGTCATTGCACTTACATCAAATCCCAATATGGACTAGTACCTGTAAATATTTAGCCAAAAAAGTATATTTAAATATGAAACCTGCATGTGTGTCTGTGTTAATGAATAATTAATAATTAATGTATTACCATTGTTCAGCAGAATGTGCATAGTGTACTACTACAACTACTATTAAAATGAAAAAAACATAATTTTTTTAAGGAATAATCAAACAACATTTCTTCCATGTTTTATTTTAAGGAGTAAATCCCCATTGTTTACCAAAAAAATAAAAATAAAGTTTGCTTAATTTTCAATAATTAAAAGGAAAATTACATAAATGCTTTATGTCTTCATTTGATAACCAGAAAAATATAAATACACAACAGAATTTCTGAGGGGGGAAAAACAAACATTTCATAAGGCTATTTTAAGAATGAAAAAGAATAATTAAGTTGTTTTATGCATTTAAATAATTAGACAATACTATTATACTGTAAGATTATGTAAGTAACAGAATAGCTGAGAAGAGTTTTTATTATTTATTATTATTATTATTATTATTATTAATATTTTTTAGAGAGAAAGAGAGTTTTAGGGTTTTATTTTTTTTTTTTAATTTTGTTTGCTCGTTGGGTTCACTACTGTTCATTCAGAAGAACTGCTCATTTATTAAATCACTCATATTATGATTAACTAGACCCAGATTTGGACATGAGTGACATGCTTTCCATTTGCCTCTGATTTAATCAAAATGCATGACTCTCTTTTAGTAAAGGATATTTCGCATGTACCTTATCTACGAAATCTTTCTAGCTGCCAGACATCCTGGATATCAAAGCAGATTGTAGATATGGGAACTAAATTGCTATTTCATCAAATTAAGGTTTATTAAGATAAAACAATGCTTTGATAAGACCAAATATCAGGAAGTGTTAGACAAGAGCAAAAAGGCAAGCTTCCCTCCTCTTTAAATAATAATAAAAAAACATATTGTAAAATGCCTGAAGCCAGAGACTCCAAAGACTACATAAGTTTTCAAAGAAAGTACAGTATCGATCTTGAAGGGGAAAAAACATTGGAAGGGTGCAGTATAGAGTACAGCAGTCATCTGGCAGGAAAATAAAGACACCAGACAGAGGAAAGGGTTCTGGCCCTTTGAAGATGACAACTTGCCAATTTTCAGTTAATTATGTTACAGTCATAACTTTGGGATTCGCACATAAAGAAGTGACATACGATAGCAGTTGGAAGAAGGTTTGTTTCTCATCCGTTTCCACTTACGAAAAGTACTTTTATCTTGGCTGTGAGAAAACTAATGTGGAAATTAATGGCTCTGTAAGCAATATGCCATTTTTAGGCCATGTATTTCTCCTCAAAACTATCAGAAAATGTCCCAAGCTATTTCATCGTCCATTACGATTACAAGCAATTTTATAAACACTGAAGAAAATAGGGAATTACTTCACCACTGGAGAATGAACGTCTGGAGACTGTGTGTGTGTGTGTGTGTGTGTGTGTGACTTTAAGAAAAAGGAAAGAAACACACTGTAAAAGACATGAAAATACATACCGTATGTTGAGTGTGTGGGCCAGCGACACATGCGCAAAAAAAAAAGTTGATTAATACTGGAATATCGTCATATTTTGATTATGTACGTCTCATGTAAATGTTTTAAAGGGATCATATGATGCGATTTCAAGTTTTCCTTTCTCTTTGGAGTGTTTCCTTTCCTAAAACATGTCTACGTCAGGATGTGGGAAGATTTGCATAATGCCGGCCAAATATTCACACAAAGAAAGAAGGCGTAACTTTATTGTTGCTACCACCGCTACCGCCATGTTGTGAAGACACTGTGTGTTTCATTGTGAAATCGAAAATACTTTGTTTGGTCTTCCAAAAGAGGACATGACTGGAAAACAGGGATTAAGTTGTATTTACAACACTGTTCCAGAACTGTTCAACCAAAATATTCAGATGTGTGCAGCTGCATTTTATGGAGGACTGTTTCCTGATCCTGGGAGAGAAGACTACAATGCCAGCTGTTCTGACTCACAGTCTGTAAGTACTTTAACATATTTAAATGATTGGTAGCACTTTATTTTACAATCCTGTCCTCATGTACATACTATGTGCTTATTATAGTAATTACAATAACTATGTAACAACTAGGTACTAACCCTAAACCTAACCCTACCCCGTGTAGTTACCTTGTATTACCAGAACTTTCTTAGATAAATACACTGTAAGTACACTATAAGTACATGTTAGTACACGTACTGTAAAATAAAGTGCAACCGATGATTCAAACACAAGTTTTAAGCAGTGTAGAGGAGCTCTTGTTGGTTGTCATTTCTCCAATCCCAAATGCAGACATGGTTTTATGTTTATGCTGCATGATGCGATGCAACGCAATGAGTAAAAAGACAGTATAAGTCATTCTATTCCCTTATTATGTCCCTTATATAATGGGATTTCATATTTTTGTCTTGTCGCACCAGGCATCACAGTATGGTAAGGGGTGTAATATTTCCGTTACACACTTGAGGTATTCAGCCAATCACAATGCACTGGATAGCTGGCCAATCAGAGCACACCTTGCTATTCAGACCGATGAGCTTTGTAAAAATTGGTGCATTTCAGAAAGGCAGGGCATAGAGGAGAAACAATAATGTACAGTATGTGAAAATATATTTGTTTTAGTTTTTTACCTCAAACCGCTTAATAACAGGATTAAGTCAAGGTTCCAGTTCCTGAAATCAGAATATAACAGTTGGCATCTTCTATTTATGTATCAATCTATTTTTTTCTTTAAATAATCCATTTGTCATGTATATAGAAATATTCCCAAGGCAGTGAAACATGTAAATCATCGTAATCATATATATATATATATATATATATATATATATATATATATATATATATATATATATATATATATATATATATATACACAGTACAGAACAAAAGTTTGGACACACCTTCTCATTCATTCAAAGAGTTTTCTTTATTTTCATGACTATGAAAATTGTAGATTCACACTGAAGGCATCAAAACTATGAATTAACACATGTGGAATTATATACATAACAAAAAAGTATGAAACAACTGAAAATATGTCATATTGTAGGTTCTTCAAAGTATCCACCTTTTGCTTAGATTACTGCTTTGCACACTCTTGGCTTTCTCTTGATGAGCTTCAAGAGGTAGTCACCTGAAATGGTCTTCAACAGTCTTGAAGGAGTTCCCCGAGAGATGCTTAGCACTTGTTGGCCCTTTTGCCTTCTGTCTGCGGTCCAGCTCACCCCTAAACCATCTGGATTGGGTTCAGGGCCGGTGACTGTGGAGGCCAGGTCATCTGGAGCATCACCCCATCACTCTCCTTCTTGCTCAAATAGCCCTTGATGCCTTCAGTGTGACTCTACAATTTTCATAGTCATAAAAATAAAGAAAACTCTTTAAATGAGAAGGTGTGTCCAAACTTTTGGTCTGTACTGTATATACATACATATCCCTGATGAAGCTATTAAACTGGCAATAAAAAAATGCATACAACTTAAATCATGCTTCTTTTTCAAGGTTTTGTCAAATACTTTTGTTTTACGGAAGAATAAAAGACTAAATAATGACAAAATTTAAATTTTCAAATAACTATTCCTTAAACTAACAAAAAGTTAACCTAGAGTGATGCTACATGGAACCATTTACCCAGGAGTTGAAAAGGAAAAGTGTATCATTTTATAGAGAGCATTAATATCAGGGTTTCCTGTAGCATGAGCATTATAGGAACTAATTGTGAGGCTGGATGAATAATGAATAACGGAGGAGATGTGCTTCCTGGAACAGTGCTGAGCTGAGCCGAGCAGCTCCCTGATGAAGCCCACAGCTTCCTCTCCCTGCATTTGCCTCCAGGTGAAAAATCTGCCATCTCCCCCTCCACCGTTCCCCCGCCTCCTCCTTCTCTACTGCTGCCGCTGCAGAGACAAAACACAACGCAAAGAACCACAGGCCTATAACTCCTAACATAATGCAGAAATAGGAGCTTTATTTGACTTTCTAATATCAAATCAAATAAAAATGAACAAACATGTTTGGTTTAACATCAGTAAAAATAAAGCTGTGAGGAATAAAAGTACTGTATAGACACTGGAAGAAAAATCTACTCCGACTAAGATCCATGTTGTTGTTTTTGCAGAATATTACAGTGTAGGAATTGATTATATCTGTTTGAAAACTGTTAACCTGGGTTACAATTTAAAAAAAATTAATTAAATCTGAACCCCAAATCAAAGTTAGTCTTGACAAACTCTTTTTCAGAAGTGAAGTCAGACGTGTAGTCAGTCACCTTTTTAACACATCCACTGCTGACCTTCTTCAGGAAACAAGCGGAAGGATTTTCAGCCGGCAAGGAAGGAACAATGACAATTAGATTCAAAGCCAAGGGCCCTGAACCCGGTCGGTGCGAAGCCTAAACTACTATAATCCTCTTACAGCTTTTCCGCACTAAAACTGGGGCTTTTATTGGTAAATACCCATATCAACTTTGTTGATTCTCATTTTATTGTAGCACTAAACCTGTCTTCCATATGACTGAGAAAGTTGAAAGCTCACTTTCTCCAATTTGAATAAGCAACACTTCAATCTGATCATCAGACAAGGAGGATTCCAGAAACGTGCGTGGGTGCTTAATACCCGCTTTTATACCCTTCAACAAACAAATCTGATGACAAGTGCTTGTTAAAAAGGCTTTGGGTGTCTGAAGATCTGAGCGTGCATCTACACGTGACTGTTTCTGGAGGAGAGCGAGGCTCTGAAATCTCTCCTCACAGTTCTGGCCAAAGGAACAGGCGGCATCAAAGTTTTTCTCATTAGACGCAAACTCATGTTAGGCCTACATCTACATGTGCATTTCTTGAAAAAGCTGCCTATGAAAGCACTGCTTACAGTTTTGGGCGTAAGAACAAACATCGGTTTTATAGCTATCATCAAAGTTTCTCATTAGAGGCAGACGCACGCTGGACTCTGATCAAACAGAGATTGCTTTTAAATCTCGTGGATGGATAACTTTATCTCGCAGGGCTCAGATATTGTTCTCATTTGCAGCCTTGATCAAGATAACCACACGTCTTGGTTAAGTCTATCGATTCGCCCCACGAAAACGCTTCCATTCATCCACGAGTAATGCGGTGTAACCAGTCGCTGTCAGAGGAGACTGACTCCGGGACAGTGAGCGGTGCGCCTGTGTATGCTATCGCTATTAAAATCTTTTTTAATTTGCAGGCGATGATTAGATTCCCTGGCATCTCTGATCACAGCTCGGCGAGTCATCCGCGAGCTGCCGACTGATGTCGGACAGCACCTATTAACGTGATGTTTGATTTATTTCAATTTGATGCGGACCATACTGTAGATATATTAAAGATAGATCCCCGCTCTTTTGTTTAATATGCTTGACCCAAAGCTTAATTTGATAGGATCACTCAAACTGGCATCAAAGTGATTAATTCTACAAGCAAACTGCTCGCGGAGCATGTCCCCATGTGCGCACGCCAGTGAGACAGGGAATATCACAGTAATTGGCTTTGCTGCAATTAGAAACTATTTTACCTAGGATGCTCTTTGTTCCCTGGATTTAGGCTTTTTTACATATCTAGAGTATTACATGTGAGAACCATTCCCCATGAAGAAGAAAAAAAAGGCAATATACACTCCATTTTGTCTAATAAAATGATTCAAGCTTTCTTTGCCAGGTCATATAATCCCAGAGCACATAAAATCCTTAATAAAGGAAAAAGTGTGATTTGTGGCTGGAAGTGTAAGGAGAAAAACTACATTCTTACATTTTCTGTAGAAAAGCTGTTCACTCATGTACAGTAAGAGCCTCCAAAAATGAGGGTGTTTATATTAAATGCATTTAAAAAAGTAGTCGACAGCAACATTCAATGCAAATGTTTTGCTTTGAATGGTTGCCACTGGCTCAAAAAAAGAAAAAAAAAGGCATTTTTAAATTTCTCACCAAAAAAATCACCTTTGTTATCCTCTGACGGCAAAAACAAAATCTGATATCTTAGAAATGTATTAGCACACATCTCCTTAACAAGCCTAAATTTCTTGTCTAATTCTTATATGAGCAGTATCTACTACCATATTAATGTCAAAACTATGTAATTTATTTGCACTTTTAATAATTCACTTGTCATATTTAAGTGAACTGCAAAAACTAAAAGGTAAAAAAGAATTGGGAAATATCAGTTGCAGAACCTACAATATACACTTCCATATATTCACCTAAATGTCTGAGGTTATGGGAAAAAAAATAGATGATAATAATAATAATAATAATAATAATAATAATAACAACAACAACAACAAGAATAACAATATTTTTATATACTGCCTTTACAAGTGGGGGAATTAAAAAATAATAATAAAATAAAAAATAATAAAATAAAATAAAAAATAATAAAATATAATAAAATTAAGATAGATTTGATTTAGGCAACAGTTAGAATGGATTTTTGTATCTTTTACTGCTTTACCTTAAAAAGAAACCAATCGTCATGATTGCAGTAGTGCTAAAAATATTTTTAAATTCACTGTGAATCATGATCTCTTCTGCACAAAAATTTACCACGTAGCATTGCGGAGCTACACCAACCCCTATGTATGAAGATTGTTAAAGCCTTATCGAAAATATTGTTACAATATTAAAATTATCATCACCAATTAAAAAATAAACACAATTATTTCGTTTAAACAGAAACCAAAATTCAGAAGAAAATAAACAATCACAGAAAAACATATTTTTAATAAAAATAATAACACAAAGAAAACAGACGGATAACAAAGATAAGAGCATCTTTGTATTGCATTTTTCCTCTAATGTCTTCTGACATTTGCCTATTAGTACATTATCTGGACCTGTAAAGTAGAAAGCATAAATAATTTTATTGCTTTTGGTTTAGAGCTGATCATCTAAAACAAGCCATGTTTCTGCCTGGAAGACCAGCTAGATCCAAAAACTCCATTAACCAGGTGGCAGCGCATGAATTAAAAATAACCCAACACGACTTTGCAGTCAGACCCTGTTCCTGCCCGCTGTGCTTCTCTGTGCCCTGACTGTTGTTGCATCACTCTGCCGTATCCTACAGGAAAATCGGTCTAGTGTACATTTCCACTGACCCGACCCATTGCACAAAGTCTGCACACGATATAGTCTCTGTCTATTGGTTTCCTGCCGGACAACATTACCAAATCCTCGGCGGCGGTGTCTTTACCCTGTTCCGGCTACACTTTTGTGAGTACATGTTTCTGATGTGTGAATTAGACGGCAAATGGGAAATGTAGCAGAGACACCTCAACCGGCTCTAGTTATCGAGCTGTCACTGAACCGCAAAACCCCACGCCTTACTGGAGAAGAGGTGGAATTAGCATCAGGATGACACACCATCCGAACACGACGTGTGAGAGGGGTAAAATTCCAGCCAAACGCATGCACTTCCACACACATGCTTATTTAAAGCTGTGATACGACTCCCCCCCTCACAAACTTCAATAGGTAATCCAACGAGAGAGAGAGAGAAACGAATATCAGCGTATGTGAAAGTATGTCAGTCCCTCAGAAACTGCTGCCATGTTGAAACTGAGAAGGTGATGGAGGGGGAAAGGAATTGCAGGCCTATTTCGTGTCCCAAACAACAGTCTGGTGAGGTGGGCCACCCCAGCCTCCCTTATCTTTAATGGGTACTCCATCATTCTGCCTGCTGCCCGCTATGTTCTTCTTTCCACTGGGTCGCCCAAACAGATGGGCTTTGTAAGGCTCAATGGCACATTCCTGCACCGCAATCTGTTTCCACGAGTCCGTGATCAAATCTGAAGAAAAGCTATGTCTCGCACACATTGCGGCACATATGTACCGCCTTAGCTTGTGCCTATGTCAGTGAAATTAAAATCACTGGAACGTTTTAAGTACTGACGGCATGACAACAAAGAGAAAAGACGAAGGGAGGGGGAGCCGAAATAATCGCCGCTTGCTGAGGAGAACTTCCCGCGGAACATGCATGGAAATAAACAGTGGGGAAGAGAAAAAAGCTACGGCCAAAGTGGATATTATTATATACCATTACAAACATGTTTATCTCAATCCCTCACACCCTCCGTCTGTGGGTTAATTCTGTGTGACGTAAGTTCAAAGCATTGTAGCGTTCACCATGTAACAACCTTATCCCAAAGGATTTCTTTTCATTGTCTGTCACAATTCCAAATTTAACTGGAAGAAAAGTCTTTTTGAGTAAAGTAAGAGCGGGAATGGAAAACATTTTACTTCCTCTTTTGCTTGATTCTTATTTGTTGATGCTTTTTTTATTGTTGGTGGTGTTTTTTGATGACCCATTTCATATCCAACAATTTTCTCTATTAGAACTTGAAGGCCTAAAATTTGTTACAGTGTTGGGGAGCAAATAACTAACTTTTATTAGCAATTTTCAAAAAAATAGAATAGCGCAGCTTTTGCCTGTTTGTAAAATGTTACACTGTTATCAGAACTAAGGCTAAGTATTAGGGTGCCAGCAGTATTTTATCTGAGGGAACGCACAAAAACAACAGTAAATATAGCTGCAAGCAACGGTTACTGGGGTTCAAGTGCATCAAGGCCTCTATGGCATGGATACTATTGGAGTCTAGGTCGACCCAAAATGCAGAGCTGACATGATAAGACATCAATGCTTTCAGGAACACTTGATCAAATTCACACTTTTAAATGACCCTTTTTTTCTTCTTTTGATAATTATTGACCTAGAGTGTCCAGACATTTACACTACATTGGTTTTATTGAAGTTGAGTGAAAAACCTAGGACTAGTTCTCAAAAATAGTTTTATATATATATATATATATATATATATATATATATATATATATATATATATATATATATATATATATATATATAATGTCCCTTTGATAGTTACAATTTAGTTACCTACTTTCTATTCACAGATTTCGTTGAAGCTAACTTTTTCAAAAGTGTAGCTTGACTGTAGTTGAACTGTTTTACATTATGAGTATCTTGCACCATTTCACAGTACCTTCCTCAGTACCGGTAACTATTTGTCATTTTCCCTCTCTCTCAATGAGGGATAGATAACATTCTAACTGCATTTACCACAGTCTTGCAGTGCTTTAAGACAGCAGAGATGTAAAATGTAATTTGACCTGCATGATTCCTGAGCTGTGAAAAGAGAAATTAACAACTCCCAATACATTTTTCATCCATCCCACACACGCAAGGTGAAATAAGTGAAGTACTGCAGCGCCTGGATGTGTTTGGATCCGACCGCGAACACGGCACAGGAACTCATGAAAGATGCATGGTGCCACTGGAGATGTATAAAGAATTTAGAGATATAAAGGATATATGACAAATAAATCAGAATGCAAATCTCAATGGGCGCCTTTTGGAGTTCTCCAATGAAAATCACCTGAAATATTAAACAAGGAGAAGAAACATTCTATCAATGAGCAGAGGACTAGAAAAAAGCTCTTAATCTGTTTTTACATTGCTTTTCTTTTTAGGAGGTAATTTCTGTTTTGTCATTGCTGTTGCTGTTATCTTGAATGCAGGATGATGTACTCTATATAAGTGCTAAATCGTCTGAATCTTTACAACATTTTTCACTCAGTACTTTAGTCTTTGACACCTTCTGAAGTAATCTAGTCTCTAAAAATGGACTGAATGTAGTCACAAGGCAGACAAATGATAAACAGGAACAATTGTTCTATTTAAAGAAATGTTCTGGGTTCACACTAATTTAAGTTATATCTATAGAATTTGTGGCATAACATTAATTAACACAAACTCATACATCAGATTGTAAAAACAAACATAAAACGTTTATAATGAAATTCTTACAAAGGAAATTTGTGGATTTAAAAAGGACATGAAGATTTTACTAAGAAAGAACTATTAAGCTTAAAGAACTATCAAGCTTATATTAAAAATTAAATCATCTGTACAAAAATGTGTTAGTTTTAGCTAAGTCCTTGTAGCGGATGAATATCTCACGAAGTGGAGGTTATGTGTTACCATTGCATTTTCTGTGAGTGGATTTATGTCTAAACAGTATCTGGTAACTTAGTGTCATTACAGGAGTTAATAGGATAGATATAATGTCTCAGGTAGAAAGTGATTTTCTAACAAATTAACATACAAAAGTTGTCTTGTGACTTTAATTTAAAAACATTTTGTTTCATTACATTATTACAACTTTGTAACATTTCTTATTAAAATTACTAAGTGTTTAATACATTGCACGATGTAACAAAAAATGTTTTACTTATATTTTTTACTTTTTTAATTTTTTATATTTCTTCAGTAATTTTGTGGTGCTAATTGTTATTGTCCAATTTATTGTTATGTAGCATCTTTATATATATATATATATATATATATATATATATATATATATATATATATATATATATATATATATATATATATATATATATATATATTGCTTTTGCAGGATGGTAACATTCTAAAAGTTTTTGGAACATTCTGGAATATTATAGTGTTTTCTGGAACATTCCAGAGCACAGCAGAACTAGTCAAAAAGGACAAAGATTGGTTCAGTAATATGCATGTACCATATCATTTTTATGCATCAGTAATAACAGATTAGTGATACACTATAATTTTGTATGCAGCATTCAAACTTCATAAAGAAACATTAAAAGAAAAGTGAAACTAATGGGTAATTGTAAACAGTTGGGGGAAAAAACTTCATTAAAAAGTGTCTTCTTTTTTTTGTGACAGTCGATAAAAATAGTGAAAGGCAATTGAGCTTAATGGAAAGCAACTGAAATCACAAATTTAAAACTATCCTGCTGATTCGGTGCAAATCTGCCAATTCTTTCCCAGTGCAATTGGAAGAAAATGAACAAATACCTATCACATTATTTACCAGAATCCATTGGGGATGTAACGAAAATACAGCAAGCACTCAAACAGTAAAGATGTCTCCATTTTCCTAATCTTTTTCTTATGCGTGTCTAGTGCTTTCTTATACTACTTTAGCAGATGTGATTGTTGGGCCTGGCACTTCTCCTCCTTGAGTCTTTCTCTTACTCGCTTTCTCTCTTGCTCCGTTTCATAAAAAAGAGCCTTGGCTAGAAAAGGCCAGCATTCTGAAAGGAGATTTATATAATGGCTGTATGTGTCTGAATGCAGACATTCAACATCAGGAAAGCAACTATCCTAATGGGAGTGATCACCATAGTGATCTTGGGTAGCCATACAGGACTGTGCTGGCAGCCGTGTGTGAGGATCTGGCTCGCTGTCGGTGGAGCTCATTGATTAGTGCTGGAACACACCGGAGCTGCTAGAGACATTAAAGCCTGTATTTTCTTAAGGGAGAGAGGCACCAGAGAAATAAGAAACAAGGGAATTGTGGCCTCTTTTTTATCTCCTGGCCACATATTGCTACTTTTATAGCCTTAATGACATCATTAAGTTTGCATAAAAGAGTCATCAGAAATCAGAAATCATTAAAAGGATCATATTTCTCCTCTTTTTAATTTTCTTGTTTTGCAAACTGTACGTTTGTCTAGCATCTTTTTTTTTTTCCTTTCTTCAAAATCAGACTGTATAAAGTTCACAGGAACAATCTGTGCTGAAATGTGCCCCACAATCTGTTTAGCTCAGACTGAAATGATCAGAGATATTATTAAAAACAAACATGAGCTCTTTCCTCAGAAGTACCTGCTCAACTGCACAATGTTTCAATCAATCCTTCAGTACTATATGATAAAAGTACAGTGACACTTTTATTTAGGGACCAATTCTCACTATTAACTAGTTGCTTATTAGCATACCTATTATTAACATATGAGCTGTTTATTACTATTTATAAAGCATGAACATAATAAGGAAGTTTGTTAAGTTTAGTTATGGCATTGGATTAAGGGTTCTAAAATTCAATCTTGCAGAATTATATATAATTGCATACAAATAACCATAAGCCAAACCCTAATACTAACCCTAACCCTAGGGTACATGTAGCAAGTACCTAGCAAGTACATGTAGTTAATTAATATTTCTCAGTACTTAAATGTATAATTACACTGCAATGAGGACACCTTAAAATAAAGTGAAACCATATGTGTTTTATACGTACTAAAAAACTGCCAATAATTGTTCGGTATTCAAATAACACTGCTTGCGCTTGTGTCATTGTGACAGTTTTACAAACCATTCTGTGCTGAAATGTGCCAAACAATCTGTCTAGGACTTTTTGTACATCATTATTAATTTGTGTTCACATTTTAATATTTTTTCTTCCTTTTTTGTATAGGCCTAAATCATAGCCTGATTTTGTTCATTCCTCGTGATAAAGACTCTTTTAGGATGACATGCAGATGAACGGCGTTTCTGTGCATGTGTGAGGCTTGTGTTAAGGCTCATCCCACGCTCTCCGTGACGAAGCAGCATCACACGCTGACACTTTGACGTGTCCTGGCACACGCTGAATCCCCTCCGCCGTTGTAAGGGTGCCAGTGTTTTCCACCTTGAAAAGGAGATGAAAGACGTTTCCTCCTTTTAGCAAAGGGCACATAAAGGTGGCCAGGCGTCATGAGGACAGAACTGGATCAGGGGGCCTTTGTGCCACCGGCCGGTCATCCGGACACATGCCCACTTCCCTTCACAATGGCTTTATTTGGCATTGGAGGTCCGCCATGAGCAGGCCCCGCAGGTTGTCGCATCAACAGCAACACATGAGGCTAGGTGACAGCACCAATGGGTGGCCACTCGCACTAATAACCCTATTAGCATGTAATGTATATAAGTATTTACGTTAAAACAAAATGTATTTATTCATTCATTTATTTGGGGGGGAAGTCATGAAAATGAGAGCATTTCTGAATAAATTTAGTTTCTGAATAGTGCGTTTGATTTTAAATTCTGTAGCAAAATATTTTGTGGATCCGTTGATTCTGGTATCAGCTGATTCTAAGTCAATGATTTATTTGCATCATCACAGAAAAAGGTTCAAACAAGACTCTATGCAACATTTTTCATATATTCAAAATAAGTAATATACAACTCTAAAATATGTAAACAATTATAATAATTATAATAAGGAATTAAAATGTATTACACTACTGGTGCATAAAATGGAAATTATTGTTAAAGCTTAACTTTTTCTATAAATAGTTTTATAAATAAAGGTTCCTCTTTATTTCTGCATTTATAAAAATCATTGCATAGGGTATTTAATGTTTTGCACTAAATATATGCACAGAAATGTTTTTTTTTTTTTTTTTTTTTTTTGACATTGTAAAATCATTTAAAAATGTAAAGTGTGTACAAAATGGCCTGGCATGTGTGTAAACTAAATATAGGTGCAGGGTGTGTGAATTCCCCAAGCATCTTTGTCTTGTCTTGCTACTCCCAAATATAATATCTCTGAAGTCAAACACATTTTCAACAAGCAAGAGCTTGTTCAGTCCTCTGTACGTATACATCTCCTGCTTTTGCCAACTTTCTCTCATTTATTTATTTTTCTTCCACCTGCGGCACAAAAGAATATGAGAACAGTGTTTTCGTTTTTGCCTCATAAGCATTTTTCAGCCTGAAGTATGTTGGCTCAGGAGAGCCAGAGGGTTCCTTGAAACTCTCTCCTACAGCTTCATTTGTTGACTGACATGGATCCCTTTTCCACTGAAATGATGCTGCTGAGTGAATATAAAAATAATTTATGATCAATAAAAGTATTTTTTAAAACACTGTACTTGCAGATATTATTAATAAAGTAAAAGGCCACATTAGTGTATTTAAAAAGAGAAAAGATTTCATGACTAAACACATTTAAATACACTTTTTGATTGATTTCAAATACCTGAAATTATTTTAAAAAAGTACATTTTTTATCATTTCAAATAAGTAATTATAAAGATGAATGACTTTCTATTGTGAATGCACATATGACGTTTAGTGGATGCCAGAGATTGCTTATAAAAATTTTAAATAAGGATATTTTTCTTACAAAAACACATTGATTTGCTACAGGAGGCCTTTATTCACCCCCCAGAGCCTTGTGAGGCACTTTTTACTATGGCTGGATGCACTTTATTGGACTTCTTTTGGACTATTAACAGCCATTCACTGCCATTAAGTTTGGAAGAGCCAGGACATTTCTAAATATAACTTTGAATTTGTGTAAAAGAAGAAAGTCATATACACCTAGGATGGCTTGAGAGTGAGTAAATCATAATTTTCAGTTTTGGGTGAACTATCCCTTTAAGTACTGTTTGTTATCTTTTTTTTTTTTTCTTTTTTTTTCAAGTATATTATGTCAGTAGTAAGTTGACTTTAAACCTATGTTAAAGTGTACTGTAATGAATGAGATGGGGCCAGGAGCCATGGGAGTGGAGTGAGGCCGGTGGAATAAATGGCAATGAGTGACTGTGTGGAGCTGCATAGCCACCAAAACAGGAGGTGCATTAACTATATGTGTTGAGACGCTTTGATTCTGGTCATTGATTCTGGCAGTGATCTTGTTTTGTACCACCTCTTTTTGTTTTGCTTTTTGAGTTCAGGCAGGTAATAAGAGCTCAGGTCTATAGCATGAAAACAACCTTTCCTCCTTTTTCTCTGTATGCCGGTGCCCCACAATGAGGCCTTTGAGCATCCGGCGGTCACTAGCATCAAGGACAAACTGGGTAATGTTTGAATAAATCCCCTTTACAGTAGGGAAGCCGGGCCAAAGCGGGTCCAACTGACATCTCTCCCACACAAGACCACAGTGTCTTGCTTTTCCAATTAAATTATCTTTCGGACAATGCAGAGTCTTCCCAATTCACACCTCAATTGACCGCGTGGCGGCTTGCATTGTGAGAAGACAGATTTCCATTCCCTCAAAAATAGATTTTCCCTAAAGAAGCAACAATGGAGGGCACAATCCCTCCTCACTTCCTGACAATGAAAGAGGGATAAGGCCCAACTGTTAAAAATCACCCCCTGAGAGTATAGTTTATTGTGAACTCAATATATTGAAATGCATTTTGACAATAGCTACGGTAAACAGTCAATCAAATTTTACACAGTATCTTCCAAATATACAACAGTCTAAGATTTTCACAAGCTTGCTTTAATGCTTAAAATTAATAAGATGTGCAACTTGTATTTATTGTGTAAAGCATGCTATATGACTATGGAATAATGTTGAGATTCAGAATGCTCTCTTTAAGAATAAAGTCTTGAAGTGAAGTATTTAGTATATTAAAAACTCTGACAGCTGTATATGCAATGTGTAGACTCAATCATTAGATTTCTATTTTCATTTACTGTTCCCACACTGTCTAGAATACAAAGCACATTAATAGTATTGTAAATGTTCATGTGTGTTAATAATCCAAAATGTTACTTACTATAATAATCTGAGGTTAAACTGGGATTTTGAAGGTGGAGAGACCCTAAAATGTGATTCTGATTCCCCAAGAAAGATATAATCAATCTTTCAAATGTTTTCTAATGGGAAAACAAAACTTTTTTACAGGGTTCGTACAGTGTGAATCATAAGAAAACATGATTTTTAGAAAAAAAAAAATTGAAATCATTCATATGAAATGTCATATGAATCATCCGCCATTTTTGCCAAAAGTCAACAGTTACAAACTGAACAAGATGAGCATATATCCTCTCAAAACTTGTTCAAATTTATGTTAGGAATTGTATGGTGTATACATAGTACAGTATACTATCACACAATGATTTCAAAATCAAATATATTTGGTATTTATATGTTCAAGACAGTTCAAACATTTGTGGTTGAAATAAGTCACTTATGCTTATCAGCACCAAATTAATTTGATCGAAAATACAGAAAAAAGAAAAGAAAATTAAATTGTGAAATATTATTAAAATTAATAATATAATCATTATAATATGTTTTTAATTATAATATTTGAAAATGTAATTTATTCCTGTGATGCAAAGCTGAATTTTTACTCTTCAGTGTCACACAGTCCTTCAGAAATCATTCTAATATGCTGTTTTGCTGCTCAAGAGACATCCCGATAATCAGTGTTGTGCAAAATGAAGTTAATTACTTGTTGCAACATGGATTTGCTGTTCCCAGTCAAAGTCCGTGGAGTTCTCCTTCCCTTCTTGTTCCCAAGTCAGATAACTCCTTGCGATTTTGTACTGGCTACCGTAAAGTGAACAATACCTTGAATGGAAGCCTGTGTAGACAGGATTGGTTTTTCTCATTACATTATGTCACCAAGTTAGACCTTTTAAAAGGTTACTGGAAGGTACCTTTAACACCCCATGCCAGTGAGATCGCTGCATTCGTTATCCTGACAGCTTCCTTAATTATACTGTTATGGCCTTCGGAATGTGAAATGCTCCTGCCACCTTTCGGCGATTGATGCAGATGGTCTTGTCAGTATTACAGAAGTGTGAAGTTTACCTAGATGACATTGTAATATATTCAATGACATGGGAAGATCATCTAAGAACCCTGGAAGCAGTGTTAAAATGTTTCAATGAGGCTTCTTTAACACTAAACATTGTTGTGTGAATTTGCTAGGGTAGTTGTCACATTCCTTGGCAAATTAGTTAGGCAGGGCCAGGTAAGGGCAGTCGAAGCCAAAATTTCTGCCATTCTGCCATTATGAAGTTTCCCTCGCCCATGAACAAACATGGGTTACTCCATTTTCATGGGATGGCTGGGTACTACCGAGAATTTGCAAAAATGTTGCCTCAATATTTTCCCCTCTAATAGACCTTTTGAGTTCAGAATGTAAGTTTGTGTGAAGCCCTGAGTGTAAATCTGCTTTTCAGGCAGCCAAGGATCTTTTGTTTACTGCTCCACTCCTGTCTGCCCCTAATTTTACCCTCCCCTTTAAGCTACAGGTAGATGCTAGTTGCTAGGTGCAGTGCTCCTACAGGAGGATGGCTTTGGTATTGAACACCCAATATTCAATTTTTCAATTAAAGTTCTCAGGATGCCAGAAACACTATAGTACCATCGAGAAAGAGGCCATTGGATTATTGCTGGCTCTGCAGTATTTTGAGGCATCTACCTAGGCTCTGGCAGTAGTAGTCCAATAGTGGTTTATACAGATCACATATTGGTCTTTCTTTCACGTATGTCAAATTCCAACCAGAGGTTAATAAAGTGGTCCCTCATTGTTCAAGAGTTCAATCTGGACATATGGTATAGAAGGGGGTAGAAAATGTCTTGAGCTCATGGTAATGAAGACTAAAGTGTGAATCAAGTGTTAAATGGAAAGTAAGCTTATGTGACTTAATTCTCTCTCTCTCCCTTTACCTCTCTGCCAGCTTTGGACATCAGCTATGTCTAATTAAAACCAGGCTTTGGGGCTCGCCTGATTGGTTGACGAGATGGGAACTGGTGGAAAAAGCTGAGGTGGAGAGCTAGGAAGTTGAGAGAGTCTTTTCTCCTGCCCCAGCATGTGAATGTTGAGCCTGTGTTTTGGTTGACTGCTGTGAGAGCCTAAAGCCTTGAGTTTGTGTTACTAAGTACTTTTTTTTGTTAACCAATCTAACCTGTTTATAATTTGACACCATTAAACTATACTGTTCAAACTCTGTTGTTGCCTGTATTTAATTGTGGAAGCCGTAGGGAGGTTGATGCCATTTTATTTTCCTAATCATGTTTTCTCCTGTTTTTGGTCAGGTTTTTTTTTTGCCTGATCCCCTTTTGAAGTTTCTTGCCTCCTTTTTTCCCACTTAAACCAGAGTACAAAAAAAAAAACAAAAAAAAACAATTATACTGTATTTCAATTCTGTGTTTATGATTGCTGGCTGGGACAGGAGTGATGACCTCAAAAATACCTTTATTTTATTATTTTTTTAACACATTTTCTACAACCTATAGACAAAAAAAGAATTCAGTTGTGCAATATCTTTATTGAAACAGTTTTTTTTTTTTTTTTTTTGATGAATAGAAAGTTTTAATGAACAGTATTTATTTATTTACTTTAATGCATCTTTGCAGAATTAAACACTCATCCCAAATGTGTATATAGCCTATATATATTCTAAATAAAAAAATTAAGTAAATTAATAATCAAAATGAAATACAAACTATTTGATTTTTTCTTTCGATAAAAACAGTAAAAATTTTGCTCCAGCGCAACTTTTAGTAAATCAAACAAACTTGCTAAAATAAGAAATAAGAAAATAAGACAGTTTGGGACATAAATGAGTGAGCAGAAAATTTGTTCAGAATTTTACGATAGAATATTCTCGTAAACATTAAAAAGCCATCAAGGAGTGAATCCAGCAGAAAGAATGAGAAAGGGGAAAAAAGAAACTGACACATCTGAATATTTGGAGTGTGAGCTTGTAGTTGAGTTTGTGCCAGTGCTATGACTGGGCATGTGTGAGCATTTGTCACGCATGTTTTAGTTTGAAACATTTCAACTTGCAGAGGTAACCATGGATTGAGTCATTACAACAACAAACCAGGGCAGCCTGCCATAAATGAGGCGGGTTATAACCGTCAACACTCGTCCAACGGCAGCCAGACTGAAAAAGCACATACCAGCTACAGTCTGTTCTGAGAGATGATGATTTTTTATATATATCTCTAAGACTGAGGAAGAGTATTCAGCAAGTACTTGTCTATCACGTCACTTATTTAAATAAGTGTGAACTTCGAGGGTCATACTTACATGAATACTGATGCTAGAGCTGTCATCTTTTTCAGGTTATGAAAAACGGCAGAAAATAGGGGTGTTGTGTGATTGAAAAGTGAGGTAAAAATCTAGGTAAGTGATTGGGTGGACAAGTGATTTTATAAAAGAGGACAAAGAAGTGATGCCAAAGACAGTTACAGTACAATGACTTAAGTTACTTTTTTAGTTTTTCTTTTCTTTTTATTTGTTTATTTATTTATTTAGTTAGTATGTTTAAATAAAACAATACAATATCTTTCTTATTATGCATCCTTATCCCAAGTATAAAAAATAGCATTTTAAAAATAATAAATAATTAATTATTCAATACATTTAATACAATATTAATAATGATTGATCAAATCTAGTCAATTATATCTGAATTATATTAATATCAAAATCTCTATATTTTCCAGCATTTTAATGATGTTCTGTCTTGAAAGTGTAATTTGTAACTGTAAAAGCCATCATTTTGACCAAACGCACCGTCTGCAAATGTTTGCAAGTCAAATCTCACGTGAAAATAATTAAGGAATAATGATAGTAAACAGCAATATTTACCTAAAAACAAATCTGAAGCATGAAAACCATTGCAAAACAGATCACCGAATAAGCAATAAAAGAACCAAACCAACCAACTACTAGGAGAATCACATATTACAAACTATTAAGGCCCGTTCACACCAAGAACAATAATTATAAAGATAACTATAAAGATAACGATATTAGCGTCCACACAAGCAAACAATATTGTCTATGTGTTCTAAGCGGACGCGCGTCTGCTGCTTTAAATTCTCGAGCTTGTTAAACCAGGATTGATTCTGATTGGTTGGCAATGTTTTTATCATTCATCAGGGGGAAAAAAATCATTCTGAAAGTGATTCCAACAATATCGTTTCTCTGTGCCTTTATCGTTATAGTTATGGTGTGGACTCTGCTATTCTTTGATATTGAGAACGATTTTTTAAAACTATATCTTTATCGTTATCTTTAAGGGCCGTTCACACCAAGAACGATAACTATAAAGACAAGTATAAAGATAACGATATTAGTGTCCACACCAGCGAACGATATTGTTTGTGTGTTCTAAGCGGACGCGCGTCTGCTGCTTTAAATTCTCGAGCTCGTTACAGCAGGATTGATTCTGATTGGTTGGCAATGTTTTATCGTTCATCAGGAAAAAAAATCGTTCTGAAAAAAAATTCCAACGATATCGTTTCTCTGTCCCTTTATCGTTATAGTTATGGTGTGGACTCCGCTATTCTTTAATATTGAGAACGATTTTTAGAACTATATCTTTATCGTTATCTATATAGTTATCGTGCTTGGTGTGAACAGGCCTTTAGACTGTAATCATGTGTAATGTATTTTTTTTCCACACATTCCACTATTTAACATAGCTATTTTTAAATTAAGTTGAATTAATGCAAACAGATGGGTTCAGCAAAAGCAAATAGAATCAATTAACAACTTCAGGGCTCACAACATGTCTTTTTTATTAGTAGTAATTGTTAAAAATCAATGTCAAAAACAAATCTTTGAATACGCTTTGAATCAATTCATTGAAATGTACAATGAAAAAAAAAAGGGATTCACAGGCATAGAATAAATCTTGGCAGCTTGAACAGTTTTTGCTATTGATGTTTCCTCTAGTAATATTTGCAAATGAAACATGAGTCACTCAAAGAGACAGCAACTGAAAAGTAAAGTTGTTTTAAAGGTGAAGCAAGTTATTATGCATCATAAAACGAATTTGTATTAGTATTAGCTGTGAATGCGTGCTGATAGCCTGGGCTGTCCCTGTAGAGTCTACTGCAGTTAATGCTGGGAGGGGGGGTCAGATCTGCACCAATTACTTCTAATTCTACTATTTCTAGGTCACGGTGTAATTGATTTACTGATTAGTAGACCATCATACTTCTACCGGCTTTAAATACCTATTACGAGGAGATTAAAATTGGAATGGAGAGACATACTAACAGACAGACAAAGACAGAAGTGGGGGGCCGACATATGTAGTATCTGTTCCTTGATTGACATGCTGGTTAAAAGGTAATAATCCAATCTAAAATTAACTTGTCTAGTGCACATTATAGAACATTTTATTCAACAGCACATTAAACGGGTTCCCTGGTGCAAAGGATGATGGAAAACGCTCAAGTTGTACTTGGCAAACCAGCGGTGAAGAATCAGCATAAAGTTGGATGACTTGAACTGAGAAGAGAATTTATTACAAAGCTTTGCCATTTTTGCACACTGTGTTTCAGTGAAAAACTTTGCATCATGACCATCAAATATTCAGTTTAACCAGGCGCTAGCTGCACTATGTCAGGCTATTTAAATTAAGCCATTGTCATTCTTTGCAGCATAAACATGCATCCATTTTATTTTAGACCTGTTTCACACCGCACACAAAACCAGATCGCATTGATTACAGTGCCAGAAAAAAAAAAGTATTTTTTTTTTTTTTTACTGCACGCATTAGCAGCATTATGATACTGTATATGACAGAATCACAAAAGAAAAAAAAATCTGCAGGCAGAGGTTTGGCACATAGCTGTTTTTTTTTTGTTTGTTTTTTTTTTCATAAAATGCACAAAATCAGCAGTAAATCTATTTATCAACACAAGGTTTTGCAAAAGGCTTTTATTAACAAAGTGTTCAATTTGTGTTTCACAAACATGTCTAATGGATTTGATGCACAAATGAAAATGATTAAAGGGGAAATTCACCCAAACATTCTGTCATAATTTACTAACTTTCATGTCGTTCCAAACCTGTATTAGTTTCTTCTGTGAAAAAAAAAAACAAAAAAAAACAAACAAAAAAAAACTGCTTTTCTACTTTACTAATATTTCTAAAGCATTAATCATGTCTACATGTAAACTCAACATTATTAAACTTGAATGTTTTATAGACTACTATAACTAACATTAACACTTTAGATTAGTGAACACTTTTCCCATATTACTATTAACTAGTTGCTTATTAGCATTTAGGCTATTTATTATTTATTTATTACTACTTATAAAGCACATGTTAATGCCTTATTCTGCATGACCATATTTGAGATCCAACAACTACCATACTTTCTATCAATGAGCAGAAATTAGGAGTTTACCGAGGGAAGACTGTAATATTGAATATGTGTTCTAATCTAAAGTATTACCACAAAGGTTATGTATTGTTCATTGTTAAGGTTCGTTAATAAATGTATTAACATTAGTGTTGCCAAATATCTTTTCAAACAGTCAGACAGGTTTGGAACAACGTGAGGGTGAATAAATGATGGCAGAATTTGGAATTAGTCAATGCTGATCAAGTTTGTAATTGATCTTAATAGTCGATTTCTGATCATTTTCTTTAAATTGCTGTTCAATTACTTGATTGCATGAATCGGACAGTAAAACAACACAGACAGTTTGTGCAGTATGCACAGTAGGAAATTCCCAGAGTGAATTTAAAGTTGCAGTTGGCATCCAAGCTCTGACTGTTGCTTCTTTTGGATAAATGTTTTTGATTCGCTGCAATTCTGCCAAAACCCAGTAGGCCCCATTTAGATGAGGGATGGGGTCCATGTATTAGGTCTGCCCATAATAGCAGCTCAAAGCTGGCTCTGTGTCTGTGTACTGTACTGAATGTGTGGTGACACTAGCCTACGTTTAATTCCAAATGCAGGTCTTTTAGACACAACTTCATTTTGTTATTAACTCAAATACTTAATTACAGTGCAAAATGTTTGTCATGCTAACAACCACAAATATGAAAAACAAATAAAGTGAGAGAAAATACACAGCACATACTTGCTGAAGCTTGATCATTCGGTTGTGCGTTAGATTAATTACAGCAATCTCCTCTTCAAAAACACAATCTATGCATGATTTTCAATCCACTCTCATAATTATCCGATCAGAGGCCTGCTCAACATGCCCAAGAATAGAAGCGCAGCACATCGAACAAAGTTTCTTGACGCACTACAGGGAGATTTTCTATGCTTCACAAATGAGCATAAAAGATAGGAGAAAACTAGCTTTAAAAAAAAGTTTAAGAGAAACATCGGAGATGAAGATCACACGAAATTAAAAACTGCTGAAAATGTACTCACGCTCAGGCCATCATAGATAAAAAATAAATAAATACGGACAGGAAACTCGACAAGTTTGAAGTTAAAAATGTCTTAAACCAAGTGAACAATAAATATACTAAAATGTATGTGTAATGCATTTATTACATGCTTAGTATATTACAAATACATTTACATATTTATGTGCTTAATAAAAATACTCTAAATTTGTATATTTAAAGTTTGCTAAATTGGAAAAAATCTATTTTGTGCTTAATGCATTTTAACTGTGCGGAAGTACTGCTGAAGTTCAACTGAAGATATACTGAAGTAAATTTGATTGTGCTAAAGTGGAACTATTGCAAGTATACTTCAGGTACCCTTTAAATATCTTGAATTTAAAGACTGATATCATTCAAAGATCATACAATCCTTTTCAATAATGACATTAAAACACATTTCAGGCTTAATATTAAGAAATGTGCATTGGGCACAAGTAGGACTCCAAATAAAGTTTAATTATAACTTTTATGTCAGTAAGTCATGAGCAATATGTCATTAAATATGTGAAAATATTTGAAATATACAAAGTATGAAATAAATGTATTATATATATATGACTTTTTTTTTTTACTAAGGAATTTGCTTCTAACAAACATGCAGCTTTTCACTTCACAGGATGTTAATTGATGGACTGGAGTAGTGTGGATTATTGTGATGTTTTTATTAACTGTTTGGACTCTCATTCTGATGGCACCCATCCACCGCAGAGGATCCATTGGTGAACAGTTGAAGTAAGGCTAAATTTCTCCAAATTTACTAATCAAAACTCAGCTACATCTTGGATGGCCTGCGGTGGGTACATTTTCAGCAAATCTTCATTACTGGCTGTACTATTCCTATTAATATTTAAAAGAAACTTATATGAGAAAAGTTGAATCTTAAAACATTTGAAATGAATGTGTCTGATTGACCTGTGTTAGTGTCTAAAATGCAAATAATCTTATTAAAATAAAAGGCCTAAGAGGTAAAGTCGAACACGTGTTGTTGTTTGTTGTGCTTGGCAGGTCCATTCCTGCTGGCTCTTCACATGTTGATACAAGACTGGATTAACTGTGTTTGTTGGATGTGTTGATGAAGTGGAAATGGTGATACTGAGTAAGTTTCTTTAGTCTACCTGATGACAAATTAATCCTGTTCTCAGGTTCTTTTCAGGTAGAAACTCAAAACACAAGTGATGCCTCATTGGAAAGGCATCCGGCACAATGCCCATAATCCTTGCTGTGGCCGCCTCTCTCTTGCAGCAGAGCATTATGTACAGTATCTAACATGTCAAGAATTACACCACCAGTCAAACGTTTGGACACACCTTCTCATTCATCCATTCAGACACATTACATTCAAAAATAGTAAAGTCATCAAAACCACACGCTAATCCGTTTGAACTTCTTCTTTTTCTAGATTCAAGCCGCACTCTTGGGCTTCTCTTAAGCAATTGCTCGACCAATGATTAAAACAGTATTGAAGGAGTTGCCATGTGCCTTGCTTTCTAAACTAAAATTAAGCTATCATAAAGTCATCTAGTTTTGGCCTGACATACCCCGACAGTCTTGACACGCTTTTTATAAAAAAAGAAAAAAGACTTAAAGTATTAAACACAATAGAATAATGATATAAAAGTAGTATTACTATCATCATCATTATCATCATCATCTGTTTAATTGATAATGCATTAAAGTCAAAATAAAATAAATAAATTTGAATTATAAATGCATCAGGATGAAATCAGGATATTTTCGGTAACCCTAAGCCAATATTTGCTGCTACTGAAAGACAGTGTCAAATTATCTTGAAATTGTGTGACTTGCAACCCTGTTACCCATTCAATTTACACAAACCAGTTCTCAAATTTGGGTAACAGGGTTATAAAAATGGCAAACTCAAGTGTAAAGGAATGGAAAATAAAACAGATTGTATAATATATAGTTACTAGTATATCTCCTAAAGTTGATGGTCAATATTTTCTGAAGGTGAAACAGCTCCTTTCACAAAGTATATGCTGGAAAAAAATGGGTGAAAAAAAAAGCTGTTTGTGGAACATTTTAGATTTTACCATGTGATCCCTTGGAAAACATCTGCTCCGGAGCAGAAAACCTAAGAGCCACCAAAGAAAATACAGAAAATGAGTACTAAAAGCTTATGAAACAGAAACATACTGAACTGTATAAATGCTTCTCTCCCAGCAACACACGGAGTAACACGGAAATGACAAGCACGGCAGACGTTAAAGAAACTGTGGGAGAGTTAGAGCACTCATTCACTCACGCCAATACTCCTCGATCCCCCCTTTACAAAAATAACGCCTTGTGTTTGGTCTACATTCAGGGCAATAGTTTTCAGCAATTTGTCAGACATTACAGAGATATTTTTATACACAGACTGTAACTTTATACCACTCTCTGACTGTGATCGCTCCCAGTAGAAATCCCCAATCCAAGGGAAGCTGAACTGCAATTATAAGACCTTAAACAATTTTAGAAGAGTAGACCACGATTAAATAATTTACACAATTTGATTTAACTGAGGTCCTCTAAATTTAGTCACTCAGTCTATTTTCAAGCAAATTTGAAAATGAAAATGTTGTTTTTACTTTCTGTCACTCACTTTTTCAAGGTCCTGATCCATCATCTGGTCTGGATACGTACTGGATCCGGGTGACTTCAGTGACCCTCTGATCTGGATACAGACTGGATCTGGTGGCTACGGTGACTTCGAAATAAGAGAGAAACAGACTAATGTTAGCGTAGATGCCATTCTTCTAACGATGTAGCAAGCACATTGTGTAATATGGGAAATGTGCCCGGTTCCGCTTTAATTAATGCAGAATAAAAATCTTTAATGGATTTGAATATTAGAAATGTGTTTAGCTATATTTTAGTTACCTGAAAACAGAGTAATATCCTTTTTGAAACCAGAAACATTATCAGACAACAAGTTCCAAATTCATTGTTAAAGGGCCTCTAATGTACTGCTGCATATAAGCAATTACACATGCTAATGAAAACACTTTGTCAGATGTTATAATCATAATAATCACTTTATATCGAGAAAGACATTACAAATAAAAAATTGGCCTTCACTGTATAATAACATAGCAAACGTTCATGCTCAGAAACAAATAATACATTTTAATGAGAGTTTGGCAAAAACAAAACACTCACAGACATAGAATGTAAATAATAACTGAGTCAAGCTCATCCGACTGAAAACATATCATATATAAAAAATTACATACATGAACATAAAGGCATGTATGGGTGGAGCGACCAACCAAAGGGTGTCTCCATGCTCAGAATTAACCAATTAAAAATGTGCTTTTTGCCACCAATTTAAATAGGCATACAATAGAGATTAATGATGTTTTTATGTTGATTTGTCTTTGATTCGTGGATGATAAATGAAATCCATTGTCCTATCTGTTTATGTTCATATGTAAGTATGTTTAGTGACATAAAATACTTTATATAATATGGTTAAACTGAGCGCTTTGGGAGCTGGGGATCAGAGTATATAGCATGTGTATTACTCTTTCACAATATTTGTAGTTTTACTCATGAATAACTTGCATGCACTGCCAAAAGTGTTTGGTGTGGCACACTAGTCAACTGATGCACAGCTCCAGTGGTGCAGGTCCTCTGCCACAATCCAGAATAAAGTACTTAAAAAAAACACACATACATCTACAGAAAAATGGCATCTGAAATGAAACATAAAGCAACTTACAGTACAATACCATCCCACTGGTGCAGAATAGCTTCAGACCTTGATTTAGCTGCCTTTGACTTTCTGGCTGTGAATGGCCAAATCTCTGATAAATTGTTTTGTACTAGTTCTTATCATTGAATTGTTTGAAGAGATCCATATATTGAACTGTATCAGCTGAACTGGTTGAATTGGATTACTAGATAAATCAGATGCTGAAATGAATGATGACTGAATGATAATACAGTTTAACTCAGTTTTCTGTTATTCTAATCTGGAATGGATTTACTTGTATAGTAATTTGGACAGACTTTGTTATTTGCATTTATATATTCATTAACAAATTAACAAGAAAACCAGTACAAAGATGAACTAACTCAGTTTTAAGGTATCTACAGTCCTAGAATATTCAGTATAAAAAGGATAGTGCAATTTCAATTTGATTCTAGATTACATTTAATAATAAACATTAAGGTCTCCAAAATGTATGCAACACACCAAAAAGTCTGAGCTAAGGAGTCTTTTTACCGCTAAATTCATATTTTTCTTATTTTTTTACAAGTAAAAATTTGCAATGCTCAAATTAATGTGGATTTCTTCCGAACACTGCATTTAGAATCTGAACTTCCATGTAGTGGGACCAAATTGGAGGTTAATCCCATGAAACTTGAATGAGGACATCCATTAATTTGGTTGTAATCATCCTTTATGTATATCTTTCTTTTCATAACATGTTTCTGGTCATTTTTTTCAGCATTCACTGAAATCAAAATTTGCAGGGAGAGAAATGTGCTTTAACCAGGCTGAACTTCATCAGCTATGCAGTTTCTTCATGTACTCTACTGAACATGCTTTATGTAGAAAAACATCCTGTCTTTTCCCATATTTGCTCTGGCTTCCTTGCATTTCTCCAAGGAACTCTGTAGTTCATGTGAGATGTAGTGCTTAAATGTATAATGTTAAAAGTGCCACACAATGGAGTTGTACCAATGACCAGCTGTAATGTCAATATGAAACAGCATTCACTGCCTGTTTTTCTTCCTTCTATTTTCAGATTAAACAAGATATTCAGTGAGGGGAAAATGTAGGGTGGCATGGATTAAATCCACTGAAAATTGATGGGATTATGACATGTGTTCTTAGTATGACAGGTGGTCAATTTACAAATAGTTCAATGAAAATAGTTTTTGTTGTTGTTGTTGTTGTTGTTGTTTTTCTGGATAATTTAAATTGATAATGCTTACAGATACCCGACACACTTAAAGGGTTAGTTCACCCAAAAATAAAAATAAGACCATAAATTACTCACCCTCAAGCCATCCTAGGTCTATTTGACTTTCTTCTTTCAGATGACTCAAGTTGGAGTTGTATAAAAATTTGTCTTTGATCTTTCAAGCTGTTTTGATCTTTCAAGCTATTTGATGGCACTCAGAGGGTGTTTCATGCATTAGTCCAAAAGAAGTTAAATAAAAAGCGCCAAACCATAAAAATAAAAAAAGTGTCTCACACGGCTCCATGGACTGAATGAAGGCTTTCTGTAGCGAATATTATAAATGTAAAAATCTATTTAATCTAGCTTGCGCTCACTGTTGTACAGGGAAGCAGTTCCGGGCAGATGACGCATGAAAGTTGTGACATTTGCCAAGTATGGTAACCCATACTCTGAATTGGTGCTCTGCATTTAACCCATCCAAGTGCACACACACAGCAGTTAGTAGTGAACACACACCCGGAGCAGTGGACAGCTATATCCAGCGCCCGGGGAGCAACTGGGGGCCTTGCTTCAGTGCCGTGCTCAAGGGCACATCAGTCATGGGATTTGAGGATGGAAAAGTATGTGTTCATTCATCCACCCTCCACCTATAACTCCGGCCAGCACAGAGACTCGAGACTTCCAACTCACTAACCATTAGGCCACAGCTGTATGGAGGTCAGCTTTGCACATGCACGGCTCAGAAGTGATGCACGCGGAAATGCAGCGGAGAGATCAAAACAAAACAATGGTAACTAATTAGAAGTACAAATGTCAGAAGTTTTCAAAATAAGCCAAGAGGTTTTCCTTTGCTAAAGTAAGGAAACTTTGCTTCCTTTGCTGCTGATAACAAACGTTGGATTTCACAAGACCTCATACCTCATCCTCCCGGAGCTGTTTCTGTGACACAACTGTTGGCACAAGCTACATTAAAGTAATTATTAACTTTTGAATATGGATATTTTTCTTACAAAAATGCATAATTCCGATACAGAAGGCCTTTGTTTACTCCCCGGAGCTGTGTGAGATATAATATATGTAATATAAAAACAGTAATATAATATAAATGTAATTTATGCAAAAGTAATGTTTTTTCTTTACACATTTTTTTAACTGTGAGCCAACATCATTACAATGAAAATAAATATAGACTTAAACTACTTCAATCTGTGTGCAGTGAATTTATTTAATACACAAGTTTCACAATTTGAGTTGAATTACTGAAATAAATGAATTTTTCCACGACATTCAAATGTATTGAGATGCACCGGTAGAAAAGGGGAACGCTTATGATCTGATGCAGGAAAGTGTCCTGTGATGACATGTCATGACATCAGATGTGCTCATGAGTGTGTACAGTTTGTGTGCAGGCCGTGGAGAAGCTGTGCTCTGTGTGAGGAGCATGCAGTGGGCCTCAGGGCAGAGGCTGTTTGATGTGAGCCAGCACAATGGATTATCTGGTGGCAGAAGAGTGAACGGGACTGTCTAGCCGCTTGAGGCAGGCTTCACAACCAAAATCCGCTGGGCCATGAGGGAGCAGGCCATCCCGAAGGAACACAGAGCTCTCACGCAGGTCTGTGTTAATGCTCACTTTGTCACCCAAACAGGTCGGGAAAGATAATCAATAGCCTTTGATAGCTACTATTAGGATTTTAACAAGCTTTTCCTCATGCTGCACTGCTCCCGAACAGAGAACGGAGCACCTGTTTAGCTCCACATCGTCCCTCTCTTACTATCGTCCTTTTTCAATTTTGGCAACTTTTTAAACCTGACTCCAAAAACTGATGGCGATCACAGACTATATGTTCAGGACATAATTCAATTTTTGTACAATTTTGATCAGTATATATAGTATGTTTACTGTTCACAATATAGAAAACCCATGGTGACTTTATACATTTGGCAGAAATGGCAGTATATAAAAGTCAGAATTGTGTAGAATACTGTCTCCGTAAATGCAATGTGCACGGGTTGATTAGCCATGTGACAAATGAACCAAAAGTATTATTAATTATGATCTCTCATTTTTTGATCACACTGCCAAATGTTAAAGCATTTTACACAGACTTTAGCGCTAAAATAAACATGCAGTGTAATGAGATCACGTCATAACAAAACAGCATACTAACATACAACATGTTTAGATGTAAATGCACACTTCCCCTCCTTGTAATATGATATAAGTAGATACAAGTACTTAAATACAAGCATTTTTATTAATGTTATATTTTTTTCTGAAACTCTATATGAATACTACTAGATGCCTAAAATACTGTTTAGTCCATTTGTATTTTTTCTATAATATAATACATAAATGTA
Organism: Carassius auratus; assembly: GCF_003368295.1. Lineage (NCBI taxonomy): Eukaryota > Metazoa > Chordata > Actinopteri > Cypriniformes > Cyprinidae > Carassius > Carassius auratus. The sequence continues at coordinate 17,944,263 of NC_039280.1, read as the reverse complement.
GATTTAGTTTTTTCCCCGATTAGTTAGGTCAAAATACAAATTAAATGCAGGATCTAGAAAAAAACCTGATCATGATTAACCAGAATAATCCTAAATAAATGAACAAAAACAACATTTTTAAAGCTTGGGATCCTAAACATTCGCACTCAAAGCAGTTATTGTAAATGAAATGATCACAGAGAATAGTTTCGATGTAGTCTGCTTGACTCAAAACTGGCTCAAACCAAATGGCTATATTGGTCAAAATGTGTCTACTCCACCAAGCTAATGTTATATGCATGATCCCCATCAGACTGGTCATGGCAACAATATATAGTGATATTCTCAATGTTATTTATAAAACAGGATACAGGTTTAATTCAAAATACTTTTACTTAATGTTACACTGTCAGATATGCAAAATAAATATATCTTATATGTTGCTCTGGCTACTGTGTATAGACTGCCAGGGATGTATAAAGATTTCCTAAAATAATTAGCATAATTGTAACAATGAGTCAGAGATGTTTGGATCCATATGCAGTGGTTTAATAAAGAGAATGGTCAGACAGGCAGTAATCAGAGCACAGCGTCAAGTAATGTCAGGGATATCCAGAAACAGTAACAGTAAGCAGAGGTCGGGGCAGGCAGCAGAGAACCACAGTCGGTATAAACAATCCAAGATCAGAAACGGAAGCAACAAACACAGGGAAAACGCTTGGAAATGCCAGACAGAACTAAACAAGACTGTGCACTTATTGAAAGTCCAAACACAGTTTATATATGGGAGTGGTAATGGGGAAGACCTGGTGGTTATTACACCTTCCTCTACAGTCAACATTTTGAGCATTATATTAGACAACAACTTGTCTTTTGAAAATCATATTTCCCATGTTACAAAAATCTTCCCAATATTACCAAGTTACGGAAAATGCTATCTGTTTCTGATGCAGAAAAGCTAGTTCATGCATTCATGACCTCTAGACTGGACTATTGTAATGCACTTCTAGGTGGTTGTCCTGCATCTTCAGTAAACAAATAAATATTCTCTGGACTAGCCACTTATTAAGTTCTGTATCATTTACAAAATACTACTACTTAATTTTAAGGCCGCAAAATGGTTTCGCTGGACTCTTGATAGTTTCTAGGATAGCAAAGTCCACTAAAGGAGGTAGCTTTTTCACATTTGGCTCCCAAACTCTGGAATAGCTTTCCTGATAACATTCAGGGTTCAGACACGCTCTCTCTGTTTAAATTTACATTGCCCTATTTTTCTAGCAAGATTTTTGTTGTTTTTAAACTCAAAAATGTTTAAAAACAAAAACAATTTGAGAGTTTTAGAAGTGTTTGTTGCTCAGAAATGCAGTACATTTCCCTTTTGGCCTTTTTAACTGAGAATCACATCATGGACATTAAATTTAAAAGTGTTCAAACCAGCAGCTCCTCAGATATCTGTGTCTCTTTGACAAGTGCAAATAGAAACAGCTCTATTCTGGTTATCAGCTCTAAACCTTCACACACTGTTACTAAAGCTTTCTGAACAGCAGCAAAACTAAATCCAATTTACAACATCTGCGATTGTCAGATCATTAAAATAATTGTTCCCTTTTCAGCTGTTTCCCTACTGTTTTTGATCAATTTTCCCACAAACCAAGTGATCTGTTCATCTTAAAAGCTCATCCGAGTTTTTTCCTTTCTCTTTAAATGATGCGTTCACTTAGAACACATAACGCTAATGACAATAATTAACCAAAGATGGATTCTGAATAATTACAGGCACGGAAGGGACTGCTCATCTGCCAGTCCATGCATTCAGCTTCCATTTAAGGCTGATCAAGCTGTATTGTGTTTTAATTCCAGCGCGTCTGGCTGGCATATGGGAGGACATCTCCAGGGGTCAAGCTTGATAGGTGTTGGGGCACTCCGTGAAAGTTGTTTGCTTGTTCGCGGTTCGTGTTTTTCAAGTGTAAACTCTATATAGTCACACGGGTTTGATTGATGACCTTCAAAGGGCCAGGAGATGTGCAGGGTGATGTCACTTCCCCCCCGCTGTGCCACGAGGGCAGAGCGAGGCTGGGCGAGAGGTGTGCGGTGACCCAGGTGGGTTTAATCTCCCCCTCACAGAGATTCAATAAGTCCTCATTACCGAGCCTCGGGTCTGGATTCATTTGAGAACGTCACAGTTAACAATGTTATACAGTGGCCAGATGAAGAGGTAATGTAGCCTCTGCCATTCTCAGAATAATTCATCATGTGAAATCTTACACTGTTGCTGACATGCGCTCTCTTTTCCACAAGCAGCTCATCCCATCGTAAATTTGTGTAACTTCAGCCACAGTCTCATGCTGTGTGGTTATGGATGTTGGGCCTGTGTCCTTGTCAGGCAGGAGTCTGGCTCTCCTTGTACTGAAATTTGCTTATGATGGCCAAGGGCAGGGGGGGAAATACTACCCGCCAGCAGCAGTGATGGCGAATTGTATCGAATTTAGTTGAAGGGTTATTAATTATAATATTTGTTAGAATTTGAAAAGCAGACAAAAGAAAAGCTTACAATATGCATCTGATTGGGTGTTAGGATTGGCTGTTCATTCTAACTCTTCTCACATGCACTGCCGTTTTTTTTTTTTATTATTTTTTATTATTACTTATATTTTTATTATGCATTAAATTGGTCAAAAATTACAGTAAAGACATTTACATTGTAATAAAATATTTAATAAATGCTGCTCAAAGAAACCAAAAAAAAATAGTGCTTTCCACAAAAAGAAGAAGCAGTACAACTGTTAATATTGTTAATAATGAGAAAAATGTATTGAGCATCAAATCAGAAAATTTCTGAAAGATCATGTGACACTGAAGACTTTTTATACTAAATAGAAAATGTTATTATTACTGTAGTTCTGATCAAATAATAATATTAATAAAATCTCACAGACCACATACTTTTGAAACACTAATACATTTGCAGTTTTTGAAGCTAAATTATCGTATATTTGAGTGGATGATTTAAATCAAAGCATTTTAAATGTGAATTGTGAACAAATAATAATAATAATAATAATTTTGGTATTATTCTTTATTTTTGTTGTTGTTGTTGTTGTTTTAAAAAAGTATATGGTATATAAAGTATATGGAAGACCATTTCTGTCCGAAATACATTTGCAAATGTACAAGAAATAAAGCTACATTATGAAATGAGAAGAAAATTGCAGTTTTCTGTTTGCTTTTCACTTTGAGATGGAAATAAACTTCCATAGAAGAAGAACAGGAAACAACTTTAGTTTAACCAGCTAATCACAAACCCTAAAAAACAAGTTGACAAAGATGTATGAACAAAAAACGAATCTGACCAGGAACTAATCAAGACCAGGAACCAGCAAAGAGAACCGGTTTCTTGACAGCTGTCGAGATTTATTTAACATAAACAGGGAGCTGAAATATATTGCAAAAGGAAAAAGCAATAACGACAAGTAAAAAACTGAGCACTTTGTACGTTTCAGCATTTAACAGCCATTGTAGCTGGGAGGCAAGGTCAGTTTCCCCATCCTGGTCATGACGGATGTGGCAAAAGAGAGGAAGAGCAACAGACCAGCATTAATGAAATCTTCCTTTGCTTCCATCTCCTTTTCCTCTCACTCTCCTTCAAGATCTCAATCTTATCATACGACAAAAAAAAAAAAAACCTGGGGAAATGGAGGAGGCAGGGTTTCACTGGCTGGGATTTTATGGAGTTTACAGTAATGCGCAGAGGGTGAAATTATTCTAAGCCAAGTTTAATTATTTCCTTCTATCAATACAGCCGGCCTACGTAACTTCCTTGTTTATCTGATTACTGAAATATTAAATTCTGTTGAGCCCGAGCAAATTGACTTTGGTGCCAAGGTCTTGACAAGACACAGACACGGAGCGTCATGCATCAGTGACAGCGTAACTGCATTACATACGTGCTGCTTCCCTTGGCACTGAGCTCAGAGAAGCCTGTTCATCGTAAAGAGAAACAGATGAGCCAGAAGATGCGCAGGTACTGTACATCCTCACTATTAGCCTTTAATTGTGGTCATCTTGTGGGATGATTTTTGTACAAAAGCCCTGGGTCTAGCTCTTCTAAAGAGGACAGTTAAATCATCACAGACTGAACTATTCACCTGCAAGAACAGGTGTTTCACGGCCCACTTCCAGTCCTGATTAAGACCCGCCATGCATGTGTTCTTCTTCTAAAAGATGCAATTATTGGAGATCCTGAAGAAAAACAACAGGTAATTAATCATAAAAAGCCTTGGTGCATCTCTGATCCTACTCTTTCTGGTTTTCTCTCTCATTCGTTTTCCGTTCCGTTTGTTTTAGATTACAGGTCAGGCGGGGAAACCACCAAGGATTTACCGTACCGTCTTCCTCCTGTAACACAGAGAGCCTACAATTGGCCTCTGTCATCCCAAATAATTACACAGGAAAGGAGAGTAACAGGAGACTGTGTTGGCATAGAATGAGACAAAATGACGCCAAATTTGCTTTGGCATGCCTCTTCTCCGACCGCTTTGACGTGCATTATCAGTTGTTGGTGTTGATTTCACCTCATTATCAGAGATGAAATGCTCTCAGTTGGAGATTGGGATTACAACATCATGTTACCTTAAAAACAAAGGTTGTTTGGCTGAACAAGTAAGAAAGTCTCCCAATTACCTGACAGATATCGCTAAAATATGTGCTGTAAGTTATCATATATGTCTCCATATCCATTCTAGACAGCAAAAATCATCTAAACAAAGCAATTTTTTTTGCATAGTTACTGTAACGAGTTGGATAGTTCATCGCAAAATAGAAATTCTGACATCATTTCCTCAGCTTCATGTCACCCCTAACCCATAAAACTAATATTCATCTCTGAAACACAAATTATGATATTTTTTTTTAATGAAACATGAGAGAGTGTTGTCCCTTCTTTGAAAGTACATTGACCTATAACTTCAGAAAGTCCATAAAAATAAATAAATAAATAAACAAATAAACCTGAAAATAAATCGTTAACACTTTAGTATAGGGACCAATTCTCACTATTAACTAACTGCTTATTAATATGCATAGTAGTGGCATATTGGCCGTTTACTGTACATATTCTGCATGATCATAGTCTACATCCCTAATTCTAACCAATATCTAAACTTACTGACTATCTTACTAACAATTAATAAGCAGTAAACTAGAAGTTTATTGAGGAAAAAGTCGTAGTTAATGGTTTGTTAATAGAGAGAATTGGATCTTAAAATAAAGTATGAGCAAGAAATGAATATGAATCAAGCGATTTAATAAACATTCATGAACATTGATTAATGAAGATGCATAGAGTGGATCAAATATGGTAAACCAAAGCTTAATTAACGTGCGAGAAAGTTAAATCTCACATGACAAACAGGCACTTCCTGGCCTTTACCATATTTGATCATGTAAAGCAACTATATTTCTTCCGAGGACTTGGATTACACTACACAATTCAGATGGATTTCTTTTATAATCTCTTAAGGTCTTATGGATTGATTGATGGAGTAATTGCTGACAGAATTAAAATTTTAGGCTAAAACTGTTTTAATTAAAATAATAGCAAGATGCACAAAGTAATAACGTCATTTCAATAGTCTAAACTGTAGGCTGTTTACAGTTGACAAGCAATGTGGTACTGTATATGAGCAGCTTATTATGAAAGAAAGAAAGAAAGAAAGAAAGAAAGAAAGAAAGAAAGAAAGAAAGAAAGAAAGAAAGAAAGAAAGAAAGAAAGAAAGAAAGAAAGAAAGAAAGAAAGAAACTAATTTCCAACTGTAACAAAAATACTCAGTACATGGATACATAAAAGTGATTAAGATTGCTAAGTATTTTAATAAATACCCCCCCCCCCCCAAAAAAAAAAACAGGGATCCCTACGGAAAGATATGAAACTGTGTATGAGAAAATATTGAGTGCAGGCCAGCTGCCCAGCCAGATGCTGGTGGGAGTCGTGCCGGCATTCCCAGCCCTGAGCGTTGCGGAGAAACTGTCCAATCCCACAGACACATGGGCTTGAATCATGCAAACATCTTTTGGATCTGTGAACCCAAACACAAGCCCGTAATGAGCCTGGTGAGATGAAAAAAGCTCTCGTGGAATGTCATATGAGGCATGATTTGCTGTTGCAATTAAGTTTTATCATTCTGAAATTCACGTTTTACCAGATGAATTGACTTCTGTAGCATAAAAATCTTGAAAATCCACATAAAAGGAGATACAATGAGATGACCAGAGGGGCTTTTTGGAAGCACTTCACAGGGAGATGAGAAGAGAGAGGGAGAGGCATGCTGAGAGACAGACGGAGAGAGAGATGGAGAGATAGCAAGACAGAGAAAGAGCACAACACAAGGGATCTTCTGAGGAAGGGAGAGAGAAACAGAGAAAAGGATTAGGCTGATAGGAGCTTGGCATGACCGTGTGTCTGACGACGGCTCTATGCATATCTCGCTGTCTGCATCAAAGACACAGAAACAAAACACATACACATTCTGCCTCCAGCTACAAGCACCGCTGCAGCCTAATTAAGGCAGCGTTGAGCAATCAGTGGACTACCTCCTCTTTTTCGTGGTTGGGGGACTGGGGCTTTGCTGGCTGCTTGGAAAACGGCCCAAGAAAACTTATTATGCTTCTTCCCATTGGAGAAAAAAAAAAACTGACTGTGATTTAATAAACAATTTACTCAGGAGACATAACTCTGCCAAAGTAAAACCGCTGGACAGGATATCATTATCAGGAGAGCTGAATTTCATATTAAAATCCTTGTCAATTTGTGACAGAAGGCAAATAAGCTCCGTATCAAACCGTGTTTCACAGCATTCCCTTCCCAAATAAAAACGCAGAGATAGTGGTGAGGAATCCTATGCTATACATTGGTGCTTGTGAATTCAACAGAATAAAGAAGATTCTGGCAATCTATTATTGCCAGAATTGCCAGAAATGGAATGCATTTCGGTTAAATAAAAAAAGATAGCATTTTGAAAAATTTGGAAGACATTGGTCAGACTCTTCCAATTACTGTTAACTAAATATTAACTTGTAATTTGCTGCTTATTAATAGTTATTAGGGTAGTTTACTGTAGGTTAGGGGTGCGCTGATCCAATATTCGGTATCGGTATCGCTCCGATACCAGCTGGATTGGGGTATCGGTCAGATGAGGCCGATTCAAATCCGATATTGTGCGTATACTATTTTGTGTTATAATTAAGCCCCAGGAAAGGCACAAAAAATGCACCATAAAGTTTCCTTGCACTATATTCCAAGTGTTCTGAAGGTGTTACATCATTTTAAGTGAGGTATAGATGATTAAGTCGTTAAATTCAAGTTAAGGTAAACTCTTCTCTCTGTTGTAGCTGTCAGTCATCCTCCAATCAGCATTCAAACTGCCTGTCGCATTCTGTTACAGTCAAGACAACAAAATTCCAAGATGATTCACTGTTCATATTATCATACTTGATCTGTAGATAAAGATAGGTGGTTTTGTATGAAATAAAAAACAGAGATTATGTTTATTCGACTCTAACTGAGATGTTATTAGCTAACAGATAAGCAGTTTGTGCTAATGGCTACGACAGCAATGCTGTGAATGTGATATGTATTTCTCAGTTAAGAATGGTGCCTAAAACCAACCCTCCATAGCATATGAATACTCTAGTATTTATTGTTAGTGCTAAGGTAGGAAATGTTGGCATGTAACTACTCCAAGAACCCGTCATTGGGCTAACATTTCTGTTAAAAGAAATTTCCCGCATTCTTTCGAAACTGCATTACAGTCATGACAAAGAGACACACGTGCCATTCTGTGTTGCTACTTTGGAAATTAAACAAAATCCAATGTACAAAAATTAAATGAGCAAGCATTCATTAATTTTGACGTTTTATGCATAGTTGTTACCTAATAACGGGTGAACAGCTGCCACTCTGATGATGCAAATTTACTGTGGTAAAAGTCACAGTCAAACTAGCGGGGGCAGAGGAATGGGTAATTATAAAAATGGTGATAATGATGATAATAATACAATCGAATTTGGGTTCTGACAACATAATCAAACCAAGTGTGAAAAGTTGCATAGCAGGCAATAAAATAGGTGACAATAATTTTAATAATAACAAAATAAGTACACTATAAACGTATGTAGAAAGAGGGACCAGAGTAATATCTAGAAGCCAGAACATCATTGGCTTATTTGGACTCATTTGACCTGCTGGGCCAGTAAACAGTCACTCAGATTTTCATGGGAAAGCACCAGATGGGTAATTGGGTAATGCGTAATTCAACCAGACATACATCCTAGCATTATAACTTAGTTGTAATATTGTTAAATCCCAAGGTCTTTGATTCCTAAAGATAGCAGCTTTTGTTTTCATAATCATTATATGTGACTGGATGCGTTCACTGGTAATTTAAACATTATTTCAGGCCCACAACACAAGATGAATTAAACAAAGACAAAACAGAAGTCAGAAAATACCTGCTGGCCCAAAACTGGCTTTCCATCTGCCTACCTCTTGGACTCAATACTTGTACAGCCTGTGAGTTCCTGCTCCGAGAATCTCCCAGCTACGCTTCATTGGGGATAACCAAGCAAAAGTAATTCTGGCCTACTTTCCCTGCCTGGAGCTCAATGCTGTCAACACTAGAACAACAAAAAAGAGAGTGAAGGGGAAAAAAGAGCAAGAAAAAAATGACATGGAGGAAGAAAGAATTTCAATTTGCATGATTGCATGAGGATCTAAGGGAAGGATTGAGTTGGAGGAATGGGGGGGGGGGGGTAATCCGAATAGCATGGACTGACCACATAATTAGTTCTGTGGGTTTGAAAGTAAGGACCTTCCATCAAAATATTTGGAATAATTTGCTTAATCTTCGTTTAGCATGAGGCTAATACCTGGGCTCGCGCCATGAACATCTGGCCCTTTGACTGTGTCATGCGGAAGGTGCCAGGGCTACTTTGGAGATTTTGGTGTTTTAATGGAAACCAGTGACAGCGTGGGGTTCTGCCAAACCTCTGGGACATGTAGAAGCTGCCGTTCTTCTTAAAATAAGCGCATTAGTTAATGCCGCTTCCTGCGCAATCAGGTTTCCTGCGGTCTGAGCCAAAACCAGACTTGCGCCATGGAATACTTGCACGCCGTATACTCGTACTGACAGGATGAAAAATGATATCTTGACTATGTCAAGAAATTCTCAGATTATATATGAACAGTTAGGAAGATTTGCCTCTTTGCTCAATGGCCTATGGGGTCTTATGGTTTGAATTATTTCTGTTAGGTTGAACTACAAGCATGAACTTCTGCACTTGTTTCAAGTTCTGCACAAGGTGAAACTTCATTAGCATTATTAGACTGCATCTTTTTTATAATATTGGAGAAACAAAATAAGAATTTTTATATAAGCACTTCAGCTCGACAATTCTGAGCATATTCTTTCCAGCGGGCCAAGGATCTGACTTTAAAGAACCCATGAAATGGTTAGAAAAGTACAGTTTTCTTCTCTGTATGGACATATTTCCTATATTGCTATTCCTATATATGCACATTTCCATAGTTTGTTGTGTTTGTGAATGTTTGTTGTGATTAATATTGTGGCTGGTTGGTTTGGTTCATGGCATTTAACTCTAAAAGACTTTTATCAGCGAAAAAGAATATTGTGAAAAAAATGGGCTGACACTGTTGCAATCTATTTGAAACAGCATGTTTTTTTGTTGTTTTTATAGACTATATCTTTTAATATACATTACAAGATAAGATATGGCCCAGGTTCATTATATAAGTTTAAGATGTGTTTTTTAGCATGTTTAGTGTGCAAATGCATTCCAAAGTAAAAGTAATTTACACACACTGAAACCTTCACCAAGTTTTACATTGAAAACCAACAAACAACAAATAAAATTAGCAGCATTATGCAATTTATGTTTTCATAAACATTACAAACAAACAAACAAAAACCAAATAAATAAAAAAACTGGTTGGGTGACTTACAGCAAAACATGCTATCTACTAACATGTGCTACATGCTCAAATAATGTTAAATATATATATATATATATATATATATATATATATATATATATATATATATATAATTATTAGTCAAAATGATCAATTATAAGCATTTTTTTTTTTCAAAAGTTGGTCCAATTTTTGCAATTATCTAAGCAAAAACGGCAGACAAGCTGAGTGAAATGTAAATCTACTGTCTGCCAGTAGGTGGTGCTTATGGAACAGTCGAAAATAGAGGTGTTTCCTCAGCAACCTCTGTAAACAGAGCAGCACTGTTTATAAACACGGCATTATTACACATTACACAGAATCAAAATGAGAAGCAAATGTCACTTAAACTTTTCTGAAGATAGTCTACTCCACCTTATGCATTCATAGAGTTCATCCATCCATACATTGTTCTATATACTTTCTCTCAGAAACTGTCTTCCGTCATGTTTCATACAAAACGAGTTAAAAATGTACAAAAAGTGTGCACATGCCACAGACCCAAATGTGGCTCCTGTACAGGTCAAACAAGTAAAACTAAAGCAAAAAATAAATAAATAAATAAATAACTAATGCCCACTGTCCATAATGCAGACATTACATTTGTTTTTTGCATGTTTTGCTGCATGAGACTCTTACAAACTTTGTTTAATGCTAAGCAATATTTGCCACCAGTTTTTCAAATCATGATAATCACATATGGTTTTAATGATAATTATAATATGAAACAATAATACTAACTTTCATGAATTTTTATTATAGTTTAACATAAAACCAGTAACCAGATTCATCCCAAAATCCAATTCAAAGTCCACTCAAAAATCTCAGAGGCCAGGCTTGAATGGGAAGGATGCTTCTGACCACCATAAACCATGATTTGCTCCTTGCTTTTGCTAGTCAGAGCCAGATAACATTCTCATTCTAGAGAACATTTAATTGGATTGGACTTTTACACTGGCATATAAATGACCTCAAAACTACTAGATTTGGATTTTAACCCACAAGACTCCAAGTGTGCTTCCATGAAGTCTTGAAGTTCTTTTTTGGAAGTGTATCGAACATAAGAAATAACCCAATTATTCATGTTAAATGTAATAACAGTCTTGCCCTCTCCCTGCAATATGAATGATGAGAGACTGAATCACTGGGTCCACTGAGATCATTCAGAGATGTCATGTTTTGTTCATTAAGATGTGTCATGGAGGGGTGTCCTTGGTGAACTGAACCCCTTTGGCCAGTTTCTTCATTCAGCGACAGATATTGATTGAGCTGGGCAAAGAGGACAGCCAGACTTCCCTTGGGTCAGACCCAGCCGCCAAACATGAAAGGTGTGTCTCCCCACATGGGTCGTTTGTCTCAGGCATCTCTCTGGACGCCTCATTGGAGAGAGCAAGGATCTTCATCTCTCACCATCACAGATGACCCATCATTCATTTCAGTGTCATGTTAATGGTCTTGACTTGTCCATGGTAGTAGCACTGTGTGGGTCTAAATGATAGTGACTTTGAGAACAGTGGGGGGCGTCAATTTTTGTATGAAGGTGGTCACTGGTAAGACTGATAAGCTCTGTGCTTCACATCTCACAGTGATGTGGAGAAGCTATCCCAGAATGCATTACAACGTTCAGTACATTTATTAATTTAACAAATATTTTAATCCAAAGCGACTTTCAAATGAGGAATACAAAAGCAATTCATTTTGAAAGAGGCAACACTAGAAGTCATAGCAAATAAAATTTCAAACATTGCCCAGATTATGAGGAATATAAGAAATACAGAAGTCAGCAGGATGCAGTTAAGTGCTGACAACAGAGATGAGTTTTCAGCTGTTTCTTGAATTTTGTTTGGGATTTGGCTGTCTGGATAGGGTTATGAAGATCATTCAACCTCCAAGGAACGGTGAACGAAAAGGTTCTATAAAGTGATTAATAGCTAAAAGTCAGAGCAGCATTACAAAGTGTTGACTCAGAGGCTGTGAGGGTGCCATTTGGAGTCACTGTGAGTCAGGCCTGCTGTGTTGCTACCCGTGTAGAAGGTTCCAGTTTTTTGGAAGCTGCATTGTAAGTAGAAGACAGAACGGCAGCTTAGGTTTTGAAACAGAATCATACAGTTTTCTCATTTCTTGGCCTGCACTACATGACAATTAATATATGCAATTTTATATAAACATCTAAAAGGTTTCATCTAAACATTTATAACATTGTAAATCTATTTCCATGGCCAAAGTACATCCTATTTGTAAATGATGTACAAATATCTATCGCATTCATGGACCTCTTCAGTGTTTCTGAATTGGATTTATGTGTGTCTTGGCCAAGAATTTCTTAGGCCTGAGGGCGTGATCACATTTGGTAAGCACGTCAATGGCCTTGTATCACCTCATTGAGTTCATCTTTTGTTTAGATTCACTGTCCATAAGCAAAAAAGAGAAACTGCTAATTGAACATTGCATCAACTTGAACGGACATTAGGGGTTTTCATCTCCTCACCAATCAATTTTATATTATTTGGCCGAACAGGCCTATTTTGCATGCCAAAGTGGACTGTGGTCTAAAAGGAAGTATGGTTACAATATGGGATTTTGACTAAGATCAATGCGGTCAGGGTTTTACTGGTTAGCATGGCACAGTAAACCCCTTCTGGTGGATGCCATAATAACACTATTTTAAAAAGTCCATTGTCTATTGTCAGTAGTGCATGAATATATGACGCATCTCTACCAAGCAACCAACTCTCAAACCAAGGTGCTTCCTTTAGGTAAATACGACTTAAATGCATAGTTCACCTAAGAATGAAAATTACCCCATGATTTACTCACCCTCAAACCATCCTGGGTGTTTATGACTTTCTTCTTTCAGACAAATACAGTTTGAGTTGTACTGAAAAAATGTCTTGGATCTTCCAGCTTTATAATGGCAGTGAATGGGGGTTTGAATTTTGCAGTCCAGGAAAGCACATCCATCCATCATACAAAAGTGCTCCACGTGGTTTTGAAAGGTTAATAAAGGCAGCAATGAAGCAATGCATTTATGTAGGAAAAATATCCATATTTAAAACTATATAAACTGCAATATCCAGCTTATTCTAACTGTTATATCAGCGTCCATTAGAGATTGGCATTCCAGCGGATGTCGTAGGCATAGCAGAAGCCTGGTGAGAACTAACGAATGTGGAAGCGCAGAGGAGAGAGCAAAACAAAACACTGGTTATATAAATTAGCTGTACAAAATGTGGGTTTGTACAGAAAAATGTTGGAGGATTTCAAAATAAGCCAAGAGGAGTCTGGTTTTCCAATATTCTCACCGGAGCTTACGCAATGCCTGCGTCATACGTCATCTGCTGAAATGCCACTCTCTCGTGAACCGCGCACAATACAATAGTTAGTGGAAGCTAGAGATTTCAGTTTATAAAGTTGTAAATATGGATATTTTTCTTACACAAAGACATCACTTTGCTTCAGAAGGCCTTTATTAGCCACCCCATCGCCATGTGGAGAACTTTTTATGATGGATGCACTTTATTGGAAAATCTCAACACCCATTCACTGCCATTATAAAGCTTGGAAGAGCAAGGATATTTTTAATATGACTCTGATTGTAATTGTCTGAAAGAAGAAAGTTACCAAGTCACCTAGGGTTATCTAGGATTTATCAGTAAATCATGGAGTAATTTTCATGTTTGGGTGAACTGTCCCTTTAAATCATTTTTTTTTTTCTATATTATATTGATGTGAGCTCTTAAACGTGTGAAATTGACTTATATTTGTCCCTGTCTGGCCTGTTTGACATGATAGCCACAATGAATGGCTTGAGACTGTGTGCCATGTGGCAGCTGATCAACAGCCATTGAGATGAATGGGAATGCAATGGGGAGATTTCTCCAGGTATTACAGACCTTCTAAGAACTGTGAAGGAGGGCTACTGAAATTCAGTGCAAGAAAATAAAATGCTGGTTGTATCCCAAGACTGTGAGCCTACGATATGGGAATAAGTGTGGCTCAGTGGTGATCAAATCCATGGTCTCCATTCAAACGCTCTTGAACATCTATATACTGTTATTTTAGTGTATAATGAAATGAAAACTTGCTGCCATGGTTGTTTTTTGATATCATGAGTAGAACGTGGGCTGTCTTCACATGTAACTGATCTGCTCTTCTTGCCGCTTAAGCACACCGTGCTTTTCAGCATGTGGTGGAGAAAGCAGGATCTTATTAGAAAGAGTAGCATTGGTTTTCAGAAGTGTAGGTGGACTCCCACGGTCCATCACATTCAAAGAAGCAGCTCGGATTTGAAGGAGCAATAACGCTTTTTTAAAGCCTCATACATTACATATGCAGGGGAAGATGCTTGGCTTTTATTAGGCCATTAACGACCGCTCTGGCAATATACACCAGCAGCAGAGAAATGGAGAGATTTCATCAGGCAATTCTATGACAGGATGGTTTAAATACAGAATACGGTTCATCTAAAATGTATAATATTGACCCGATGAAAAGTGCTTTTTGTCCCAGAATCCTCAGAGATTCACCCCACACAATGCTATTGTACATCCGGATAATAGAGGCCACGTAATCACGAAATTACACGAGACGGAGAAGTAATTATCGTTTTCTACATCTGCAGATTCTTCAGGGGTGTGACACAGCAACCTTTCACAAGGAGAATGTTTCTCGCTTGCATTGTACATGGGAAAGAAAGGCTCCCCTTGCATAATTGATTCAATGAGACTTCTTTGGCCTATAAAAATATGAATATTAATACTCGCAAAGACTTGTTTGTAAAACAATGAGTATTCTAAAGACTCAGAGGGGAAATCTGGCCTCCGTGGTTCACCCCATTTATGTGAAGGACAAAGGCAGTCACATCGTGCTCCTTCCTTTGTGGAGATAGAGAGGCTCAGGGGAAGTTCCCTGAGGCGTCCCTCAATCTTCCAGACAGGAAATCATCCCAAAAAGCATGTCCCCATGGCGATTCCCATGAAGCTTGAAGACTATTGGCCAGTTATATATTCAGCCCCAGTCAACCACGTCAGGCCAAAATATGAGAAGAAAAGACAAGGGGGACACCACCATTTCACATAATAATCAAACTGTGCCCTACATAACAGTGAGACGCTCTTGTTGACATAGAGGTGCTTGACCTATGGTCAGGCTCTGCCATAGAAAATTCATACCAGATCCTTTCATTACAGCATAAATATGAGCCTCCATATTACAGTAATTTCTGCTACTAGTGACAAATCAAACTAAATATACTGACATATCAGACAAGAAAATGCAATTTCTCTGATAACTTCCTGATTGGCCCGGTACAATTAACATTTTCAGTGTCATACTCAAGCTACTTAAACACACTGCACTTGAACACACTGCAAGAACTACATTAACGGCCAACAAGCATGTACTTTCTGCCAAGTAACTCTCCAAGCCAGTAGGTGGCGGTAGTATATATTCATCATTCAAAAAAATTAAACCCAAACAGAACTGTAGACATAAAAATCATAAGTAAAACAGAACTTGCTTACAATTTTAATCTTGCTCATCATTACACAGCTTTCGAATGTGTTTGCTTTATTTAATTGGTCATTTGCCTTTTTCGTCGTTAACATTTCTTACTGTGCACTGGTTTCCTAAGTTGAACAGCCTAATCATGTTCAATCAGCCAATAAGTCATCAAAGAGGGTTTAACTTGTGCCAATAATGAGGAAAACATACTGCAATGAGTAGAACAATGATCAGGGATGGCCAAACACTGGTTGACGTTGGCTTGGTGTGCGATGGCCTTAAAAGACCCTTTAAAATTAGATCTTTAAAAATTGAGAAAAAGTCAGTAATGGTGACCAATTACAAGATCTAGAAATCTGGTGGTATAGTCGTCTCGCATTGGCTGCGTCCAGACTAAAAAGCTGTGCTTGCTTACCATTTTGAATTACCATCAGTTATGCTGATAACTTCCTTCATTTTAAGTGACTCATGTTAAGAAAACATCATTGTATTGAAATGCTTGGGTAAGATCATGTAACATTAGAGCAACCTACTGTTTTGATGCTCATTAAATCACTTTGCTTAAATTCATGTGCACCAATTCATTCACTAAACTGAACATCCAATCAAAGTTCTCACTCTTGCTATTGACCCCAACACTGATTCAACATGCTGAATTGTGCAGACTGCCGATGATATGTGAAACAGACCAAAAAAACAAATAGCCTGACAGATGCGTTATGACGCCTCAACATTGGCCAAAAGCCTACTATCAGCTTGGAGTGTCCTGGCCTTAAGATATATACTGCATACTTGCACTTATACATGCATAAAAATAAAGCTAAAACCTTGATTATGATTTATAAAAAAGAGAGAGTCCACGACATGTTGTGCGTCAGCTACTGGTTTACATTACGAAGGGAAGTCAACATATGAATGGCATAATTGTCTGTAGAGATACAAGAAAGTATTTTAATGTCGAAAAATTACACATGCAACCTTTAAAATTCACTGCTTTTTCCCAGACTTTTACAACCAGCCATAAAGTATGGTTTTATGTACTTTCCAACAGCTCCAGATCAACATACACGAATGCAAATGAGAGAGAACGAGCGGGGAATGTAGATCACAACCGTCGTGTGCATGCGTGTGTGCGTCACAGGAGAGATGGAGGCTGGAGTACTAATCACTGGAACGCGTACAGTTAACAGCCTGAGATCCTTCAGGAATGACCCATCTGAAAACTCCATTACCCAGCTGGCTCGCTGCTCCACCAGGAGCCTGTAGGGAGTAGA
Source organism: Carassius auratus (assembly GCF_003368295.1). Taxonomy (NCBI): domain Eukaryota; kingdom Metazoa; phylum Chordata; class Actinopteri; order Cypriniformes; family Cyprinidae; genus Carassius; species Carassius auratus. The sequence continues at coordinate 17,927,484 of NC_039280.1, read as the reverse complement.
TGTTGTTTTAGCACTGACTATAAATGTAGAGCTGGGTGGCTCAAAAATGCTTCTGTGATCCAGGCATCTATTTCAAAAGTCCAGCATTACGGCTTTGATCCGGCAGCTAGTATGAGATCTGAGCGCACGCCTGCAGGTGCACCGCATAGATCTGTGAAATCAGAAGAGAAGCAGGAGGGGCACACTTTCACAGTCCACAGATCCAAAAAAAGGCAAGTGCTCTCGTATTTCCCTGCCATCTTCCTCCAGCGCAATCAGAATCCTTTAAGAGCAGTGCATCATATATTTACTGAAGTGGACGAAGATGCCTTACCTGGAGGCCTCCGGTGGAGCAGGCAGGAGTTAAATATTAATTGTGAGTGATTCATCGCCTGAAGCCCGGACAGGCCTGCAGCTCATCTCCAGCTGTTGGTTGGCCCTGGTCTCCTTCCAGGCCTGGCAGCCGTAGTTTGGCTCGGGCAGCAGAAGCCACACATCAGGGTGTCAGTTGGAGCCAGCAGACTGTGTCACCCACGCTGGGGAGGCAATGAGGCTCGGAAGACTCCGCCACATGTGCGGGGGATCCAAGGGCTAATGCTGGGACCGGAACAACTTTAGATCGAGCGGGTGAATCTCAACAGAACTGTCAAGAACTTGTTTAAGTCATGTTTCAAAGCAGAAAGCATATGGATATACAGTATTTTTGGAATTGCCAGCATTCTCATTACAGATTCTCATTACTGCAATGCCGCATTTATTAATTTTTTTACTGTCTTTTTTTTTTGTTCTTGAAAATGTAAACATTAGGGATATGTGTAATCGGATAATTGACGATACCTAAGAAAAGAGAAAGAAAATGGAAATACCTTGTGTTGGGAAGCCCTTTTTTGTCTATGTATTTATTTGAATGCATATGACTGTTAGTTTCTAAGTTTAAAGTTCATAAGATCCCTTTGGTATTTACTTGTTTTTAATTACTATATATATATATATATATATATATATATATATATATATATATATATATATATATAGTGTGTGTGTGTGTGTGTGTGTGTGTGTGTGTGTGTGTATATATCTAAATATATATATATATATATAATTTTTTTTAATCATTACAGCAAAACAGTCTTTTTTACTGGATTATTGTAAAGCAAAAAAATCTAAATTAAATATTTAAAGAAAGAAAAATAAAATTTACGCTATACTTACAATAAATAAATAAAAAACATCAAGGGTAAAAAAAATATTGGCATAAATGTTTTTTTTTTTTTTTTTTTGGTTGTTGTGTATGTGATAGCAGGAGTCTAACACCAATAAAATATTCTAAATATATCATTACTGCAATATATCCGGGTTTTTTCAATCTACAGTAACATTTAAATAATATTACACAATATTTTATATATTTATGATAATAGAATAGAATATATACATAATGATAATAATACAAACATTTAAAAATAAAAAAGACACTTTTTATTTTACTACAAATTTTAAATATGTGTAAATATCCATTACTATAATGAGCCAGGTTTTTTTTTTTTTTTTTGTCTCTATGCATTAAGGTAATGAGTATTTAGGGAAAAAATGGCTTGCGCTTTATTTTATACCACGTGCACTTAACTATACTAACATTGTACTTACATTGTAAGAAAGTACTGGATAATATAAGGTAACTTTATGAGTTAAGGTTAGATAAAGGGTAGGTCACACACGGAACAGGACTGTAAAATAGCATGCTACTGACAAAATGTGTGAAATATTTGACTCTAAAATTAAACTTCCTTTTTGCTTTTTTTTTATTTATTTTTTTTATTAGAAAATATTAAAATCCCAGTATTTCTTATTACTTTCTTTTGATTGTGGGATAATGTGACCCATGTAACACCATCTGTGCTAAGATAACATTGTTTTTAGGACAATTCAGTGTTAAGACCACCACATATTAAACATCCTGACATGGTTTTAATCACAAACACTTCAAGTCCTAAGTTCATGTCATACGTGTCTGATGCAGCTCGTATGACTGGATCTGAGGCCGGAATGAATAAGTGATCGTATAGCGCAGCCCCTGAGGGTGAACACCGAGTCTTGTTGGGTCACGTGACGTGCAGGATGGATCTGTGACAGAGGGAGCAGCCAGACGGTAAGCCCACAGCTGTTCCTTTGGCCTGGACTCAAGACTTAATGTAGCTTGCCCGATTCTTCAGCTTGGAGAGCCGTATAGCAGAAAGACTGGATACGAAGAGAATGATAGTACACCAAACTGTTTTGCGGCACAAAATACTTTACAGAGCAAGAGACAATAATATCAAGTCATTTGAAAAGCTATTCTGTCCTAAGTAACTGTTCTTCAAATGTCAGTCTACTACAGAGTTATGCAGGCAATCGTGTTGCCTTCCTGATTTAATTAAACAGTCAAGGAGCTCTGACTGACTCAGTTCTGATAGTTATTCGTACAATAAAAAAAAAAAAAAATTGTGAACACTTAAAATCTATACAGAATATATATATATATATATAAGGGGTAGGTTAGGGTTAGGGTTGTGTTAGGGAATAAAAATATAGTTTGGTCAGTATAAAAGTAATAGAATTAAATGGAAAGTCCCGACAATGCACAGAAACAAATGTGTGTGTGTGTGTGTGGGCATGTTTTTGTGACATACTGTATCAGGACACAACTCTGTATAATGACATGGGTATGACACAGGTATTACAAGGAGAGGGTGACTTATGAGGACATAACCCATGTGCCCATTTTTCAAAACACTTATAAATCACACAGAATGAGTTTTTTTGAGAAAGTAAAAATGCTCAAAGTTTCCTGTGAGGGTTAGGTGTAGGGTTGGTGAATGGCGATAGAATATACAGTTTCTACATTATAAAAACCATTACGCCTATGGGATGTCCCCACTTTTCACAAAAACAAACCTGTGTGTGTGTGTGTTTGTGTGTGTGTGTGTGTGTGTGTGTGTGTGTGTGTGTGCTTGCGTGCGTGTGTATCTATATATTCTACTTGCATTAAAAATCATATATATATATATATATATATATATATATGTATATATATATACATATATAAGATTCAATGAGAAAAGGAATAATTGTGAAAATGTATTAAGACCATTATTAATCACCCTTTTTATCATTTTCATAATATTAATTGCCATTATATTCAATTTGATGATAATTCTTTCATTATTAAATGGTGTGGTGAATCAGTAATTAATAAATTATTTCAATATACAAGAAGTAGACCTTTGATCACTATAAGATATATTTATCATAAAAAACTGAGTGTTAATTGCTGAGTGATTGCTTTAATCATGATTCATTTAAAACAGTTCAATGTTGCTATAGAGTTATCTTAAACCTTAATGTGCTTCAAATGCAATGCAATTTGTTTCAATAATGTTGAAAATATTTTCACGATTAATTAATACATTCCATTAAACTAAAAATTCTTTCTCAGAACCAGATCAATGCATTCCAGCCGTCTACCACATAACGTTTAAACTAACCCCATAAAGCCGAGAGGAAAGACATTTGCAGCCTGACAGTCCCATTCACAGGAGCAAAATGACACACTTACTGAAGGCCAAACCTCTCTAACACCTTTCTCCGCCTCGTCCGGCCAGCTCACTCTTACCTCCCGCCAGCCTGAGATGGAGAGAGAAGGGAAAATATAATACAGCATCTTACATTATCAAAAAAAAGAAGAAGGAAAAAAAGAGCCAGGTCATGAATAATTGAGGAGATCACTTTCGTCTGAGAGCGGAGTGAGAGTGCTCTCCTTGGCTTGTACCTCTCCACACTGTCTGGAGGCTAATTCACTGGGGATTGTAATTTATGGACAATTGAAGCAGCAGAAACATCTCTTGGAAGGCGACTGGGGGATCCATAGCAACAATCCTTCTGGGGCATATTAATCCCCTGCTTTATGTAGTGCTAAGTGTACAATAGTAATCAGTAGTGGAGCACAGGCCGCTGATCATTAAGGGAAAAAGCTATATAAAGAATTCATAATGGGATTAGCCTGCGGCGAGCAGAGTGCGAGAATGAGGGAGAGAGAGAGGGAGAGAATGGACCAAATTAAATCACCCATCAAATTGCACCAAGGAATTTTAATTTACAGGTTAATGTCGAATTGTGTAACTAATCACAGCTAACATTTTCAGTGAACCAATGAAAAAAAAAAATGTCGGCATTTTACTAGCTTCCACCAGAGAAGAGCACATTGTAATGAGGGGAAGCTCTCGTTCTGCAGGTCGTCTGTTCAGAGGCCCATCGACTGTCCATCCTCGTGTTTGCTGGTGCTTCAGTGATCATACAATGAAAAATCATTTCCTGCTAAAAATATGCTCGCTGGAGCCGAGACTTTTTCAAGTACCTTTAAATAATGCAGCTATGCAGAAAGAACAGAAATGAACTTGAAGACGTGTTTATGTTAAGTCACTGTGAATGTTTGCTATTCGGTTCTGAGTAGTATGGCTGGTTACTTACTAGTCGAAGGGTCAGTGAGAGGATGTTCTGTTAATAACAAATTAAAATAAAAATGCAATTCTTACATGTCTTGTATGATGAATATGTTTGTAATTTCTGAATTCATTTTTATAAATTTTTTTTGGTGGGGAATATAGTAAATATATATATATATATATATATATATATATATATATATATATATATATATATATATATATATATATATATATATATATATATATATATATACAGAGCTAGAAAAAATAACAAAAAAATAGCATAAAATAAAATAGTTATTTAAAAGATGCATGATCTGGCATAAAGTTTACTGTTAAAATTATTATTATTATTTATGTTGTTGTTATTATTATTAATATTTTAATAAAACTACTTCGCAATAGATAGATAGATAGATAGATAGATAGATAGATAAAAAAAACAGTCAAAATTAGCACAGGTAATTGTAGCAATAACCAACAATACTGTACATTGTACTGTATGAGTAAAAAATATCCATTTTTCTATGTTTTTTTTAAGAAATATTGGTTTAGTATTTGAAAATAATAAAAAAAACTAATAATAAGTATAATAATTATCATTATTATAAAAGAAATGTGAATTTTTTTCCCTTATCTCCCATATTTCCCTCATCAAACCAAGATGGCGGTGTGTGCATACGCGGTGGCTTCTCTCTCTCCCTACAGAACGCTGTTTTCATGTTTTTTTATCTTGTGAGTTGCAGTGTTTTTGTGCGTATTCGTCGCGTCTATCTGTCTCTAAGCTCACATACAGTATTGTAGGTTGTATTTTATTTTATTTTTTAACTGTATTTATCTGTATTATGTCTACTGATAGTGTTACGTGTTTACTGTATGCACCAAGGGTCTGAGAGTAATGCAATTTAATTTCTCTGTATGTCTGTCCTGTACATCTGGCAGAATTGACAATAAAGCAGACTTTGACTTTGACTTATCTTTATCGCAGAACCTATCTGCCCACATTTTTTAAAATTGATTGTATTCAGCATTTCAGTCTCTGCTGTTCAAGTTGCTGGAAATTGCTCATTCTCATTGAAAATGAAAGGTTTCATATCATTTTGTTGCTGCAAATTGCTTCCAGTGTGAACACTCCTTTAAACTGCCAACAGAGAGGCTCACATTAGCAAGCCCTAATAATAAAAATAAGAAATCCAAATGGGTTTAAAATTGTGGGGCCGTGTGATTTCACTCTCAAATCTATTTCAAACAGCAGACAAAAGCGCTAACATGTGGAATGAGATGAGCGGCTCATAAAAAGCAGTCTGTTCTGTAGCCTGGGCCGCTTCTTCAGTCGCAATACTGCATTTACAATCAGCTTAATTACCCCCTACCCCTCTCATCCCCCCTGACATATTCATCTGAGAGAATTTGGCAATGCAATGAAGAGAGAGAGAGGAGAATATGGGAAGAGAGGAATGGATCCAAACACAAAAACATTGCACCCTTCAGCAGCCCTGCAATAACTTTAGTCAACCATTTCCAATTATAATTATATTTTCATCCCTCCCTCAGCCAGAGGAGCTCTTTATCACCGCGGCAGGCAGAGAATTACTTTATTACAGCTACACCTCGTTAGGCTGAGTGCTCCTAATGAAGCAGCCCTGTGATCAGACAGGAATCATGCTGGAGGAAGCCTGCATCATTAGGCCAGCCTTTAATTACTATGATCTATGTCTGCCCGCTGCTCTGCTATCACCTTCGCTTTTAATGTGACCCCAGCACAAACTGCAAGTGGTGTACAGAAGCCACACGCACTCAATAAATGACCACTCGTACATCTCACAGACGAATGCAATCCTCACCGGCTATAGGGAATGTGGCACTAGTCTGGGTGCTGGGTTGGTATATATTACTGATTAATGGTTGAATTGTGATATAAACTGGTAGAGATGTGTATTTTGTGGTATATTTGCATGGCTGTGTCATTAACCGTTTTCAAGCAGAGTTCAGTTTTACTGGTGCCAAAGAACAAAAGCATAAAACGAATTAGCAATCACTGGTGTGTGCTTTTTGAAATGTGAACGTGTAGACAACATTTATAACACTTTACTTTGTATTATACATTTACGTTTAGTCGTCTAGCAGATACTTTTATCTAAAGCGACTTACTAATGACTTACAAATTACCTTTGCGTCAAATTACAAACTAGTTAACGTTATTGTGAGGGTGCTTCTAATGCAGTGATGGTAAATTTGAAATATTTTTCTCTTCTGACTGCTGTTATCAATCTCTCACATTTCCCCCCTCTTTTTGAAAGCTGTGAAAACATTATTGTGGCATTTTTCTTTTGCTCTTTGAACAAATGGGAATGTATAAAAATATATTTGATGTAGGCCCCATTCACTGCCATAGACGTTTATGATGACTTCCGCTGCTGAGAAAACCGGAAATGTGAGAAAAAAAATAAATAATCAATTATACGGTAACTTTGTACGAGGCTCATCCAATCAGAATTTAGTGTCAGAAGTCTCACATTATAATACTTCAGCTCAAGTTTAAGACTATGTGAAGTTGTCTATCATTTATCATTCCTTTTATTTTTAGACTATCATTTATTTTTAGAGAAAATCTGGTTGCGCTTTATTTTACAGTACGTGTACTAAAATGTACTTATAGTGTACTTACAGTGTATTTATCTAAGAAAGTTCTGGTAATACAAGGTAACTACATGGGGTAGGGTTAGGTTTAGGGGTAGGTTCAGGGTTAGTACCTAGTTATTACATAGTTATTGTAATTATTATAATAAGTACATAGTATGTACATGAGGAACAGGACTGTAAAATAAAGTGCTACCGAAAATCTTATCATTTGGTTTGTGTCCAATTTCTAAAATTTCACCCCACACAAGATGACATCCCCATTCAATTGTTTTGCTGAAAGTTGGGGATCTTTAATAACCAGTCCTACTAAGAATCCAAAATCAGTAACAACAATAATAATATACATATATCATTTATTTGATTTCCTATAAGATAAGATTAATCTGAATTTACTTGCTTCAAAAAACAGTATTACAATTAAGTACAGCTATATTGTGAAATATTTGTGCAGTTCAAAAAAAAATATTTTAATACCTTTTTAGGTTTTTTTAACACAAAATATTTAAACATGCAAATTATTTATTTGCAAACTGAATTTTCCAGCTGAAAATAGTTGTGCTGTTTAATATTATATTAATATGAATAACGTGTGTGTGTGTGTGTGTGTGTGTGGGTGTGGGTGTGTGTGTGTGTGTGTGTGTGCGTGTGTGTGTGTGTGTGTGTGTATGTGTGTGTGTTTTGTGTGCGTGCAAATATGTTGTACTGTTACAAATGTCTTTACTTTCAGTTTTATTCAATATAATGAAACCTTATCAAATAAAAGTATAGATTTTTTACAGATATATAATTACATACAGTGTTTGTATTATAGTTAGTATATAGTCAATAAAATAGTGCATGTATTATAGTCAGTTTAACGATTTTTACCAATAATATAAACAGTAAAACAACTAGAAAGACATATCAGATAGATACTTTTTACTGAAAGTTAAAAGCAACCACTAGTCATTTGTAGACTATGTTAATTGAAAGGCCATCTTTTTCTTTCAGGACCATTAACTGCGAGCTAAAGATTAGTTCTTACTGAGCAAGTTTGCTGCGCTGTCACTGCATCCAGTTTTACGGGACATCTTCATCTGCTAATTACATTATATAATATTTCCCTTGTTTTAGTTTTCTCAAAGCACGGGAAAACACATGAGAAAAACACTCTGGTTCAGGAGGTTTAGAAAGCACTGGCAGAAACACTGCTGAGTGGACCTCAACAGAACGAACCGCACTTTGATATGCAAAAGAAACATTTGCAAGTAGGCAGGTATAGCTCATTATTAAATCACACAAATGGGACGTGAGATTGGGGTGGCTTTTACTTAATGACTTCTAAAAGGCTCCTGTGAAGAAGAAAAAAATACCTGCATTTGCGAGCAGAGCTCTGTAGCAGCACTCCGAACACCTGAATTAAATATGAAATATTGAACAAGATGGAGGTAGAATTCTGGGTTTATTATTTAGGCCAGCGGGGACTAATTGCGTTAATGCAATACGAGAGTTGATCTGAAGTTTCCACTGCTCTGAGCCCAACACGCGCCAAGTAGAGAGCCACTTTTAAGCCACCTGGGCCGCGCATTAGCTGAAATGGCCCTGTACATTAAAGGTAGACATTAATTACTTTTTAATTTGTGGAGAAGCTTCTCTAAGTCATACATTTTTAAAGGCAGGCTCTTTACCTGGGCAGAGGGTTTTACAGCATGCGTGTACATTCACAACTAAAGCTGTGTTTGGGAGATAAAGTGGGAAGTGATTTATGATTCTGAAATAAGAGGCAGAGCAAGCTCTCTGTCACTGTACATCATGTAACGGACCATTTTATATAAAGCAGTTGTACTAAGTCAAGCAATCAAAGTAACATACTCTGAGAACTCAGTTACAGTACCTGCATACGCTGCAGATAGTTAGACTCTCACTTTTGGCCCAGCTGTAGGACTGCACTATGAACTGAAATAAAACTGAAATCACAATACGGATTAATATGATTTTCAAATCGCAAAGGCGGTGATTTAATTAAACAAATATTTATGCACTGTGTGTTTCAGAATGAAACGCATCGATGTTTTTTATTTACATGTGTTTTTATTTACATGTGTCTCAGAGCAGCTCAGTTCGCAGTAAATGCTGCTCCACAAAAACTGCATCGCCGCATCTGCAGTTTGGGTTACTTTAACATGCAGACGAACAAACAAACAAAGCAAGGAAATAAAGAAATAAAGTTTCATGATTTAAAGTTTGAAAATTAAGACAAATAATAATGTAGTATTTTCAATTTTTTTATTTTTTTTCATTATTTACTATTGTTTTGTTCTGAAATTTAAAAAAAAAACAATTGTTACAGTTAAATATTATATTTTATATTATATTTTTGTTATATTTTTAGATTGTTAGTAGTAGTAGTAGCAGTAGAAGTATTATTATTATTATTATTATTATTATTATTATTATTATTGTGTGTGTGTGCGTGCGTGTGTGTGCTCTTGTCTTTGTGACATATCAGGACTCAACTCTGTATAATGACATGGGTATGACACAGGTATTACAAGGAAAGGGTGACTTATGAGGACATAACCCATGTCCCCATTTTTTTTTTTTGAGAAAGTAAAAATGCACAAAGTTTCCTGTGAGGGTTAGGGTTAGGTGTAGGGTTGGTGAAGGAAGATAGAATATACAGTTTGTACAGTATAAAAACCATTATGCCTGTGCGATGTCCCCACTTTTCTCAAAAAACAAACATGTGTGTGTGTGTGTGTGTGTGTGTTCATCTTGCCTAACTTCACTATACAGCACAGCCTGTCATAACTTATTGCTTACATACATACACGCTCCCATAATAAAAAAAGATGTTTATTCTAACCACCATGATTAAACAGAGAATGGTACAGATGAAAACATACAATACATTTTAAAATGGATTCTTACCCAATATTTGTGTGCATGCTCTGTTTTTGTACACTCCAAACAGGTCACGTTTTAGTTCATTTCAGCTAATGCCTAGGCAGTAGTGGACACAGCATGGCAGCATAGTAGGCCTTGGAACAGAGCCTCAGTGTATAGCTCTGTAATGTAATGCTAGAAATATCGTTAGTTTTAGTTTCAAGGAGTGGCATGTTAAAACTGCATAACAAAAACCCCACAGTAGTTATCCAAACTGCGGTGCCTGAATTAAAACCCTTGTAAAACGGTGATTTAACTTTAGTTCAGAAGAACCAAAGAGTCTTTCTTCTCAAAGCGCTGGAATCAGAGAGGCTGAGATATATCAACAAAGAGCTGCAATTCATCAGAAGTGCTCCAGTGAATGTGCCTCGACTGGACGAGTGAGACGACAGAGTTATGAAGACATAAAAAATATGTGCAGCCATTTCAATGCAAATGCTGCTCCACTACAGAAATAAGAGCGTTCTGTAGCTGTTATTTACGGATACAGGAACCTCCCATGACAGCGTGAAAGGATTCACTCACACTGCATCAGTTCAAAGACACACACACACAATCCAGTCTGAAACAAAAGTGAAAGGACATTCATTTAACAATGAGTACACCATACTGTGTCTCAGGCGCCAGGCCAAAGCTTTTTGTTCCTTTGCCCACTTGGTTTCATCAATCAGTGCACTATTTTCAGAGCCAGTGGCATCAGTGCTTTCTGCCAGTATCGGCTCTTGACTGCTCATTCCTCCAGTGCAAAGATCCGTCGTCACAACGCTAACAAAATACAAGGCATCAAACTAGTCAAACTGCTAAGTGTGTCTGTAATTTAGACATATAGAAGACTATCTGTGCTTTTGTTGCAATCCTTAAGACTATAAAATCGATTAAGTTATTTTGCATATGCTAAAGAAATATACTGCAAAAGTGGAGGAATGTTTTATTGTGATTAACAGTACATTTCATGTATTATAATCACTGTTGAACAATAAATGTTATTCTTTTTTTATTATTATCATTTGGTTTTAAATCATATTGCTGCCATTTAAAAGTGTGAATCTTCTTGAAACAACAATTAGTAGTAGTAGTAGTAATTGATCATTGATCATTGATCATTATTGGTACTATAACTAAAAATCAATCAATCAGTTGTGCTATATGATATTGCTGTGAAAACAAACCACTTAAACAGTTAAATATTACAATTGGTTGTATTTGTGTGTTGTGTGTAATGAATCCCTGAATTCACTGTGAATTCTTGAAACAAATCCCCAATCTTAAGTATTAACATCTTGGGGCATAACTGGTCACACTACAAATCCATTTATGCAGGTTTTTAAGGAGAGATGTGCTAGTACTTTTTTAAATGACCACACGTACAATGTTTGTCCTGCAGAAAACAGAACACCCTGGAAAGCCCTCGGGACAACTGCATGACATCACCCTGCTATCATGATGCCACAACTCACACACGTCCTCCGAACATGTACAAATCTAGTTTTGCGTGTGTGTTTTGGTGGTTTTGAGGTGTTGAAGTTGTGGCCAGGCGGACGCAGGGATTGGTGGAGCTGTTTCCCAGGCTCTGAATCCTCTGACGCAGGGCCGCTCCGCTCATTTGCATGTCGATGGCGGGCAGATTAGCGACATTCCGCTGCACACAAAAAAGCCAGCCACAGCGACACACACTAAAGCACAAAATCTCAGCCGATTTCACTCTCGCTCCCTTCAGCTTCCCCAGTCAATGCATTCCCCAGCCGCAGCCTATTGACAGCGAGCTTCTGGAACAATACCGAGATGCAATGTAGGATCAATCCTGCTGTTTGCTCCTTCTCCCCAGAGCGAACAAAGACTGCAAAGAAAGGGCCGAACCCCACCATTAAAAAAAGGTGGGGAGAGCGGGGAGGCGTTCGGCAGAGCAGAAGCGGGGGGTGATGGGTAAGCATTAGGGAAAATGGGCTTGACGGGCAGCTGGAAAGAGTAAGCTCATTTAGAAAATCGACATCCCCAGCTGAGATAAAACCAATGATGATTTGTACTGTATCTTCAGGGGATAAAAGCACTTCTATAGGATTTCATAGCACCCAGCATGAAAGAGGTGGCTGGGGGAAGAGAGCGCTACATTTCCCTGTGAACGAGAGGCCTTGAATTCCCATAATAAGTGGGAGAGTTACACACTGGTGCTGAGAGAGGCTGCTCTGCTCGGTTGGCTCCCTGCTTGACTCCGCCATATCAGAGCACTTTCAACTCGCTGTGCCACTTGAATTCATACGGTTTTACAGGACACCGCGCCATCCCGAGGATGACCGACCGACTGCCTCGGCCTGCAGTCCAAAAACAATCGGGGAAAAGACTTCACAGGAATCCTTATGAAATATTAAGCAGTGATAATGAGTGTCAAATTTAATGCAGAATAACACGGCCGATGAATAAAGTGATCTTTTATAAAAGCAGATTTTTCTAGCTCTGAAATCGAAATGGACAAGCCACATTTCCAATCATTCAAAATTCAGTTAGGTTTATTTATTTGAGTCAGATTAAACATTTTCTTAAATTAAATTAAAGTTAATTTCTGTGATCCTATCCGTTGCCATAAATTGAACAAAACTTGATTCAACTATTTATATATTTTATAATTGGTGCATTTAAATGAAAATTAAAAAAAAAAGAAATACAGAAAGCATGTTTTGATTTGTTTTAACTACATTTTCACTCCCGTTTAACGTTCTGTTTGGTTGACACTGTTGAATAAGTAAATATTTCAACAAATAAATTAGTAAATAATTACGTAAATCAGTGAGTACATAAGCCAGCAAGTGCTTTTAAGTAAATAAATAAATCCATGTATTTTCATGTCAGTTTTATTCCTTGAGTTTAATATTTTGCAACAATTGTTGTTTGGTTGAAACTGTTATTTAGTAAGTAAACAAGTAAATAAATATGTCAAGAAGTACATAAATAAACATAAATAAATAAGTAAGTAAATAAGTTGCTAAAGTAAAATGTACTTTACAGGTGCAGGAGGGACTTCGAGTAGAACTTCGCAGAAGAGAGCTCGGTTCAGTGTCGCTGTCTGTTATACGCGTCTCTCTCTCTCTTTCCGCATCGAACACAGCGTGAGTGACTAGTTACTCTGTTCAGCTTTCCCGTGTCCGGTGTTTGGATGCTTTAATGTTTAAATCAACAAGTGGTACGTCTTAACAACACTTGGAAAAGATTAGCTTTCGTGACGATGCGCAGCAGTGGCCCGTCAACTGTCCTGAGCATCTTTTTAGGATGGCCTCAACCAGTCGGTTATATAAAATATCAAGGTGAAAGTCATCATAGCTTGCTTAGTATAGACCCAGCTCCCAACCCAACTTTGAGAATAGATTAACAGCGATATTTTTTTTATCGCCCGATAAGAGTCTCGCGTTAACGCAGCACGTTAACGCCGATAAGGGCCCACCACTAATATATATATATATATATATATATATAAACTAATTTAATGCGGTACCGACAGTTAATACAACTGATGCTCATGTCAATTCAAGACACTGAGGATACAATTTCAGCTCCAAGTCTCATAGTCCGGTTTCCTAGCAGACGTATCACGCCTAAGGGTGCAAAACAAGCTATTTTATTCCCCTCTCTTTTTTATCTTCTCCCATTCTCATGTTCAGCAAATGGTTCAGCAAGCTCCACCTTGATCATCCTGCCTTGATAAATGACACCAAACAGGTGAACATGAAATATGACAGGGCCAGTCCTCGGTCATCAGCCAGCAGTCGCTGTACAAAGGCCTGCGGGTGCTCAACAGAATGAGAAATTTGGGCCTCTTTTACTTCCTCTGTTGTTTATTGATTGGAGACATCATAGACGGCATCTCTTAATGTTTTACTTTCATGTCTGAGCTTTGTTGCATGGATGGTGAACAGAATATTGCAAATTGATCCGTCCCGTCTATACTATTGGTTGGTTTCTGAGTGAAGTACTATTGCATTAGCTGTCTGTTGACTTGTCATCTCCTGATGTCCTCCACTTTTCTGCTCTCTTGTCTTGCCCTCTGCTTCTCTTTATTGGGTGGAATGAGCATGGCTAAACAGCCACTCCAGAGCTGATTAATCTTATGTACGCTCCACAGGCTCGCTTGATGAGCTAGTGGTGATGATCTATGCTGTAAACTGACCCATTTGATTTTCTGACCTACACGCCCTCCAGCCGCTCCCCTCAGGCTTCCACTTCAGTGGCTAGCTACGCTTTTTGTCAGCTCTATAAACACATAAAAGACAACACAAGACCTCAGATACCTGCTTTGTGAAGGTTTCATGAAGACTTGTGTTGTAAATCAACAATCAATTATTCACATAACAAGAAGGAGCATGATAATACATAGATAATAAATCAACATTAACAAAAAGAAATGCTATAGTTACAATACAATCCATATGCATGCAAGTGCTTTCCAATTTGCTAATGAATGACTCCTTTGAACTGGTTATTTTTATAAATTCTGGGCTGTTCAGTGTATTCTCCCCTTTAAATTAGGTCTGTGGATAAAATTACTTCCTGTTTTGCATTTTACATTATCTTACAGTGTACCTTGTGAAACTGTGTACATTAAATAGAAAGCTGCTGCATGGTCATCTGATTTTCAAGTCCATTAACCCACATCCTCAGTGTATATAATTATATGCTGCTTTCATGACTGATATTTCCACTTTCTCAATTCAGTGGTTTTAGGGGACGGACTTACTATCAGTGCTGGGGAAACGTGTTACAAGTAACGTAAGTTATATACCGTGATCAGTTTACTTATTTTAAGTAATTACTTGTAATGCATTACTTTTTACGATTGCCAAAAAATGCTTTATATATATATATATATTAAACAAACAAGCAAGCAGGCCATATCAGAAAAATAAACACCAAAGTATACATTACTTTGTATAAAAGTAACTAATTATTTTTAAGGCGTAACGCAGTATTGTAATGCATTACTTTTAAAAGTAACTTTTCCCAGCACTGTTCATTATAGAGAGCTTTTGATTGGACGAAAATTTGGACACACCTATGAGTGCATGATGAGTCATCAATATATACAATATCAATTTCTATTTGCATATTTTGTATCTGCTTTCCTAGAAAGTAAGGACTGTACATTTTGAATGCACTACCATACACTAGCACATTCCTTTTAAGAGTTTAAATGTTTATTCAATGTTTATTCAACAAGGATGCAGACTAAATGAAAGAGTTCAGAACACACCTGGAAATGTAAAACAAGTCCTTGGTTCCCACAGCAGTGTGGTGCAGATGCTATGCAGGTTGATCTTCATTTCTCCTGAGCAAATCAAAGAGGCGACATTCAATCCAGGCATAATTACACTTAGATCACTTTCTTACCATGGTGGAATTACAGTAATTAAGATGGGATATTCAGCAGCCCCAGGTCCCAGATCTTTTGTCATGGCATGAGGGCGGCTGAAGGATGGCAGTTGTTGGCGGTGGGCGTGGGCTGGCGGGAAAAGCAGTTGAGGGACCACTGCAATCATCTTGATTTCATGTGCTGAACGATTACATGCCATGCTAATTGCTAGCAGAGGGATCTTTAATAAATATTTCATTCAGCCTAGCATCATTACTGCCTAATGCCGTTATTAATCTCTACCGGTAATTTCTATTGAGGAGGAAATGCTCTTTTGTGAGGAAAGCACTGTTTCCCCAGCATGGAGAGAGAGCGAGAGAGGGCCATGGCCAGGAACAAGTTACTTGTCCATAAAATTACATTGAATTGTTAACATGGCTCTCCTATCTCCCTGAGTGGAAACCACGCAGGCGTACTAATTAATGTCCCTCTTTAAAATGGATCTTTAGTGAAATAAGTGTTCAGTGACTAAGAGCATCACAAAGTGGTCAGTTCCCTCGCAGAGTCCTGCTGTTGCAGCTATGCATCTTAATATTGCACATAAAGATCAACAAATATTTAATGCCCATTGATTTCCATGATTTAGAAAACAGGGACTGTATACAGTCATAAAAAATGTACTGTATAATGGAACTTTGAATTAATACATCAAAAGTAGGAGTACAATTAATTCAACTGCGCCAAAACACTGCTGTTTAAATTCTTTCATTGACTAAACACTTAAACACACGTGACATTTGTATTGTATTCAGTGTAAGCTGTCTCACTATTCGAAAACTTGACACATGTAATTCACCTCCAGAGTTGCCCTGCGAGTAACTTTAAGAGCATTTCTCCATTTAATTTGATAAAACTAGTGTCAGATATACAAAGAGACTGAAAGGTCTTGTAACGCAAGGGAGACGTGGCAACATAGTTGGTGGATCTAAATGCAGGTTTTATTTCAAAACCGAGGTCAAACAAATCTAAGGCAGAGGCAAAAAGAGTAATCCACAGAACATGCAAAGGTCAGGGCAGGCAGCAAAACACTCAGAAACCAAGCAAAAGGCAAAGGCAAAACTAGGGAACACTGGAACAAGGAAACTAAAAAATGTTACAAGCTAACAATCACCAGTGGGTGACCGTAATTTCACAACTCCAACATGTTCCTGGTTCAACATCCTTGTTGATCCTGGAACAACATTCCAATTAACCAATCAGAATTGAGGTATAACCTTACAGGGATATCTGTTTTAGTCTTATGATGAGGGTTACGTGCTTCTACACTCTTGTTAATCATCATTTCACACTGATTTTAGGAAAAAATTATGGGTAGGGTTAGGTTTAGGGGTAGGGATTGTGTTTAGTCTATATTTTTGAACATGAGATGATCGAAAGATGTTGATCCAGGAACATGTCTTACTTGGGAAAATCAAGGCAACCGTCACCAGTGTGTGTGCAGTTCTCATAGTGCTCCTAACAAGAGACAGCTGTGAACTGATAATGAGTTCTGATGAGTCCAGGCAAAGGATTATGGGTAATGGAGTACATTAGTATAGGGTACAGGATGGGTTGACCTTTAGTGGAGCTCGTGGGCCCTCCAGCTAGAGACTGGAACAGGTCATCACTACAAAATAAAAGTTTGGTTTACCTTGAATAAATTATGTCGGAAGTCTGAAATGAATTACTATCGTACAGAATCATGTATAATAATAATAATAATAATAATAATAATAAAAATAATATATTTTATAAAACTTTAAGGAATACCACACAATGTCATACATTTTTTTTCAATGTTTTAATTTAAACAGTAAACCTTGATTGTGTAGCACTTTGCTTGACAGACAATTAATTAATAAAAAAATTAATTAAATGTTAAATATGATTAAAATTTTAAAGATTATTAAAGGTAATTAAATTGTTTGAAAAGTTGTATGCATGCATTTTATTTTCTTGCTATTAAATTAGGATTAAATCAAATAAAACAAAGAGAGAGAGCAAAATACAACAGACAAAGTTTCTCTCTCTCTCTCTCTCTCTCTCTCTCTCTATATATATATATATATATATATATATATATATAAATAATATTTATAAAACATTGGGCCCCATTATTGTTAAAATATTTTTAAAAAAAAATGTTAAAGTCTGATTAATTTGATTCATTAGCATGGTTCCGATAATGAGGATGGTGATGATTATTATTATTATTGTTATTATTATATTTATCTAATCAAAAACCATTGAAGTTGGTTTTTAAAGAAAATATGAAAAACACAGAAATTATGAATAACTAAAATAGAATTTGGTGGAGGAAAAAAATGATTTCGGAGCACATTTCATGTATATCTGACCTTTATTTCTCATTCCTAATCTGGAGAAATGCTTTTATGTCCTGGAGTTAATGACTTGTTACTTTTGAAATTACACTATTGTGAATACAAAGTGAAACCGTAGTGTGTTGCATTAATATTACAACAATACTTAAATACATGTAGTGCATGAAGAAAGGATTACCTAGTAAAGAAACATCTAAGAGAACTGTAGTCTGAAAATAACATACAGCTTTTGCTCTACCCTCTAACTTCAGCCCACTATAATACATTCACTAAAGTGCTGCCTTCAAAAACAAGCAGCAGCGGCAGCATTAGCGTCCGAAAGCGCCTCCGCGCAAACCAAAACAATCCAAGGTGGAACAGTTTTGTGAAATTGAAGTTGTGTACTCCCAATTATCTGTCAGCGGTGACAGATAGCCTCAATAATATATTCACATTACAGCCGTGGATCAATTTTTAATCAAGCCGAGAACTGTAGAGGAAGTGAGCTAAAATGACCCGTGAGGAGAAGCCTTAATTCTCCACCAATCAAATTACTGCCTCTCACAATAAGAAATAATCATGCCTGCCAGTGAGCCCGCGCTAATGGCCCGGCTTGAGTGCCATATAAAAAAAAAGTCAAAGGTCAAAAGAACGACGACCTCGCGCAGTCATTCAGGTCTAATGATAAAGTGATTTGTTATTGCAAACAAAGTGTGCTTTGTGTTAGGAAACTGCTGGAAAAAGCCATTAGCACTGCAATGCTCTCTTTATCAGAGCTGGGTAATTTGCAGCGAAAGCCGCCCCGTTCGTAATAAAGTATCGGGCTCATAAACAACACCCTTAGAGAATAAAGTCGAGCGAAAGAAAAAAAAAACATCCGTAGAACAAATGAGCGTAAAGGTAATTGAACGCAACTAAAATGTAATTTCCAATAAAGCCCTTCGCCCCGTCTTAAAGCAAAAAGCCCAGAGTATTTCAGCTTTTAATGGCAACCCCAACAACTTCCCCCCGGTGCGAGAAGATCGAGTGCTGGCCTCAAGTGCCTGCTTGGGCATAAACAAACTCATTTACAGATCACAGAGAGAGGGAGGAAAGGAGAGCGCTTGGTTTTCCAGGGATTTACATTAGAATCACATTAGCACCAGAGATGTGTTTAATTCAAAACACAAAGCGCACTGCTTGAAGGCAACATACCTGGGTCTGTATGATCCCGGGCTAAAGGCTGCATTCCAGTGAATGGGGCTAAAGCGTACACCGCCTCAAAGGGCTTTGATAGAATCGGCTTCTTTATCTGATGCTGAACCTGACATTCTGGCATTTCAGGGGGGTTTTCCCCGGTGTCTTTCCTTATCTGTCCTCCAAACAAGACCTGAATGACCCGGCTTTCAAAGGGGAAACTGATAACTTGCTTTGGGGCGAAACGGCTAAAGACCCCGCAGTCCCGGCCCTTGAAATCATTTCAAAGGCTTGCGGGACTATAATGGCATTACGGGGAGGCAGGAGCTTTAGATTTGGTTATACTCAAATTGCTGATGCTGCCTTAATCTACAGGCCTTTAAACTAATGTCGTTAGTGGATGGGCGGGCAGATTATCCATAATTAGGCCCAGTGGCTCTCAGACGTAAATGAGAGTGATGGGGCTTCGGAACAAGTTTGTCAGCCACATTTCCAAATTGGAGGATTACAACCGAAGGGATTTGGACGCCAAGTTCCCCCCTCCCTCTCTCTCTTTCTCTCTCTCTCTCTCTCTCATGCACATGGATGTTTTCTTTATTCCTGGGACTTTAGTGCTGTGGTGGGATTTACGTGAACATGTAATGAGAGGAAATATCCTTAAGATGTTTAACTGATTAATACTTTGCTTCTTCTCTTTGATTGTGTTTCCGTAGGCAGAACCGCTTCACTCTTGTGAAAGGATGCAACGTTTGACAAAACAAATATCCCCATACTGCCTAACAGGGGGGGAAATTTAGTCCATTTGACTAAATTATTATATGATTACCTTATACGAGGTACAGTCACTGCTGAAGATCTTACTCTTACCACTTCAGTCTGTTTCTTTCAGTGACAGAGCTATCAAATCACTTCAGATGTCATGGCACAAGTTACATCAACTACACTTACAATACTTTTATATTGATTATTTTATTTAATTTTATATTTCATTATGTTTTGGCAGTAAAAACCACCATTCTGTAAAATTGCATCCCTTTATTGTATTAGCGACATACAATACCAGTTTAAACGTTTTTAAAGAAATTAATAATTTTATTCACAATCAAATGAAATTAGAATTATATTTCAAATAAAGGTTTTGCTTTCTCTTTCTATTCATAAATTAAGAATTATCAGTTTCCACAAAGACATTAAGCAACACAACTGTTTTCCGAATTGATAATAATAATACATCAAATCAGATGGTGTGACACTGAATACTGTATAATGATGTCGAATATTTAGCTTTGCAGCTTTTTTTTACTGTATTTCTGATTATTTACTATAACCTCAGACTATATCATTAAAGATTACTTAACACCAAGCATACACTATTAACATAATTCCTTTATAATTAAGTCTTCATTTAAAAAAAAAAAAATAAAAATATTAATTATTACCGTATACATTATATAGACACATCTTCATTACTGTGGCAGCATAATTCTTGCATGTTAGTAAAGCAAACGATGAGGAGAGATCATGAGAGGAAGAGATGCTGATAGCAGCACACAAACGAAACAGAGCTGGAGCTGAGGCCAGTGTGTGTTTGTGAGCGTGTGAGTGTGTAGACATGAGTTTGTGATCTGGAGATGCATGCATGTGTGTGTGTGTGTGTGTGTGTGTGTGTGTGTGTGCTCCTCCAGACTAATTACAGCGTGAGGAGCCACATGCCCCAGTCCTCTGATGTGTTTTTCATGTTAACACTTCCCACTGCCTCAGGTACATTCCCCACTACCAAGCCCACAAAGCCCTTCTACCATGTTCCACGGGAACGACATCGCTTTATTTTTGGATTAAATTTTCATTCTTTTGTGTTTTCCCCTTTTGTACCTTTGGCTTCCATTTCTTTATTCTCAGTCTTTTTCTGCACAAAATACACAATGTGGGCCAGAGGAGTAGCTTGCCAGTAAAGCTGGATGTACGTTACCATTAAAAGGTTTGGAATATATATATATATATATATATATATATTAATTTTAAAGACGTCTTTTATGCTCACAAAGTCTGCATTTATTTGATAAGTGATACAGTAAAAGCAATATTATTTTGGAATATTTTAAATTTTAAAATAACTGTTTTCTATTTGAAAGTCACATGATCATTCTAATATGTTGAATTGGTGCTTATTATGAATTATTGCTGGTGCAATTATTAATAATGGTTCTTGATATCAATGTTAAAGTTTTTAAAATATTTTTGTAAAGCTTTTTTTAATCGTAAAGTTCAATGAACAGCATTCATATGAAACTTCTTTATATTTATATATATATATATATATATATATATATATATATATATATATATATATATATATATATATATATATATATATATTATAATTGTAATTACTGATCATTTTAATGCAGCCTTTCTGATTAAAAGTATACTTTTTTTTTTTTTTTACATTTTTAAACTTTAAACCTTACTCATCCAAACTTTTGAATGGGGTCAGGGTTTTTTTTTTAACAAAAATATTAAGCAACACTTTTTTTGTTATATTGAATGCATATTAAAATGATTTTTGAAGGATGATGCAACATTGAAGACTGGAGTAATGATCCTGAAAATTCAGCTTTACATCACAAGAATAAACTATATTTTAAAATGTATTCAGATACAAAACAATTCCTTAAAAACATTTTAATAATATTTTGAAATATTGTGTGGCTGAAATCTGGTCTCATACACCAGTATTAGAAGGTTTGCATTTATCTGTTTCATGTCAGCTTGCGGTTCATCCAGTCACGAGCAGTTTTCTGATGTAGCAGTAGAGTGTGTTGTGGTGGAGGCTGGTGCGAGTGCTAATGGTGGGTGCAGGGTGGCTGAGCAGCATGACCCTGTTGTCAGCTCGGGTGTAATTAATGCCTCTGTATGCAGCTCCAGGGGAAGCCAGGAGAGAGTGGGCTGCAGAGCGTCCCCCTGGGCCCCAGCACGCATGGTCCTCACCCCGCCAGAAGCCACACAGCCTCAGGTGCCTTTATTACAGCCACACTGACCCAGCATGCACCTCACTCCACGCCAACTTCTCTCAGGACTGTAGCATAAACAGACACACAGTCTGACCGTCCCCCTATTATAACAGTCAGAAAAACTGACTCTACATATCTAACTATACCCAGAATGCTTTGCAGGACACTTTACTGAGTGTTTTGTTTTGCCTTGTAATTTATTTTTTGCTTCTCATTGCTTGTCTTGGGACAGGTGGCGTAACGGGGCAACTAGGTCCAAAGAAGACATGTGAAAGAAGATCCGGTAACATTGCATTCGTCTGACATCCATTACAATGCAATACAATGAATGTCTCAAATAAAGGAACTGTGTCAAGGATGCTGCAGTAAAAGTATTACAACAATTATTATTAGTAGCAGTAAGTAGTAGTAGTAGTCCAGTGTAAAAAATTCATTGTTGTTGGTTTAAAATACAGATTCCTAGACTACATTTTACAAGGAAAATTCTACTTAATTTCATTGATTTATTCAATCTGTTACTTGCCAGGTCTTTGTAATTAATTGCGAAGTTTACTAGCAATTGCTTTTAATGCAGCATTGATAGTAGTATTAGTATCATTAGCATCATAATGTTCAATAATTATAACAAGTGAGACCAGTGGAGCACATGGCATGGTTACACGTTGAAGAATGAAGCATGGAATAAACAAACAAATACAATGTCGCTCTTTAGAAAACTTAAATGTTCGCCGCTGCAGACACTAAGTACTGTACATATTTGTTCATAGTCCCCTTAAAGTAAAATTTCATTGCAGCATCTAATAAAACAATAATTTTACGAACTTTAATTGTGTCTTCTTCTGGGCTCCTTTTTGAGGGTTGTTGTTGACATTGATCATCTAAAGTAAATTGCGATAAGAGAGCCAGCATGTCAAAGATGTAATTAAGGACTTCAGGTACAGACATGAAAAAAAGAGAGAAGATGAAAGTGTCAACCAATGTAAAAGACCCTGCAATAACACTCAGGTTTGAATGAGTTTATTGATATTAGACCCTCAAAGCTTTGATGAATCAGTTAACTGACCCCAAACAACTGATGCCACGCTACATCTGACTTAAAGTGCTTGAGCGATGATGGATCCTCCTCCAACTGATCTCCAGCAGATCTGAACACTGACATTGAGTAAAGAATACAAAGGTTTTTATATCTTCTTCTGTCCATTCTTCAGAAAATCAATACTATCACACCATGGGCTGATTATCAGACGCAGGTCAAGTGTGATGTGGGAATTCAAAGGAAGCATGTGTGCGATCAAGTGTGCACTTGTTTGATAGTATAGTATGCAAGAAGAGAATCAGTCTCCAACATACTACATACATTTAGCATGCAGCAAATGTATGTAAATTGAAATGTAGCTTTTGTATATTTCAGGATTTTAAATGTAAGTATATAAGGGACCATTTACACAGAAGGCAGAGATTTTTTTTTTTTTTTAAATACACAACGCAGAATGCATCCCACCAATGTTGCCGTCAAATAAAACAGTTGCCATTGTAAACAAAAGCTTGCAATGCTTGCCTCACCTCTGGGGTCTTCTGATTGGTCCATTGTTTTGAAACTGACATTGATCAACACTGCACGTAAAAGCTGAAATTCACTGCAAAAGATGCAAGATGTGAGCATTATAGTTATGGAAGGCCAGGAAGCTCAAAAGCACACTTAAAAATTTTAACGTAAATAAGATGTCAAGAACGTGTTGTTTGCGTGTTGTTAACATGTTAAAAATCAAAAGACAACTGGCGCGTCAGACATCTAAAACAACACGTCCTTGATGTGTTGTTTACATGTTAAAACTTGTGTGTTTTTGAGCTTCCTGGCTTCCCATAAACATTAGTCTCGTGTTTACATAGAAAAACAATGGAAAAGTTGTGCATTTTGTCTTTGCGTAAAAAAACATACAAGAAACGCAGTGCTCGGGAATGCAAGTGTCCTGAGATGTGCTTTTGAGAAGTGTTACCCTTGCTAGTTTTGGGGCGATAAGCTAAATTATCATATCATACTATCGTCAACGTGTGAGATCGTACGATACATACGAAAAACGTGCAACACTTAAAAAAAAACACAGAAAAAATTATATAATGGAACAAATAAGCTCTAATTTTAATTTGATAGTATTACTAGCCTGATAATAATATTAATGATAATAATAACAATAATTATAATTGTGTTGCTATCAATAAAGGCATCAGCCACAGGCGATATCTCTTTCTTTCATCAATACACAATACTACAACTACATACTACATACTTTACTACTTGCTACAGTAAACAAAAGCTCACAATGCTTGCCCCACCTCCGGGGTCTTCTGGTTGGTCCACTGTTTTGGAACTGACGTTGATGAGTTTACATTGTTTTAACTAGACACAGTGTCTTAAAAACATGTGTGACAATGGGTATGCATAGAAAAACAATGGAAAAGTAGTGCATTGACAGGGAAAATCCCATTCTGTGTGAATGGCGCTAAGGATATTGTTGATTGGAGAAGCCGTGTGAATGGGGTTCACAGATAAATGAAGAAGTGAACTGCAAGAGCTGCAGGCTGCCAGCAGAGGAATGAGAGCAGAAAACAGCAAACTTCCTGACAAACCAACACCAACCCTAACTTCTCAGTGAGGTCTTTAAAATATACATCATAAAAGTAAAGGTAAAAAACCTGGGATATCTCTTCATGGCTCTTGAACAGAAAGAGCCCTACAGGTAAGCGAGTGAGAGACTGCGAGGATGAAATATTGATGTAGTCTTGACAATACATCTGAGAACAGTACTGAAAGTTTATATATGTATATAAATTTCAACTATAAACATTAAAAACACTGAGTGGGTATGTACCATACTTGCACAGATTTAAATGAATACATTAATAACCAAGGCATTGGTATTACAGGGTTGTGTTTTTGTATGTAGACAATGGTTCAATATTCAATTTAAGTGAAGTTCTATCGACAGGATCTGCTTTGATAACTCATCATTGTATATTAAGTATATTATCTTAATATCTTATTAACTTAATTTATTTTTACACAATACACAATTTATTTTTTTAATTAATAAATAATATATCTAAAACATAAAATAATCTTTTTTACTATGGATAGTTTACAATATTCTTTTTTTTCATCGGACGTTGGGGAAAAAAAATGTTTTCCCTAGATTTTTTTTTTTTAGCAACAAATGTTCAAATGTCATAGAAAAATAATAATAATAATAACAATAATTGTATTAATTGTTTTCTTGAAAAAAAAACAATGAATAATTTATATTATATTTTATATAACTTCATCAAGATTCAAGATCATTTAATTTATTAATATTTTAATTATAACTATGATTGTAATTTGCAGTAATAGCTAATAATAATAGTATTCTAACACCTGTATTTTTCCACTATTATTTAACTCTCTTGCAGCTCTAAGCTATTAAAAAGTAGTCCCGTCATAAAATTTTTTTAAAATACTTGTACACATTTGTAAATCGTATGTCTTGCCCCACTGACCTCTATTGTAAGCACATTTCTTAGGTCAAAGTCAGCTTTGCTTATATAGCACTTTTTACAAAACAGGTTGTTTTTCGATGCAGCTTTACAGTGATAAACAAGAAAATAATGATTCAGTGATACAAACAGAATTTCATTCTGCTGTAAAGCAACTCTAAACACAATTTCTGTTCAAGTTTACGGTGTGAGGAATCAATCAAAATTAACTGAAGTGGTAAACAAAGCTTAACTTAAGAGCACTGCTTAACAGAACTTTCAAATGGTTTGTCAAACACGGTACATGCAGACTCTATACACTTTAAATATGCCAGAGGGCTAAATATAGGTCTAAATAAAGCATGTGCAGGTTTGTAAATGGTGTCTGTGTCCTGTGAGGACGACCTTGTGGGGAGAATGCGGGACGGCTGCTGAATGGAGACGGAGGTGTGAATAGGATCTCATCACAGAGACACAGTGATGCACAGCTCTCGTGGGCGACCCCCGTCTCTGACCTGAGAGACCACCACAGAAACTGTTGCTGAAGACCAGCTGAGAACATCTCCACTGTCAAACGTCTCTTCAATTCACAATCTGTCACATGACCATAAACATACACCTACTGTATACAGGCAGCTCCACCTCCAGATCCACACCATCACTACAACATACAACACTCTCTACTCTCAGATACAACATCAGCAATGACAATCATTTAGTTATCTATCTATTTATTTATCTATTTATCTATCTATCTATCTGTCTGTCTGTCTGTCTGTCTCTCCATCCATCCATCTATACCAGTGTGTTTGACATGTAAAATGTTCTTATAATAATAATAATAATAATAATAATAAAAGTGTGCGAAATGTAAAATGTGTAATAATAATAATATATGTAAATAACAATTCATTATTATGATTTGTCAGTTACTATTATTTTTTGTATCATTATTATTATTATATGATAAGATTATAATATATGAATACTTACTATCATTTACATTACTTTTACATTACATTAATTTGATTCATTTTATACATATATGCACATATTGTGTATATACATCATCAAGTGTGTGTGTGTGTGTGTGTATGTGAACAACTATATTAATAATAATAACAATAATAATAATAACAACAACATATTTATTATTTTTACTAGAGCTGTCAAATCAATTGCAAAGCAAAACGTTTGTTTACGTAATACGTCTGTATGTAAATATGTCTGTATTGTATATATTTATACAGTATATATTTATGCAGTTAAGAAAATGTGTAAAAAATAATATATATATATATATATATATATATATATATATATATATATATATATATATATATATATATATACATATATATATATATATATATATATATATATATATATATATATATATATATGTATATATATAGACATATGTATATATATATATATGTATATATATATATATATATATATATATATATATATATATATATATATATATATATACATATATATATATATATATATATATATATATATATATATATATATATATATACACACACACACATACATACACACACACACATATTATTGTTAAATAAATACATTTAGATAGGTATTTATATACATATTAATATATACAGTAAAGTACACACAGATCTATATGAAATCTTATTAATTGTTGATACGACAATCAAACACAAGCTCAAAACCCCATAAAGTCTTCAAACTGCGCAGGAAGCTGAGCTGTGTTGTGCGGTTAAAGTTGTCTAATTAAGTGTTTTAAGGTCATCTGATATCGACACTGGCACACACATTCGGCATCATGCGACCCTAATCAAAACAACCCATGAATTCAGTGCAGCAACAGGCTGAAGTGAAGAATTACTCGCTCTGCAATGAACAGCGCAGCATTAATGAGAGGAGACGGTCAGCATGTGCAGATGTGTGTGAAGCCCTGATCTGAAGGATTTGGCAGGACCCCTCTGAGCATGGCCAGAATGAGCCGGGGGACAGGGGCCTGGCCAAGTGTAGCTACGTCTCATGAAACCACAGAGCCGCAGGGAAATGAATAAATAAATATCCCCTCCAACCATGCTGCCCGTTCCCATGTTCTGGCAGGGCAGGAAAAGCCAGGAGTCCAGTCGCTGCATGAACATTAGTAAGACGAACAGCAGCAGACCTGCGCCTTTCCTCTCCACGCAGGCCTCGTCTCTACACAGCACCCTGCGACCCAGCCCAACCTGACCGGCAAACACGCTCAATTATTCAGACTCCGAAAATGAGACCAGACTAACAAAGTGGGGGATTTTAATCTTGGTGCTCTGTGACATACTTAAACACCATTGCTGTCACCAGATAAATAAGTATTCTATGAGACATCAATCTGTCATTATAGCAGCTTTGCTTTTGGCCGAGCTGTGCATTCCAGCACATAAAAAAAAACAAGCCATCCGATCGAGGAAAGATGCCACCTCTGAATTCCCAGCATTCTCTGACAAGGTGGAGAATGACAGCATTTATTCTGGGAAATGGCATTTTCTTAAAACAGAATCCATTAAAAAAAATATATATATAATAATCTCTACACCGTAAAATATTTTGCTGCAAGTCCTTTCAATTTAAATGACATTAAAATGAAGAAAACATAATATAACAGAAATGCGTTAAAGTAAAAAAGTTGCCATAACGTACTTATAATATATATGTTTATAATATATATAAATATGTTTCAAATCAACCCACTGATAACTCTAGATATGGCTCTATTCCCTTCTCCAAATCAAATTTGTGATTTTTCATACAAATCATAATTTTTAACACATTAATATTATTATTATTTTTATATATAAAACTAATTTAGCTCTCGTCAACGAGCTGAACTGTGCTCAAATGCTGCGTTGAAGCTATAGAGTAAGAGCCGACAAATGCACTGATAACATTCAGAGCAGCTCTCTGGATAACCATCAAATGCAAGTGACCTGACAGAAGCTTCATACCTCAACAATCTTTTGACATTGCTTCATAAATCAAAGTTCAATCTTTCTCTTTTTTTTTCAAACGCACTTAATTGGCTCTCAAACCCACAGTTTTCTCCTCGTGAGATTAAAGGTGCTCCGATGACAACATAAAGTCTAGTCTGGCATGAAGCTGATGCTGCTCATGGAGATGATAATGACCCTTAAGCTGTAAGCACAGAGACATTCATATTTTATTCATGCAGTTATGCCTCATGGTACACACCTTGCTTTTTCTAATCTCAAGCAACTGTAGCCATCTTTTTTAAGGGCCTTGGTGAAGCGTGCACACACACACACACACACACACACACACACACACACACAGTGCTCCAGGGACCCATCTGCCACCCTTTTATTAATTCATCAGACTTAAGCATCATTTGGTCTGAACTGGAATCAAATATATCTGGGATTCCTTTATTTGAGTGTCTAATATCTCTTTATTCTCTGCTCACGGTCTGCACATCTATACAAGCTGCCGTAGGCATTTAACGCGCCTAAATCATTGTGTAATAAAAATAAATCTGTCTTCTTTGAAATGTGTAACATTGATTTTTACACTGGTCAATACTGCATTTGAAGGTGCACATTCAACGCATTCTTAAACAAACCTATGATGCTATTTGGGAAATCACTGAACAAATTATTTAGAGCTAATTAGATATTCTCAAGTTATTGATCACTGTCTAATTTAACATGCATTTATGTCCCTCCGCTTTTCTTATTTGTGTGAATCTCACATACGTGTTTCCTGGTCACATCTCACCTAAAAATCTAAATAAATAAACTGTGTGTGTGAAAATAAAAACACATAAACATTTTAGAAAGTTTTCCTTATGATTTCATGTTTTGTATTGTTTTTTTAGTTTTTTACTTTGTTTTTGTTTGTTTTTTGCTTTTGATTTGGGGTTGAAATACAACCTTTCATCATTAAATCAGAATGATGATTTTAAAATAAATGGTCACAGCGGGTTCCTATGTCATTTCCCACCTTCTTTATAGGTGCCGACCCCTCATACAGGACATCCTTTTCCCCAAATCAGCCAATTCAGACACATTCAGTGACAGAAACACTCTGTATCTCTGTACTGTACAGGCCAGACTGCAGCACTTGGAGTTCCCTGCACACAGGGCATTAACTCCTGCTTTACCGTAAGGTTGATACTGCCCTCCAGTGGCCAAAGCAGCTCCATTCAGAAATAGCAGGGCATGAGCAATACACTCCAGGAATGAGGGACTGTGCATGTGCACATTAGGTGTAATAGCTTTTTGAACTCTGCAATTACTTTTAACCTACTGGTCATGACGTCAGTCTTCATCAAGCTCACACAGGTGTCCATCAGAGTAACCACAGTCGTAGAGAATCACATTACCTATTAACATGATCCGCTAACATTGTGTCGCAATGCTAGTTTGATCAGTATATCTACCGTTTTCTCATTTAAAACTTAAAACATGTATTCTTTAAAATAAATGACAACTGTTCAATATTTTGTTATCTAATGCAATCGTATTCAGATATTTTGAAGTGTGTCCAAAGTGTCCAAAGTTTTTTGGAGCCGCTGTATATATAGGGCTCTTTCCTTTGCTGTGGGTTCTAACTGCTGCTGGTTGTAAATGTAGCTGTTGGTAGGACACCGCTCCACCTCTGTAAATTCACCCTCTGGGGCCCAACACAGAAACATTCCATTTATGCCCCTGAACCCTGATCCACCCCTGCACCGGCAGGGAACAATGAATTCCCCAACGTCATCCATGTGTGCAGGTAAAACTCCCTTGGCTTTATGGTGGTAACCCATAAAATAAGGCCGGCTTTGAAGCTCCTAGTTGAACCAAAGGTGAATACAGTCATGACATCTACCCTAAAATATTAATGACACAACTCACTCTATAGAAACAATCTGGTTTATTTCAAGAGGTTCACCTGACACCTGCTCATGATAAAAGCCTTGAGTGACAGCAAGGTTAATAACGAAAAAGGTGTCAGAGAAGTGACATTGACTTTTAATATAAATATATATATATATATATATATATATATATATATATATATATATATATATATATATATATATATATATATATAATCAATTTTAACTAAATATAAAAAATATGTTTTTTACAGTCATCTGTCATTTCTCATTTTTAAAATCCAAATCTAAAAAACTGAAATGAAACACTTAAAACTACAGACATATTTAAAAATGCAAAACACACAAAGACTTTAAATTAAAGCTTTCATTAAAATGAAAAGACAATGTATGCAAATAAAAACCAACTCAAAATATAAAAAACACCATAGTATCTTAAATAAAACTGCCACATATTTACTTTTTATGTAAATATTTGTATACTGTTTTACAGTGTTCTTGCCAC
This sequence comes from Carassius auratus, assembly GCF_003368295.1. Classification (NCBI taxonomy): domain Eukaryota; kingdom Metazoa; phylum Chordata; class Actinopteri; order Cypriniformes; family Cyprinidae; genus Carassius; species Carassius auratus. Next base: position 17,896,674 of record NC_039280.1, on the reverse strand, counting down.
ATTATATATAAAAAACTGCTTTTGTTAAAATAACATAACCCCTACATAACAATTACAATAACAATTACAGAAAAAAAATCTAAATATCAAAATTAATTGATAATTCATTACTGCTCACATGTTCACCATAGAGATTCATGTAATGTATTTATGAAAACTTATTAGCAGTTAAGAGGAAAAACCGCAGAGAAACATGTTGCACAGTAGGTTTATAACAAAGGCATTAAAACAACACCGCAGAGAGAAATTCTCTGTAAAACCTGTAACACAACCTGTTCTTCAACTGTGAGCCCAGCACTGACATGCACAAAGATTACAAAAACACCCATAAACATAAAAAAACAACAGTATTTCACACACTTACCAACATTCAAGAGCTTCCACACGCAACAGCTGAGGAGGATGCCTCAGGCAACGAGTGTTACTCCAAAAAAAAGATCTGAATTAGAATGCATGCCAATTTTTACAGTATGCATATACACTTTTCCTTGTTCAAATGCTGGGCATCATCAGAGAACCACACCAAGAGTAACACCCATGCCTACCCGTGCAGTGATAGGGAACAGCAGAGCGCAAGGCCCGGGTCTCTATTTACCCACAGGACTGTAACTCTGAGTGAGGGTCACGACCTCCAATGGGGACATGTTGCTGCGGCAACTGCCTCTTTAAGCCGCTTGTCTCCTCAAGCAAATGATTGTGTCATCGTGATCACACCACGGGGAGACAGATATGTTTTGACATGCTGGCTCCAGCACTTTAGACAGTGTGACAGGGATGGAAAGTGACTTGGGCTGATAACTCATGCCAGGCATGGCATGATATCATGAGAATCTGTGCCAGTGATTGTCGGCAAGGGAACGCCAAGGAAAACAAGTGAGAGGAAACAGGAATCTTTTGAGGAGTGCTAGACCGCTATAGGTTACAAAGGCAGGACTGACAGCCAAGAGCCAAAATGGGTGATATGTATGGTTATGTAAGAAATGTATGGTTATGTAAGAAATACATTGGGTCAGATTTTTGCTTGTCTGTGCAAAATGCTACAGAGTTTAGATGGGGGACCATTGCCAGGGCTGGTTAGGTCACTGTTACAAGTCAAAACAGCCCACGTCTCAATGATATTCTGGTCTCTAGATATGTCACAGCTTGCTGCTACAGAGCAAGTCGATGGGATTTTTTGTTCTCAAATAAAATACCAAGTAAGCTTGCCTCAGCAAACACTACTAATAAAAGAAAAATCTGACTAATGATGTTGACATGCACTTTGTAAAAGAAAAAGTGATATTATGGCTGATATTTCGCATTTCTGAAATTAATCCATTTAAATGTACAAATTAAGTTTACAAATTAAGCATATATTATGTTTACTTTTGATCATTTTGATGCTTGCTGAATAAAGGTATACTAATACTTTTAACATACTGCTAAGTTTAATATACTATAATTTTTCCCCAGAAAAGCTTTACTCTATATTGAGCAATATGTTATATATGTATGTATTTTGAGTGAAAAATGTGTAAAATAAGCATTCGTTCATTTTAAGTCATATTAATAATAAAATAAGCAATTGTATTCAAGTAATTTCCCATCATTCAATTTATTTTTCATAACACGTCAGCATTAAATCAGTCATCAGCCACTGACAATTTACCATACGTAACCGGGACGTTCCCTTTCTGTCATTCACTCCGATGTGGTCTTGAGTGTATGACACTAGGGGTCTCTATACTAAATGTCACTACTGCCTTACAGCGTCACAAGTCCACAAGGGCACAGATGTTGACAAGCCAATATGTCACGTCCATCTCTCCTCCTCATAACCTACCAACGCCCAAGACTTGCGGAGCACTAACCCAATACAAGAGTTCACTTGAGGAAACATAAATCATAATGAGTTCTAATAGCAAGTTCCTCCATCGAACTTTGATAAGAAAAAGTTCTTATGTGATAGAAGGGTAATCCAGAGTTCATGTAAGGAACCTAAGCTGGACTGAATAAGTGCACAATTACCCAGGGGGGAGTAGTGCTGGTAGCAAGTTGTACAACCTGCCAGTCTCCTGAGTCAAAAAAAAAAAAAAAAACGACATTCAGAACTCTAGAAGAAATTGGTTCCATTCGTAGATTATAAAATATAGCAAATGTATTAGGTTCAGACCAACCTGCAGCTCTACAGATGCATGATGCTGCTGATGCAGTCATGCACCTGGTAAAGTGAGCCCTCACTCTCAGTGGGCAAGGTAGGTCTCTGACCTGATAGACCATTAGGACTGTATCCACAATCCAGTGGGAGATCCTTTGTCTGGAGACAACATTCCCCAGCTGCTGCCCTCAAAAGCAGATAAAGAGCTGTTTAGAATTTATGAAATTCTGAGTAAGATCTAGGTATGTTTTTTTTTTTTTTTCAGGTTTTTTGATAAATAGAAAGTTCAAAAGAACAGCATCATTTGTAGCATGATAAACAAAATGTTATCAGCACTTGTGTGCTAAATAAAAGTTTTAATATCTGTATATACTGATTCCAAACTTTTAAATGGTATAGTGTATATTGTTACACTCGGAGTAAGACTGGAATAATGATGCTGAAAATTAAGCTTTGATCACAGGAATAAATTACATTTTAAAATACATTCAAATAGAGAGCAGTTATTTTAAATAGTACAAATATTTTACAATATTACTGTTTTAACAAATGCAACTTTAAGTATTTTGGATCAAATAAATGCAAGCTCAGTGAGCGTAAGATAATTATTTACTAAAACATAAAAAATCATACTGTTCAAAATCTTTTGACTGGTATTGTGTCATTGTAATGATAAAAACTCCATAATCGAATCAAATCAAAATGAAACTTTAATAATCACAAATAAACACAAAACAGTGCACCAGCCCCTCACGGACAACTGGTGCGCATAAATAAAAAGCAAAACACAAAATAATGGCCCAGGCCTGGTCCTCTCTCGTCCTTCACTATCGTCGCTCCAGTTTTATATCCTTCCATCTCCTCTGTGGGACTCGAGACCGGCGGTGGGGCGCAGGTGTCGCGGATTTCCCAATCACTCTACTGGCCTCGCTCGTTCCCACATCTCTCGGTCCCGCCCCACTCGTCACAGTCATGTTGAAATATATAAATGAACATCACATACCTGGCACATACCCAAAATGTATATTATTTATGTGCTCTGAAGGACATAAAAAACCAAATAAATAAATAAACATTTTGAAGGGACTTATGGGAGTGTGTGCCTCGCTTGGTCTTAGCTGTGTTCCAAGTTCCTGAGCTGGCCGTTTCTTTGCATTGGCTCGCTTTGCTACAGGTTCTTTTGCAGTGTTATCCTCACATCTGAAATAAAAAAGTAAGCATGCTTTTTACACAAATAAATTACATTGTTAGCATTATTGTGATGGTCACTAATACTAGTACTAATTTAAAGAGAAAAAAAAGAACACAATTACCACATATCACTCATTTTATCTGTGATATTTACAGCTTAGTTAATACATTTACTCCTCAGATGATCGCAAACACCAATGATGGGTATAGCACATTCAAAATATTTAAACCATAGCAGATAATCATGAACAGAATCTTAGTAACATTCATAAACACAAGCATGCTTTGTATGTAGGCCTATACAATCCAAAAACTATAGTTATTAAAATATATGACTATATTTGTGAACAGAGAATATCCTATCACAGTAAAGTTTTGTCTAATCATTATTACTGACATCTGGCTAGAAACATTATAACTCAAATTGTCATATTGTTGTCTATGTTATAGAACATAAAAAAAAACATCCTGGCATCGTCAGACGTTTAGATGCTGTGAAAGAAACTTCATAATGTTTCACTTGATTATACATTTAGTCAGGAATTATAGTTTTGAAAAGATCTAACATTATAATTTGTACAAGTTATGTGAAAACTAATACAAGTAGGTTAATATAAAAGGACTTACTCATGTTTATGATCTCTCCTGGATCAAGCCGCTGGTAATCCGAAGCTTATTGGGGTAAATTCTGTTTTATTCATCCATGTGTGAAGCGAACAGTAGAATGTAAAAAAACGTGAGGTACAGTCTGCTGCTTTGTTTCCTTTGATGTGGGCGTTTACATGCTGCACACTTCATGTGGACTATTATAATATCTATAGCACGCTCAGTGCATGGGCGTGGTCGCATTAGATATAATGAAGGGAGAGAGAAAAAACTGGACATCGTGTTGGGTTTCATATGGATTACTTTTCACAGATTATTTGTTTTTGATAGGACATGCTTATTTTAAAAGTAGACGTAAAGCTTTCTATAGATGTGAAAGTGAAAGTGAAAGTGAAGTGACATTCAGCCAAGTATGGTGACCCATACTCAGAATTTGTGCTCTGCATTTAACCCATCCGAAATGCACACACACAGAGCAGTGAACACACACACACACACACACACTGTGAGCACACACCCGGAGCAGTGGGCAGCCATTTATGCTGCGGCGCCCGGGGAGCAGTTGGGGGTTCGATGCCTTGCTCAAGGGCACCTAAGTCATGGTATTGAAGGTGGAGAGAGAACTGTACATGCACTCCCCCCCCCCCACCCACAATTCCATCCGGTCCGAGACTAGAACCCACAACCCTTCGATTGGGAGTCCAACCCTCTAACCATTAGGCCACGACGGGAAGAAGGAGGCGGGAACTGGCGCACAATCAAAATGAAACTTTAATAATCACAAATAAACACAAAACAGTGCACCAGCCCCTCACGGACAACTGGTGTGCATAAATAAAAAGCAAAACACAAAATAATGGCCCAGGCCTGGTCCTCTCTCGTCCTTCACTATCGTCGCTCCAGTTTTATATCCTTCCATCTCCTCTGTGGGACTCGAGACCGGATTTCCCAATCACTCTACCGGCCTCGCTCGTTCCCACATCTCTCGGTCCCGCTCCACTCGTCACAGTCATGTTGAAATATATAAATGAACATCACATACCTGGCACATACCCGTAATGTATATTATTTATGTGCTCTGAAGGACATAAAAAAAACTTGGTCACGCAGACCAAGATGGCAGACAGAACATCCTGTTTGTTTTCTTTATTTTATAAATGCACAAAGTTTTTTTTTGTTATTATGTGTGTATACAAACATAAGTAGACTCTTTACAGGTCCGATTGCTCTTATCTGTACAATCAAAACTGAAAGTGTAATTTAAGTTATTTTCATTATTATCAGGAGAAAATGCCGACAAACGCGTTTTTGCATTTGTCGACCCCAGAGAGTTAATATTTTGAATGGAAGCTTGTGAATGGCCCAGTTCAGAGTCCTCAATTCCAGGATTGGTCTGAGCCCCCCACCATTCTTTGGTGCAATTAAGTACGGGTTGTAAAATCCTCTTCTTCATTTCAGCCAGGACCATTGCATCTGAATGTTAGGGGACAGAGTGTCTGTGTCCAAACAGGTTTTGATGTATGGTTTCAGCGTCTGGTGTCTGGCCTGCAGGACCTGATCCACACTGGGGGAAAGATGTGTTCATCGTGGAGAACTGGTGGGAAATTTTTCCACAGTGTCACCAAAGAGACCAAACTTGTGAAGTGGGGATGTCAAGAAAGCATACTTTCTTGGCTTTCCGCATCTCAGCTAGGTTGTGCCACAGGTGGCATTCCTGGACCACTAAAGTGGACATTGCCCTCCCCAGAGCGTGCACCGTGATCTTCAGAGTCAGTAGGGCAAAGTCAGTCATCAAAGCTCTATCAAAACTTTGGCCTGGTAGACCTGCAGGACGGCCATAGCGTGCAGGGTGTGTGCAGCTTGTCCAGAAGCCGCATAAACCTTTGCCAGGCCCTGGATGGACGTCTCAGGCGGCCCTGCCACGTGGCGGCATTTTGTGGGCAAAGATTCACTGCAATCGCTCTCTCCACCTGGGGAACCTCCGTATATCCCCCTGGCTGGAAGAAAGAAAGGAACCAGGGCCAAGCTTAGTGTTGTGCTCAGTACCAACAAACCATCATCATCCAGAGTGGGGCAGACCATCCCAGCCCAATGCTCTTGGCTGCCCGGGCAAAAGCATGGTTGCCATCTCAGAGTCAGCCTCGGACCAAGGCTCAGAGCCCATAGGTGCTTGCTCAGCCGAGTCATCTGCTTCCGATGGCTCAAGCCCATTTACGATGCTATGATCGACAGCTCATCCTGCTTGCGAGCCCCGAATGAGACAGTGAGCCAACCCAGGGACAGGCTCTCAAACTCATTCAGAAACTTGACCGGTAAGCACGAAGCAAAGGAAGAACGGGAAGCTCACGGGGATTGCCCCGGCAAAACTAATCCCTCCTCCTCATGCTCTTCCATGGCCTCATACTCGTTTGTAGAAGAACCAGAGCAGCGAACAGCCACAATCGGGGCACGAACCATCCACAAGTGCTGCCTCAGTCTGAGCATGTCCCAAACACTGAATACAACGCTCATACTGGTTCTCTTTGGAGACGTTCCAACCGTGACCTGAAACACATGGACGAAAAGTCATGTTGAAACACACAATTGCACCCATGCAGCTCTTTCAGAGGAACTGTACTCTTTTAAAGGAGCACAACACTTATCTGTGTATGAGTAGGAAGACACCACTGACCGTGCCTTGGATCAAAAGACGAGGAATCGAGAGGTGAATAATCACAACTTCTCCATGATAGAAACTGCATTCTGAAAAATAGAACGAGTGAGTAGATGCCATGCTGTCCTATTTATAACCGGATGTTCAGGGCGTGGCCAGCAATTCAAATTCTGCAAACCCAATTTAATTTGCCTTTTCTCAAAGATGTCAGAGGTGTTTGGGCTCCCAAGAGCGACCCCTAGTGTTGTACACTCAGCACAACATCGGAGTGAACAACAGAAAGGGAACTGTGGAAAATGACAACAGAACAGTAAGTTGTGTTGAAGCAGACAGGGATGCTTTTCTCTCTCCCATCCAACAGTGTGCAGTCTGAGCAGGAAGTGCTGAGCTGCCAGATAGAAGTGCATCACTGCCAGAGAGAAATCTCATTAGTATGTGCTATGCCAATAAAGCGTAAACTATTCAGATATGTGAATATAATGTGAGTGACTGTCCAAAAGAGGAAAATCTGCGTGACACAGATTCAGCCACGCTGAGCACAGCTCAAGGGAAAGGAGAGAGAGAGAGAGAGAGGGAGAGAGGGAGGGAGGGAGGGAAAGAACCTGTGCCATTTTGGGGGGAGATACTAAGGATGTATTTGGCAGTAATGAAAGAATGGAATGTAGTCTGTCTAGGGTCTGAGAGATTAGCAGGTTTTTTTTTTTTTTTCTGGCCGCAGATGTCTTGTTTTTCATGTGAAGGATTTTGTTGAAGAATATTGTTTTTGGTTTATGAGATCCAGCTATCCCCAACATCATACCGACTAACGTATTCTCTTTGGACAAAAGCTGATCTTCCTACAGTCCAAGCAGGCTTTGTCAGTGTGTGCTTGCTTGACAGAATCCATCTAAAATTTGGATGTACTAATGAAAGGACAGTGTGTATGTGTTTGTTTGTTTGTTTATATGATACCTTCCTGTTGTCCTTCCAAGCATCTTAGTTCTGTCTCATTAGTGTTGAGGTGCTTGGGACTGATTTCATATTCCAACATGAAACCCTGTGATGGTTTTGGACAAGGCCATAATCATATTTAGAACAATGGAAAAAAATGTACATAAGAAATACAGAGGTGAAGGAAATTATTGATCCTATTCTAGTTATGAAGAGAACAGTGCAAGTCTCCTCACATTCAGTTAGAAACTACATGAATAATGGAAGATAAATCATATTCTCAATTAAAAACTATTAAATTTAAAGGGAAAAAGAGTCAATAGTATCACTGCATCACTGGATATTAAATTGGATATTAACATTTCAGTTATAAATTTGAAGTCAAATATTACATTTTTCGCTACTTTCATTTAACCACACTTTATTTCATTGATAAATCTGACACTTTGTACTAGATCTATCAATCTCTGCTTTTGTTAAAAGTAAACTCTGCCTACTTTATTTTGATTGGTCATCTTAATAACTTTAACACTGAGTAGTGCTGTTAGACATCTTTATAGGGTGAACATATGCGCCTTTTATACGGGACACGTCCCAGCCAGGATTTTAATATTGCCTAAAATATCCAGGTTTTGGCTATTTGTACTGTGCAGGTTGATCGTTGTGATACATTCATGAGAGCTATAAAGAGCAGACGGCTCCTTATGCTTTTGAATCGCTTTTACGTGTATGTTCGTTCGTTTGACTTGAAGGATTGTGGCGCACTTTGTTTGTTTTTTTGGATTTGTGCGCAGCAACGCTTCAAGTCAATCGAACGAACAAACACGTGTGCATATTTTCATAGCTTTGATCGTTCCCTCTAGATCTCACCTTCTCACACGCAGCCCCAGGATTGGTCGACTATGTACAACACCTGCATGTTATTGGTCAAGCTGCTCTGGATGTTTAAGGCATTATTAAAATTCTGGCTGGGACGTGTCCCGTATGAACGGTGCATATGGTCACCCTAAGATCATCTTTACCAACCTTAAAATTTATCTTTTAAACCTTTTTGTCATCCTAACAGTGATGCATAATGTAGTGCAGCAGAAATATTGGAGGAGACAATTAGGCCTTTTCTAATTACTGAGGGCCATGTCCCCCTCAATGTCTATGAAGGTTATTGTCCTGGATTGGGGAAATGCTGGAGAGATCTATCCTACAGCATGTATGCTACTGTAACTGCATACTGCAATCTCATTAGCACACAGCCTTGCACAATATTTTTTTCAGCCGTAAATGTTAAGTGACTAATCACATAGGTTTTGTATGTGTGTGTGATTTATGTATTTCTTTGATTGATTAAATGCTGATTGATTCATTGATTGATTGACTGATTTGTTGAAAATATTGTAACACCTTTAATAGCACTATCACTGTAACAAATTTACTTTATTTTATTATTTACTTTATTTACTTTATATAGTTAATCCAAACAAACTAAGAAAGACTTGACATGAACAGACTTCACTTGGCAAGAACAGACTAGACTCACTGACAGCAGGTTACAACATCAATACTTGAGAAGAGACAATGGCAGCATGAGGGCGAATTATATCATAAAATACAGGTCACATGACAAGAACCAACCACTGAGAGACAGAACATATGACCATGAAAACCAATGAGAACACGACACATGAACCAAAGAACCATGAGGGTAAGGGAATCGCATAACTGGACTGGAACCATGACAAGGCAAAATATCAAAATAAGACAAGAAAGTAATGAACAAGGGACAAAAACCCATGTTACATATCCTCCCTTATAAATAAAAAAACATCCAGGAGGGTGGTAGAGCAGAGGCGGACCAGGCCCATGGAACACTGGCAGATAGTGAAACAATGGAGGTCCTGGGCCATGGAGCAGGAGCAGACAGTGGAACAGTGGATCAGGAGACCACTTGGCCAAATTCAGAGGAGCATGGATCCATGGGGGAGCCAACAGAGCAGGAAGGTACGGCAGAGCTGGCAGGGCAGGAAGCCATAGTGGAGCAGGCAAAGCAGGAAGCCATGGTGGAGCAGAGGACCACCAGGCCAGCAGAGCATACAGGAGCAAAAATCCCCACAGTGGAACAGATGACCACCACAGCAAAGCAGGTATACACCAAGGCGGATCAGGCGGGACTGTAACAGAGAGCACAAAGAGGTTAACAGTGGTCTCTGTGGCCATAACAATACAGGCAGAGAGTTCATGGACGACCTCCTGGGCCATACAAGGACATGGCAGAGAGTTCATGGATGGCCTCCATGGATGTGACAGGACATGCAAAGTGCACCACCACCTCAGGAGGTTCTGCAGCGGAAGCCCCCACCTCTGGAGGTTCTGCAGCGGAAGCCACCACCTCAGGAGGTTCTGCAGCGGAAGCCCCCACCTCAGGAGGTTCTGCAGCGGAAGCCCCCACCTCTGGAGGTTCTGCAGCGGAACTCACCACCTCTGGACTGGCTCATTTGTTCACTAAAATGAGACAATGTTTTAATACTTTAGGACCTTTCAAATGAAATATGTTTGTCTTTTAATCACAAAAAGTATAACAATGGAGTTGCATTTTGAAATTTTCAAACTAATCTAGTGTATTAGTTCACTTTTTAATTAAAATTTCCTATAAAAAAATAAATACTTATACTTCTTAATACAATAATAAAAAAATATACTTCTTAGTCTCAAATGCTCATCTTGTGTAGCTCTGCAATCCATATGCGTACTCATTCGAAACAGTTAGGGTAGGTTGAAAAACTCATTTGTTGTATATCAGCAACATGACAGACAGATGCTGTACTCCTAAGTGTAATGTTCTCTTGCATAGCCTGACTGCCCCACGCAGACTTGAAGAGAAGACTTTCACAGAACTTGTTAAAATAATGTGAGAGCATTTATCACCCACACCATTACTGATTGCTGAACGTTTCTGATTCTATAAACTAAGTCAGTACGAGGGAGAGAGCATTTCCACGTATGTGGCCGAATTAAAGAAGTTCACGGAGCATTGTCAATTTGGGGACGTGTTAAACGGCACGTTACGTGATTGTTTAGTATGTGGAATTCATCATGAAGAAATTCAAAAGAGACTGTTGACATTTAAACGAGCCGTACAAATAGCTATTTCAATGGAGACTGCAGCCAAAGATGTGAGGCATGTGATGCCTCTCCTTATGGGATTGGAGAAGTGAATCCCATCCTAATGGAAGATGGTAACGAGATGCCCATTGCTTTTCATTACGGTCCTTGTCTGCAGCTGAAAATAATTATGCCCAAATTGACAGAGAGGCATTGAGTTTGGTGTGGGGTGTCAAAAGATTCAACCACTATCTCTTCAGCAGGGAATTTACCCTTGTCACGGATCATCAACTGCTTACTTCTGTCTTCAGCCTGCAGAAAGCAATCCCTGCCACAGCAGCTGCTCGTATTTGGGTGGTCATCATTACAAGATTGAATATAAACGCACTGCAAGTCATTCTAATGCAGATGGACTGTCTTGTTTGCCATCAGAAATGGCAAAAGATGAATATGGAGTGGAAGGAGTCCTGGATATGTTTTCTTTCAGCCAAAACGAAGGTCTGCTTGTCACAGTAGATATGTGAAAACAGAACCCAAACACGACAAAATTCTGTTACAAGTGTATTTGGCAACACTTATACACTGGACAACGGATCACAAATCGCTGCTTGCTATATACTATTCAAAATGTCATGACCTCTCTTTAAATGCTGGGTGTGTGATGTGGGGACTGCAAACCATTATACCCACCAGACTAAGATCTAGTGTCCTGGATGAGCTGCATAAGGGACATTTAGCAGTGGTGAAGATGAAAGAACTTGCCAGCAGTTATGTGTGGTGGCCATGGATGGATCTAGAGATAGAGTGGCTGACACTGCAGTGTCATGGCTACCAAATCACACAGAATGAGCCAGAACATGCGCCATTTCACCATTGGGAATGGCCAGCATCTCCATGGGAGTGGGTACATGTCGATTTTGCAGGACCATTCATGGGATCGACGTTCCTGGTGGTAGTTGTTGCCTGTTCCAAATGGCCTGAGGTTTTCTTCATGAGTACCACCATTTCTGCATGCACCATTGAGGTACTGAGGGACTTGTTTGCCAGAACTGGAGTTCCTCATCAGTTAGTAAGTGACAACAGGCCACAATTTACTGCCTCTGATTTTCAGATATACCTTCACAGAAACAGCATCAGACATGTCACGTCTGCCCCATGGCACCCAGCAACTAATGGACAAGCAGAGAGGTTTGTACAAAGCCTTCAGCGAGAGAAATTTAAACTTCAGCAAAAGGTGTTCAACTTTCTGTTCGCATACAGAAATGCCACCCAAGCAACTACAAACCAAACTCCAGCTACAGTATGTTGTTCATGGGGCATCCACTTCGTTCCAGATCTGATACTGCCGAACATCAAACAAACTGTACAAAACAGGCAAATGGATCAAACCCTGAGGAGCTCGACCAGATTTTTCTATTTGGAGAGACTTTGCTTGCAAGAAGCTACAGGGGTGACTGAAAGTGGGTTATTGCTGCAGTTCATGTTGTATATCACCAACATGACAGACATCGTTGTTCTATTATGTATATCTGTTGTTCAACACGTTGTTTTTTGTCTTCGCAGTGTTTTTGTGTCTTCATTGTGTCTACCTGTCTTTAAGCACACATACAGTTGTGAGTTTCTCTTTGATGACAGCAGACCACTTTTTTAGAGTTAAGCTCCACACATGCAAAAGAACTGCGGGATCTCTGTCTGCTCCGGAGGCCTACACCATCAATGACCCCCACTACTGAATCTCACCCACAGCGGAGGCGCCACAAGCGGCGTGAGAGAAAGCAGAAGAGGGGTAAGAGCAGAGGTATCCGGGCTAGGCTAACGGCTAACCCACACAAGCCAGCTATCCCCACCATCGTACTGGCTAACATATGCTCTTTGTACAATAAACTGGATTACATCCGACTACTAAGCTGAACTCAGAGGACTGTAAAAGACTGTCGTGTTTTTGTGTTCACGGAAACATGGCTCAGCAACAGTGTTCCAGACTGCACTTTTCAGCTCGATCAGCTGAAATGCTATTGAGTTCTCGTCGAGGGAGGTTAGTGGCGGTGGGCTTTATGTTTACATCAATGGTGCATAGGGCTGCGATGCTGATAAGTTCTGCAAACACTGCTCACCCTGGTGGAGTTTATGATCATTAAGTGCCGGCCATTCTATCTACCGAGGGAATACACAGCCATGTTGTTCATTGCTGTATACATCCCTCCCAGCTCCAACAACAGCAAATGGAACAAGGCACTAAATGAACTGTACCGGCACATAAGTAAGCAGCTTTTCTCATCTTAGCTGGGGATTTCTACCATGTAGACTTAAAGAGTTTGTCCTAAAAATACACCAACACATTGACTTTCCATCACGGGAAAGTCAACACGCTTGACATTGTTTACGACACCCAGATAAGAGCTTATACGGCCCTCCCCCTCCTCACTTCAGAACTCAGACCACATCACTGTCATGCTAATGCCTGCATACACACCGCTTGTTAAAGTCGCCAAACCAGTTCACAAACAAATACATGTGTGGCTGGAAGGGTTATCAGAGGCTCTTCAAGACTATTTTGACACCACTGACTGGAATGCAGGCTGCCACATAAAATAACACCACAGATCTTCAGGAATACTCTGAGACTGTCACTGCCTACATCACCAAGTGTACTGATGATGTAACGGTCACAAAGACATCACTGTGTCATGGATGACAGGAGGTCTACAGACTCCTGAAGGCTCGAAACACTGCCTTCAGAGCTGGAGATGAGGTGGAGGACTGCTAGGGCTAACCTATCCCGCAGCATAAGAGAGGCTAAGAAAAAGTACTCCAGGAAGATAGCTCATCAATCCAGTGACAGCAGGGACTCTCTGTGGCAGGAGATACAGAACATTACGGACTACAAGCTCCCACCGCAGACCTGTGACAGCACCATCCCCCTGCTGAATGACTTGACCACCTTCTTTGCTCACTTTGAGGAACAAAACAGCACAACTGCACAGAAGATTCCACCTACTCCTGGTGACCAGGTGATCCCTTAGCAGGATCAGCGCACGCAAAACTCCTAGTCCTGACAACATTCCAACACAATCATCCCTCAAGAGCTCAACACTTCGCTGTGCAACTGGCTGTTGGACTTTGTGACTGGAAGACCTCAGGCAGTACGGATCAGCAGTAACACATCCAGCACCATCATACTGAATACTGGGGCCCCCCAAGGATGTTTTCTGAACTCCCTCCTCTTCACTCTGCTGCCACATGACTGCACACTGTCAAAAACCCAACCTTTTCATTAAAGGGGGGGTGAAATGCTCGTTTTCACTCAATATCCTGTTAATCTTGAGTACCTATAGAGTAGTACTGCATTCTTCATAACTCCAAAAAGTCTTTAGTTTTATTATATTCATAAGAGAAAGATAGTCTGTACCGATTTTTCCCGGAAAAACATAAACGACTGGAGGCGTGACGTGTGGGCGGAGCTAAAGAATCACGAGCGTGAGTAAGCTTTTGCGTTGAGAGCGTTTGGAAGCTGTGACACCGTGAGGCTAAAAAACCAACCAAAACAAACCATGGCTAACAGTCAGATCTGATCACTGAATGCCTCTGCTCTCAGTGCTCTGCTATACGGGAGCGCACGCTCTTCCGGCAGACGTTCCCTAGGACCCATATAAGGAAATTCCGCTCCATCTAACGTCACACAGAGCCATACTCGAAAAAAACTTTCCGAAACTTGTGACAAACCGGAAGGACTATTTTTGGAACAGAAATACCCCTTCAAACGTACAACTTAATTTTTGAAACTTTGTCCATGTTTAGCATGGGAATCCAACTCTTTAACAGTGTAAAAAACTCAGTATGCATGAAATAGCATTTCACCCCCCCCCCCCCCTTAAAGTTTGTGGACAATACAACTGTAGTGGGTCTAATTAGCAACAGAGATGAGACAAACTACAGGAGCGTGGTAAGCCACCTGGCCGGGTGGTGCAGTGACAACAATCTCTCTCTGAATGTGGAGAAAATGAAGGAGATTGTTGTTGACTTCAGGAGAGTGCACACTCAACATGTTCCTCTGACCATAAATGGTGCGACTCTGGAGAGAGTGAGCAGCACCAAGTTCCTGGGTGTGCACATCACAGAGAACCTCTCCTGGACTGTCAACTCTGGCCAAGAAAGCAAAGCAGTGTCTCTACTTCCTCCGCAAACTGAGAAGAGTCAGAGCCCCGGCCCCCATCATGTGCACTTTCTATAGAGGCACCATCGAGATCATCCTGACTAGCTGCATCATTGTGTGTCGCCTGCAACACTTCCTGCCATAAGTCACTTCAACGCATAGTGAGAGCAGCTGAGAAGATCATTGGTGTCTCTCTCCCCTCCCTCCAGGACATTTATGGAACCCATCTCATCCGTAAAGCCCTCTGCATTGCAGGTGATCGCACACACCCGTCACACAGCTGCTTCAGTCTGCTGACATCAGAGAGGAGACTGTGGAGTCTCCAGGCTAGGACCTAGGGCTGTGCAAAAAATCGAATGCGATTTTCATGCACATCTCATCAGTAAAGACGCTCCTGTAATTAGAAGTATATCCCCAGCACGTGCATTCAGATCAGGGTTGCCAGGTTTTTACAACAAATCCTGCCCAGTTGCTTCTTAAAACTGGTCCAAAACTAGCCAAATCACGTTTCCGGGAGGTTCCCCGATTAAAATTGCTTCCCGGGGTTAAAGTATATGTTTTTTTAGCATGGTTGCCTTGGTAAAATTCACATTTTAGGGGCTAAATATCACTTTGTTGGTATTGGGGTTGCTTGAAAAGAACTGGAATGTTTTCCTCAAAAAACTTAATTTCTTTTTGACTGAAGAAAGAAAGACATGTACATCTTGGATGAAATGGGGTGAGAAAACTATGAGGACATTTTAATTCATAAGTGAACTAATCCTTTAACTAATGATTATTTTGACAAGTGAGTAATCTGATATTTTTTATTATAATCTGAATGGTTTTGTTGAACAACACTGTTCAATTCACAATATAATATGCCTATATTATAACAAATACCTGCAGAGGGTGCCAATGGCCTGGTGATGTTTCATGTGATTCAACAAGGTTTAAACCCATTTAATTGTAATATTTGGTCAAAACTTATTCCAAACTTATTTTGAAATCGCGATGTACAATAAATCACATATTTAGACTTTTGATGTATTCTCCTTTGTTGGCATAGGTTGAAATGATTTCCACTACAAATCAAGTGAGTTTTCCCAGATGAACATTACACAACCCAAACTCACCACATATGCAGAGGAAGAGATTAGCCCCTTTTACACATACAGTCTTACTGGTAAATTACCGTTAAGAGATCATGTGTGAATAGGGCCTCTTTAAAAATCTTGGTAAATTCATTCTGGCAATCATGTCTTTCTTATGGAGATTAAATGATTACTCTGAGCTGTTTACAAAGCTCCACTGCTTTTTAATAGCTTTTCTATGTAAAATATGACACTAGATCGAAATCTTTGACAATTGCACTTCGCGGTTCCATTCATCAGCTCCGATTTTGCAATTGGATACTATTATGCACGTCTCATGTTCTGATTGGCTAATAATGTTAGTTTTGTTGAGAGTAAAAGCTGTTCTTCTCATACATTGGTAGGTGAACTCATGAACTTGAACGTGATTTTTAAATGTAGGATGGCTATTTTTTATTCCCACAGCCAAATGTCGCACACTGCGAAGATCTGGCATGGTGCCGGAGAACTTTAAGCCGTGAGTCTGTATTGAACCGTCAATCAAGGCGAGTTGTGATGAACCCATCTCCAGATTTCATTCAAAATAATGCAAACAAAGAAGAAAGACTTGACTTGACATGGACAGACTAGTGATGTTCAGTTCTTGAACAAATTGTTCTTTTGAGCCAGTTCATAGGAAGTAAACGGTCGAGCCGATTCACAAATAGAACTGAATCAAACTTTAGTTCCGGGTTGATGATTCAGGACGCGTAGGCAAAGTAGCAAGTCCAACTCAAAAAGAACCGATTGAGCCGATTCAACAAATTGTCAAAGTCTGTCAAGGATTACCGAAGACTCAACAAGAACAGAATGAGCCGTGGCGAAGTTTGCCAAGGATTACTGAAGATTGTGATGAGTGAGGTGATGATACTGTGCAAGCCTGAGGATTCTTTTCTACTGGAAATATGATTATTATGACTGTAATAAATTTACATTTTATTAAAATCTGCAAAAACTTTTCTGTCGAGTGATGTAAATAAATTTTACGATAGTTTCTTGTGCATGTATATTATATTTAAAGTTGCTTAATTAAAATCAAGGAGTTTATAAGACTGGTTTATTAATTATTTATACTGTAGACATGTAGAACGTATCTACATTTGTGCATCAATGTCTGTAATGTGTGCTGTAGTTGTGAAACTTTTCAGAAAAACTTTTAATTAACTTTTAATTAAAAACTTTTATCCAAGTTGTAGACTAATCAATATTGGTCAGTCAGTCGTATCTGACATAAAGGATGCGCGAATGAAACTGTGACCACATACACCAATAACTTAAATTAATTATACGGTAACAGTCAGCCATAGGCTTTCACACAAATAACTTAATTTTTTAAAGTTTCAGTATGTCTTGAGACAAATTACTTATTTGAAATTTTTATATTGATACAACATTGCACTGAGTTGTTTGAAAATAAATGCGTAGAGATGTTATTGCTTGATGACGTCAGAAACTGATGAATCAGCTTTTAGAGTGGGTTCAATGAGTCGATCTGTCCAAAAAGAACCGGTTTGCAGAAATGAATCAGACTTTGAATCACTAGAACAGACTTGACTTAGCATTAACAAACTTGAACAGGCTTGGCTTGGCACGAACAGACTTTGACTCACCCACAACAGGTTACAACTTCAATACTCATCAAGAGGCAATAGCAACATTAGGACGATTTATATCAAACAATACAGGTCGTATGACTAAGACAACCAATGAGAACATGACACATGAACCATAGAACCAATGGGAGTATAACATGAGGGTAAGGTAATCACATGACTAGGAAGGAACCATGACAAGGCAAAAATATCAGAATAAGACAAGAAAACAATGAACAAGAAACAAAAACTCACTTTACAATTTTTTTTTTTTTATTTATTTATCCTTTATTTAACCAGGAGAAGCCCATTGAGATTAAAAATCTCTTTTGCAAGGGAGACCTGGCCAAGATAGGCAGCTGAATTACATCACATCATTACATACGTACAAAGACACACACTCAAAAAACCATGAAAATAAAATATTAATTAATAGAAACAGTTTGAAAGCCAATTATGCACTTACAATGAAATCTCAATTAAAAACATTGACATGTGAGGGAGTCCAACTCAAAACATCTCATTCTTAACTTAAAAACACTCAAAGGAATCAATTTACTAAGTTTTAAGTTGTTCTGCAGCAAATTCCATGTAAAAGGAGCAGAATAAACAAAGGCCTTTTTACCCAGCTCAGTACTGATATGTGGGACAGAAAACAAGACAACAGCCTGAGAACGCAGAGAGTAATGACCAGCACTTTTTTTCATAAGAAGTGAACATAAATAGGATGGAAGCACACCAAGAATAGCCTTATATATAAATATGTACCAATGACAAAGCCTCCGTGTGGCCAGAGCAGACCACCCTACACGAGAGTACAGCTCACAGTGGTGGGTGCGAGCTTTACAATTAGTAATAAATCTCAGTGATGCATGATAGGCTGCGTCAATCATTTGAAGGCATTGAGCAGATGAATGCATATATAATATATCACCATAGTCCAGCACAGATAAAAAAGTGGATGCCACTAACCGTTTTTTAACATTAAAAGAAAAACACAGCTTATTTCGAAAGTAAAAACCCAATTTTAGCTTCAACTTTCTCACTAGACAGTGAACATGAGGCTTAAATGACAGGCAATCATCAATAACAATTCCAAGATACTTATAAGTTGTAACAGTCTGTATTTCATGTCCGTCAAGAGTAATCACTGAAGGAACATTCAGTGGTCTATTCCGAGTGCCCGTGAAGAGCATACATTTGGTTTTTTTTGCATTAAGCACAAGTTTCAACTGTAGCAACGTGTTTTGAACCACAGTGAAGGCATTCTGTAAATGTGCAATGGCTTGTTTAAGAGAGGGAGCACAGCAGTAAATAACGGTGTCATCTGCATAAAAATGAAAGTTTGCATCAGACACATGCCGATTAAGGTTATTTATATAAATAGTAAATAAAATAGGGCCTAACACAGATCCTTGTGGAACCCCTTTAAGGATTGGTAAAATACCTGATTGAACACCATCATACTTAATGCACTGGGTTCTGTCACTAAGATAGTTTGAGAACCAAGAGACAGTATTCTCTGAAAACCCCGAATTAAGAAGCCTAATCTTTAAAACATCATGATCAACCGTGTCAAAAGCTTTTGACAAATCAATAAAAAGTGCTGCACAGTGCTGCTTCTTGTCACGAGCAACAGAGATGTCATTTATCACCTTCATTGCAGCTGTGATGGTACTATGTTTTTTTCTAAAACCAGACTGAACTGGGGATAAAATGTCCTGTACATGCAAGAAGTATTTAATCTGATCACTCACCAGGGATTCAAGCGTTTTGGCCAAAACAGACAAATTAGAAATTGGCCTGTAATTATTTAAATTTGATGGGTCACCCCCTTTCAATAATGGACAAACAAATGCAGATTTCCATATTTTGGGAATAGTATTGCTCTCTAAAGTAAGATTAAAAAGGTACGTTAGAGGCTGTGCTACACAATCAGCAGCTATTTTTAAGAAGTCCCCTAGTCTAGTTTCAGAAAGAAAAAAGAAACACTGTTTTTTTTTTTATTATGATTCTTGTCGCTGAAATCTTATCACAATATGTCATGGTGCCATTGTTATTTCTCCCAAGAAACTTTAAGGAAAAAAAACAAGATCAAGCTGATAGGCTATATACTTAAACACAACTAAGCACTCCTTTAAGTCTCCTGAGCTATGAAAGAGCAACCTCTGAGCAATAACACTGTCCTCCAGCTACACTACTTATACCCTATTGATCTGAGCTTTCTTTCTTTCCTGAAAATTGTCAGGAGATCTACTCTTGATTCACTTCCAAGTTAATGTGCTGATATTTGGAATTTCCTGAGCTAATTTGCCCTCTTTCCTCACTTCTCTGGGGAAATATTGTCTTGGCAAACATGGCTGTTTATTTCACTTAAATGGGCCACTAATTCACCCAGTTTGTATAATTAAAACGGCACACACAGTGGAGAGTGGCATTTTATTTAGCAGCTAATTGTGCTGACACCAGGGACCCGGATGTTTTATGTATTCAGCTTACAGAAGCTCGGGGCAGGACATAGAAAAAACGACAGAAAACAGCATATCTGTTCCTCCTTATTCTGTTGCTTGAATATCAAACAGGCGAGTGTTTGTGTTAATCACACTGAAGTCTTTGGGGAAATATCAAGTTGCTTTTTAACATCACAGATATGCTATAATTACTGTACACTACAGGCTCACCAGACATTATAAAGGCCTTCTTTGCCAACAGGTATATTTATATTTTGATACAGTTCAATAAACTCTATGATATGCAGCACTGAAGATGCTCTATGACAGCAGTTAGTTTCTTAATTACAGATTTTTTCATAGGTGAGAAAACATTAAATAGCTCTGTTTAATTTATTATTATATTATATTATATTATATTATATTATATTATATTATATTATATTATATTATATTATATTATTTCAAGACTTTGAAGCCAACATAAAACAGCATTCATAATCCTTTTTACTTCAATGAAACTGAATATCTAATGCAGACAAATAAAGACAAATATATAAAGCATCGGAAATTTACTGGATTATAAAAAGTGGCTTCAATTCGAACATGAATATGAGTTTGCAGTTGACGGTGGAGAGGCTTGGTTTTGCTTCCTCCTGAGATGCTTACCAATTATTCCCAGGTGTGCTTCACCTCTCACTGCCTGCGGCCGACAAACAGCAGAAAGTCTAACATCATGCTGACACCTGGGTAATGTGTTTGTGCTCTCTGTTATTTCAGTGACCTTGTGACATTTTGCCTCAACTACATGTCCTATTACATTTTATTTTGAGAAAAGGCTGTTTTTGTGGCACTGAGAGAGGCATCTCAAAAAACAGCTGACTGGTACACTGTAATTTATTTCTAAAAGTTAATATATATATATATATATATATATATATATATATATATATATATATATATATATATATATATATATATATATTGGTGTGTATGTTTTACAACACTGTTTCAGGCTTTCACATTTAATTCAATGCGTTACTTGCCATTTCCAAACCTACATCAATTAAAAAAAAGCATTTTATTTGGCGGGTTTGTGTCTTACAATTCTGAGTTTATAACATGCAACTGTAAGTAGTCTAGTCAGAAGTCAGAATAGCGAGATATAAACTCGCAATTGTATGGAAATGACAGAATTGTTAGCTGACTTTTTATCTCCAGAACTGGACTTCATGATATTTGTGAATTTCGTGATAAGGTCAAAATTGACTTATGCATTCATTTAATATGCATTGCTAAAAACTTCATTTAAATAAATTTAAAGGCGATTTTCTCAATATTTCAATATTTTTACACCCTCAGATTCCAGATTTACAAATAATTGTATCTCAGACAAATATTGTCATATCATAACAAACCATACAATAATGGAAAAAAATATATATTTAATCAGAAGGTTTTTTGTTTCTAATTTTGTTTTTTTATTATTGACCGTTATGACTGGTTTTGTGGTCCAGGGTGACATATTTTATTTTAATTGAATTACTATTTTCTTTCCATACAAAGACATCATTTAATTATTGTTTCATAGAGTATACTCCTGGACCAAGCAATCAGCCACCTTTTTGAGCATTGCATCGGGCCATTTGAAACCCACACTGGTTGACATTTCATCTGTTCAGTAGGTCTCAGTAGGTTTAGTTAAACAGAAATCAAGTGTATCACTATCACCTTTACTTGTTTAGTGGAGCGAAAGTGTTCCATTTCAGCTGAGAAACACAAAGCAAACAGGATGGGACTTCATATTGAGCGTACCACCATAACACGCTTGAAAAATATCCATCATCAGATATGATATTAATCAAGCTTCAGAATGTGAAGTTTGTGTTCGGTTTTAAAACACAAGCCTCATTTTCCCTTATTGGTCCATCTGGAGTTTTTCTCGAAAGGGCCAAAAAGTCGACAAATATAGAGACTGAACGAGTGATTGATTCCTCCTGGCCCTTAAAAATAACAACAGCTAATCATGTTACCAAATTGGAGCTGCATGGAAAAATTACCCAGACAACTATGAAGTTCAAGATTACAAGTCCAGATAATCAACATCATTTTGAACACTGCCTGTTATCTCACAGATGATTGTTTTCGTAGTTAGTCAAGCGTCTCTATCAAGATCAATGCAGGAGTGCTTGATTGCTCGGTCTGATTTCTGCAAGCTGATTAAACTCTGGCTGTATCTCATATTAATGATCAAATAATCGTATTATGATGCATTGTTAAAACTGACGGTATATTGAAGCTTGTAGCTGACTGATATTGGTGATTTAGGAAATGACATGATAACAACTTAGATTTTTCTGCTCTGTTGTCAATGCAGTTCTCACTCACCAGAACATTCAAATATTGAATGAAGGTGTTTTTATGCTGTATATTTTCTGTACCACAGTGTTAGTATGGTCAGGTAAGTAATTAGGTTGTGTCTATGCAACTGCTAAGTGGAGCAGTTGATTGCACATTGCGGTATGGTGGCTAAATTGTTCTGAGCAGTTTGCACATGTTTCTTAAGCAGGCCAAGACTCTCAAGTATCTACAGCCCATTTTATGCTTGCTATTACAATCTGTCTTGGCTGATCTGGGCTGGCTAAACCCACTGTTTAACTACCATAATGCAATGCACTGTTGGAGAAAATAACTAGCTAACCACATCTGTTTCCCTAAACTGTAGTAACTTCGTTGCACATCCCTTATTCAAACCACATTGGTTCAAGAATGATTTCATGTAGGCGGTGTAGTAAAAACTTTATCTAATTAATCCGTTTTAGATCAAATTAATGTTGGATAATCGCTATAAATAATGAAGATGGCATCTGTGGAATACTATTTTGCAATAGGCCTATTTACAGATGTTAGATCCAATCACGTATTAACATCTTATGTCATACTTCTTGGTTACTATAGCATATTTACACATGCACATTCTTCGAAAACTGCTTTTTATGCTTTCTGGAAAAACGAAGGGTAAGTTTACATCATAGCAATGTATTAACACCATAAACTGTAAAAAAATATATATAGTATTCCTCAGGGGCTTACAAGACAGAGAATGGCATTTATATATATATATATATATATATATATATATATATATATATATATATATATATATATATATATATATATATATATATATATATGGAATTAAATATATAGATTGAACTGCATGCTAACTAGATTATTATGCTCAAGAACATGATTTACTTAAGTCAATAAGTCTAACAAGAAAATAAGCTTCTTAACACAGGTCAAGAGCTTTAATTCCAAACACACAAGTTGCTATTTGCAAGTGTTTGTTGAAAGTATGACTTCGGGAAACACTGAATCATTAAATTATGACAGAGCTTGAGATCACAGTTGGCTAACAATGCTTTTGGGGACAATGTACCACTCATTGCAAGTGGTCAGTGGACACACATCACTACTTAAACTCATTTACACCTCAAGCTGCATGATTTGATGTACTCTAACACAAATGATGTGGGAGTTACATGCTAAAGTTTAATAGGGTCAGAGGCCCGTTTATATCATTCAGCAGTAATATTGGTACATCATTAATAAGTGACGAGAAGCTGTTGGTTACAGTCATTTTATTATGGATAAAGGGGGGCATTATTTGTTAAATGCTTGCTTCGATATTACAGAACTGATGTGTGGTGACAGGTGTGTGTATTCTAGCTACTTTACAACGGCTTCAGCTGTGTGTATAAATATTTCTGTTATAATAACAGTAGTTTTAAAATAAGCAAGAAAAGTTTATGAAAGCCTAATCCAGCCTGTTACTGCTGTTAAAGCCTATAAAAGAGGCTTGTGTAATAAGGGTGTGTGTGTGTGTGTGTGTGTGTGTGTGTGTGTGTTCAGATACTGAGATGTAAGAGTCACTCAGAGCTCCTGGAGCCCGAGACCGTGTGATCTCACAGACTGGAAGTCCTGTACATAAATCTTGGCCATTTAGAAACGGAAAACTGGTGCCTTCTCTCCTGTGGGGGGAGCAGCCTATAGACTAAACAATACTGACCCCACTGCTGACCTGGCCACTTTTCACAACCCCCCCTTCAGACTACACCAGTCCAGTAATGAACTCTTGGGACAGCCTCTGACTACGCAGCCAACCCCCACGTAACCTTGTGTATAAGACAGAGATTTCCCAAGAATCCAGAAAAAGACCATAGTTTTTCTGTTAAGATCACCAAAGGGACAAACCGAGAGCCCTGCGCTCCACACACACCCTGACCTCCCGAAAAGAGTCATTTCACTGCCAATTAAAATAAACGAGGGAATGATTTAGTGCCGTGTGACTGAAAAATGGCACACAAGCTGTCCAAAAAGATGTTTGAACTAAGACAAAAAATATGCTGCTTCCATTTTTACAAGATTGAATATGTAACTCAATAGTCGTATATTAAATAACAATACATTTGAAATCTAAAATCGACTTAAATTGATAGTAAAGACAGTTTGACAGCTGAGAGTAAAGGCGTTTATAATCTGAAAAAAAAGTATTTCTATTTCAAATAGATGCTTATTTTAAATTTTCTCTTCATCAAAGGAAATGGTTTCCATAGAATATTAAGCAACTCGTCCATTTTCAACACTGACAATAATAAGAAATGTTTCTGAGTAGCATATCAGAACATTAGAATTATTTCTGAAGTTTAGGCTATGTTTTATCCTCACTCTTACCACAAAAATATTAAGCAGTACAACTCTTTCCAGTTATAATAAGAAATAAGCAGCGATTCGGCGTATTAGAATGATTTCTGAAGCATCATGTGACACTGAAGACTGGGGTAAATAAAGCAGAATATTAAGCTTCGCATCACAGGAATAAATTGCATTTCCAAATATATTAGAATAGAAAACAGTTATTTTAAATAGTAATAATATTTCACATTTTTTAACGGTACTTTTGATTAAATAAATGCAGTCTTTGTGATCATAACAGCCTTTTTTTATGTGATGATCCAGGTCAGCCTCTAAACAGCCCTGACCCCCGTGACACACATCCAGCAAGAACGACTGAAACATGACTCCTCTCCCACAGGAAGTTTACCGGCATCTGGTCTTTGTCATGCACAGATTCACACGGCTGTCACTTTGGCCACAACTAGTTATGTTGACCATGGATTGTTGTTCTTTTATCTGAAGCACCCATCAGCCTCACAAACACAGCTGGTGAGGTGAAGTTACGAAGCCTTACACACAGCCTTGTCATAATCCTGTTTTAGACATGTGCTCGCAGTCGTTCAATCTTATCGCATCCGATACTTGAAGGCATGCCATTAATCATGTCACCAACAGAAAGCCTTATCTACAAACCAGAACTCATAATCCCATACAATAAATCAGCTCTGACTAATACATGTAAGCAAACCTATTCATGTTCGACCAAGCTAACCTAATCTTCACAAAACAAAAACAAAAAGCTCCTCATGTAATCTCCACTGATGTAGCGTTTACTTCAATGTGTAGAGAGACCTGAATTTTATCAGATTAGGCATTTGACAAGAGGTATCAAAGCGAGCAGCCCCGAAACTTTAATAGCACGCGTACAGCCGGCCCCAAACAAGCTCGTGGTCCATTGTCACTTGGCAGCTTCGAGCCATTGCGCTGATGGGGCCACATTGATGTTCGGATTAGGGCACGCCTCTGTGATCAAGTGCTCAAATACTAGATAAAAACTACAGAAACACCCTGTAATCCTCACAAACCACCTCTAAATAGGATCTTAAGGGCAAATACATTGTCACAGTGGATTCTTTCCAAAACGGTCCAGTGTCTCCGGCTTAATTCCGGATTTGTTTTAGCATCTGAAAGCCAAGGTGAAGGTGCTGAGAGGAGACAAACACCTTTTTTTTTCAATTGTTGAAAAAAAAAATTTAACAGTTTTGTCAATGCATACTGTAGATACTGACACATTTTAAATGGTTTCAATACTCATTTACAGCAGTATCGTTGACAACTTGATGCAATGTCATACCATTTATTTCCATCAAGAGTTGCATTCATTTTTGGCTGAGATCTTATATTGACTGATTTATCTTGGTATTACCTTCCTGGAATATGTACATGGGGATGTTTTCCAATATGTTTGTTTAAGAAATGAAGACTACACTGCATTAGTTTGCCCACTTTGCCTAAATACATATTTGCCAAATGACAGAATCTTAATAATCACTGCAATAATGATTCAATCCTAGACTGTTTAGTAATTTTTTTATTTTATTTTTTTGCCAGTTAGAGCATTTCTGTCTTTCGACAATGTATAATATTTATTATATTGTATCGCACTTAGAAACTCCAAAATTGTAAGAACACTAATTCTGAAATTAATATGCTTTTGCCATATACATTTGACATGAGATATACAGTATAAGGTTAATATTCATCACAAACTGTAGCATTGCTACCAATTAACTTTAAGCTGAATAATATGGTTTTCCCTGAAATTATAAAATCACAGTTCAATGCTGAATGAGCAATAAGCATCTTTGTGCAGTTTTATGCTGAATATGAACTCTTACGAGATATTAGATATGCCTAGAGTAGAGTATTCTAATGTCCTAAAAAGGAAAACTCTTCCAGCTGACCCCAAATAATATCAGTTTATTTGGAATGTGCACAGAAGGAGACAGTGCAACATAAAAATAGCTGCTTACTTAACAGTATACACTAGCTAGTGTTTAAAGAAGAAGTATGTAAACAGTACACATTTTGCACTGATAAACGTTTCAAATTAGTTATATTTTCCAAAATGTGTAGCAGAACAGTATACAGCAGAATATATGGTTTATCATGGAATCATGAATCCTACAATAAAATGCATTAAAAACGCATACATTATGAATAGAGCCATGCAGTGATACACTTTTTCAGTGGCTGCTGCTTGCATACTGTTCATAACAACCATGCTCTATACACCACAGAAACATCAAGAAGTATTTACTATTATCTCTATATGTTGCACTGACCTCTTGACATCAACACTCACATTTCTGGCCAACTTCAGTATTAGTCTTTCTTAATCTTACACATTGTTTGTGCTTCTAAATCGTGCTAGGTCTTACTAAACAGCATTTCACAAATGTACCTATGACACAGATAGGTTAATATCACTTCAGCAAGCCTTTGCCATCAATCATCAGAGAAGTAACTTCAGGCGGCATTCACATGAGCCAATTTGAGTTTATTACAGGTTAAGGGATTTTTAAGCTGAGCATAATCATGGACAATAGTGAGGGCAGACCTGTTGATTTACTGTATAAATCACATGTAACATATTTCACTGAAAGCTAACACAAGTTATATAACCACAGGCATCACAAGTTCACAAAACTCCCCAGTGAGATGAAGAACGACTTTAATAGTTTAATCATAATTTTTTGTATCATTATGTTGTTATAGACCTTGATGGACTAATATGGAAAATGTTCTTTTTCATACAATGACTCTCCAATAATGTCAAAACACACCATAAAAGTATCATAACAGTGGGTCCATATGAGGTATGTGCTAAATTGAAAGTATTCTGAAGCCATACGATATGCTTTGTTTGAGTGACAGGCAGAAACATAAAAAATATCAGCCTGCGACCTGCTCAGGTTTAAACCCCAGGGGTCACGTTCAGTCACGTGACCCGCAACAAAACAATGATCTCTTTGTAGATTACACTTATTGAAGGTATTTAGAATAACTCAGAGTTGCTTAGGCTATATTTCCTATTAAAAAACTACAAACAGTCGTGTTATTTATTTTATGGCGGTGAAATAGCCAGTCTTCAAAAATATCTATTTTTATCGTTATAGTTGTTCAAATGTAATACACATTTTAAAATCGTACAGCAGTAAAGTACACTTCAATGCCAGTTAAACCAGTGTGATTTTCGAATAAGACATTGAAAGCAAGATTTTAAACCTCATTGAATTCAGATTTCACTTTTATTAAAACGGCTTTTCAAGAACACTTCAACTCTCCTTTTTACTTGCTTTTTTACAAATCGTCAATTTTCACAAATGTAGGATTATTTGAAAACAGCCTACTGTTAACAAAGTGGAAAAGTATTGGGAATTGCTGTGTTTAAGTCTCTGTCTCCCCCTACTGGCCTCAGTTATTAATTTGCTATTTCAGTATTTCAGAATATACTAACGCTTTTGAAGTTTATGAATACTTGACAGCATAAGTCCTAATTGTACCTCTTCTCTCTCTCTCTCTCTCTCTCTCTCTCTCTCTCTCTCTCTCTCTCTCTCTGTGTGTGTGTGTGTGTGTGTGTGTGTGTGTGTGTGTGTGTGTGTGTGTGTGTGTGTGTGTGTGTGTGTGTGTGTGTGTGTGTGTGTGTGTGTGTGTCTCAAAATGCAGCTTTAATGGTTTTAAAATCGACTGATCTGAACCCAAGAAACTAGTGAATGGAGTCATTAATCATCGGGATTGTCCGGTTGTGATTATGTGCTGTGTGTGCTTTCACTCTTGATTATGCTGCTGTAACAATCATCTTCTACAAACACATGGAGGTAAACCCAAAACACCACTGGGGAACTGTGTGTGTGTGTGTGTGTTTAAAATCTCCTTAACAGCGTATGGATTAAAACCTCACATTCTTACACTCAGAAACTCTCAGCTTTTTATACCATGTTTATTCATTCTGAAATTAAAAATAATCATAATAATATAATATGGATGAAAGCTTCAGTAAGATCAGCCTTTATTTACTGGCAGATTAGCAGTAGTCAGCTGTAAACAAGGTCAAGTTTCCCTTTGCCTCCATCTTTTTTTCCAGTACATGAATCCCACACTGCCTCTGCCAGTCGCTGCCACGCAGAAGAGCATCAGTGGCAATATGACATCTTTGTTATGTTGTGCCATCTTATATTAGGCAAAAAAAAAAAAAAAAATCAATTTAAACCAGGTCTTGTTTTATATTTTATATCAGAACCATGATATATGAGAAACATTGTCCCAACAACATTATTATATAAGGAACAGAAGAAGCTTCGGATCCATATGCAGAGCTTTATTCAAAGGCATGGTCACAAACAGGCATTGGTCAATAATCAGCAAACAGACATGAATGAGGCAAGACAAAGAGTATTCCTAGGACAGGCGTGGGTCATCGATCGGTGAACAAAATGCAGAGGTCTGGACAAAAGGGGTAATATGTAAATACAAGCAATAGTCCAGGCTGGGGCAAACAGTATCCAAGCCAGGTTCAGGCAAATGGGTAATCCAATATATACAGGCGAGAGTCAAAGGACCAGAAAATATGTGATGCAAAACTAGACAGAGACTAGGACTTGGAAAATAAACAATGGCTAATGAACAGGCTCCGTAGTGTAGCTGCGTGAAGACAGCGATAATGCTAACAATGCACAGCAGTGAGAGAGAGGAAGTTCATGGCTTATGTAGTTAGTGCAATGGATGATGGGATATGACATGCAACTGTTTGTGTAGTGTGAGAGTCAGTGTAATGACCTCTGGTGGAAATTGGATGTCTATGGACAGGATTTGTGACATTAATATATATATATATATTTTTTTTTTATTTATTTTTTTTTACATTAAAGACTTGATCATAATGTTAATGTTGAACTATACAGCTACAGTTACAGCAGCTGTGGGCTATTTTTCCTTTTTATATGATTACATCAGCTGTCAGGAATAATATGTGTTTGAAGCCATTCTCAGTGGAAGCTATATTATAATTATTTAAATTTAGTTTAGATTTCTTTTTGCATAATAATTTTTGTTAATAGTAATACTAAATACTTACTAATAATAATGATAAATAATTTGTAAAAAAAAAAAATAATAATAATAATAATAGTTGCATGTAGTTGCAAATGCAAGCTTATATATTTCAGATTAATAGAGGCTAAGGATGTTTTTTCTTTAGCTTGGGAAATTACTCAGGGACCTTCCTCTTCTCAATAGACTGAAGAAATGTCTTGTAATCTTGCAATAATCATGTAAAACTGATGCACAGATTTAGTAGACAAGCACCCGTTTTTATTTTCAAAAGCATATGTGACCTTAAGTGCACAGGTATATTTGTAGCAATAGTGAAATTTTTTTAATTTGTGTCAAAATTATCTATTTTTCTTTAATGCCAAAAATCATTTGGATATTAAGTAAAGACCTTGTTCCATGCAGATTATTTTCCTACTGTAAATATATAAAAACTTAATTTTTGATTAGTAATATGCATCACTAAGGACTTCATTTGGACAACTTTAAAAATTATTTCCTCAATATTTAGATTTTTGTACCCTCAATTTCCAGATTTCCAAATAGTTTCATATCCTAACAAACAATACATCAGATGAAAGCTAATTTATTCTATAAATAAATCTCCATTTCAAAACATATGACTGGTTTTGTAATCCAGGGTCACATATGTGATATTTAACAAATGCTGTTTTGAATGTATAGTTTATTAGTAATTATTATTATTATTATTCTTTTTTTATGACTTTTTATTCAATTAAATATAGTTTTAAATATAGTATAGTGATTGTTCTGTATTTTGTGTTGTTCCTTTGAATGGTATTTCAACATTTTTAGAAAATAACTCTGGGAGGGGGGTGGGGGGGATGGTACTTTTAACTCTTATTGAACAGATATCTTCTTATGGTTTACCATCACATTATGTAATTTCACCATAAAATAGAGTCAAATGTGTGGTTTTTGCAAATGTAATGGTTTTAACCTTATAATTCATGGTGGAAAACCACATTTCCAGAAGACCTACAAGTTATCTTGTGTATGATTATATTTAATTTTTTCATGCATTTTGTCTGTCTGACAATTTCTAAGTTATGGCCATGTTTTATGACTAGATCACTTACAATGAACTCTGATTCTGAGGCTTCAGTTAGCTACCTGTATTATTACGGTGGTTATCATTATTTTTTATGGTTTAGCAAAAAAAAGTAGTAGCCTAAATAATCATTATACCAACATTAATATATGGTTATAAGTTGTAAATACCTGAAACATTGTCACCATATTTTTAACAGTGAGTTTAATGTATTTATTTTTAATACTCTCAATTTCAGCAGGATATTCAGCTTCAGCGCCATTGAAATAAAGTTGGACAGCTTTTTGTTTTGATCTCAGAGAACTGAACTGAGCATGTGCAGCGAGTTTGTGAATGAAGCTAGTTGTGTGGCAGTTGTCTCAGAATCTGTTCGTTTAATAGTTCAGTGTAGCTCTGCTGTGAAATGTCACTTCGGTTCACACACACATGATCGGTCTATTGTGTTGTTTTACAGAGGCAGCATTCCACAGGACGTCAGAAACAGGCCCACGAGGATGCATTCGAAGGTTACTGTTAGTCTTCGGCCCACTGCACCAGCGTAATGAAGTCCTCCTTCATGTGATAGCATGCTGTGTCTCCTGGCAGTTCCTCTCTCAAAGCTGCTTTCTTTTCTTCCTTCAAAAGGCCTAAACAAAAAATATGTCCTCTCTGACCCGAGTGTTTCCATGGGACCAGTCAAACTACATATTTCCAGCCGCTCTTCGCTGCCCCGCGGGCGACTCTGGGTGTAATTATACATTACAGTCCTCCAATGACAACAGCCTCAGTGTCATTTCATCACTCATGCCAAATGAATGTGTGGTTTGGTTAAACCGGCTCCTCTGTGTTGTTTTTTCTACACTGCTTGACGTTTTGTTCATAACAGCGTGGCAGAATATTGTATGTGGTTTCAAGTGGGCGAAAAAAAAAGTTAAACTGCCCCCATGTTTTTAACATTCATACATAAAATCACATGGAAAATAATCCAATTATATTGTTGACTTCAATTACACCCAGACTGAAATGCAATATAAAGATGATTAGATCTCAGCCTTTGCCAGTAACCCAGAAAAATATTTTGTCATTCATTATGATAATAAATTACTTTTATTGCCCTATAATCCCATGATTATTGTTGTCGATATTTAATAGATGATTACTTTGTCAAATGTGTGGTTATTGCTCGGTTTTAAAGTTGGATTCTTTGTGCATGTGTGTCTGTCGCAAACACCAAAGTTCAGCACAGGGTGGCGCTAAAGGACACGGATTTATTTCAGGACACACTAGTGTTATGTTTTGAGCTTTAAAAACATAACCTGGACATATTCTGAAACAAGTTTTTTTTTTAATGTATGAAACATATGTTGCTTAAAGACAATGAAGCCAATTCTTCACTTTTTTCATGACAATGAAGCATATTCTACATTTGTAACATGGAATATATGGCATTCATGGCAGAGAAAAAAAAAATGTAATAAAGTATTATAAATATAAATATATAATAAATGTAATTAGAAAACAGCAACAGCTGCAATAAGTAAAAGAAGAAGAAAAAAAAGTCCAGACATATTTCTTCAATTAAATCAATTGGAATAAGCGAACATTTCAATAAATATATATATTCAAAAAATAAATAAATAAATGAAAACATAAATTCTAAATGTTTATATTATATTATATTATATTATATTATATTATATTATATTATATTATATTATATTATATTATAACATTGGAATTATTTATAATTATGTAGTTATTATGTATGTATATATATATCTATATCTATATCTATATCTATATATATATATATATATAT
This sequence comes from Carassius auratus, assembly GCF_003368295.1. Classification (NCBI taxonomy): domain Eukaryota; kingdom Metazoa; phylum Chordata; class Actinopteri; order Cypriniformes; family Cyprinidae; genus Carassius; species Carassius auratus. The sequence continues at coordinate 17,864,092 of NC_039280.1, read as the reverse complement.
ATATATATATATATATATCTATATATATATATATATATATATATATATATATATATATATATATATATATATATATGAGACAGTATACATTCATTTGATCAGAAATACTTTAAAAACAGTAATATTGTAAAATATTATTGCAATTTAAAATAACTTTGCATTTGTGCTTTGTATTTTATTACTGATGCTTTAGTTGACAAAAATATAGCTTGCTATATTGTAATGCATTATTATCAATTATTTGCATTATTGCTAAATACAATTGTATATATGCATATCGTAAATTTTTGATTTCAAAGGGACCTACACTCATGATCTTAAAAAAAAAACTATTTTATGTTTTAAAAAGAAGAAGAAGAAGAAGAAGAAGAAAGAAAGAAAGAAAGAAAGAAAGAAGGTAAGAAAGAAAGAAAGAAAGAAAGAAAAAGGGGCAAACACTGCACTGCACATGGTATTAGATCTGAGATGCAGCGTTTGTGGAATATTTTGGGAAATGTCTGTGCTTCAGTTGACTGCTGAGGCTGGAGAACAGCTCATTATTGAGTGTTTGATGTGGCATGAATTCCTCACAGATGTTGCCCTGCTCTCTCTCTCTCTCTCTCTCCTGAGCAACAGCACAGACCTTAACCACGACTGCAGGACGCAAACCTTCCCAAGAAACTAGCTTTCATTAGTCCAACACTTTCATTACTCCTGGTTGCTGCATAATTACTTCTAATTTGTGTTATTTCATAGTTTTAATGACTTTAATATTATAATAATGTGGAAAACTATAGTAAGGAACGAGGCGTGTCTAAACTCCTGTGATCTTCAGTTGTTTATATCTTAGATTAGTTCTTTGGTTGACTGCAGCGTGAGACTGAAAGAGATCAAGGCAAACTATAACGTGTTTAAACAGAAATATCACATCTTTTTAAAACTAGGAGAAGAAAGGAGATGAGAAGAAACGGTGTGGAGCTCAGTATGAAGTCTGAGATGAGAGGGAGCGACCTCCCCTCGGCCTCAGGGGGTCCGCTTGTAAAGGAAGGAAGGAAGTCATTTTCAGAACAAAAACAGAAAAGGCCTCGGAAAAAAAAGGCTGTTCGTGAAAAAGAAAACAAAGGCAGATGGACAAAGAATAAGGAAATGTAAATGTGGCATGGTCTAGAGGAACCGTCAGAGGAATTGGCTCAGTATCCGTGCCTGGAATAGAGATCGAGGGAAGCGTTTGCTTTATGGCCCGCTGTCACACAATGCCACACAGGTACAGCAGCAGCCCAGCTCAACACACGGGACGTCCTGATGGGCCCAACAGACAGGAACACTCCGAATAACAGTCACAATGAGCAAAACCACACTTGAAATAGATTTATAAATTAACTAAATGATAATACATATAAATTATAATTATAAATATAATATATATAAATTATAAATACATAAATTAAATGTTTATATATATATATATATATATATATATATATATATATATATATATATATATATAAGAAATTAAATAAATAAACCTTTAAATTACACATTATTATAAATAATGAATAAAATACATTTCAACTTAAGTAACATTTTCAAACATTTTAAATGTTAATTTAAATAATCTACAATTATGTAGAATGTAATAACTGAATACAAAAAAGATACAACAACATATTACACACACACATATACATACATAATATATATATATATATATATAATTATAGTGACAAGGACAACAAAATTACTAATTACTAAAGTACCTAAATTCACAATGAGATTAGAATTTTAATATTTAAATTGTTAAATAATACAGGTAAATAAATACATCTAAGTTTATGAAACTATTATAAAATGATTTATAATACACAAGCATGCATATTATACCATTTTTAATAACAAGAATAACCTACATTTACGTTTTATTATTTTAATAATAACTTTGATTGAAAGTGTATTACAACATTATTGTGCTGATCATAGTTTATGTACATTTATACATGGAATATATAGGGATCAATGAATTTTCAGACTATTTGAATGTGTTTTTGTTTATACACACAGTCCCAGCCATACACACACATATACTGTAAATATATATATATATATATATATATATATATATATATATATATATATATATATATATACACACATACACATTTGTGGGGTTATTATTTAATTCTACCATCACTTATACTAAACTAACACTGTATGTATTTGTGCATCTGTAAATGTGGATACACAAAAAAAGACAGGTTCCTAAAAAGGCCTTTCATTCCAGAGATGTCAAGATCAGTTGATTCTGTATAAATACATCAGTAGACACTGGGTCAGAGAGGGTTTGTAACTGACACTTGTGAAGAGTGTATTTGTAGACGCTGATGATCGAGTACTGCAATCAAAAAAGACACAATGGATGTACGTGTAAACACACACACGCTCCTGCGCAGATGACAGCGAGTATCATGTTCACATTTGTTTCAGATTTCAGCCATGTAAACAAAGGGAGGCAGGCAGACACGCTGGGGCCCGTTTAAATTAGGCCCCAATAAGATCTGTCAAATCCACAAGCCCAGAGCCTCTCGCAAAGCCCAAATCGAATCAAAAGCAGCCCTTTGATGGTCTCCGAGTTTGGTCTCTATAACAATTATTTTTGTTTTAATAATCATTCCCTGGTTTTGGGCTGGAAGACGCAGCAGAGGTTTGGTGGGAGGGAGCGGATTCCTCACACACACACACACACACACACACATTAGGGGAATAGGGAGCGAGCGCTCAGATGCACCAGGGTTTCTCCAGTCTCTTCTTGAGCCCAAGAATGATATCATGCATACTAGGGAGTGTGGGAGCGGGTTAAGCTCCGTCCTTGATTTGCTCCACTCAGAATGAATGACCTGAGAGGAACATCCATTAGTGAAGAATGTGCTGCGCTGAAGCTGGGCTTTGGTTTAAAGGGGTCGCATCATGAGGAATCCAGTCTGCCTTCATCTTCTGAGAAAAGAGTTTGCTGTTGAAAAAAACATACTGAAACTTTCAGACCTAAAGACTTCCTCCCCCTGTGAAAAAAAGAAGAAGTAGTAAGCTTTAAAAATACCATGTTCTGATTTTTCAAAGCAAACACACCTACTGGGGAATCAGGAACTTGGTCCATGCAGACGTGGTGAGGTAATAAACTGGAAGTAAGAAAAATGCTGTTATTTCTCAAAGCCAAAACAAGTAATGATTAAAGAGAAGTGCAGCAGATCTGCTGTTTCTGGCTGTGTGTAGCACCTACTGCTCTGCACTTCCTGTCAGAGTTTGTTTATAAGCAGCTTCATTCATTCAGTCATTCTTTATAAGCAGCAAACGATAAGCAGCTGAAGTTTATTTCGAACAAGATCCTGGTTTCTCATCCTAACAGTTTGAAAGGAAGATTTTAGCAATTAATTTTTCACAAAAAAAAAAAAAAAAAAAAAAAACATGTTTTTTTGCAGTGATGCGATGTAAGAATCACTGAGATCCTTTCAGTGAACAGGTCCTAAAAGATTTTTTTCTTAGCATCAAGTAGTGTTATTTATTATTATTGTTATTATTATTATTATGTACTCTCTTGTACAGTACATGCACTTGCCTAAGTAAATAGTACACACAGAACAGAACTGTAAAATAAAGTGCTACATATCATAGTTTTTATAATTTTTGATTCGTTTTTATTTTAATATTTTAAGTTTTTATAAAGTTTTGTGATGTGCTTTTGTAATTTTTACATTGTTTCTGTTTCAGGTTTGATGTGTGTATTCATTGTTAATAATGTTAGTGATTCACCTTACACAAGGCAACTATAAAATATTTATATTTTATTTTCACTGTATGTCATTAACAAAAATGTTATAATAGTTTTAGATTTAGTTACAAATTTTTATAATTTTTGTGCAACTGAAATATTCCATAGATTTTTTTTTTCTTTAAAAAAAGTTTCTTTAAAAAAAGTTTCTTTATGGAACCAAATGTGTAGTTTGCAATGATGTTGTGACTTAAATATGTGGCATACATAAGGAGAGAAAAAATAATATACATAATAAGTTGGCCTCAATGGGGAGGGAAAATCATTGATTTTAACAAATATGAAATGACTTTGAAATAACAATCCTGAGCGTTTACAGAGGTAGAACTTATTAGGTCAGCACAGAGTCCAGCTTTTCTTCCTTGGGCTGCAACTTTCATCAGGATCTGGACACTTTTCACTTCCTGTCCATGGAGACAGCTTGAGACGGGCCTCAGTAAACAAATCCAAAAGATCTCATTCAATGGCCATTTCTGCAGCTCAGCGCACAGAAACAAAACACCACTGCCACAAAGTAACCTTATTCTGCGATGACCTCAGAACTGGAGGTGCTTAGCTGTGTTAAGGTGTTAGCTTACTAGCACATAACCAAGTGGTTACTTATCAGAAAAGCTCTCAGAAACCAAGTTTGTGTGTTATTGTGATGGGGTCATGAAGGAGGCAGTGTATGACCTGGTGCCCACTGACAGTGATAAGAGCGTCAGCTGGCCGCTGTGGGAAAGCGCTCGCCCCTCCCCGTCCCGTCAGAGGATGTGGAGGCTCAAAGCTGTTATCTGCTCACAATAACATCCTGCTGCATGTGTACCACACTGTTCTGGCCAAGGGAAGTTGGACACAAATAAAAGACGGCACAATCAAGGACAGGGGTGGAGGGAGTGACAGTAAACACAAGAGCTATTTACTGAGGTCAAAGCAGGGTAATATTACTGCCGAAATCTTCAGTACGCAGCCCAGACATGTACAAAGAGTTTATATCAAACTGCAGAGAAAAGGGTAAAAAAAAAAAAAAAAAAAAAACTTGCAATAATATATATTATAACATTTTGTTTTTTGTGCAGTAATTTTTCAAGACAAACAAGTATATATATACATATATATACATACATATATATATATATATATATATATATATATATTACAAAAGCTATTTAAGTGATTTTAGATAAATGAGTTTCTATGCAACAACAAATTGTAAAAAAAAAAATAGTATCACTGCAAAACAAAAACAATAATTTAGCAGCACACTGATGATAATAGGAAATATTTATTGAGGGCTAAATCAGCATATTAGGATCATTTCTAATTTTCAGCTTTGGCATCGCATAAATAAATTCTATAATAAACTATTTTAAAACATAAAACGGTTCTATCAAATTGTCATAATATTTCTTAATATTACTGTTTTGCAATATAAATGTGGCCTATGTGAGCTAAAAATCTTAAAGACCCCAAACAGTAATGTGTGCATGTGTGTGTGTGTGTGTGTGTGTAAATGCAAATATATATATATATATATATATATATATATATATATATATATATATATATATATATATATATATCACTACTGAAAACAATATAAATTATAAAAAGAAAATGAATTCAAATTTAAACATCCAGAAACATTACTGTAAAGTCATTTTGAGGGTGCAAAAAAGGCCCTAAAAAAGGCTTGATTTCCTTCATTCAAAATATAATTCATTCTTTTGATTTCGAGGTGAAATGTGGCATGAGATTCAGTCTGTGAGGAGGTCGTCCGTGATGATAAGTGCACTGCCTGATGGGTCCAGACAAGAATCTGCGCCTGAATGGCTCTAAAAACAACACCTACAGCCGGAGACAAACAACAGGTGGAGAAGCGAGCCCAAACACGCAAACAGGAAAGAGCAGGAGCAGCTGTCTCACACTGCCTCCAGCTTCAAACAGCACTGCGGCCTGACAGAACACAGGAAGAAAGATTTCCTTAACGAATAATTACATTCACTCATGCCATTCCAAACTCTAAAAAAAAACTAGCCCTCTATATGCTCTATACAGTCACTCTGTGTGAAAATCTGATATTGACATTCAAAAATTTAAAAACTACAGTAGCAGTATGTTAAGTTTTATAGAACTTACATGTATCGAATAACTGTTTACAATTGATAATGTAGCCTACTGACAACCTTAAAAGGGTTCACAAACAGCTTTCCCACATCTTCCACATAAACGCAAAACACACATGACGCTGAAATAATGTGATAACTATTCATTGAACAGCACGAGATGTAACATAATACCCCACTGAATGCACATCGCTGAAGACTAAACAGTTATTTCAAGCATGAGCCTTGAGGTCTCTTATGGAATTCTGGGAATGTCAATTGTAAATGTAAATGTAAATTTTAAGATTTGAAGTTCTCTTGCTAGAACTGTACATTTAACAGTATTTTACTGTAAAGTGACATTTTTGCACCTTATAAACAGAGTAAGGGATCGGTCATACAGAACAAGTTTTTCTGTTGTTTATCTGTGTGAACATGCACTAGATGGACGTGTTCGACCATTGCGCTCAAAACTCACGTCGTTTGCAGCGTTCTAAAAATGCAATGCTTAAGTTAGGCCGCATTGTTCACCAAAGTATTATTTTTTTTATTATTATTGTTTTCAATTGGGAGTGCCGTTTTTTTTTCTTTCAGAATTTCTTTATCAGAATTCCAAAAGCTGCAGACAAAAGTGCCCTTAGCAGAGGTAAGGAATTGTTTCCTTTCTTTTAAAGCAAGAAAAAAGTGACCTCATTACGAGAAAATACATCTTAAATGTTTGCACATGTGGAGGCTGATGCTATTTGCAGTCACCAAGCAGCATTGCAGGCCAGGCCTTTGGGGACATTTCTCCCCCCCTACACCTCTTTTCTTGCCAGATAATCGTCCATATGCTCTTTCAGAAACATCCCGAGTGAAACAGCTTAATGTTCTGTATGGCTTTCACATGTCTGAGCTGCTCAAAGACTTCTGGATCCAGATGCAAGCGTTGCAGTCACGTCTGGCTAGAAGCACATTAGGAGACGGGGAAGAGAGTCACGTGGTCCATCTGCAAGTTTGATTGAGCACAGCTTACAGAGGACCAGTGACCAGTTCATACGGCAGAACGGACACAGAAACATCACTGCGTTCAACAAGAGACATAGGAGGCCAAAGCAGGGTTATCTTAGGCTAACTTTAGTCAACTAACACATTTAATAAAATATAAAAAAATTAATAAAATGTTATATAATGTTTTATTTCAGCTAGTTGCATTTTTCATTTTCATTTTAACTAAAAATAAAAATTGAAAAAGTAATAAAACAATTTATAAACGTATTTAAAATAATAACAAAATAACTTAGACTATGCATAAATTATGCAAAAAAAGACTATGCAAAAACTAATAAAATAAATTAGAAAAAATAACACTGCATTAAAGAAAGTAACAAAGATGCCAAAAAACGAAAATCAAAATGAAACCAGAAAATACAAAAATAAAAACTAAATCGAAATATTAATAAAAACTATATAGACAAAAATGTAATAAATTACTAATACTTTAAAATAGAAAATAGAAAAACAAAAACTAAATCGAAATATTAATAAAAACTATATAGACAAAAAATTACAAAAAATACTAATACTTTAAAATTAAAATAGAAAAATAAAAACTAAATTGAAATATTAATTAAACCTATATAGACAAAAATGACAAAACTACCAATACCTGAAAATTTAAATTAAAAGAGAAAACAGTAATATAAAAACTAAATCAAAATAATAAAAAATATATAGACAAATTACAAAAATTGCTAATACTTAAAAATTAAAACAGAAAAATAGAAAACTAAACTGAAATATTAATAAAAACTACATAGATAAAATCTACAAATAATGATACTAAAGTAATTCTGGGTCAAAAACCCAACCAAATTGATCAAACAAGCATTTTGAAGTGAACAACAGCTCGGCAAACAGCATGAACGTAGACGGGTTACAGGTTTCTTTCATTTTTATTGGGACCTATGACAGACATGTAGAACTGCAGAGCGTCATGTAGCTCCCATACCATCAACTGCTATTTACAACGTACTTTCTTCTTTCCATCTTTTCCTAAAATCAGGAGCTACATTGATCGTACATGTTAGAAACGATAAAAAAAATTTGAAATAAAAACACAAATGTACATCATACACTTGATATAGATATTTTTTAAAGGTAAAAATGTGCATTGTAAAAAACAAAACTAATCAATACAATAGGGTAATTTCAATAAAAATAATAATAATAAAAAACCTTTTTCTGTTTCTTTTCTCATTTTTAGTATACAAGGAGACAGATTAACGTGATGCTTCAGGCACTTTTTAACAGGTAAATGTGTGTCGCACCAGGACAGATGTTCCTGCTTCTGGTTAACTTTCCATTACCACAGATAGAAAAATAAACACAGCTCTTCTCTAAGCTCAGATGAAGCTGACGTACTCAGATACAGAAAGGACACATAGTGAATGAAGGACAGCGAGAGGACTCCAGTAAAGCCACAGGGGCACACATTAACAACACTCGCAGAATTAAAGGTACAAACCTTCCCAATGGGCCAGCATCTTTTTAAAAGGTACTAAAATGTACCATTTATGTACTGATATGTACCTTTAAGGTACTAAAATGCACTTTTTAGGGGGAAATAAGATACAAAGTTGTACCTTTTTCAAATAAATAGCATCACAGTGACAGCTTCTGTAGCTTTATTTTCTGCGAGTGAAACCACACAGCAGCACCTCACTCTTCAAAATAAAGGCTTTCAAAACATAAAAGAAAAGAAACAAGGGGAATATAGTAAGTACAAGAGGCACTGAATCTTAAATGTTTCAATACATATTCTGCACTGTAGAAAAAGAAAGAAATCCACCTATTTCAACTTAAAAACTTCAGTCATTTCAACATAAATTACGTTGATTTGAAAATCTTAAAAACTATTTCATAAAAGCTTATTTTGATAACGTAGGTAATGTAAAAACATAAGTTGCCATGAATTACTGATCTTTTTTTTTTCCAGTGTACAGAATATGTAACGGAAAAAAAACATTTCCATGTAAAAAATACAAAATAGAAGCACTTCAGAAACACAAAACCGATGAATTGAAGACTGTTGGGAATTGAACACTAGCAGAACTGAATGTAATGTTGTATACAGCACGGTAATTCACAGTAATTTTACTGGATACAATCTAATTCACGTTATTGACATCACCTCATCACATTGCATGATTAATTCAACAACAATAAAATATTATTTTGAAACACTATAAGTAATAATAATTAAATAAAACATTTTTCAATCCAATCCAATTTTGTGTCAAATATATATTCATTTCCAATCCGATCAAATGATGAGTCTAAAAAGAAATGGTCAAAATTGTGTCTGACTCTCTAAGCCTGCTCACATCAAGAATTCGTACTATATAAAGTTTTAATAACCATTGACAGCCAATCAGAGTCAGATGGTGTGGACAATAGTAATAATTCATAACGTGAACAGGCCTGAAAATCACACTGAAAACGGAGGGTCAAGTCAAATCCGGTGAATGTTGCATACAACAACAACAAAAAACAAAAAAACTATGTGAGAGTAGCATGCGATTCCGAACGGAATCTTTATACCAATAACGTAACATCAAGAATTTGTTTTGACCTTTAAATTGAGGAGAAGTATTCTGCAACAAACCATTAAAGAACCTTTATTCTGAAGAGTTTCTCGCTGTCACTGAAGAAGCATCTGACGCACATACACTGTACACTCTTTACTGCTCACACACATAAGGCATATCTATTGGGGTTTTATACATTAAAAAAATATCTTTTCACTTTTTTCTCTTTTTTGAGGAACTGCATTGATTCGTTTTAATGTCCTCTCAAAAATTAAGGCGTTGAGTTATTGTCATGAAGAAACTGGAGATCGGTTTGGCAAACGTCCCTCTATAAAGCATCCTTAAAATCAAGCTTATTTTTCTGTTTCCTTTTGCTTTTCTTAGAGAACAGGTAAAACGTCTTTGAGAATACAATTCCTTCCATTTTCTAGAAACAAAATATGAGCCATCTGTCAATAAGGGGAAAGAAATATATAGCGCTTTAGTGTTTTTCCCCTCTGGAGAATAAACAAAATCGAGTAGACAGCATAAAATAATTTCATTCATTCATATTTTTGTCTTGTTTTCCAGTAAAATATCTCAACAGTTGAATGAAACAAACAAGAATTACATGAGAAGCAAAACTGCACAAACTTATTTTGTATCGACTTGTTTCCTTTTATTTCTTGTTGTAAGCAAATATCTACGAAGCAAAGCACATGTCATGCAGGAAAAAATAGCAGGCTAAATCATGTGCACGATTACTATTACTATTACTTCCCTCGATTAAAAAATTGTGCGCATGATTTACGAATTTGTTCCCTCGATGTACTAAAACATGCACACATTTACCATTTAGTTCCCTCGATTTAAAAAATTGTGCGCACGATTTACTAATTATTTCCCTAAAGTAATTCGAGGGAACGAAACAGTAATTGTGTGCAAGATTTAGTACACTGAGGAAACGAATTAGTAAATCGTGCGCACAATTTTTAAATCGAGGGAACAGAATATTAATCATGTGTATTTTTTATTACACTGAGGGAACGAATTAATAAATTATGCGCACAATTTATTTATTTTTTTCTTGTATGCCACGTGCAGGTCTTCGTATAATTTAATAAAACTGTGTGAGGTTTGTTTAAATAAACATAAATATGTAAATAAATAAACAAAAAATAGGTCAAATCCAACCAAATTCTAGTGCTGTCAACCGATTAATTACTTCCAAACTAAAAGTTTTTGTCTACATAATATATGTGTGTGTGTATATATATATATATATATATATATATATATATATATATAGATACTGTATGTGTGTGTGTGTGTGTGTGGTTGTGTGCATTTGTATATACATACAAAATATACACAGCACACACACATATATTATGTAAACAAAAACATTTATTTTTGATTTGATTAATCACGATTAATCGTCTGATAGCATTCCCAAATCCGGGTATATTTTCTTAAGTAATTTGTTATGAGGATATTTAGATTATGTTTTACAAGACAAAAATTATGATGTTTAAAAAAAAATATTTATTTTTTTTGCAGGGGAAGCGGCGTGGGCTCACTGGAAACTCCTCTCTTTGTCCATATGGCGGTGCTTTTTTGCCTACAGTCTGATGATTTCTCTCTCAATTTTTATTTTCCTTCCTTTGGCTGGTGATTCGATTAACTGCGAGAATAAATATGACAAAAATAATCTTTGGATATCAAATATGCATCAGACTCAAAAGCCACCCTCGCGTCCAAAAGAAGTCAACTCTAAGGCGAATGTCCCATGTCTGAAGCGCAGCTGTGGCTCTCGAAGATGATTACAATAGTTCAATTTGAAACACATACAGTATTTACATATACTCTGGATGCAGCTTATGTAAATTTGGCTTAAATATAATAACGACAATACTATGCTGTGATACAATGTTATCATTCCTTTACAACACGCATGCATGCATCGACACGCTCTCCCACAATCGCACTACAAACGGACGTTTCCGACTTTTTTTAGTGTCTCGAGCTAATCTCACTGTTATTGTTCTGAACGGTTAAAGGGCTTGGGATATAAATGCCAGTTTATGTACGGACCTGTTCAGGAAGAGTAAACAGCAACTTCCTCCCAAACGACTGCGCGCCGTATAAACAACAAGCGATTCAAGTTCTTGAAAAGTCAAATCAGTGTAAAAAATATAAAGTACCTGCATAAGTAATGCAATGACATGAGGGCTCCAGGAGAGCCGAGGAACTGAGAGAAGCATCCACAACAAAAGGAAAAGAAAAGAACATACACATATATATATACTTTCATATTTATAAAAACAACTAAGAGAGAACGTTTTCAATGCACCAACTGTTTTCTGGAGCCAGGAGAGAACGTAAAGTGAAGTACAGTCTGCTCCTGCGCATCTCAGTGCTAGCGTTCCAAGGGGCGTGTTTAGGGTTCGTTTAGCCGACGGCCTTGTGCTTCCCTCCGCAGCAACCGCAGGCCACGCCGCAGCGGTGGCACCCATGGAGCGGAGGGTAGCAGCACAGACAAGGCGCCAACAGCGACAGACCCAGAAGGGCCGTCCAGCGGAGGCAGAAACGCTCCTCGCTGGAGTCGCATGAGCACGGGTCCGAGTACTCTCCCTCCGGGTCGGACATGCAGTGGTAGAGCATGCTGTCGGCGCACCACATGAAGCTGACCCGGTGGATGCAGGTCCGGATGGGGTCAGGGGCGTCGTGGCACTGCCCGCGCCGGTTCTCCTCATGGTTGAACATGTCCCGACAGTAGACGCAGCGCGATCGCTCTCCGTCCTCTTTCCTTCGCTTGCCCTTGAGCTTGAACGCCGGCGGCTGGGTGGCCACTACGCCTCCGCAGTGGCTCTTGAGGTCGCACTGGCTGAAGTCGGAGCTGGGCACGTAGGGGTAGCTGTAGTCATGCTTTAAGGGTTCGTTCTTAGCGATGTGAACGTACGAGTCCGAGTGTTGAGTGAACTTGTCCGGCACGGCGGCGTATCGATAGTCCTCGTAGCCTGTGATCAGCCAGCGCTCCCGGGGGTTGATTCGGACGATCTCCTCGTCCTCAAACGGGAAGGGGTTCCTGCTGGAGAACTTCTGAGAGGCAAGAGAAAACAAGAGCACAAAAGTGACGACTGTGTCTGTAAGATCACAGAACGTAGCTCTTTTTATTCTCCCACAATATTGGATTGTGTCACTTATTTGAAAATGTTATTTAAATGTTTAATCTTTTACTCGTTACGTAATCTGATTAGTGCTGTCAAACGATTAATCGCAATTAATCGCATCAAAAATAAAAGTTCTTCACATAATATGTGTGTGTGTACTACGTTTATTATGTACAGTGCAGTGCAAAAGTCTTAGGCCACTAGAATTTTCACCAACAAAAAATAAAGTGGAACCACAGTATATAAATATACACTGAAAATAATTACATGTATTTACAGAATTTATATTATATATAAATATATTTAATATATAAACCTGACATATTTTTCGTAAATTTATACATGCACATGTGTGTATTCAGATATACATAATAAATATAAACAGCACACATGTTATGTAAACAAAAACTTTTGTTTAGGAATGCAGTTAATCGCAATTAATTGTATGCCAGCACTAAATCTGATTTAAGGCTAGAATACGCTACACCGCTTTTAAAATTTGAATCAGAATCACACACTACCAGACTTTCAACTTCTGCCATATATACATTTGAAATAGCAGTCCTCAGTAACAATATAAATATATTTACCGTCACTTTTGATCAATTTAATACATCATTTCTGAATAAAAGTATACATTTCTTTAAAAAAAACACTCTGAGCTATGACATTTCAGTATCCCTGATCTAGATGATGTATGAATATTCATTAATTCATGCAAATATTGATGCGCCTCCACCTATCGCACCTGATCTAGGCTGTAGCGCTCAGGTGGTCTGTACTGCAGAATACAGCGATGTAGATGAGGCTCGTAGAAGGTGGAGGTGGCCACTAGCTGTGTAGAGATCTCCTTCTTTTGAGATGAGTTCGAGGAGCTGTCGGTGGCAGTCTGAACAACAAAAGAGAGAAAAGACAAACTCGGTCTCAAACGACCTACAGACATTCACAAATGAAGAACCATCATCTCCAAAAACACATCAGAAAAAACAACAACAAAAAAGACAATCCCTATCACAGACAGGTGTTTTGCAGAGTAAATGCGGTTTTCCATGATGTCATTTGTACCTGGCATTGATTCACAGCTACACATTAATACACCACACACACAGCCGTACACTGCACATAAACACACACGCAGCCAATCCGACGTGACGTGGCTAAACTTCAATGTGCAATTTAAAAAAATCAGGCCCCAGGCCGCAGGATCTGTAAAAATCTCTGAAGTCTCCCTGTTATTAGAGGAACTCAAATGCTTCCAGCATGCTGGGATACAGGCCATCACACACACAACTAACAGCTCTGAACCATAACATCACCAGAGAAACCTACAAGACACCTCGGTGCTTGTGCCATACATATCAAAATCAATCAATGCTACTGAGGAAAAAAAGGTACTGCTGAAGTGAGCGACAAAACTTTATCTAATGTATAATATATTACACATTGTGTAGAATTGCTCTTGTAGGAGTAAAACTGAGACTCCAGCAAAAAAGTTTCCAGTCTTAAACACAAAACATAAGAATGGTGCAGTCAGACAGCTGCCTGTGGAGGTGGACTATACAGACAAATAGAAACGACAGACAGAAAGACAGACAGGCAGGGCGGCTGGGAAATGATTAGTGGCAGAGAGTCTGGACGAGATCCTTCCTTTGGCTGAACCGGATGCCTTCAACATCCACCTGCCAAGTGGAGTGTGAGCATAAACACGCGCACACACACACACACACTTCCAGTCTTATTTTGGTGTAGCTAAAAGTGTGTGAGAGAGACTGTATTTCAATTTGACTTTATATAAAATATGCCAAATAAACAGAGATTCTACTTTGATAACCCATGTTTATTAAGCCATTCATGGGGTCTGTAGAATCCGTTCACTGTTAGATCACTGGCATCTGATAATGTTGTGCCCCTCAAACTGAGTTTTTCCATGTTTGAGGCTAAACTCCAGCTAGGCGAGAGGAACAGGAGTCTCCGGTGGCTGGACATGTCCCTGCACCCTGACCCGAGCTCTCTCTCTCTCTCTCTTTCTGGGTCCAGCCTGGCCAGGCATTGGTTTCTCCTTCATACAAAGACCTCAGAACTGCTGGCCAAAAATAATAGAGGCGTCCCTCAAAGCACTGCCAAGAAAGCCTGAGCCGACATGACTTAAAAATATGTTTAGGAGGAAAGCTGGAGATAATTAAAAACACAGACCCTTTCAGATGTTTACACTGCAGGTCTAAAAACCTCTGGGCCAAAGTACTCAAGTAGTATAAGGTTAAAATAGATTTAAAAAAATAGTGAGCTGCCTTGCTGTCTACCGCCTACATGGGCAGCTGTCTTCTGACGCAGCATCAGAACCAAATGAAACCTAAAGGCCTAGGACCTATCAGGACCACTATCGTCAAAGATGATTGACAATTAGCTTACAGTTTGGATTGGTGGGGTGGTACTGTTCTGGGGAAGAACTCCCTGCACATCCATGCAGCCTAGCATGAACAGAACCAACATAAATGTATTACAGTGATCGTTTACAGTACTGCGGGAAGTAGGGGTGCTGAGGGTGCTGCCCACGAAAAATGGGGGTGCAGTGTTAAAAATAAATTCATGAACAATTTGTAATGAACAAATTGAAACAGTGACTCAGGATAGTGTTGTCACGTTGTGGAAGAACTGTTTAGTGCAGAATCAAGTCAAAGCGCAAAAGTGCGACCTGTGGTTACAGTTACAAAAAATCGAAAAGTGGTGACGAAATTTGTTGTCACGCAAACTGTGCGCAAACCCTTGTGTACGCGTAAAAACCCAAGTGTACTTTGGGCTTCAGTAGGCAGCATTATCATTCAACATGCTTTTACAAACTGTTTTTATCAGAGAAACATGTCTATGATACTGTAAAATGACTCTATAGGTAGTTCACTAGTTTTTGAAACAGAGCACCAAAAATGTACCAAAAATTGCACACCGCAAATAAATGGCCAACCCCCTACACAAATTCTGCATTTCTTATCGAAAATCTCTAATGTGTGTAGCGTAGTGCAGATAACAAGAGAGTTCAAAGCCACATGTGGCACAACACTGATTCAAAGGCATACCTCAGCAGCAGAGCCGATGCTGGCCCATTAATGACACGCAATCAGTGGCGCAGTAGGGGAGGGTGGAGAGATAATGAGGGGAGGGGGTCAAAAGCTTTGGAGACCTGAAGTCTTTTGGGTAATTTCACAAATGAGCCCCCCTTCATTAAGTCCTAGGCTGGCCACCCTGTGGCACGAAACCACAACAGACCAATCCAAAATGGGCAGGCCAGAGCTGTGGGAGCAACAAACTGGCTGTAACCAGATATAGCATAATGTGGCCCCATAGGACCTGCTGAGAGAGAACCAGCATGAAGTGCACAAAATATAGAAGCAGCGGTCAAAACCAGACCTGTATATAGTCCACAACTCGGTACAGAGGTCAGTGACAGTAATGTAAGCCATCAACAACATATTGAAAGGACCAATGCCTATATAAGCAGCAACAAAAACTGAATTTTAGTAAAGACAGTATTAAGAAAAGCTAATATTTTCTATTTTTATTTTTTTGAAGGAAACGTGCTATTTTTGTTTGTGCAAAATTTGCTACATTGATGCAAAGGTGTCATGAAAGCTTGCCTGGATATTTAAAGAAGGTTATTAAGAAGTTCTGAGTGTTTTTAGCATGATGCTATGGGGTTGTAGGGTTTTCTGGGTTGTTGTGAGCCCATCTCCAAGTGTCTAAGATATTGTGGGTCCCTTCATTAATGTAAGTCAAAGGGTATTTTATTACCTATTGCTTGACTTTTAAGTCCATCATATACTTCTGTCTTTGTGTGAACACTAGGGTGTCTTTTCTTCTGTCCATTAAGTTTCTTTTTTTCATGCTATCACACTGAGTACACTTTGAAAGGCTATGTGTTTGACTGTATGTTAAGGCTGGGCTCAGACTACAGGAGTTTTGGACTGGATTATCCCCAAATTACTCCTGCCCACAATCTGAGAAAACATCTTTTCCAGGACCTCGGTTGGTTCCGATGTTTGCCCAATTTTCAGACTCAATCTGAAAGCCTCCCGAGACACATTGGGGCCACCTCGATAATATCAAACATTATCGGAGTGGCCCCAATGTGTCTGAGAGCTGATCGGAAGGATTTTAAATCAGAATGATTACGACTATGATTGCATCAGTAATTTCACAGTAGCCAATGAGAGACAAGTCTACAAGGAAACAGAGTTGAATGAGTGAAGTTTTGAAACAGCAACTGCAAAACAAGCTGTATAGGTCTGTTTGACAATGGAGATGGAGGAATGGCTAGTGAAAGTATGACAACAACACGCCTGTATAACATACATACCACAAGTGTATGGAAAAAGAGAAATCCCCTCAGTTTTGAGCATACTGGTTGAGTTTAAAAAGCTGCTAGCTCTTTAAGCTAATGTGCTAATGGTATTGATAATCAACAGTGATCATTTTTGCCCTTAAGGCTAATGTTAGCTAGCATACTACAGTTAACAGATATTAAAACTGATATAAATCTCGCCTCCAGTTCCCACTGAAGAACAGAGATCACGTGAGGCATGATGATAATCACAATATGTTGTAGTGTGTGATAAGCCACAATTTTTGGAGTGTTTTGAGAGATGACAATCTGTAAAGATTCTCTTTATGTGCGTGATGCAACCATATTCTATCAAGAAGTTGAAGCACAAACTGGAGTGTTATCATGTTGAACAAAATTTGGCCAAATAGTTTAAAGGAGTTTGAAACTATGGCAGGGCTAAATGGGGATCTTGAAGGACTTCAGATAGCGTTTTGCCGAGCCAGAGGAACGTGTCTTGAGAGCTGCATGCTTTACAGGTTAGCAGTTAGCATTGTAGGTCTGAGGATTTTGCAGTCCATCAAAAGCTCTTCTGCTTCAAGCAATTAGGTTTGAACACTCCAAACACCTGGATATACAGTAAGCGTGTCCTCAGCTACATGCATGACCGATGCTATCTGGAAAGGGTTTTTTATTCTCTATAGGGCTCCAAACCACTGACAACAAGGTTTTTATGGTGTTTTCAATTATAATTCTTCAATAAGACAAACTAGGGAATGAAAAATGTGCTGGAACTAATTGAGTTCCAAGTCAAATTGCCCATAATTAGCCACCTTGAGGTTGAGGCAGGGCAGGGTGGATGGCCACCACTATCTTTTCCACTGCTGTGATTAGTGCTGCGATCCTTTGCGCACACATACTCCACACACAGATGCCCAGTGCTGCGAAGGACCGGAGACGATAATTAAATAAAGCTTCTATACCTCTTGCATAAAGGAGCATTGATTCTTTCCACCTTATTTTTTTTCCCTCTTCCCAGAACTGTTAGTCTTCCCCATCCCACTTCCTCTGAGCATCCTCCAGGGCCTTGGCTGGGAGCTCTCTATACAGCGAAGCCTTATCCTGCCTGACTTCTGCACAGGAAGTTGTTTTTTGTCACACAACACACACACAACCAAAAAAGTCTGGAACCCTCACTTACTTTATTGAAGTGTACAGTAAAGCGTCTATTCTTGCATTCTGGAAGTCAGACACACACCTGAAACCTTATACGAACAGTTCAAATAACTAAACTAAAAAAGAATGTAGCACTTGTTTACATGTTGTACTATAATCTTTATGAAAAGATTTGTTCACTAAAAGTATTGTCATGACAAACTTGCTTGACAAGACTGTCTTAGTGGTTTGGACGTGAATTTTTTCCTATTGTGCTCCACAGAAGAAAGGAAGTCATTTATTTTAATTTTAGTTTCATTTTGTTGTGTGTTTTGGTCATATATTGGTACCTATACATTTACATGCTATGTATAGCATAAAGTCCTTTGTTATTAAGCTAACAAATTAACATTATGTTGACTATTCAGATTAGCGGTGCATCAAAAACAACGTTGGTCATCATCATTCTTTCTTGCTGATTTGACCAATTCCATTCTGTGTGTAAAATGATGAGGACACCTAGATTGGCTGAAAAAAACCTAATAAAACACTCATTGTTCTTAACTGATAACTCTTTTTTTTTTAGCATCACCACGCTGCTTCTATCATGGTGTAGGGCAGTGATCCTCAAATCTGGCTCGCGAGATCCACTTTCCTGCGAAGTTTAGCTCTAACCCTAATCAAACACGCATGAGTTTGCTAATCAGTGTCTTTAGGATCATTAGTAAATCACAGGCAGGTGTGTTTAATTGGAGTCTGTGCTAAACTCTGCAGGAAACTGGATCTCGCGAGCCAGATTTGAGGATCACTGGTGTAGGGTGATGCTGTGATGGGTTTACGTCAGCATTATGACCTGTGGAGCTCATGAATCACTTGGTAATCACTACTCTTACACCAGTCCATCACTGTAAGCACACGGAATTTTGGCATCTTTGGAATTCTGATTCTGAAAGTGAGATAAAAAAAAAAAAAAAAAAAAATTCAAGCATGTATAATACAATAAATAAATAGAAAGGTAATGCATTTACAAATAATAATTAATATGAAATCATGATGATGTAAAAAAAAAACAACTTCTGGAAAGTATTCAGAAATAATTTAAAAATGTTTCTTCCTTTCAGTATTGTTCTTTTTTTTTTTTCTTTTGGTGAAATAACAGTAACTATAGGTACACTGATGTATACATTTATTTTTAAAATAATTTTTGTTGTTGTTTTTCATTTCTCTAATTTACCAATTCCTGCTTCTGGGATCAGCTAGTATAAAATAAAACAGAAACATTTTAAGTCTCAAAAAAAATAAATAATAATAAATACAACATCAGTTATGTTGGCCTTCTCAAGCTTACATAATAGAATAAATAAATAGAAAAGTAATGTGTTTAAAAAGTATTCTGTCTAATACTGTTAAGTTCATCCAGTATTCACATTCCTCTTTTCTTTCATTCTTTTGTTCATTATCTTTTCTTTTGGTGAAATACAATGAATCAATACTGCAATCATTTCCATTACATTTTAATGCCTTATTATAAATGTAAAACTATGTACTGTATATGTGTGTATAGTTAAACTGGTGCATAAAATAAAAAATAATAAAATATTCATCCTTCACGACTTAATTTATTATTATTACGACTTAATTTTTTTAATAACACCATTATGTTGGCTTTCTCAAGCACGCTATACAATAAATAAATATAAAAGACGTGTCTAAAAATAATTTCTATAAAACCATGAGGTGTAAAAGTATAATTTTCTCTTTATTTGCTGGTAAAGTAAAATGAATCAATACAGCAATAATTTCGATGTAATGCTGTATTATTAATGTAATACTGTGTATTATATATTTATGTATTTGGTGCAAATCTATGTGTGTGCATTGGTGCATAAAAAAATGAATATTCTTCCTTTTAAAATAAAAATAAAAACTCGAAATTACTTCTTTAAAAGTTAACTTTCTGATCAGTTCTAGACTGAGGTGTTGTGTAAGGACAAGCGTCCCAAAACCAGGCGTCTCAAAGCGACACACCCTGCTAAATGCCCGGCGTTCAGAGACGCAGAGCGAGTCCTTTCCCTGATCTGAATGAGCTAAATCGAGCTGAGGTTAAGTATAGGTTAGCTCACGAGGAACCATCAGGAGGAATACACATCCCAACAGAGGAACAACTTCCCTCGACATAATCACCCCGAGCTGTAAATCCAGACGCGCATTTCTGCTGTCTGAGGCAATAAATGGAAAGGTCACCATCACCAACAACTCTGTGCCTCAACTTCACAATGCGCGTGTGTCCCACAAAACAGGCAGGTAAATCTCATTCTGTTTTCTGAATGCAGGGACAACAGCATGTGAAGAGCATCAATTCCAGGACGGAAAGAAACGTTGGATTAAGTTTCCTTTCAAGCTCGGGGTCCTTGGCTTAGCAGTCTACCCCTTTGGCCTGAAAGCGAGACAGACAGCGAGTGAAAGAGGAGCCATGAGGCTTCCCCTGTGCGTGCCCCCCTCCTTCCACCCTGGGCGGCAGTAAATCAGGATGGCAGTTAGCTAGGAAGCAGCTGCTAATGATAGTTTTACTGGGGAGAGCAGGAAGTCGTCTCCTGACCCGCCTGCTGCTCCTGGTCTCCTGTGACTGTGACAAAAGGACAGTAAGTGGGTAAAAGCCAAGTGTCGGCACAGCCTGCTCTGAAAGCACCACAGGAAAGCTGCCTGCGCTGCTATCGCATCCACCATCTTCAAAAAACAAAGGCCCGTCTCTTCCACGGCAGCCTCGGCGGGGGAAAAATATCACAAGGACTCGGCCTTTTCTGGGACGCTGCACACACACTCAAACCAAAGCCGCAGACATGAAAGCTGAAGGGAAGAGGAAGTTACTAAATATTGCTTTCAAAATGTACGTGCCCATATAGCATGAAACTAAACCACACACACCCCATATGTTTGGGCAAAATTCATGACACGTCAAGAACATGTCTGGGTCATAAGGTGAAAAAACAAGATAAAACAATTCATAAAATAAAGGTTCTTGGAGCAAGAAAATACTATCTTATTATTATTATTATTATTACTTCAGGCATTTCACTTAACGTTTTACTTGTCATTTCTTTGTGATTGCTTTAGAAATTCACTAAATTCATTCTCTAATTCAGTCTCTTGTTGTCAACAAATCGTGGCATAGTTGTAGAAATTTTTTACCTAAATCTAGTTACATTTTAAATTAGACTAAATTAACGCGAGGGAACAAATAAAAATAATGTGGCCATGATTTAACTAAAACAAAGGTACAAATAAAAAAAGTAATAATAATAATAATAAAAACACGTAGAAACAAATTAATATATTTATTATATATTGTTTTCCTCTGTATGTCCTGTGCAGGGCTCCATAATATTTAAGTCAAAAGAAAGAAAATTTAGCTGAAAAAAGGAAGCCCATTCTGGGACATTTATTTTTTTTACATTTTGTAACTTAGTCATTGAATCTTATTCAAATATTCTCATTACCGTAATGTGAAAATAAATATATTAATTTGTTTCTATATTTTAAATGTGTTTTAAACTGGATTTTTTTATTTATTTAAAATGTTACTTAAATTATATTTATTTTTGAAGTATTTACCCATAATATTTGTATCTGTTGTATTCCCTTTAATATTTGTTCAATCAACCAATCGATCGATCAGTCAATCAATATATATATTATATAAAACTTTTGTATTAATTAAAGCTGCGGTAGGGAACTTTTGACGCTCTAGCGGTTAATAAACAGAGCTGCTTGCGTCTTGCGGAATAACATCGTAGCCGGAACTACTTCTCTCTGTTTATGTCTATGAAGAATCACAAAGGTACTGGGTTACTCCGCCGCGGTACCCCCGAAGCAATCTAAAATAGTCCGAATATAAACACTTATTATAGGTGCACCCTAGTGATTCAGGACAAGCCAAAAACATGGTTTGGAAAATGGATTCATGGTGTACTCTCTTATTATATACATTTTTCTATATTTTGAACACTAACAAAGTTACGGACCGCAGCTCTGATTGGTTATTTTTTACCGGGAGCGGTTTCTGCAAATGGCAATAGGACCACTGGGAGGAGCCAGAGGAGCTTGATTTTTTCACAGATTATCTGTCTCATATTCTACTGTCAGGACATAATGACAGGTTTAATAAATATGTAAAAAATATTTTTTTACAAAAGTTCCCTACAGCACCTTTAAATGAAAACCTAGACAGAATAATGGGAATTTAAAAAAAATGTCTGGACACATTATGATTTAAAACATTTGAGAGACAAAATCTAATGTAATAATAAAAAATTTAAAAATCTAAACATAGTGAATTTTTTCTATTAATTTTCAGGTGCTCTAGGGATTTTTGTTTGGTTGTGTTTTATGGGATCCGTTCACTTGTATGTTGTAAAAGTATATGTCAACGATTGATAAAATTATGATGCATTAAATAATGGTAATAAAACAAAGGGTCTTACTGTGAACACATCATCGTCCCCAAGTTCAGCCTCATTCTGGAGTGTTGAAGAGGAAGTTGTGGAGCCTAAAATAAAACACACAAACAGGAGACATGAGCTGACAGACCTTTACATATCCTGTCAGTTAATGGTGGTATTTGAGGTTGGAGAAAGAAACGGACAAAGAGACAGTGAAAGATTGATTGATGGATGAAACACAACACTATCCAGATGTCCTAGAGTGGATCACTGGCTACACATTACTAACATACGTCCTCTCCACCCTTCACATAGGTGCTTATACTTCATTTACAGTCCTGCAGCACATTTAAGACTATGAAATACGTATTTGCACTTGCCATTCTAAAAAACAAAGTGCTTCTAAAATAGTAAACATAGTTTGGTAGTATGCTGTTGTAAACATGCCTGTTTGATTTAGATATAAAAAAAATTGTTGTCTTTCTAGCTAATACAACAGTGCTCTTAGCCTTTATACTGACACCTACTGGTGTGGATGCAGCATTAGTGTTGGGCGATATGGTAATTTTTCAAATCTTCATATCGTCAGCCCGTGAGATCGATGATACACGATATTATTGTGCATGGGTGGACCAAGAGAGAGACTCTTTGTTCTTGTCATAGCGTAACTATTTGGTGTTTTAAACCGCACAGGTGCGCGAGAGAGAGCCTATGGAATCACCAATAATCGAAAAAATATACTTTCAAACATACTGCTAAAATAATATTAAATATAAAAGTACTGTTTTTAAAATTGCTAGTTCATATATAGTTGGACGCAACTGTCATATCGCGCGTCCTGTGACAAATCTGCCGCATCTGTGCAGGTAAGTTATCAGTCTAAATGTTCTGCAAAATCAGTCGGTGAACTGTAAAACCGTGAACGGTGAAAATCAATAGTAGATTTAATTTCAATTCCAACAGTTTGACACTAATATAGCACATAAACTAACATGTTAAATATAAAGTATTCAAAACAGGTAAGTTCATATATTTGGAGTAAAGTTTAATTGAACTGCTGCATCAGTCATACAGCGTTCCAGACCGTGCGCCTCATGACGAGATCGATGCACCGAAATAGAAACAAGAATGAGATGCGTTCTAACATAAATGTGGCATTAAACTCAGTTAGTGAGGGCTCGTTTAAAATATTCCACATATATAGGCATATAAAGTGCAATGAAATACCTTATATCTGCAGACGATGTACGTCTGTTTGTGGATGGAGACTTCGTAACGGCCAAAACTATGTATTTTGCATGCATCACATTATAATGCGGTGTGTCCTTTAAGAGACTGTTCAATTAACTTATAACGCACACTCTGTGATGATGACGTAGAAGGACTACGTGAGAACCACTACTGTATGGATGATAAATTCGCTCTGCCGCCTTGTTATAATTTAATCTGAGTTAATCTCTATAATAATAGCTATTATTATTATTATTTAACACATAAATAAGAGAATGAGCCTAATATTGTCTTGTCTATCGACAGAGACATCTGCTGTCATCGATATCTCTATTGTCGATACACGTTGTATCGTCTATCGGCACAACCCTATGCAGCACACAATTGTTGAACATACAAATCGTACTTATTATGATTAATTTATTCCACATACAAAAGTGTCTAATAACTAGAGCTGGGAACCACATTTTAGTGATTCCTTGTTTCGATTCCAATAAGGTATTAAAAAAACAAACATATTTCTGCTGTCTTTGTGCAAAACATTATGTTGTAGCTGATTACCATTAACAAAATTTAACAGCCTACAAAACAAAAACATTTCAGCAGAAATAAGCTACACTAACTAATATAGATTTCAAACATTATTAAAGACAAGTAAACAGTCAGTAATAAAATAAAAACAAACAAATTAGCAATATCAAAATTAAATACAGGAACAGAAATCAAATGTAAAATACCACTGCATAGTTTTCTTTTTACAAATACAATATAGATAACCCCTTATTAAGTTTTCAAATCAAGATCTGTGAGATATTTATTTTTCTATTGTTCTTTAATTAACATTAATGACAGACAGTAGTGGTATTATTAGGCTGCTGTCAATTTAAGACCTAATGCACAAAGCCAATATACTGTTACGTGCGTTATTTCAACTTAAAACAAAACTCTCTGTTCACAAAGCTATTTTGACACAATTCTCTGTGCATTTGTCAGTTTAAGTAAAAAGTCGCAAAAGAAAATTGAAATCTGAGAGGCGACTTTTATTTGTGTACATGCTTTGGATGTGTGATTGCAGTACAGAAAACTAGATTATTTCTTCTTGCACTTGAATGGTTTAAAATCATTATAAAATGCACACACAAATAAATAAGCAGAATGTACAAAATGTGGATATCTACAGTTCTTGGAATTTTGGAACCGGTTCTAAAGTAGCACCAGTTCTCGATACCCAAGCCAACAAATAATAAGGGCGAAATTAAGTGAATAGTTAGTCAGCAGGTCATGTGATCTCAAGATAGCTGCCACCACGAGGGGGGACCCAACTTACATGACTAGAGTCTTCATCTTATTTGTGTGTGTAGAATTTTAAAGAATCTTGTTAAAAGTAAAATATGTTTTTTTTAGGAGTAAATCTTTTTTGCAGAGTGATATATACAAGTCTCTATTGCACCTTTAAGCCTGTATACATGGGTTTTGTCTAAATATAAATGTTCTCACCCTCCGTTATGTCCTCCAAGGCTTTCCGCACACCTCTGTCAAAGGCACGGGCATCGGCGGGGCTCTGGAACGTCAGGCCGCATTTTTTGTTGTCGACCTTCCAATGGTGAAATGTGGGCGTGGCCTTGGTGTAGATCAGATTTTTCCTCACGAAACATTCCAAAATCACCTGCCAGCCAAAACAAGTGAGAGATATCAGGGACGAGCCCACAGCCTGCCGCTGCTCTGCTCTGCTAGAGGTCACTGCCCGAGGAAAGTCTTGCAAATCACATAACAAATGGGTTCATAACCAGATTTGTCTTGGAAAAGAACCCAGCATGCAAAACTCCCCAGGTTGCAAATCAGCTTGATTTCCTAAAAGCCCTAGGGGAGGAAGACTGTGAATATTTGTGCCACACCTGCTTGTCTTTGAGGCGCTCGCCATGGATGAGAAAGTCGCTGCAGCCAGGCAGCTCAGCAGGAATCACCTTACAGATGCCGACCCTGCTGAGGCCCCCACCTTCCTGTGCCAGCCATCCCCCACTCGAGTCATCTCGGGTCATGACCACCGCTTTGACGCGCACAATGTAACTGTCACTGAGAGAGAGAGAGTAAGAGAGAAAGAGTTTAACTTTGAAAGATACACGAGTGGGACATAATCCAAATTAGGGTCATATATCTAACATTTGCTATGTATCTGCAACAATTTTGTATAAAACTGTAAAAATGGTGACCATTTTAAAGCTATTTATTACCATAAAGTTTCTTAAAGACTAGTTTTAAGATTTACTCTCTTTTAAAAGAGGTTGTTCTCCCAAAATGAAAATGGTGTAATCATTAGTCTCAGCCTCAGACGTCACGCCCAAGGACCCTTGGCTAAACGTCTGATGCATATGGCGCACAAAAGTGGAAACACTTCAGGAGTGACGAAGTCGTCATCGGATTGGTTGAATTTCACAGGAATTCCGTGAGACGTGTGTGTCGTGCTCTTTAACTTTCCGCCTGGAAACAAAGATACCGTGATGCCAAACCCCTTCACGAAAGAAGAAAGCCGCCGTGACAATACATACTGTGACAACGAGCGCTTATCAGGATCAACTTAACAGTGGATTTTCAAAAGTATATTAAATTAAATTTCAAGTTTGCGGCATAGAATCTTAAAAAGTTATACACACAGGTCTGTTTTTGTGGCGATATTTCCACACCTCGAAATGTGACAATGAATGAAACGAACTGTGATTGGTTGTTTGACATGTCGGTCAAATGGCCTCATGGGCGGGACATAGCCAGTGAAAGCTGCCATGAATTCCAGACCTTCAGGCTACGCGACACTATGTGATCATTTACTCACCCTCAAGTTGTTGAATACAATGTTTGTAAGCATTGGCTGAAGCCAATGATTTCAATAGTATGGAGAAGTGGAATTGTGGATAAGTGTGGATACTGTGACTTATTGTGAAATATTTTTATAAAAAAAAAAAAAATGTTTATCTTTTTAAATAATTAAAAAATGTAATTTATTCTTGTGAAGTCGATGCTGAATTTACAGCATCAATATGCTGAATTGATGCTCACGAAACGTTTATTATTATTATCAATGTTGAAAATATTTGTGATGCTCGATAATTTTGTGGAGCTACTTATTTCTCTTTGATAAACTGAATGTTCAAAAGAACAGCATTTGTTAAAAAAAAATATTTAGCAACATTATGAATTGTTTTACAAATTTACAATTTAATTTAATGCTTTCTTGCTGAAAACAAAGTATTAATTTCTTAAAAGTACGCAAAAAACATTCTGACATTCTGAGTGTAATTTTATTCATTTACTGAAATGCATTTTATTTTAATGAATAAAATATCTTATTTTAGCCTAGCTGTCCAGTTGTACTCTAAATCCAGCTGTATATTTTCCATTCTTCTGCGGCTCCACACAGTGATGTCAGACACACCAAAGGGGAAATCAAGCATCAACACCTCAGGCCAAACAAGACGGCCTGTCAGCAAGAAACTCACAAATTTCACAAGTGTTACACATGGCCAGGGGACAAGAAAGCAAAATTAAAATCACATTTTAAAAAGTCCTCCCTAGAGGCATCTGCACTCAGACTAGTCCAGAGCTTGAGCCAGGTTTACTTTCAAACTAACTCAACCGTTCTTCCTCTGTAATGCGATGAAAGCCAACAGTCAGCCTTATATGGTAACCTGAGCTGCCGTGTTCAATAATTAACCAGCGCTGGAGAGAGGACGGTCGAGGAGGTGAGGGCAAGTCTCAAGAGCAGAGAGCAACTAAATCAATAGCTTGGGCCAGAGGAAGGAAAGGGCCTCGTGGACGTGTGAACGCTCACACTCTACATTAAGCCCTCAAACTACGAACTCATAAATAACCAGTTAGAAAGAAAAGCCACTTTTAAATATCTTAAATATTTCCCTTAGCTCTCAGACATGTCTCCTCTAGGATTTCAGAAGCGATCTCCACAAGGTCTCAAACTGTGCTCAGACAGATAGAGCAGAAGAGGAGGAAATGACTGGGAGAAACCACAACACTCAATATAGTAAATCAGTTAAAAGAGCATGCACATTATTTGGAAGCAATTTTGTAAAGAAATTTAATCAGATAATGATTTGCCATGTTTTTAAAAAACAGACGTTTGAAGGGAATTTGGCTCAGATATTCCAAGTCTGCAAGACTTCAGTATAAAGTCAGTATAAAGCCCCGCCGATGCCTGCGAAATGCTTCCACATCCATTTTATTGTACCTCCACAAAAAAAGAGGATTTATCAGCTGTATTATTAGTATTAGGGATGTACCGGTTGACCGGCCATAAATTTAAAATACGCGATCGGTCGGTGTTTGTCTTTTTTGGGATTTTTATGGAAGTGCGCCCGCGTGCACCAGTGATGCGAGGGTTGATCCAAAATGAGCAGGTCCCTGCGGTCACCCGCGGTTATCCGTGGTTACGAGTCATCCAAAAATATTTGGGTCGCGGTCGGTCGGGTCGTTTGAAATAAAGATGCCAATTAAACCTTTGTAATTTATATAGTACTAGACAAAATGTTTAAATACATAGGCCTACACTTTATTGGCTGAATAACTGGCGTGAAGATGACGCATGAGCTCAGTCTGCAGGTAGAGATGGAGGCGGCAAGAGAAAAGATGAAGTCTTGGGAGCAACAGCGCTGTTTTTGGTAAAATATGATGGCGACTTGATTAAGTTTTGTTTTATAGAAAACAATTTTTAAAAGATTTTCGTTTTGTATAAATTGTATCTTAATTTTGATCAATGCTTTATCAATCAATTGCCTGTATTTAACAATAAGAAGCAAATATATAGCAGACAATTTAATGAGGCGCCGACACGATAACTTGCATTGCATGTGAACTGGAGGGCGCCGAAACTCAGTGTGTGCCTCACAGATTTGAGAAATATAGGCTATATATTACAGAAAGATTGAAATGTCTACTTTTAAACAAAAATATGCAAACCAAAATGAATACTACTTTCTGGTTATGTAATCCATCTGAAATTAGCATTTCTCTCTGGCGTTCACGGCGAGTCCGCATCGTCAACTTCATCTTTGCTACGATGAGCATTTACTCCTTTACAAAAAATGCGGGTCAGGAAGCGGGTCGGGTACAATATCTTCGTTTTCTTTTTCTGCTTCCCGAGTTGCGGGCGGCTTAGTTGAAAACGTTGGTCGGGTGCGGGATGTTTATACATTGACCCATGCATCACTGGCATGCACAGACTACATTGTAACCATTCACTATCATGTCGGTTGTGTGGAAGAATTTCGAAATCTGTGCGCAGGACACGGGCAGCCGTTCAGCACTGGAAGTGCAGAGCTACATGTCTGAGGCACAGACATGTGCCTTTTTTTTTGTAAAGAAGAGCTTGCATACATGTTTGAAAAGTGTTGTTAGAACAATCCAAGCAGATTCTGTCTAATGAAAGAGAATACAACATGATCTACAAAACACAGAGCTATGGCATAGACAGCAGCTGCCATGATAGTAATACCATCATCCATTTGCTATTAGTATACACAGTGATTGAGTCTATGCAGATGTGGCTTCTCCAGTGGAAAGAAACAGAGAAATGCTGTCTGTGAGATTAGAATTAATAAGGAGGAAGTCCTGTGGGAGCAGCAGTGTCTAATGTACTTAGACTAAGAGAGCCAGGCCAGGGGACTGACTCTATGCCAGAGCCATTCAATATCAGCGACTAATTAAAATCAAATCAAATGTAACTCCAAATAAAACTAGGTGTTTTTCATAATTGAACAAGTGGAGGGCTGGTGACTCCTCTCTAAGCTGCAGCTGTCGGTGGGATTCACAGTTTCACACCACACGTCCTTCATGCCCCGTCGGGTGTCTGGGGTACTGGGGACAAAAGGTGTCAAACTATACCTGAACAGACACATTGAGATTTTGTCTGATCAAAGCACACAGTGTGCGGATATGATATAGATTTGTAATCTTTCAAGAACTTGTCATGGTCATATATCACCTCAAAACCACAATAAAAATGTATGTATAATGTAACATCATTATCTTAGTATTCTTTAAATACTATTATAGTACAATAATATTTTTAAATTAATCTTCTATTCTTATATTTTATTTTCAGTTTTCATTTAATTTCACATTTTTATTTTCATCTAAAGTTTAGTTTAGATTTTTCATCTAATCCATATTTTATTTAAAAAAAAAAATTTGTTACAGTATTAACACTTATGTATCATATCAAATTAAGATTTTAATGAAAATTAAACATATTTCCTTGTTGTAAAGCAAAGAAATATATATATATATATATATATATATATATATATATATATATATATATATATGTGTTTTTATTGGAGTGTGTTTATATTAGGGCTGTCAAAAATAGCGCGTTAACGACGTTAATTAGTTGTTGTTTTTTATTACGTCAAATTTTTTAACGCATTTCACGCATGCGCAGTGTGACAAATTATTCAGGTCAGGAAAGTCTCGTCGATCTTTGAATTCTCAAGATAGTAAAAAACAGCGGCGGGCGCCGCGACGAAAACACCGAAGAAGCTTAAGGTTTTACCCCAGTTACTCTCAAATACATTCATGCCAAGCTCGATAAACAGAGACGACTTTGGTAGTTGATACGCTGGAGCTTCTTCCTGTTATAGCGTCCTGTGTTTCACACTGCGCATGCGCAGAACGCCTACATGCAATGCAGCGAAAATTACAGCTGTTGAAAAGCATATGCATTTTTACTTGGTTTTACTGGCACTTGAAGCCTTCAGAATGTGAAAATATCGATCCTAAAGTATTGTGCCAGAGCAAATGAACACCTCCTAAAAACAAGAGTGCCCAGAGTGCTGCTTATGTGATGGTGGCGCATGTTTGTGTTTCTGAGTTCATTCTTTCCAGTTTCTCTATGCATAATTTCATAGATATGTGGTTATATTTAACCACTGGTTCACCTAAAACTCTTACACTATCTGTAGTAAAATGGCATGGTATAGTGATATAGTGCTCAGGTAAATTTGATCTAAGTAAATGTTAAACCTTTGAAATTCAGAAAAAAAGAACCACATATTGATGAATCAATACATGAAAATTATGTATCTGTGTCCTGTTATTTATCTTTTGGTATGCATTTCAGAAAAAAAAATGGTTAGGATTCAGGTGTAATTGCAAATAGTGATTAATACTGATTAATCCACTGAAAATTATGATTAATTTGATTAAAAATTTTAATCATTTGACAGCCCTGATATATATATATATATATATATATATATATATATATATATATATATATATAATTGGGGGCTTACTTGGCATGTAAATAATGACAATGATAAAATTGTAGTGGTCCTAAAAATTTATTTTTTTTATTTTAGACAACATATAATTTATATAATTTTGTTGGTGAAATGAGACCTAAAAAAATGCATGGCAAAAAATACAAAATAAAGGTACTAGTAAATTCTATCTTTTGCACAATATTTAATGACATTAAGCAATAAATAATTAAAACTAATAAATAATTAAAACCAGAAGAAAAAAAATATAATAAACCAGTAAATAATTAAAACCAGAAAACAAATGATTCTTGGTCATTTACATAAAGGGAAACTACCATGTCCTTTATGCCAAAATGTCCAATATCAGTCAGTTACTCGACTGGTGCATATATATTGATTAAAAGCATTGCTAATATTACCTGATACGCTGTATCATGACAGATCTAAAAGAGGACGCATGAGAAAACCTGGATGTTAAACGC
The DNA here is from genome assembly GCF_003368295.1 of Carassius auratus. Classification (NCBI taxonomy): domain Eukaryota; kingdom Metazoa; phylum Chordata; class Actinopteri; order Cypriniformes; family Cyprinidae; genus Carassius; species Carassius auratus. The sequence continues at coordinate 17,832,602 of NC_039280.1, read as the reverse complement.
AGAAAGGCGAGTGAAAATGTCACCGAAGTATGTGTGAGTGTTTATGTCTGAGTGTGTGTGAGAGAGTGAGTCATTCTATCCATCTGTGATGTGGAAATTTACAAAAAAACAACCATTTTTTCCTTATTTTCCCTCGTACAGTTTAAAAGATCGCACCCCTTTACACTCTGGAGGGCATGATGGGGTGAGTGGGTGAGATATATATTAGAAAGCTAAACGCAAATATGAATAATTGTCAGTCTGAACAATTAATGCAAACTTTATAACATGCTTTTTTTATAGTCAGTGAAGGTATTGAGGAAATGTGTGATTAAAATTAGAGACGGCTGTTTCCTTCCTGCGTGATGTCATTGTTGCTTCCTGTTGTTTATCTCCTTTGTCCTTCTAGGGACAACAGACATTTAAAACAGGAGGCATTACATATTCTTTCTGATATTTGATGCAGACAGACATCAAAATCATGCTACAATATACTGAGAACCAATTCCTGTGCTGTTTGAGCGATGTATTTCCATGACCTTTCCAGTCGTTCATGATCACTGTAAGGATTTTTAAAAATCTTTCTATTGAGAATGAGGAGATTATCGTCATAGCACAGAGCCCCTCCCCTCGATATCACAGTCTCCGCCATGTTGGCAGGACACCGGCGGCGAAACAGGATTGTTTACATGTGTTGTTAACTCAGTAGTAGTGGAGGTTTTTACCATGCCTGGAAGTTACTGCTGCGTTAAAAACTGCTCCAGTACCTCACACGATACATATGGAAAACATAGGAACAATGTAATACAGTTTTTTTTTAGGTTACACCAAGCGCAAAACAGTGGTATTTGGAGAAGCTCTCAGGCATCCAAAATATCGACCCATACGAGCTCCCTGCAGTGGAATGGCACAGAGACGTGGACAATACTTCCACGCACATATTGGGACATTGTGAATTATCTTGTTTTTGGTGTAAGTTACAACACAATGCAGGAGTTTAAAAGCCACACGTCTTTGGAAAGTTACGAGGCTTTCTGCTGTGTCTGGGTCCATTCACAGCAGGTGAAGAAAACAGTGTTGTACTGGCCAAAGTAAGTTTATTCACATGCGTTTTAGTGTGTTGTAATTACATTGCATTTAGCACACTTCTTGACCAAAATGACAAAGTAACCTAAATAACTGCGACTGTTTCGTAAACACTAACAAGATGTTCAATGTATACAAACGTTTCCAACATGTTTTGTAGGCTGAAGCTGTGTATGTTTAGTTATAATTAGATTTTAGCCCAATGACACATACTGTACCAGGTTTTTTTGTTGGGGGGCTGCAAAGTGGACAAACCAGTTCTAGGTTGGCTAGGGTAGTTAAATGTGTGATTGTGAGATGAAAATGTCCGGGTTAGATTAAGCCATTAACAGCGTGAATGCAAGGTGACTTACAATGTAAACAATATAATTCACACAATGTCCATATGTGAGCATGGAGGTAAATGGTTCAGGTCTCTGTGCCGCTGCTGAGAGCTTCTCCAAACACCGCTGTTTTACGCTTGGTGTGAGCTTGTTCCTGTAAGGTCCCCTTTAATTCGCCTTATCTTTCTGCATTGCTTTACTCTCTTAATTTCTTTCTCCTTACTCGTCCTTATTCGTAGATCCGTCCCTGTTCCGCTGCCTTAGTAAATGCGCAAAAATTAAATGCACCTCTGTGAGGTTCTGAAGGCGTTGCACCTGGCAACTGATAGCGTGTCCTGCCATCATGGCCGACCGAAGCGAATGGCCTAGTTGCTTGAGGAAATGTGTTTTTATTTCACATTTGTTTTGGTTAACACTATCAATAGGCTGCAAATTTTATAACATTTTTAATCGTGACTACAATTATGGATACCAAAATTACGTAATCGTTCAAAGCATCAATTAATCATCCAAAGTCCACATAGATTATTCTGCGTACTTAATATGTGTTATTTTTTTTCTACTTGTTCTCTTAAGGGTTTTTAGTTTAACATTATAATATCGTTCATATTTTTATTTAAAGAAGAAATAATCTGATGTAGAGTTGACATTTGAGGCTTATTACAATAGAAATGCACTAAAAGTTTTTTTCAGTTAGAGTGTTTTCAGATTGTTGATTTTCATATAAAAATACACATGCAGTTGCATCAAATAATGATATAAACATAATTGAATGTAAATTGTGATAATTGTAGTTAATAATCGCAATTACAATTTCAAGGGAATAATCAACAATTACGTTTTTTTTTTTTTCATAATCGTGCAGCCCTAGCTATCGGTTCGATTTGGAGCAGGGTTTAGTGTAGCTGGTCCATTATTTTCAAATGCAATTAACCTTTTAGCGCCACTCACTGGACATTTCTTTTCTGAACTGCCACGGTACACACAACAATGTAATAAAATGCTGACAGATTCATGCTCATCTGTTTCATATAAAACTGAATGCTCTTTCAGCACAACTCACTAGACATTTCACATTCAAGAAGCATCATAACATCATTTTTTGCTGAAATGCGGCCACGGGCACGTTTTTCCACAGAGCTGGGTGGATTTGTCACAACATGAGGGTGAGGAAATGATAACAGAATTGTATCTTCATTTTGGATGAGTCATGACTGTTTTTTGTCAACACAATTCCAAAGAGCAAATAGTCAAAGAAACAAATGAAACTTAAATGAAAACTAAATAAATAAAAAACAGTCACTATTAAAAACTCCATGGTTGAGGAAACCCAAAATATATCCCACATGATTCAAACACATCCACAAATTTTACTCCATTCATGTTAAGCAGTTGCTTTTAACACTGATATGATCGTTAGTTAGCTGGTCATCTTTTCCAAGTAAATAACCGGGAATATTTATCATGCTGGGACATCTACCATCTGGCTTTCTAAGGGGAAAAAATAGTCATAGAACTACAGGCATGTGACAGACACATGTGAATCGTGTGCATACACACATATAAACACACACACACAACAGAATGCACGAAGGCAGTGAAAGCCATGACTCGCTCTGCTCGCTGCCATCCCCGGCTGGAAGGTGTCTCAGTGGCTTCTCTCCCATCTGTGCCACAGTGGGCCTCAGGCCAGCGTAAGCCAAGAGCCAACACAGGTGACACTCCATCAACCGGAGCACAAGCATCTCCATTCAACTGTTATATATAATATTTGTAAAATGGTGCCTTTTTTTAAATACGCTTTTAACATCAGTCAGTCAAGCTTTATAATAATCAAGTATTATTTAATATAGCTTAAGTAATTAGAAGTAAATTTGATAACCATGTTTGAATGCTTATTGGTCATTTTAACTGAACATTTAAACTTGAGAGGTGGTTGTTTTTTGTGTTATTCCATGTTTCTTACAAATAAAAAAGATTTAAAAAATTAAGATTTATACACCATCTGAAAAATGAATAAATTAGCTTTCCATTGATGTATGGTTTTGTTAGGACAGGATGATATTTGGCGAAGTGTTAAAAGTATTTGTAAATCTGGAATCTGAAAAAAAAATCTAATTAATGATAAAATCGCATTTAAAATTGTCCAAATGAAGTTGTTAGCAATGCATATTACTAATCAAAAAAGAAAATATATTTACAAAATGGAACATGATCTTAACTTAATGTCCTAATGATTTTTGGCATTAAAGAAAAACCAATAGTTTTGACCCATACAATATATTTTTGGCTTTTGCTACAAATACACCCCAGCGACTTAAGACTGGTTTTGTGCTCCAGTGTCGTACATGTGTTTATCATACAAAGAGAACTTGTCTCTTCAGACTAGATTAACTGCTTGATTCATGTGGATAACAATGTTTTTTTATGAACTTTATGAAGCATCAAAAGTTTGATTGCATAGACTTGCAGTTGAAGGGACAGTTGTGTGTTTCAAAAATGTTTGGAATGACATGAGGCTGAGTAAAAGATGACAGAATGTTACATTTTAAGTGACTCTTTGGATTTCAGTCTGTTTCTGAAATGAAACTATTATACGACTCCTTAAAACTTGGATTAAAGCACAGATGGACCACTTTAAGGATACTTTCGTGGTGCTTGACAGCCTGTGTGCTTTCACTGTATGGAAATGAGCGTTCAGCGTTCCTCTAAAGAAAGATTTATACAGGTTTGGAACAACATGAGGGTGAGCAGTTTTCATTTTGGAATGAACCAACACTTCACTGAACCTTTAATATTTAACTGATTTTATTTAACCTCACAAGGAGATTTTAGAAGATTCCCTGTGGTTCAAACAATGACACATTCTCCATTGCTTCAATAAACAGTTAGACTTTCCCCTAAACTCACTTGTGTTACAGTCAGTCCAGTCAGGCACTTTAAACAGCATCTGAGCAGGTGCCACAGAAATTACCCACTTCACCTTAAAATGGAAGTGAGAAATGTATAAACCAGACTCAATACAACATAATGTATGTATTGTCACGGGAGGAGCACAAGACAGACACAGTGGGCGTGGCGTCAGGCCTCGGAGAGGCTTTTATTAACAGAAATCATAAAACAAAGGGAATAAAAGTGGCCAAAGGGGGAAAGTGTCCAAAATAACAGGGGATCTGGTGTCCTCGTTGTGCTGCGGGGTTTGTGTGGGTCGGGCAGTGTTCACCGAGGAAGGGTCCAGGCAAGGGGCGGAGTCCGGCGGCCGCACGCGCTCCCCTCCTAGGTCCGGGGCGCGAGGGGCGGCGGCTTCTCCTAGCGGCCGCGTCTCTCTCATTGGCCGCGGCGCTGGTAGGGGATGGACGGCCCGGCATCCTGGCCCGTCGGCCGTGTAAACGGGTGCGGTTCTCCTCCGGATCGCGGGTCCGGCAGCTCACGTCTTGGCGGCGCGGGAGTCCCTCAACGCTCCCTTCCTGGACCCACGAGGACACCAGTGTGCATGCACGGGGAAGAGAGCGGTCTGTTGAGGAGAGGCGCGTTGGGCTTTTAAACAGCGGCGGTAATGAGGCTCCACTTCCTTCAGGTGTGCCCCATCACACGCCGCCAGCCCTGACTCGTCCAGCGCCCCTCCTCTCACACACCCACTCCAGTCGGGAGCCTGGTGAAGGGCGGCGATTTAGGACGGGGTGCCGGTGATAATCAGGGAGGAGGCAGCTGACTCGTCACATTCCCCCTCCCAAGCGACATCCCCGTCATCAGGGCGCCGCCCACACGGGAGTGCTACCATCCTCAACCAGGCTCCAAACGGTCGGAGTGGGCGGGGCTTCCTCTCCGGGCGGTCCTCCCTCTCGCAGCGCACCAGAACAGGGACAGAGAAACCGGGTTTTAGTGACAGCCTCAACCAACCACAGGGTAAAATGACAATGGAAAAGTCACTTACCCCTTATGTGGCTGGGAGGCTGTCCCCAGTTTTCCTCCGTCCCAGTCTGGGTTCTCACGAACGTTTGCAAGCGAGAGGGAGTGACGTCACCAGACGTTTCCCAACTGCGCTGTCTAGGCTCCGCCTGCCCGCATTCTCCACCAGTGTCACGGGAGGAGCACAAGACAGACACAGTGGGCGTGGCGTCAGGCCTCGGAGAGGCTTTTATTAACAGAAATCATAAAACAAAGGGAATAAAAGTGGCCAAAGGGGGAAAGTGTCCAAAATAACAGGGGATCTGGTGTCCTCGTTGTGCTGCGGGGTTTGTGTGGGTCGGGCAGTGTTCACCGAGGAAGGGTCCAGGCAAGGGGCGGAGTCCGGCGGCCGCACGCGCTCCCCTCCTAGGTCCGGGGCGCGAGGGGCGGCGGCTTCTCCTAGCGGCCGCGTCTCTCTCATTGGCCGCGGCGCTGGTAGGGGATGGACGGCCCGGCATCCTGGCCCGTCGGCCGTGTAAACGGGTGCGGTTCTCCTCCGGATCGCGGGTCCGGCAGCTCACGTCTTGGCGGCGCGGGAGTCCCTCAACGCTCCCTTCCTGGACCCACGAGGACACCAGCGTGCATGCACGGGGAAGAGACCGGTCTCTTGAGGAGAGGCGCGTTGGGCTTTTAAACAGCGGCGGTAATGAGGCTCCACTTCCTTCAGGTGTGCCCCATCACACGCCGCCAGCCCTGACTCGTCCAGCGCCCCTCCTCTCACACACCCACTCCAGTCGGGAGCCTGGTGAAGGGCGGCGATTTAGGACGGGGTGCCGGTGATAATCAGGGAGGAGGCAGCTGACTCGTCACAGTATATATTTCCAAATTAACCATATTAAATGTCATATAAAACCACGGGGGTTCTTTATTAGGTGTCCTCTAAAAGCCAGCAAAAAAAAAAAAAACTAGAAACCGACTCAGGGTTTCCTCTAAGATAAAGGCCTACAAGTTCCAGTTTACATAATTAAGAATGGCAAAACGTTCAGCAGAATCACTGAATGGGTATTTTGGTGTACCTGTAGATTGGCCCAAGTCAGGAGAGCGTGACGGATAAACGGATATCTCACCATGATTTAGTCTATTTGATTACCATCAGGGGGCATCAGCATCACAATGCAGCACAATGGTTTCCTCACAATGTGGAATAGTCCATGTTCTCAAGGCTTTAAATCATATGTGGCCACCTCTTCCCAGAGTCTCAATGAGATCAACAATGGACGACTCAGAGAATCTTCTCCTGTGCGGCCAAATATAGGATCATCATTTGGGGCGGCAGTGGATCAGTGGTTCATGTAGGTTGTCTACAAACAGGAAGGTTGGTGGTTCAATCCCTGGCTCCATCTGGCCAAGTGTTGAGGTGTCTTTGAGCAAGACACCTAACCCCAGCTGCTCCTGACGAGCTGGATGGCGCCTTACATGGCTGACACCACCGCAGTCGGTGTATGAATGAGTGTGTGAATGGGTGAAGGCAATTTGTAAAGCGGTTTGGATGGCCATGGGGTCTGTGGAAAGTGCTATATAAATGCAGTCCATTTACCATCATACATTCATGAGATGCTGGAAACATTACTCCCAAATCAATTCAATCAAAACAGCAAATATTTGGCTAATTACTATGATTTATTCCAAACACGCAATTGAACATGATGGAGGGTACTAGCCCTCCATTAAGCGTGTACCACTGAGAATGCTAAGAACACTGCTTCCTTCCCTTCTTATAACAATTAACCTATATGAAGTAGTTAAAACCGGTCAAACAAATGAAAGAAATCACTATGCTACAATTACACAATTTGTGTGTTTGGTTCTGGCACAAAAGCCTGCTTGAATTTAACCGTCTCCTGCACATTTAAAGACTGAACTCCATAAACACAGCTTTTTGTCAACCTTTGTCAATGAGCGCACATTAATGTGCCAAGATGATATATTATTTGCCAACTCTAAAACAACTCTGTATGGTGAATCACTTGGTTGAAGAATAGCTTATTTCCATTAATATTATTATTATTGATTTAATTATATACTAAATGATTTTTTTTTTTTTTTTACCCAATGTGTATACTGCAGGAATAACAAACATTTTGAGTGGTTTTGAAACTGCGACTTTTCCAAACCGGTATGCCTTGAAACTGGCTATCATCCCATGCCTACTCCTTACCCGTGGTAAAAATCACACAAGCACTGGTTAATGTTGATTTGATAATGAACAGCCAAAATCTCTTATGCTAATCTGATTCATAAATTGTTAGAATTATGACTGAAGCTAGGTGTGTGAGACAAAAAACAAATCACGATTCTCTTTCAAATGATTCTGAATCGATTCACAAAAAAATCAACCTGAAATTTTAAAATAATTGTTAATACTTCTGGCCATTGGAAAGCTTAGGATAAAATATTACAGGTATAAATAAGTGCCATGCAATGTACAATGTTGCAAAAATGCTACAACATTATTATAAAGAAAACCAACAGCCACTCAGTCCACATGATTCACAAGATTATCATGCTTATATGCACATCATAAACAATGACCAAGTTTAAGGTGTCTGAGATTCAGCATTTCATTAACATAAGCCTCTTTCATGTAGAAATTCCCGAAAATACACAGATAATGTGTCCCTGGATTTGTCCCGGGATTGTTTGATTGTGGTTCATTCATACTGCCAGTGATACACACATCCCGTAAAGACACATGACATTACGATGTGATGTGTAATGTGACGCGTTCTGTTTCACTTAAGCTGGCGAACGAACTCAGCTTCAGCAAGGATAGTAAGGAGATACCTGATCTCTGCTTCATTACAGTTCGCACATATTTTTTTGTCGCGAACGTTGATCTGCCTTCAAAACACCCGGTAAAAGAGTCGCACGATAACGTGCATCATCACTACGACAAACCCTTTACGGCATTGATTCTGCCATTTGTTCACACAGAGCTTGATCTGGGACTGAATTTGGCAACGTCACTAGGTCCCCAACCCGGGATCGATACAGGAATCAATCCAGGGTCGTGTTTCCGGGACCAACATGCAGTATGAAAGGGGCTATAGAGTGAGAGCTTAATAAAGCTGCTTATTCTGTTCCTATCAGCCAATCAGCGCTGACTTATTTCATACTAAATCTTTACACAGATTTGCACAGAGTTGCTGAAAACTGACTACATCAGACTACTACAACTGAAACTGAACCGTCGCAACATGGACCACACTACTGCCACCTTCGCCGTTCAAAACAGCACCTTGTGTTCTTTACGAACCTGCAAGGAAAGAAACAGTAGCACTGACAGACAAACGCAGAGCAAAAGGCCACATGACAACAGAACAATCTGGAAAAACCTGCCTGGACCGGGCTTACCGACTGCTCTCGGTCATCTCTGCGTATCTAGCGGCAGCGCTCACAGCATCGGTGGGGCGAGCATCTCCCGGGCGTGCTCAGGAGGACGGAGACCGAGCATGTCTGTGTCCAGAAAGCAGGGAGAAAGCTCCAGCCTCCTCTTCACACACTGTATGATTCAGTCTCCTTGACAAACACTCGGAGTGCTGGAGTATGAGTCATCCGCAAGCAGCCATTTCTGCCTTGAGCTGGCGGCCTACAGCACAGCTTTCCCTCTCTCTCTCTCTCTTTCTCTCACGGTCTAACGTGCAGAGCATATAATCTCCAATCGCCTACACCTCTAGCTAAAGCTACGACCAACAACACCCACACAAGCACAGGGTGTGGGCTCAACCAAACATGAACCAGTGCAGTTACTGTGCCCCTCTACATCAAACAACACACCTACACGCACGCCGAGAGCCGACTATACGCTGTGTAAACACCTACATCTTAACCGTCAATCATCGGTGCGAACAGGAGAGCTGGTCCTGAACGCTGTTTGAGCGCGTAGCATTGTTCAATGTACTGTAGGAGATGAACCAAAGAGAGCCGTTGATAAAGAAAGATGCTTTTGGAAGTTAGATTGTGCAGTTGTGGCATTCACTAACAAGCTGAACCTTGACCCAATGGTTTCTCCATTGGAGGCCATTCAAAAGCAGACATGTTTTACGATTGAATAATTCATTATAAGCAATATATACACTGAAGAGTCATGTACTTCCAGGGAATCGTGCAGAAGTTGAATCCTATGAATGCTATTTAGATGGATGGTATACAGGTTCACAGTCATCATTTACTCACCAAAACATTCTTCAAAATACGTTTGCGTTCCGCAGAAGAAAGAAACTCAAACAGGTTTGGAATGACACGAGTGTGAGTAAATGATGACAGAATTGGATTTTTGGCTGAATGATTGCTTTAGGCATAATGTTATTTCAGTTCCTACATTACTGTTTTTATTTGTTTTTGTTTTTTTTTTATAAGTCTTTCCAAGGCTGCATTTTTATTTATTATTTTTTTTATTTTATAAAAAGTTACTTTGTGAAATATTTATACAAGTTTAAAAAGTTGTTACCTATTTCAATATATTTTAAAATGCCTTTTATTCCTGCGATGCAAAGCTGAATTTTCAGCATCATTACTGCAGACTTCAGTGTCACATGATCCTTCAAGTTTATTACGTATACTTCAGAAACATCCAAGTATCTTTTGTACTATGTACTAGTATACTTATTATTGTAAAAAAAAAAAAATACAAATTTAAATAAAATTACAAATCAAAAACTATATTTTCAGCTGACATGTAAACAAGTAATTTAATGAAAAGATGATAACAGATGCATATGGAATCTCACATATGAAATGAAGAACGCTGCGCTCCAACCAGTTTTGCCAGGTACGGTATATTGTCCTCTGGTGTAATTTATCAATATTTCACATACTTTAGATGCTGGAACAGTTAAAATTGCATTTCTGCCATTTCTGCTACATGCAGTCAGCATCATATACTGGTTTAAAAAAAAATCCAATAATTGATTTTATTTCAGATATATGATTTCACATCTTATCTTGTTGCTGCATTTCTTGCATTTACAGCACTTTTATTCCATGGGATTTAAATGTTTTATTTATTTATTTTGCTATTTGCCAACATTTCACCAGTACATGAATGTTTTTTATTGTATCTATACTGTATCTATGGTTATTTTATTTTAAAGCATTCCTAAATGTGAATCAGTCTCAAATTGTAACAGTTGTATAGTAGAAGCTTTTCTGCTGTCTGGGCCACATAGGTTTTTTTTTTTTTGTAAAACCATTTGCCATGACTGTTACATTATTATTTTATTTTCCTGATGCTGAGTTATTATTCCAAATATAATTCATATATATGTATAATCTATAGGTAAAAAACCTAAGCGACACATGAAAGCAAACTGGTTCATTGCTCTACATGTCAGTCAGACTGTCTCTCCTTGTCTAAATGGCCAGTTCTTGAACAAAATCAGTTGCGATGCAGACTGGACTTTCTGTCATAATCAAAAACTTGGCTATATGAGAATACTGTAAAACAGTCTTGAATAACCAGATAATATAAAGTGAAGTGAAAGTGACATTCAGCCAAGTATGGTGACCCATATTAAAATCGACAAAGTCTGACAAAACAGACTTTGTCATTGCATCCAGATGCATCCAGGACAACACTTAAAGAACTGTCTATTGCATTATACTTCTATGATGCAATTTGGTGCCTGCATTTTTTTCTTTGCAACTCTTTCAATGTAAAGAGGAAAAAAAACAGCCATCAAATTGCATTATAGCTGTACAAGAGCAGAATGGACAGGAATACAGGCCGCCCTTGCTATCCAGTCCAGTGGTGCAGTGGACGTTCAGTAGACGTGTGAACACATGACATTATCACATGAGGGTTGCAACACTCAGAGCAGTCAGAAGAGCGCTCTTTCTCTCTCTCTCTCTCTCTCTCTCTCTCTCTCTCTCTCTCTCTCAAACACGTGGATTCTGGAGGATGGGACACAATCATGTAGCCACTCTATCAGCAAGAGTGTTGCTCTGCTTTTGAATATATTCCAGCTCTAACTAAAGCCCCTTTCACACTGCCATTCCGACAAATACACAGGTAAAGTGTTCCGGCAATTGTTCCCGGGTCGCTAGATTTTGCACTTTCACACTGCCAGTGAGGACCCGGGATATGTGCGTGCTTTCACACACAACCCGTAAAGATCCCGTAACGACACGTGACGTCAGGGCGTGACGTGTAATGTACGAGTCGAAAACGTTAGGCACGTTATACTTTCACTGAAGCTGACGACAGATCTCGGTGTCAGCGCGGAAAGTGAGGAACTAACTGATCTCTGCTTCATTACAGTTTGCACATATATTTTAGTCGTAACAGCCGGTAAAAGAGTAGCGCGAAACGCGGGTCATCACTTCGACACGGCATTAGATCTGGCTTTTGTTCACACAGTGCTCGTCCCGGGTTGAACCCGGCAATGTTTCTAGGTCCCCGACCCGGGTTCAATGCCGGAATCAATCCCGGGACGTGGTTGTTTTCACACAGAAGGCGACCCGGCAATGTTCCGGCAATATGCCGGGTCTGACGTGCAGTGTGAAAGGGGCTTCATAGGAAAATGTGATTACAGGAAAGAATGAAAAGCATTTACCTGAAATTATGTTTGGTTATTCAAGCAATAAGCCAATACGGGCGGTGCATTAAAGTGATTTTACCAGGTATATAAGTCCTACCTTATGTGGCTTAATGCATTTATAAAAGACACCGAAGTTCAATAAATGGTTTAAGAGAGCATGAATCAAAACTGACCTTACGTGCTTGCTCATTACCGGTTACTGCTCTTATTTAGAAGTTTGCACATCTCTTGACAGCATAGAGAGGTCATATGAAGATGAGCCTGGTTTGACATTACTGAGTACCAACAGAACTGGTATGAATAACGTGAACGAGATTTGAAAACTTTACATTTAAGTTTGTTCTTCAGACAAAGAGCTCAGTGTCATTTTGTTCAAACACTGTATGCTTTCTCTGTGCATATTCTGTATACTCTGGGCAGTTTCTAAACCATGTGTATTAGTCACAGACACAGGTACCCCAAGGCACACATATAAAAAAAAAAAAAAAACAAGAAAGAAATGAAAAGCAATTCTATAAATGTGGGGCAGAGTGGTTTCCGCCTCTTTTGGCAGGTGCGGGTTAAACAGTTGCACCAAACCTGATAAGGGCAGACTGTTACTTCCTCAGATAAGGTCTGTGTAACCCTGCCTGGCTCTACTTACAGCCATCTACAAAAGAGAGGGAAGAGGAAACAAGACTCTCTTTTTTACAGCATGTCTATTTTGTACACCTGAGGCACTACAATGAAGGAATTTGAATCTTGAAAAGACTAGTACATGAGGGAGTTTTGTGGAATCCTGTGAAATCACGTGCTTAAATTATTATTATTGCTCATGCAAATATCAAATAAGCTCAAGATGCTTCTCTCACCCTCAGATTCACGACTGCTCCAGTGTCCTGAACAGTTTTTAAAGCATGCATCAAAAGCAGAACTATTGCCAACTTGACATAATGTCTAATAAAACAAAAAGCTCCTGGAACGAGATGCTAAAAAGAATACTGTTCAAATGTTTGGGGTCCGTAAAAATAATGCATCATGGTATCCACAAACATAACAAGCAGCACAACTGTGTTGTTTAAAAACCATACTAGTAAGAGGATCAGCATATCAGAACAATTCCTGAAGGATCATGTGACACTAAAGACAATGACAAAGACAAAGTAATGGCTGCTGAAAATTTAGACCTCATTTTTATTAGCAGTGTCAAGTGGTATAACCAGCAAGAATTTGGCATTCATTTCTGAATCTAATGGTTATACCATCTGACAACCTTATTTAAAAAATATATATATTTATATCAGCAAACTGAAAGATTGCTATAGAGGTTATATGGTGGTTTTTAGTGTGAAACACTTGCAATGTTTAGATTCTGACACAAAAACACAGCGGTTACAAGCAGAATACAGTGCTATTCAGCCACAGATCTGAGTGTCATATCAACTCCATCCTCAACCTGAGACGGGGGAAAACCAAGCCTGAAGGCCAGAAAGGACACAAAGAGCACTAAATAATGGTGGCAAGTAATACCAAAGCTTTTGTTCGTGTCCAGGCGTCCCATTGCATTTGATATTCAATTCGACTTGAATCCTGATTTAGAGATAATAATCTCTGGGACTAACGCTGGACTTGGACTGGACTGGGAACTGCCATCTTGGGAACGCGTTGGCAAAAGTCAGCTTATTTCTGAATGGCTGGTCACTGGGCCGTGGAAACGCACTGAATAAAAGGAGCTGTGCAGTTGACTGGGCTTCCAGTGGACACTTGCACATTTCCATATGAGAGCAGGGAAATTCACAAGACCGCATTTGGCTCTGCAATGCTTCTCGGGTGGAGGGGAGGACTGATTGAATGAAAAAGAACAACAGGTTCAATAAAGCGCAGATAATGGCTTCCTGTCTGGGCCGCGACAGAAGAGCTATCTGTGTTCCCTTCTCAGCAGGACCACGGAGGGGTGAGAAGTTGACAACGCTTTCATTCTCTCGAGGACTGGGAGCTGTGTTTGGACAGCAGCAGAGTGGCCTTCACAAATAAACCATCGCATTTCACTAGGTTTGACCAAAAAAAACATTCAAGGAAACAATCGAATAAAAAAAATGAACAGCCTGGAAGACTGGAGAACTTGGCCCTTGTGTCTTTTCCACAGGATGTGAAACACATTCATAAGAAGCGCTGGACGTCTGATAACGGCGAATGAGAAAAGCACTTCTTGAACTCTGAAATCTGTCAGACAGCTGCAAAGCTTACTTCACGACATTTCTGTGAAATTTTCGATGAGCTGATGCACTTTACTAGTTCTGCACGGTATTGTAGAAATATGAGTATGCAATAACTTGTTAAATAAAGTCTTAAGTGTGTAAAATAAAGTTAAACGATATTTAAAAGCTACTTAAAAATTATAGAATCAACATGCATGCTTCAAATTCTTTCGCCGTTAAATCACTGACAGCAGCGCCTTCGCTATTTCTTTTTATTCATTTCTTTTTATGAAAGTGTCACAACTTTTTTTTTTTTTTTTGCACAAAACACCCACACCAAGTGACAATAATATATTCTCTGCTAAACATATATTCTTTGACTTTCTGAAGAACTTAAATCATTCAGTTAGCGTTGTTATTTACAATATTAAATCGATAACACACTGAAACGAAAGCAAATAAAGCCCAATCTCAAATTGTTCTTTGATTTCGTTTTTGCATGTGAAAAAAAGTGTGAAACGTTTCAGCTCGTAGCTTTTTTCACTGCTTTTCTTTTTAAGCATATTTGCAATATTCCACTCATTTCAAAATACTGAGAACCATGATTAGTGCCTCTATGTGTCATTATGAACTGTTGCTTAATCACATATATAGAGTCTTAAGGAGAAGAAGAAAAAAAAACTTACTCAACGCTGTCATGTGAAGCACATCCTTGCCAGCTTCAATATTAATGCATTAGTTACATAATCTTTAAATGACTCTTTGAACTTCTAAGGAGGAAGGACTAAAACTTGTGTCCTAAATGCATGTGTAGTGCAGGATGTGAGAGAAAAAAAGATCAACAAATAAATATATCTGTGTCCTTAAATATCTAATTTCAACCATGATTGCCATTGAAATGAATATTTTTGTACTTTTGTGGCCTTCAAAACAAAGCATGACTCATGAAGCAAAACTCGCTCCAAACACATAAACATCCCATTTAACAATAAAGCAGTACTTTATAACACTTCTGGTTGTAGTAGCTTAACAGTCAATCCCCGGTTCATAACACTTCAAAACACACGATCAGAAAATAAGCAGATTTAAGTAAAGCTCTTTATTTCCAGACAAAAGCCAGGGAAAGCAATACAGTACAACATCCTCTTAAAGGGAATGATATGACTAACATTATACCAATATTAAATCAAATTAATAGAAAGCGAGACATAAGGCTGTAAAACTGCTGAGTTTGCCCTTGTAACATGAGCACTCATCATTTCAAGGCATTAAGGTTAATTATTGCTGTAGATCAAGCAAGCATGTCAACAATTATGTCATATGACTTTTACTTTCTACAATTATTTTCTTATTACACTGTGTAATAGAAAGCGTATAAACAGATTCTAATAGACCAAGAAAACCAAGAATGTGAATTGAAGAGTAAATTTAGGGATAATCATCCACAGACAGAAAGTAATACTTTTGTTTACGGCACACACAGTCTGTGCCGAGGCTGTTTCTATGAGTCACAGAGAAAACGAGGATCTGAAATCGACTTTTCCTGCTCAGGGCAGCGGATTGGGACCGGTTGGGGTGACCTTCCTGAAAGTCATTCTGCACTGTTGTCTTCTACGCTATTTACTGGCAGAGTCAAATGTTAGTTTGGGAACATTATTACAGAGATCAATACCATTGGTATGACTGTGTTTGAGTGCTGCATCACATTCATCCTATTGGCCTTAATCATATACTAGTCCCTAAATAACACGACAGGAGAACGTATATAAACATGAATCACGGAAGCTAGTTACTTTTAATGCAAAATAGAACTGAATTACGAAAGTGTGAGAAGTTTAGGAATATTTCACTCATTTTATGTTTTGATGACAGAGGCCATAACAATTTTATTGTAGGGTCCTATTTATATTACATTTTAAATTAAAATAATTTAAAATGTATGCATTTAGCAGATGCTTTTATCCAAAGCGACTTACATTGCATTCAGGCTAACAATTTTCTCCTAACATGTTCTTGTTAACCTTGCGTTTGCTAATGCAATGCTCTACCACTTGAGCTACAGGAACACTTAAAGACATATTAAATGTCTTTAACTACTATTCACTGAAGTAAATAATAAAAACATAATCTATTATAATAATAATAATAGTTGTTATCATTGTTGTTTGGTACAGTGTTGACATACTGTATAAAAAAACAGTTTTGCTGATATCTAGGTGGGATATGGTTATGTTAGGGATAGGGTTAGGGTCAACAGTGTAAATAATGATTTAATTAGGTATTTTATATATCGATATATAATAATAGCATGCAGAAAATAGGTGTCTTGTATCAAATGATTAGTTTAAATGTTAGTACGTAGTATTCAGGGACACTTAACCTGTTAACTGTCACTCACATTTTTGAACATCGACACATTTTGTAACATGACTTTGATGTACCTTTTTCATGATAATGCAATGTTTGATTTTAAAATGGGTTTCAAAGGATGCATTTTAAGATTTCATGTTTTCTAGTGATACATCATTTCTGATGATTTCTAAAGTGTGATAGAGAAAAAGGTAACAAAGAAGACTTCTTTTTTTTGTTGTTGTTTTTTTTTTTTTTTTTGACAAAGGTCAGAACTCCTGTTATGATGTATGGTTTTTGAGGTGCACTCTTGCCATAAATTAATCTATTACTTTTCCTACATCATTTTTAACAAAAAAGATTGGTAAAATATCCATTTAGGAGTCTTAGACCTTTCTAACGATATAGTCTGTCATGATTAGATTAGGATTTAATTGTAATATAGTGAAGTAAACATAGGCTGCCCACCAAGGGGCCGAGTGGCAGTTAACAGGTTAATATAACCTGAGGCCTACTGTAGCAGCCACAACTCTAACAAGGCTTTCTGTCCAAAGTTAAAACTAATATAAAATAACGAATATAACCTGAGCTTAACTACCCATGTAAGAAAAAAAGCTTACATTTCTCCTTAATATT
Source organism: Carassius auratus (assembly GCF_003368295.1). NCBI lineage: Eukaryota > Metazoa > Chordata > Actinopteri > Cypriniformes > Cyprinidae > Carassius > Carassius auratus. The sequence goes on along the minus strand of NC_039280.1, from coordinate 17,815,565 downwards.
AAAAACGTGAATAAGCTCGTTATAAATGTTTATTTATCACTACTTTATTGTAGTAAGAAGCTCTGTTATTTCTGAAATATTATAGTTAACATGGCAACATTTCATAAAAGTACACTGTAGCGTATAATACCTTAATGGGCGGTAATTAACTAGTAAATACGCTTGGTCACCAACTGTAGAGCAACTCATCTTTCAGTTGCACCTGTCTGTGTGTTTCTGTAATAAACAGGCTATTGACAAGCACGTGTGAAAGTCGTGTTTTCTGATCGCTGCAGTCATGAATGGAGCGGCTGGAGGTTACAGCTTTTATGAATGAGCGCAAACAACAACTGCTCTGCCCTTCGCCCTACCGTCGGACATCCGCCAGGACACTGCTGTGAACGTTAGACAGCGATCCTGTCAGGGGAGAACAGTGAATTAGGAGATAAAGCTGAGGACATGACAGATAATAGGTGGCCTGGTAAGAGCAAGTCCTCCTTGGAGTCGGCGGAAAACACATACACGAGTCAAAACCGCTTCAGAAACCTATTATTCGACGGAGGGCAACATTCTTAACGCTTTCAAGCGCAATTAAACTGACTAAACGGCAGTTATTTCTCATACGTGTAACGCACTGTCCGCGAGCCAACGGTGTTTTTATGAATGAAGCACTATATGCAAATGAGAAGCGCCTGACGAGGAGAAACTAATGGCGGAGATATCACCCGAGCAATGAAACAGTCTCTCCAGAACAGAAAAACACCTCGGTTTTCACCGCCAGAGGATGTTAAAGCAAGCTCACTTGTTCAGAAACAAACAAACAGAATGGTTCTGGGGCGCAAAACAACATGTGACGCGTAAACAGAGAGGAAAGCTCCGGGAAGGGCCTTTAAAACATCAGATCCCTTCAGAAAATATTTCCGATTCATCTCCCTCCTCCTTCAGACTTCATCAGCTCCTCCGAAGACAACACCACGAAACATTTCAGCGTAAAACGGTTTAGCTAAACTTCAGAGCACTGTTTTCAGATGCCATCATCTAGACTGATGTGACATGTTGACAAACCCTCCACAAAAAGACATTTATTTCCAGGTACTTACTCGTTTGAGTGCGTTTCTTCAATCATTTTCTTAAACAAATCCCACAGCGGGTGCACTGTGTCCGTTCGTCATTTTTTTATGCCCGTCTTTTCCCAATAAATCCTCACATTTCGTTCGGCTATGAGATAGTTCGTTCTCTCTCTCCTCTCCTCGTCTCCGATGGGTTTTCGTTTCTTTCTCTCTCTTTTTTTTTCTTTTTTTTTTCACTGGATCTAACCAGTTGCTGGTGAAAACCTTGGAGGATCTCGGAATCAAAGAAGGCTAAATCAGATCCCCCGAGTACCTCCCCACAGTTTGAGCGCTTCGGTGTGTTTCCGAGGATCTCTAGATTGAATCAGCGCTGGTGCTGCGGAGGGTGGCCCCGACGAGCCCCATCTCTGATCACTCCATGTTGGATTACTGTGCAGCGGGCGCGCGCGCGGGGGCTGGGGGTGACGTCACGCCGCAGGACGCGCGCCTCGGGAATCGGTGGGACTCGTTTTACAGATCAGACGGTTTGGAAGAAAGGCTGAAAAGGCTGATCAAAATATGACCTAAGGCCACCTGAAGAAGTGTTAGACCGTGCATATCGGCTAATTCTCACGCTCATACATTTTAATTATATCAAGAATCCGCCGTGCTTTATTTCAGAAGGAGAAAAAGGAGACAGGATGATACACTGACTTTCTTTAAGCTGCACAACTAAAGAAAAAAATAAAACAGCGAAGGAAAGAAACACACACAAAAAATAAAAAACAGGGCAAGACAAAAAAAACAAACAAACACAAACTCAAGTAAAACTATACTATACAGTCAGTTTTTAAAATATATATTTTGTCCTAGTTTTACATTTTACATTCATGGATTTAGGCTAGAACTTTATCATCATCATTATTATTATTAGTATTTTAAATTGAATGCATTTGTTCCGTATCACATTCGCTGTACAAATGTGCTGCAAAAAGTTCATTTTGCATTTAGGAGCAATGAACAATTTTGCTTTATTGTTGTTTCTCTCCAAAGTGTTAAAAAAATAATTATCAGACTATTTTTTCAATGTTGCTTTATTGCTAATTCTCTCAAAAATGTAAAAAAAAAAAAATTATAATCATTATCAGACTTTTTTTTCGTTGTCATGCAGCACTTTATTTTGACTCTAATATTATTTTTTGTGAATTTTATGTTGAATTTCACATAAAAAAAATTAAATAAAAATAAAAAATATGTTTGAAAAACATAAACCCGGTTTTAATGTTGTTGTAACTCTGTAATTAAGGGTTAGGAATTAGAAAATTATTTTTTTTCCCTCTCAGTTATTTTTATTTTTAAATTATAATGATTTAAATGGAATTGGAACCTCAATTCTGTAATTTGATAAAGATGTGCTTGGATTTAATGTTTTTATAATATTTTATTGATATGAATGTGCTTTGCTTCTTGATCCTCAGTAAAATGAATAGAATAGGTTCTTTTAGTGAATGGATATAAACATCTTTGAACACAGTTATAGCAAAAACTTACAGAAACTGGATATTATCCATGATTTCTGATTCCACATATTTCTGAATTCAGAATTTGAAGTATTTCTGAATTTGCCTATTGGTCAAGCACAGCTGTAGAAATAATTCCTATTTGTTCATGTTTTTTGTCCACTTTATGTGAGCAGTGATCTCTAACATTACACAACAACAAAGGCTTTTGAAGTGCTACTTTAGCGCATCACTTCCTCTTAAAAAGTGTAATCAGGGTCGAAGGTGGACAGCACAGACTCCTTATCTGTGTGACTTCTGACTCGGAGGGAAAGCTGAGGATTAGACATGCTTTGATCAAGTGACTGGAGAGCTATTTTGAGAACTGAGGGCTACGGTCACCAGCGAGTGTCCAGATTCCTTACTGATCACTTTAAATCAGGACTTCCTTAAAAGCATTCTTCACCAAATCACTTTACACTACACACTACACACTGACTTACAGAGAGCTGACAGCACTGGCCGGTAAGCAGCATTTTGGAAATCTTATCCAAGTATCTCAGATGCCATAAAGTAATCAGGAAGTGGCTTTTTCAGGCCATATACACTTTGAAACTTCGAACACTCTGCTATAGATAAACTACCTCAGTAGTAATCAACAGTTACAGTGATTTCACTCATACTTCAAGATAAGAACACCATTGTGATGCCTTCCTCAGGATCTTGTGACATTTCACTGACAGTCCCGAGCTCTCATTGGTGGCTACGGATAATGTTTGATCACCGGAAACCTGGTGAAATATTTACAGAAAGTTTAAGTGTCCACTTTGTGGATTTGAGTGTGGTTTGGGGTAATAAAAAAGTACAAAAAAAAAAAATAATAATAATAATAATAATTATATATATATATATATATATGAGAATCACTATTTATTTAAATCAGCATTCAGCAGTTATGCTGTGATCCAAAAAAGATATTACTAAACAAATAAATAAGAAGAAGAAGAAGAAGAAGAAGAAAGAAAAAAGACCCACTTGCATAAATTGTGCTTGGGACTGTATAAAAGTATTTAAAATAATAGATGGTGTCTCAAATATATGCATGAGACGATAAAGAAGCAGATCCCTCATCTATCAATGTGTCCAGACAATTTAGTAACAATTGGTCCAGAACAATATTATCCAAATCTGATTTACTTTCTTACCTCATTTACATAAAAACATCATTAGCCAAATAAAAGCAACTGTCTGAGTCATATTGCAGAAGATTGCTTTATTCTATGCCAGACACAGCACTGCAGGAGAAAATGAATAAAAAAGTAAAAATTAAACAACAACAGCAATACTTCGAATAAAAAGGGACTAACAGAATTCAAAACAAATCCCATCTTCTTAATATATATATATATATATATATATATATATATATATATATATGAGCCACATCAAACTTCAGTTGTAGATGTTGAAACCAGTATTTTGAAGAATGCTAAAATAATTTTCAGAGACTGGCCTGCTTGATAAATACATTAGTAAAAATCCCACAGACTCTCAGTCCAAACTCTTAAAATGCTAAATAATAATAATAATGAACACTTGTGAGTAACTCTTGTTACTCTGGAAGTACACACGACACACTGGGAGACAGCAAGAGCAGAAGGTTTGGCTGCTCAGGTTCAGTTGTTGTAACACTGGCAGAGAACTGCTCTTACATTACACCCCGATGATAACACGTTTGTGTCTCTGTCACAGGAACACATCCCGTGATGAACGGGGCGCGCTGAGGATTCATTACAGCTCATAATAATCAGCATGAGGAAGCTTTGATGTTAATATTGCTCTTCGCTGATTGGGTCATTTCTGTCATGCAGTACTGTCTGTAAAAGTCCTTTCAGACACTTAAATGTCATTCATTAAAAATGTATTATTCAGACAAATGACAGGAAGCCTGCCTATCAGGTCGGAAAGAAAGAGCTCAGAAAGGGACTGAGACTTCATAGAAATTGTTTGTGATTTTGATCATATCATAATTTCGGCTTAAACCAGGAATGACAAAACATCACAGGCTTCATTCAATGAACTGCTGATATTTAAAGTAAAATAAACAGACGATATCTTCATAGTTAAGCGTTCTTGGTGGGAACGGGCCTTTATACAGTGAAGCATCCATGTACACTTAATCATGATGCTGCAAAAACTCAAATTAATATGAATTTTATCTTTAAAAACGGAGTTTCAAATTTTTTATTTAAGATATATATTTGATTCGTCATTTATAGTATACAATACCGTTCAAAAGTTTGTAAGGTTGGTCAGTAGGATTTATTTCTTTTGATTTTTGAAAGAAATGAATCCAAATACCGGTATATAGGATACATTAGAATGATTAAAAGTGACAGTAGATACTTTTACATCATTACGAAAACTAAACTAAACTTTTGAATCCCTTAAAGAATCCTGAAAAAAAATCCTTTATCAATGTTAAAAAAATAAAAAAAAACAGCAAAATGGTTTTCAACATTGATGACGAGCAAATTAGACTGATTTCTGAATGTTCATGTGAAACTGAAGTCTGCAATAATGATGCTGAAAATACAGCCTTGCATCACAGGAATAAAATACATTCTAAAATTTATTAAAACAGAAAACAGTTATTTTAAATTGTATTAATATTTCACTTATTTAAATAACTGCAGCCTTGGTGAACAGAAAAGACTATTTATAAAACCTTAGCGACTCAAACGTTTTGAATGGTAATATATATATATATATATATATATATATATATATATATATATATATAGATATAATTATATATTAAATGATATCAATTATATTAATATTCTACATTATATAAAGAGGAAAAGAAAATGTACTGCAAGGCAGGAATGACCCGATCTCCACTAATGTTTTGCACACAAACACATGTGACCCTGGATCACAAAACCAGTCATAAGAGTCAATATGATGAACTTGAGATGTATACATCATCTGAAAGCTGAATAAAAACACTTTCCATTGATGTATGGTTTATTAGGACAATATTTGACCGAGATACATCTATTATTGGGTGCAAAAAAATCATAAATTTGAGAAGATCACCTTTAAGGTTGTCCAAATTAAGTTCTTAGCAATGCATATTACTAATGGTCTAGAGTCACACGTGCCAGTGCAGTGGCAGAGGACCCTCCATAATCCACACCGATGACACGACTCACTGGCAGAACAGAAGAGACAGGTGATGTAGAAGAGACGCCGGGGTCGTGGGATGTTTTTTCCGTGTTTATCTGACAGTGACGCCGAGCTTCTCCAGAACGCGCACGCCCTTCTCCTGATACTCCTCCCGCGTCAGCCAGAAGTTGTCCTTGTCTTTCATGATGTCAGCCAGCACCGCCCCACCCAGGAACACCATGTGCTTGCGGCGGGGAGGGTCCTCGATCCGGATCTTGAATTTCTATGGGGGTATTAAACAGACAGCGTGACCTCAGGGGACTGCATCTGACCCAGGTACGCTTGAACGCTCTGAATGGATCTCTTTAATACACATTAAAAGCACACTGTCCAGTCGGGAATCGAGCGGCAAACCCAAATGGGAGAATAATGAGGTGTACGGTGTACGCGGAGCCCGTGTTCAGACCCTGGACGGGATATAAACAGGTGGCTGAAAGGGTCTCATGCAGGCCTTCGGGTAAAGTCGATTGCTTTTTAATTTGCCTTAAACACAGTTTGGGGATCAGCAGACAGACACGCCGCTTGCCCGTGTCGGACATGCCATCTGTAACTGATCATCTATGTATAGATGACCGACGTGCGGCCCACTCTGAGGCTCCCCGAAATGCTTTTCCAGGCCAGTGGCCAGGTTTTAAATGAGCTGGAGCTGGCCTGGGGCTGACCGAGGTGTTTGGTGTCGTGATGCAGCTCCACCTGCTGGTACTCAAGAGGCATTACAACACATCTGAGTGTTTAAATACTCCCTTCTGTCCCGGATTAACCCTATAAAGCCTACTTTATCGTATTTGATAAGCAAATTTCAAGTGAAAAATCTTTAATCTACTACATGCCTTGACAGTTTACGGCCTTTCCGTATAATTGTAAACACAGGTTGTGGTTAGCATATCATTTCGCTGATTTTTAAATAGAGTTGAGTAAATGTTAAGAATAACCTTTAGCAATATTTCACTATGAATATTTACTGGACTGAAGAAACTTAGGTTTATTTGATTACATTATTTACATTTATTATTAAAAATCAATTGTCATTCCATTGCACTGCATTATATGCTTTGCCTCACACTAAAACCTATAGACCAGGGCTATTCAAATCTTGCCCTGCATGGAGCTAAACTCTGCAGTGCACTGGCAAATTCAACTTTTTTTAAAAGCAACTATAAGTAAACCATTTTTACATTGATTTAGACACCGACTCTTTGCCGCTTTCACAATGTTGGTAAATCATTGTGAATAATCACTATATAACACAGCTTTACTTGCAAAGAAGTTCAAACTTAGATGCAAACAGGCTATTTCTGTCTGCAGGGTGACGTGTTTACGCGTGCATAGAAATGTCAAACTTACCGAGAGCTTGTCAACGTCACCCTTCAGCACCCGCTCTAGATAGAGCTGTTTAAGTTCCCTCTCTAGTCGAGAGGGCAGACCGGGGTACATGGTGGATCCTCCTGACAGAACAATGTGCTTATAGAACTCAGATCTGAGAGAGAAGGGAAGCACAGATAAAAACACACAGTCAGCTTCATTGATACTGGAGGGGTGAAGGGTGAAGTTACTGAAACGACAAGGCCATCTTTAGATGATGCTTTGTTTATTTTAGTGCCACATAATGAGTGTCACATGACTGTGTGGTGTAAACTAGAGTTAGAGCTCACCTGGTGTCAATGTCTGCTGCTTGAATGGTGTTGAAGAGAAGTTCGGCCACTCCGACCCCTTCCACGTTAATGAGGTGCGGCTGGAACAGAGCTTCTGGGGCCTCGAAGCGCTCCCCTCCGACCTTAATAACCCGGCCATCAGGGAGCTGGAGAACAGAGAATGTGAAAACTTTAAGGCTTTAAATCAGTGTTGGGTGTAACGCATAACTGTAATTAAATTACTTATCCACTGAAAAGAGTAAAGTAAGGGATTTCTGTTCATTTTTAGATAATTACAGTTACTTATAAAGTACTTGCGTTACATACAGTAAATCATTTCAACAGTTCTAAAATCAATATTGAACTGAGAAACCTTAAATACTCAGATACAGATAAGACTAAAATCTGTGGAATCTAAAAGGGTATTTGTGTACACTGACAATAACAACAAAACATTGTGCTTTTGTAAAATAAACAAAACAAACAGGGTGCATTTTCTGCCGTTTCGGTCTCCATGAGCAACTTTCTACGCATCTCAAATATGAACTGAAACTGCTTGACACGGAGACATGAGAAATATGACTAGAGAAAGCTTGAAGTGTCTGCTTTTAAATGAACAAATTCAAATCAGCAGACAGACACGCCGCTCGCCCGTATCGGACATGCCATCTGTAACTGATCATCTAGAGGACACAAATTGAAAATTAATATTCTCTGATTATGCCATTTTTATGAAACTAATGCAAGGTTGAGTTTTTCCCATATCTGAGCTCATTATATGCAGTAACCTGTGTGCAAACGCCTTAATAGATAAAAAAGAAAAATAATTAAGATTCATTTAATGAATCATTGTCTTCTCTTCCGGGTCTGTTGTGAGCACGTTCAGAGGCGCTGCTGATGTATGACGCTGCTGACGTGTTATCTTTGTTATTGGGCACCAGAAAACACGTCAGCAGCGTCATACATCAGCAGCATCACGGAACGTGCTCACAACAAACACGGAAGAGAAGACAATGCAGAATAAAGTCGTCATTTGTGTTATTTTTGGACCAAAATATATTTTCGATGCTTCAAAAAATTCCTCTGATGTCACATGGACTACTTTGATGATGTTTTTCTTACCTTTCTGGACATGGACAGTATACCGTACACACAGCTTCAATGGAGGGAATGAGAGCTCTCGGACTAAATCTAAAATATCTTAAACTGTGTTCCGAAGATAAATGTCTTACTGGTTTGGAAAGACATGAGGGGGAGTTATTAATGACATAATTTTCAATTTTCGGTGAACTAACCCTTTAAGCTTTTTTGTTATTCAGATATTCTGTTTGTTAACCAATGAAGGTTAAATGTTTTATAAAAATGTTTAAGTATAACAGTTGTTTTAAAGCTAAAACGCTAAACTATTCTACTGTATGTTTGACTCAAATTGAAAGTATAAAGAGTTTATTTTGCCTATGCTTTATGGTTTATAGGGAGTTTTAATATGTAGCCTGATTAGCAATTATTAAGTTATCAAGTAACTAAATTACTTTTCAGACAGAGTAATTAATAAATTAATTTAAATACAATATTAAGTAATTAGAAATAGTAATGAATACATTTTTGAAAGTAACTAACCAACACTGCTGCAAATTCATAAATATAAAGAGCTTTATTGAGCATTTAAATAGGGCTGCCAATACTTTAAAAAGTCACAATAAACTTCTGATGCTAATGCTGCTTATATAAAATGACTGCTTTTCTAAAAGACGTTAGATTTACAATCCACCCCTATTTTTTTATAATTAAATTGAGTATTAAATTCAGCAAGGTTAGTGTTAGAATTCATAAATGCATCAAAATTATCAGGTATTGTAACAATATTACATACTATTTCTTTCTTAAAGGAATCACCAAATATTTGATTTATTCAACATTCATGCAAGATTATTTTTTATAAAATATAAATTAGTCCCTTATGCTCACCAAGGCTGCGTTTATTTGATCAAAAATGCATTAAAAACAGTAATGTCATAAAATAGTATTACAATTAAACATAACTGTTTCCTATGTGAATATAAAATATATAAATGTCATTTATTCCTGTGATGAAAAGGTCTTCAATTCAGTGTCACATGATCCTTCAGAAATCCTTCTAATGTGCCGATCTGCGGCTCAAGAAAATTTCTTCTTATTTTCAGTTAAAAAATTTTTTGCTGCTTATTATTTTAAGCAAATATATCCTTTTTATTATTCTTTGAGAAAATCAGAATACGTTTTTTTTTCACATTTTTTACTTTAAATAAAAATGTTTTGTAGCAATTTAAAGGTCTTTACCGTCACTTATTAATTTCGTTACTATTATCAGTGATGAAAACTGTGGTGCTGCTTAAATCTTTTTCGGAAACTGTGGTATTTATATTTTAGGATTCTCTGGTGAATTTAAAAGGTCAAAACATTTTTTTTTTTTTTTTTTTTACAGAAAACCTTTTGTAACAAAACATAAATTACTTTAATGTCACATTTGATTTATTAAATGCATCCTTGCTGAATAAAAGTATGCATTTCTTAGTAACTTGCATTATTAAACTGTCCACAGTGGCAAGACATCAGCGAGTATTTATGATTTATTTTAAGTAACCTAGCTGATAAATGCTGTGGTATATAACCACTTCTTGTGTCAACATTTGGCTGGTTTCTTATCACATGCTTCACTACTTCACATTGAACTTGATCATGGGATGTTCCTGTTAGACTGGCTGCACTGAGCAAAGTCTCAGGTCTGAAGGGGAACCCGCAGCCAAGCATAACCCCGATGACTAATGACAAAATGGCTATGAATATATAAAGAGCCCATTGAGGAGTGTCCAGAGGTCTGAAACGCAGAGCTTCCCAGCTGGGGAAGTACTGTGGCCACGCAGGAAATGATGTTACATGCTGGTTAAGCAACTACACAACCTTCCTTGTTTCAAAACTTGCTCGTTCAAGTCTTTCTTTTTTAAAAGAAAAGGTTTAGAAAGGAAATCAGAAGAAACACCACACCCATGTCTACAAACTCGAGTAGAGTTGCTGCTGCCCCCTTGAGGCCGCTCTGCTTCATCACATATCCAGCAGCCAATCAGAATCCAGCAGAGTGTGCGACTCACAGACAGGATGTCAAAGTATAGACTGAAGAATTTCCCTGCTGCTAAATCCAATCCAAAGAGCATATTACCAAAGAAATGCAGAACACTTATTCGTCCCAGCGGGAAATTTGTGAAACCACATACTAAAAACCCCAGCCAGAAAAACTTCTGCCTCACATGCTGCAACATTTGAAGTGTAACTTTCGAACATCTCAGCGAGAAGGATACTCTCACCCCGCAGCCTGTTAACACCCTTTCAGAACGCAAGCTTGTGTTAAAACGGTTCGTGAAATTCCTCCCAGCGTCCCATAAAACTGACCGTGTAGGACTCCACCAGTACGGTGGTCTCCAGAGCAAGCTTCTGCTCCTGCTCGATGTTGTATCCCACGTAGCACAGCTTCTCCTTCATCATGCGTACCGTCTCGAAGTCCGCCGAATGGTTGAAGGCGTAACCTCGCAGCAAGAGCAACTGACAAAAACATTGAAAACATTTTAAGGAATATAAGTCACGGTTTGTATCATCTGAAATGTCAACATAAAGCATGCAAAACATGCACAAAGTGTGCTGAACGAGAGAGACACATGAGCCCATGTTTACTTGTATATCAGTATTTTACATTATTTCTGAATGTTGTAATGAAACGTGACTTAACACACCGATGCAACTTATCTTATTTTTCCTCAATAGTGCACTTTTGAGCCAATGCAACCTTTAAAATCGTTTTATCATCTAAAACATGCTCTGACTTGTATTCCAAAGCAACTTCATTTGATGTCAAGCATGCCAAACATGCACAAAGCGCACAGAAAAAAATGTCAGATCTAGCCCTGCTAACTTGACATTAGGGCTGCACGATGTGTCGTTTAAGCATCGATATCGCGATGCACGAATCCACGATAGTCACATCGCAGGATGTGCGATGTGGGCTGTCGTAGTTGATCTGTTATTCATTAACTGTACATGCTAGCTGCTCCCCGGCCCTTGACGAATGTGATTCGCGGATTAATTGCACAGCTTAACCATCATAGAGAGAAAGTTTATCAGTGACAGGACTGAAAAACACATGCAAGTTTAATAGGGCAGAGAGACAGAAAGAGAGAGCGCGCGAGAGAGACAGAGCGCACGCAAGAGAGACAGAGACAGAGCGCGCACGAGAGAGACAGAAAGAGAGAGAGAGAGCGCGCGAGAGAGACAGAAAGAGAGAGAGCGCGCGAGAGAGAGCGCTGTCTTGCTCTCTCTCCCTCGCGCATATTTATCAATTGACATGATGGTGTCGATGTTTAAATCATTTAAAATGAGAATGTAAGTGTGCTCACCCCATTTTTGTTTGTAAGAAAAAATATCGCAATATATATCGCAGAAAAATAAAATATCGCAATGTAATTTTTTCCCAATATGTGCAGCCCTACTTGACATCGTAGCCTACTCATCATAATCGCAGTTAACCAAACATACAAAAAGCTACACATCTCATGTAAATAATTGTAATAATTTGCTCGTAGCAAAGGATGCTGTTTTACAGAGAAATTGGGACACAAGTGAAGTGCAACATGATAAATAATAGTTTAGCGACCAAATGTTCGGCTACTTCGCGAATATGTAAATGTATGGATTTGTGGCTTACACACTAAAACAAAATGTAATCGTATCCTCAAGTTATATTTGAAACAGGCATTATCTTACTTATAAATTGTTAAACACTATTATAAAACCCAATAGGAAAATCAAAGTTCCCCCACTCTATATCATGATTTTTTTCCTCATTTCATTCTACAACCCTGCATTTTGCAATTTTAAACACAAAATGTGGCGCCTAGGACTGAATAATTCAAAAGGTTTGCTTTAATGTGTGTAAACAGAGCAATTTAGGGTAATGTTGGACATCTACGGTCTCAAATGAGGAAATCAAAACAAAGTTGAATTAGACACTTAATTTGAATTAGACATTATTTTAAACAAGATGCTGAAGCAGGGCAACCGGAAAATTGGTGTACCTTAATGAGATAGCGTGTAATGTCCCGTCCTGCAATGTCCAGTCTCCTCGTGAGGTGGGGCAGAGAGAAGCCCTCATACACAGGACAAATGTGGGTGACTCCATCGCCTGAATCCACCACCACTCCTGTCAACAGGCCTGGGTGTAGCACAACACACAAATACTGAGACAACCTCTGACATAAGTGACCCACTGATAGCTGACACAAACTGGTACAATAAAATTTGTTTGCCAAATCAACATGTAGAGGTTAAAGCAGGATGACTCACCTTGAGCATAAAGCGTCAGAACAGCCTGGATGGCGATGTAAACACCTGCAAACTGGTATGTCTCAAACATGACCTAAAGGACAGTGGGACACAGACAAGTGAACCAAAGAAATATGAAGAAAAATCATTATAATAGCACCTTATAAGTCCAGTTTATAAAGAATTTATTTTCTGAATAGTTGCTCATCACATATGTATGTCAGCTATTTTACAACACTGTTAAAAAACTATTTAGTTTCAATGCATAAGTGTTGGATTTCCTCTGAATGTGTGAAACTTCATTCATACAGCCACTATAGCTAAAAAGAAACTATTTGAGCTACAAACCAGTGTAATGATTACAATACTATGTTCAAATAATATAATATGATAACAAAAACCAGTTTGCAACATTAAGCAGCAATTTTGTATAGCTAAAAATAACTGGAAGCCCTGTGCATTCAAGTGACAGAGACCTGCGTCTGCTCTTACTTTAAAAATAAGGTGGATAATGTAGGCCTAATGTTTTTTTTTTGGTTCTTGTTCTTTAATTTTCAGATCAGATACTTGAATTACCTTTCAGATTTCACACTAAAAGACATAATTTTGCACTATGGTAATAAGTAAACTCGTGCAAATCACCATTATAGCAATATAATACAAACTTAGGAGGGTATGCTTCATTTGAGTGCATGGAAAGTAAAGTATATACAGCATATATATATATATATATATATATATATATATATATATAGGTGAAATGTGTGTTGGAGTGATTGACCTGAGTGGTCTGATCTACACACCTCTATGATCTTCTCACGGTTCTTGGTGGGGTTCATGGGAGGCTCGGTCAGGAGGATCTTGCAGTCGCGTGAGTTGATATTGAGCTTCTCCGGACCGAAGGTGTAATCCCACAAGTGCTTCATGTCATCCCAGTTCCTGACGATGCCGTTCTCCATGGGATAATTGACCTCCAGCATTGAGCGCAGCTCACTGGCTTCGTCTCCCACCATCAGATCCTAAAGCAATCACAGGTCACAGGTTAGAAAAACCACCTCACCTCACAGCTATGATGACGAAACCCCAGGTCAGTCTCCACCAAAAACATTTCAATGTGGCAGCCCAGAATCAACATTTCCACAACAGATGCACAGCAGCAGGAATCTCACATCCCAGATCTGTCACAGCCCGTCCACAGTCTGTGCGGAGTTACAGTATGAGGCACGAGGAAGCCTCAAGGAAAGCTGGAGCACGGTCCACACGGCCCTGGGGTGAGAGGAGCGTACAGACAGATGCTGCTCTCGTTCACTAGAGCCAGCATGCCTTCATGCACAAAGTGTTAGTCATTTCCATTCACAGGCTTCTCTGCTCAGTGACTTTAAAGGTACAATTTGTAAGATATTTGCAGTAAAATATACAAAAACCACTAGGCTAGTGTTATATATTTTTTCTAGGCGATTACTAAAAATATCTCTAATGTTTCCAACTACTTGTAAATCAATGGGAAAATTCCCATTCTGAACAGTGACACGGGGCAGTGCAGTCACCTGTCAATGACGTTATCCCTTTGTTACCGCCTTTACTGACGTAGAAACCACATGACAACAGTGTCGTGGACAAATGCAGAAGTAGCTTCGCGACAAACTTCAACTAGAAAGAGATGCCGATCTCGCTTGTTTTACTCGACAGTTGTTTTGATTCGTATTTTTACAGAAAACGTATGCTATTATAACTATCAACAAGATTAGTATTATTGGGCATACACGGCAAATGTGGGGCATCGCGTCTCTAGACCCGCACTAGGACATGTCTGATCCATAGTCTGATCGCGTCTTTGCATTGACTTTGTATGTAATCTACTCGCGCAAATCGTTGAACTCGCGTTAAATCCATGATTTATCTTTCCGTCTAATTGATGGCCGTCAGGTAGAAGACAACAAATCCCATCATTCCACGCTCCTCCTTAGCGTCATGAAACCACGCGACTGTTATTGTTTTGGTAGTGCCCCCTCTAGTGGCAGCTCCTACAACCTGTACCTTCAAGACCGTAATTACAGCAGGTAAAATTAGTATTGAACACCTCACCATTTTTCTCAGTATATATATTTCTGAAGGCCTGCTGACATGAAATTTTCACCAGATGTCAGTAACAACACAAGTAGCCCATACATACATAGAAAACAAAACAAATAAGTTCAAAATATTAAGTTCTGTGTATAAAATGGAATGACCCTGGGATAAAGTACTGAACACGCTTACTGAAAATGTATTTTAATGCATTGCTCAGGTGTGACTTTGGCACATTCTAGAAATCTTGAAGGTTCTGTGGGCGTCTAATTGTACAGATTATAAATACAGATTATCACAGTGTGCACAACTACCATCTGTTTTTTGGCACTGTTACAGGATGTGTTTGGTAGTGTCATGTGTTTTCAATGGAGGCCTGCTGTCCTTCAGTTTCATCCGTCTGACTAACTTCCTGAGTACAGCACGGCTGCAGCAACATTTTGTTTATTTGAGAAGGGAAATGCAAGCTTCTCAAAAAGAGGAACTCTGCGTGTGAAACAATATCTTGGAACACCAAAGCATCAGCATCTATTTAGGATTTCTTCTAGTTCCTCAAACATTACAGAGGCCAGAGGACACTCAACAGACAGACACAAAGTGCAGAGACATCAACATTTCCCTGCATCTTAAGGCCAACTTCTGCTAAATCTATTTCAGACCGGAGGAGGAGGAGGAGGAGGAGGAGGAGGAAATAAAGCTGTCTAGTGGGGATCTGAATAGTTGCCAAGATCTGTGAAAAACATTTGCAGCTTTGAAACAGAAGACAAAGTGCAGAGTAAAAGCACTTTGAGCAATGCACCGAGGTGAATATTGGAGTATGAAAACAAATTATGCAAGACAAAAAAAAAAAAAAAAACTAAATATTAGTATTAAAGTTTGATTCATTCCCATTGGCATTTTAGATATTTCAATACACAAACATAACAAGAAAGCAGGGCTGGGCGATATATTGAATAATATATATATATATATATATATATATATATATATATATATACATATATATATATATATATATATATATATATATATATATATATATATATATATATATACAAATTATGTCCAATTTAACTCAAACTGTCAGTTTTAGTGAACCAATTCAAAATGTTTTGTTTATCCAAAGCATTATATATATTCAACTTTTCTAATATAAATATATTTTGGTAAATCTTACTGTGTGTTTTCTATTGTATAGTATTGTATGACGCATAAATAAATAAATATTCCATAAAATATATATCCTTGACTATTTGTACTTGCATTAATGTTGTATTGTACATATTGTATTAAACATTTTGAATTCAGCTGCTACAAAAGATGTTTGGTTTAAATGATGGCTCATGTAACTGGAGAGAGAGGGAAGAAAAACATTAAAAGAAATGGTATGTCTATATTGGATATTGTGTCTACTGCACATATATATATATATATATATATATA
This sequence comes from Carassius auratus, assembly GCF_003368295.1. Taxonomy (NCBI): domain Eukaryota; kingdom Metazoa; phylum Chordata; class Actinopteri; order Cypriniformes; family Cyprinidae; genus Carassius; species Carassius auratus. The sequence goes on along the minus strand of NC_039280.1, from coordinate 17,799,317 downwards.
TATATATATATATATATATATATATATATATATATATATATATATATATATATATATATATATATATATATATATATATATATATATAATTGTTTTTGTTTTTTGTTACTCCACAAAATGCATCAAAAGAATTCAAATCTCATTAATAAATGACTATATGAGCATCTTTGAAATACTGCATGGTGCAACATGCTCAGTGTTAAACAAAACACACGTCAGGCTGCACTTACCATTTTTTTCTTATTCTACTTCATGTGAAGAACAAGAAGGAAAGAGTGTAAGCATTAAACGTTCAAACAGGAGAGAATGAAGGCTCACTTTAAAACAACTACGCTAAATAAGTTTCACGAATCAACTCTGATAACCCATCAACAGATAGAGTAGTATTATCTACTGTCATTCGGAAACTCTCTGAGTGGATCATCTGAGTGGCCAGAAAGTGGAGGATGAGTGCGGAGCTCACCTTAATCTCGATGTTGCCCACTTTGGCTGTGGAGCGGATGATGGGCCGGCCCACCAGAGCTGGGAAGATGTGCTCTGGGAAGTTGGATCCGGCATAGCCACACTTGACAAACTAAAGCATTGAGAGGGAGAGAGAGAAAAGTAATAAAGCAAAGCAATACAGTGTTCATCGTCTAATTCGTTAAAGAGGAGAGCAAACAAGACAGCGAAACCAAACTTCATTTTTGACTGCATGTTGATAATTGGCCACTTCTGTGGTTCGCTGCTGCAGAGGATATTAAGTATTTATTAATTGGGTTCCCACACCTTTTACAAGCGTTTATGATTACCAGATAAAAGTATGAATTAGATCGCACTCACAAATAGCAGTTTCTAGTCTATTAAATATTTTATAGATGAACATAATTAGAAAAACTTCTTATTCAATATTGCTGTACGATTAAGCTAATTAGCATGACTTACCCATGCCTGGAAATACACCATTTGAACATTTCCTTATATTTACACATTTTTGATAATAATGCGAAAATGCACAGAAAAAAATAGGAAAATACACAAGTTGGCACCTCCCTGGTTTCCTTTAAGATAAATCATTATAGATTTTTATCCACAGATTTTTTGATTGCTGCAAAAACAACCTCTGTTACACACAAAGGTTTATTATTCTTACATATGTTGTGCACAGATCATAATTTTTTAAAGCTGATTCTGATTTTGTTTTACAAGCAACTGGGCTTATTCCAATATACGATTGCTATTTTTTAAGCAAATTTATTGTTGATTATTTGCTCTTTTTTTAAAGTCGAACTGGATTTAAACAGTAAAATATCTGTAGCCACTTAAATTAGAGATGACCACTGCATTTTAATCACAATCCAAACAAAGACACTGCACACATTTAGCATGAGCGTCTATTCTCTCCTGCTTCACCTGTGGTCCGTGTTATTGCCCCGTTTACAGATTTCAGAATATTTCCACACCAATGGTATTTTAGTAAATGATTGCAATGCAGTTGCAATGTTTGTAAGTTCGGAACCAATATCGGCCAAAATAAACAAGATCTCCAGGTCCTATTATTTACCAGTCAAACAGTACTTCTGCATTGTTCCTCATGATACGTTAAACACAACTATCAACTTTGAAGTCTAAATGCAATTGGCGGATGTAAAAATAAACTCAAATTATAGGCTAAAAAGAAACATTCGACGGTCGCATGACTTTAATATCACCACCACCACAAAGTGTCTGAAAACTCGTTATTTCCAAACTAAACGATGGAAAGAGAGTTAGACCGCAAGAGGACGAGTAAAGTAAAATATAACGAGTCGATGAGTTTCCCAGCTTGGCATGATAAAGTTTAATGTCACCAACAGCCTCTGTAGACACATTTAGCAACTGCTTTTTTTTTTAATTAAAATTAAAAATTAAATGTATGCATTTAGCAGATGCTTTTATCCAAAGCGACTTACATTGCATTCAGGCTAACAATTTTTTTAAGACACTTATAAGTTTAAGTGTGGTTATAAAAAAATTAATTAAAAAAAATAAAATAAAAAGTGATACTACGGATTAATTTTATGCTGTCATATAAAATGTGAAAATATCTTGGGCTTGTGTTAACCACAGACCTTATTCCAGGCCTACAATGTGTTTCTGTGTTTAAGGTCTCATTTCTGTAGCATTCTCTAGTTTGTAAACGTTAATAAATGTGTTTTTAATTGTTTGAAATGCAGTTTCTTGACTTCTTGTTTTATCTTTCACTGACAGTATTTGCTCTATGAATCAAACATCCCCAAAAATACTTGTTTACATTAAACTCAATCGATTGTTTCTCATATTAGCATATTCCAAAAATGGTCAGAAGGCTTTCGGGCTCATTTATTGGTCCTCGGAGCAAGCAGTGGTTTTAACAGCTGACATCACTTCCTTCTGACTCACGGCTCTCTGTTTCCGGACCTAAAAAAGTTGCGATTACTAAAGAAAAAATAAACTAAATATTCCTGAACCACAATTATTTCCAGATTCCAGAGTTTAAAACCTGCCCACGTCACACACAAGCCAAACATGACGTCAGGACATACGACCACGCCCCCAAATTCCAGCACATATGATTTTAAGCATCAGTTATATTGTGTATAATGACTTACTCTTATCATCTACATAGATATATCATCGCCATCATTAGTGAACTTGATATCAGCAAGACTAACTCTAACGACGATGTGAGGAAGTGACACCCGGTGCTCGCAATGTGCAAAGCGTGGGTTAATATCAAAGCAAGTTGATGATTTTATAACAGGCAGCATTCATAGATTAACTGTAACCATATATATCAGGGTTATATAACCAAATCAAACCACATTTAGCAGGAACTGCGCATGCTGTGAGCGTCTAATGCAGCCTGTGGCTTTTTTGTTTGTTTGTTTTTTGTATATATATATATATATATAATAAATCTAAAAACATAGATCACTTGAGAGTCGGAGAACGCAGAGAAGAATATGAGGGAAGAGTAAATGCAGCTGTTAGACATTCCTTCCAGATGCGCTAAGCTTTCATGACTTCCTGTTAGGGGTCTGTCTGTCTGTCATACCAAAAATAATGCCAGGTGTTAGAGTTGCGGACGTACCCCTGTTCCGTTATCGCAAACCACCACCTTTCTTCCTTGGCTGTCCATCTTTCAAAGCCCCGGAGCCGTCAAAGGCAGCCCAACTTTCTGAACAAAGTGCTACAAAAGCACTCAGCAGCAGCAGATATTACTTCCTGTTTCAGACAGAGACGCTGTTTTTTCACAAGCCCCGCCTCCTTCGTTCGGATTGGATGATATGACTTCCATGCGGTCTGCAATTGGACAGTTTGGGAGTCATTCACAGAGACTTCACTGCAGTAAGCACATTATTTTCTATAATATTTTGTCATTATGTAGTAGAAAAATACACAGCAATTCAAGATATTTGTGGATCTGTTTGTTTTACTCTTTAAGACTTGTACTCTTTTTTTAACAGCTTTTTTTCTTTCAAAAAAAAGCATATAACACTAGCTTTCGATATTCGTTTTCTGTTCTATTTATTTTGTTTTCTTTTTATTTATTGTATATAATTGTGTGTCCTCTTTTGTTGTTTTTTGCTGTTTTGATTGCTTCCATTGTCCTCATTTGTAAGTTTATTTGGATAAAAATCATCTACTAAATGATTAAATGTAAATGTAAAATATTAAATAATAATATATAAAAATAAAAATAACTCAACAGGATGCTCCAAGACACAAGAAGACATTACCAGACATTTATTGTTTCACTTCAAAATACATTTATAGTGTAACAAATGACATAAATACATAAAAACTTAAATGAAAGAAAAAAAGCTCAATTTAAATGAATTAATAATAATAATTTTATAATAATAAATAAATAAATAATTAATAAATGAATAAAAAGTTATGCCTATTCAATTAATAAATCAAACACGTAACACATTTCATGTAATATACGTATATATTTTTCAAATTAAAAGTGATTCAAATGTAGATAATAAATTGACTGAAATGAAATCTTGTTTACGATATAAAATCTTTAAATGAATATATTATCTCAGTGTGTGACGCTGACGCAGTGTGTGTTGTTTGTGTTGCGTTCATATGTTCGGAACGCTTCCTCGCGCTCCTAGTTTCCGGTCGGAAAAACGGAATGTGACGCTCTTTCATCAGCAGAACATCAACATGGCAGCGGTTATTCTCTCACCGAGACCCTGCGATAGCAATCCCGCGACTCCTGGGACGCAGTCTGTCAAGGTTTGTGGGTGTTTAGGGTTACATCTTGTCGCACAGACAACACTTATACTATTGTAGTCTGTAAGGCATACATCTGTGCAGTAACTGCGTCTATAACAGCGCGAATGTGAGCAACGGTCGTCTTTGTTTATTTACTATTAGCCTGCTAGCCGATGGAGCTAAAGATATAGTTGAACAGACGATGCTCTGAGAAATGATGCTTTTAAAATAAATATATTGTGTCTTCCTAGCTGTTTTTGGACAATAATTGATAGTTTTCAAGGCTTCATATTATGATTTGATGGGCTTCAGACCTAGGTAGCCCTTCTAAACATAATATCACTCAATCCAGATTGAAAAATCCTTGACAGAATCATATTTCTGACCCTTCAAACAGGATGACATTGAGGAGAACTCCAGTGATGGCAGTCAAGCCCCCAAGAGACGCAGGATGGGCTCCGGGGACAGCTCCAGGAGCTGCGACACATCCAGCCACGAGCTACAGCAGGGGTGAGAGATCACACACACACACACACACACACACTGATCTATATATGACTCTATTATAGATCAACACACACTTGCTGATCTGTGTGACTCAGATCAGTGCACACACTTACTCTTGCACATGCTGATCTCTACATTCCTTTAAAAGCAAGACACCTAGGTGAATAGGGTAAATATTATATAAAATTTATTTGGTTCAAAATTAACTTTATTTTATTTTTTGAAACAATTGCTTATTTAAAATAAGTGATTTTAATTTTTTTCCTCATAGATCATAGAAAGTGGCTGCTTTAACGGGCTGCATTCAAGCACAGATCTATTTCGATATCAGATCTTGTGTCCTGCTCTGAAAACATAAAAGACTTTGTGTACATCAATTTTAATATAAAAGTATCTGAAAATGCAAATGCATTTAATGGCATCCGCAATTGCGCTTCAGGACAACAAACACAAAGTGCACGTGAAAGTCTGCCAGTGCGCGAGCTTCGTGCATCTACTAGTACTGCATTCCAAACGGCAGAAATGTAAGCATATCTAAAGTAAAACACGGCGGGTGGAAGCACAGATTGTCAAGAAATGTGCACGTGTCTCACAGCGCAAATTCTGTGCAATGAAGCCCGCCGCATCTGGAAAAATAAACAAGCTCAGAATCGTTGAATAGAGAATTGCGATTCATCAGAGAATATATTTTTTCTCCTTCTCCTAGTAAATATCAACATACTACACCAAAATAATTGATTATATGCAAATGATGTATTATGCATACATGCATGTATATATATATTTTTTTAAATTACGTTTATATATTAATGTATTTATATATAATCTACATTTTATTCATATAAATCTATACATGTAAATACTTTCACAGTATATGCTGTATGTGTCTGTATTTATGTATACATAATAAATATACACAGCACGCACACATATACATTATGTAAACAAAAACATGTATTTTGTGTAACATATTCATTTTATATTATTTATTTTACCATTGTTTTTCACTGATGTAGCTTCCAGTATTTCTATGAATCCACAGGTGTCGTCTGTTGATGGCTTTATTGGCTGTCCGAAACTGTTTTATCCTCTTTTACTCTGACACATTGATACTTTGACCGTGTATAGAGCCGTTCTCTTTCATTACAGACTTACATACTTTCCTGCTGAGAATCTGACGGAATACAAGTGGCCTCCGGACGACACGGGGGAGTATTACATGTTACAAGAACAAGTGAGCGAGTATTTGGGAGTCACGTCATTCAAGCGCAAATATCCAGGTGTGAACAATCACTGTCTGCAGAGGAAACTGAATCGAGTTTTCATGTTATCGGTCAAATAGTGGTTATAAATTACACATTCAGTTACTATTGAATTTTTCTCCATACCAGATTTGGAAAGAAGAGACCTGTCTCACAAAGAAAAACTTTATCTGAGAGAGCAAAATGTCATTACAGAAACACAGTGCACTTTGGGTAAGAATTCAGGTTTTCTCATTTCTGTTTCTTTTATATCTTGAATGTATACATTTTCTTTATTCTTACTCTGAAAGTATGCAATGGAGTTGTCTGTATACAAACTGAAACGTGGTTTAATGCATATTTTGCTCCATCTGTCACTGCTGTAGTAGTTGTGATGAGAAGTTTAATGCAAGGATTCCTCTCTTCTGGGCAGGTCTGACTGCTCTGCGCAGTGATGAAGTCATTGATCTGATGATCAAGGAGTATCCAGGCAAACATGCAGAGTACTCTGTCATACTCCAGGAGCGAGAGCGCCAGCGGATCACTAAAGAATACTCTGTGAGCACTCTGAGTGCGGTGAGTAACACACACTCTTTTATTTATTATAGAATGTACATATTCATCTTTCATATTTAGAACTAAAACTTTTATTCCGCAAAGATGCATTCTGTTGATCAAAAATGCTTTTTACAATGGTTTTCACGCGTTTTAGTTTGCATAAAATATTAAGCAGCGCAGTTGTTTTCAAAATCACTAATAATAATAATAATAATAAATGCTTTGTGAGGAGCAAATCAGTATATTAGAGTGATTTCTGAAGAATCATGTGCATGAGTGATTTCTTCTGCCTTATTACTGCACTGGTCACAGTACTTTACATACATTTATTTGCACTACTCATATTTTGCACAGGAAGCACATTGTTAAAGCTATTACACTATAAACTGTCTAAAGTTGTTACTGTACAAAGCACAGTAAACAATTTCTATAAAAATATCATTGCACTACTGTTATTTTGCATAGAATACATTGTTTAACAATACTTTTGCACACTCATCCAACTGTATTTATTACCACTGTTCTCACGTTGCTGCTATTCACAGTGTGTATATAATCCTACATTGCTCTGTTCATAATGTACATACAATCCCTACATTTGCATTGATATTTATATTCTGTATATACTCTGCTCAATAATGTATATAGCAACTCCACTGTACATTCTGTATACCATAGCTTCTCTTACTCTGCACTTATATGTATATAAAACACTATTTTCTTGCACTTCTGGTTAGATGCTAACTGCATTTCATTAGTTCTGTACTTGTACTCTGCATAATGACAATAAAGTTGAATCTAATCTAATCTAAATAGTGATAAACACTGGCTAAAAGTCTGTGAGTGTTAATGGACTGACTGTTTTCTTTTTAGCAAATGCAGCAACAGAATCCCCAAAAGGTTGAAGCCAGTAAAGTGCCCGAGTACATAAAGAAAGCAGCGAAAAAAGCTGCTGAATTCAACAGTAATTTCAACCGAGAGCGGATGGAGGAGAGGAGGGCTTATTTCGACCTCCAAACACATGTAAGATATGATCCTCTTCATTAATCTAATAACCTGATTGATTGAAAATGCATATAAAACTGCTTCACCACCCAGAAAACCCAGGGACGTTCCTACCAATAGCCTGGAAACACCTTTGCAGTGACTCTGAAAGCACTATATCTCACGTTGGCATGATTTTAAAAACATGCTTTTTTTTCTATTTCTCATTGCTTGTTTGCATTTTCTCTTTTACCTGAAGATTATTCAAGTACCTCAAGGAAGATACAAAGTCCTCCCTCCAGAAAGAACCAAGACCGGTCCGTACCCAGTTGCCCTCATTTCTGGCCAGTTCCAGGAGTTCTACAAAAGGTGAGTTTTGTAATAAATGATTTAATTACAGCGAAATCCTCCCGAGCTTCTGATTTACTGTAGCCACCAATCTGCTTGAACTGGTTCAGTGCTCTGACTGGGCTTCTCTCGCCCATCCACATCTGTAGGTACTCTCCAAATGAGCTCCGCTACTTGCCCTTGAACACGGCTCTCTACGAGCCTCCACTGGACCCGGAGCTGCCTGCCCTGGACAGTGATGGGGATTCAGACGATGGGGAGGATGGTAAAGAAGACGGCAAAAAAAATAAAGCTTCCTCGGTAAGCTGATTTCATAAGAGTACCTGCTGCTAATAGATCATCACAGTTGCTTTCATATTTGTGTACAACTGTTAAGATTTTTCTGCAATCTGCCATGTTTCCTTATGTTTCCCAAAGCAGTGTTTGCAATCCCTTCTGCTTTCTGGATCATTTCCAAAAATCCAAAGTGATATTTAAAGAGAACAAAAATGTAGGTTGGGACAAGTATTATTAGTGTGAGCTAAAACTATGGGTAACACTTTATTTTAGGGACAAAGTCTCACTATTAACTAGTTTCTTATTAGCATGCATATTTATAGCGTATTAGCTGTTTATTAGTACTTCTATTAAGCACAAATTAAATGCTTTATTCTGCATGACTGTATTTTAGATCCCATAACTAAACTTTACTAGCTATTAATAATAAGTTGCAAATTAGGACGTAACGTAAACACATTTAAACATAAAGTATAAACTGCTAAAATACATGCGCTGTATAAACAATTGCAGGTACAAACTAATAACAAGGTGTTATTATAAATGAACACTTATGATTAAACCGGTGCAACTAGCTGTAACTGTTCTGCGATCTGATAGACAATTTCCTTTTTTTTTGTGTGTGTAATTCAGAGTAAAATGAGTGCCTCCTGTTTCATTTGAAATGCTAAATTATTGCTAAATTTGATGCTAGGTGCTTTTTAAAGAAAAGGTTGCTAGGGTAGTCTGAAAAGTTGCTAAATCTAGCAACAAAATTGCTAAGTTGGCGCACCGCGCTAAACCCGGCAGCGCAAATACTTGCTGTTAAACGCCAAAATAAAAGCTTGCTGATTTCAAGTGTGAAAATGATGAAAATTCATATAAAAAAAGTGAATATTAGCATTTTAAGTTTACTATAAAATAATTGTATTTTTATTTAATACTAGTCTAAATATTATTGTATCACATTTTATTATTTAGTTACTATTTTATAAAAAAAAAAAAAAAAAAAAAATAACGGCAATAATATTTTTTGCACTATTATTTAGGGCTGTCAAATGATCAATTGCAATAAATCGCATCCAAAATAAAAGTTTTAGTTTACATAATATATGTGTGTGTGTGCTGTTTATATTTATTATGTATATATAAATACACAGACATATAGTATATATTTTTAAATATTTACATGTATATGTTAATATTAATAAAATGTATATTGCATATATATATATATATATATATATATTACATTTTATTTATTTATTATATATTTTTTTTTAAATATATACATGCATGTGTGTGTATTTATGTATACATAATAAATATACACAATACACACTCATATATTATGTAAACAAAATAAAACTTTTATTTTAGATGCGATCATTCATTTAACAGCCCCACTATTATTTATATATATTTAATGGCTCACACTATGTTCACTGTGAGGACCTCTCCAGGTGCTCTTGTGAGAACCAGGCTGAAAAACGTCTTCACCCCTGATTATAATTAACATTACAACTCGCAGATAATAGGAAGTGTATAAAATGAATGTTTTTATTTCATGTTTACTCTCAGGACAGTTCATCAGGAAACACTTCGGATGAAGACAGCGGAGTTCAATCCAAAGTCAAGAGCAAAGACGGCCCTCCTCGCACCATCCAACACAAATCGCTCCCTGGGTACAAGGTAGAAGAAAAAAGCCCCTGATCTTTTTTAAAATAACCCAACACCTCTCTTCTCCCCTTTTCGCCACTCCTCTTTTCCAGCACTTTCAGCAGAGAAGTCCTCTTTCTTCTGACTTGATCAGTACTTTATCCAAACATTCACGCACTCACACACACACACACACACGCACACTGCCCCTGGTGGTCATAGATCAGGACTGCACGTGTCAATGGAACTGATTTTCCGTTTGAAGAATGGCACCCATTTTTTCAGTGCCAGGAAACCCAGTGACAGTTCCTGTGTTCTGCACAGACCTTTGGAGCAATAACGTTTTTGTGTGTTACTGCCGTTAGTTTTGCTGTGTGATGCGCTTGTGAAGGTAAATACCCTTATAAAATGAACAGTATTTCATATAGCTTAAAATTCCTCTATTTATCTCTCTTCCTGCCTGCTTGCCTGTCGGTTAAACTGAAGGGCATGTGAGCAGTTTCATTTGGCTGCTAAACACTAAAAGAAAAGTGTTAATAATCCATAGATATGGAACAATTGAAGAAATATTAAGGGTGCACTCAGTAATGTTTCCCTGGTTTACAGATGTATAGTCATAAGAAAAAAGAATGGAATAGGACTTTTGGGAGAATGGCTGATGCAGACTCTTGCAACCCAACCAAGTTAATAATAGCAATAAACGAAGCACCAAGCACTCCTAACTCCTAACATATATTTGTGCATATCATTATATTTATTTGTGCGTTGGTTTATCTTTTGTGACACTTTTTATATTTATTTGTGAATTATATGCAATTTATTTAAAAATGCAAAACAATTCTGACCCCATTAAAACATCATGAAAGGACTGTACAAAGTTATGTCTTCATAACTATTTAGACTATTGTAAAATATTATTAAAGCTGCGGTAGGTAACTTTTGACGCTCTAGCGGTTTATAAACAGAACTGCTTGCGTCTTGCGGAAGAACATCGTAGCCGGAACTACTTCTCTCTGTTTATGTCTATGAAGAATCACAAAGGTACTGGGTTACTCCGCCGCGGTACCCCCGAAGCAATCTAAAATAGTCCGAATATAAACACTTATTATAGGTGCACCTTAGTGATTCAGGACAAGCCCAAAACACGGTTTGGAAAATGGATTCATTGTGTACTCGCTTATTATATACATTTTTCTACATTTTGAACACAAAAGATGTTACGGACCGCAGCTCTGATTGGTTATTTTTTACCGGGAGCGATGTATTTTCTGCAAATGGCAATAGGACACTGGGAGGAGCCAGAGGAGCTTGATTTTTTTCACAGATTATCTGTCTCATATTCTACTGTCAGGACATAATGACAGGTTTAACAAATATGTAAAAAAATATATTTTTACAAAAGTTACCTACTGCAGCTTTAATGTGCGCTTACTCTTAAAGGGGTAGTTCACCCAAAGTTTTTCGAAAAAAAATTAATATAATTTAATATAGTTTAACTGTGTCTTTAACGGTTAAAGTAAACTTACTGAGTGCACTTTTAAAGTTTTATTTATCCTTTATTTGTCATACTAGTGATGCATTACTCTCTTTCAGGCATGAAATGGTTATCAAACTATTGTTTGGTTTCACATTGTCAAACTGAATTTATCAGTGGTTTCTACACTGACTCTATGGGCACCTTAAATATGCTTGATATCTGTGTTTCCTTTGATTTACTCTGATTAAATTGTGTAAGTTGCTTTTTTTATTGTTACAATGCTTGCTGGATCAACAAAAGGTTTACCTTTAAACATGACAAATTATCCACAATACAAAACAAGACAGTAATTTGGCAGTGTTATAATGCAAGAAATTATTTAGCAACGTGCTTGCATTTTACTTAAATTATGCTTTGTGCAGTAGTTACATTTTGTTTTGACAGTTTTAATATTTTTGATTGAAAATTTCTCTTTTTTTTTTTTTTTTCTTGTGGAAGACATGTTTGCATGATTTGTTGGACTGTTTAAAGCAATGTTAAAATACTCCCCAGCTATTCTAGGCTTATTTTAGCCCCGTCTCCGTTATTGGTTTCCCCTGTAGTTCTGTTATCTCTGGAAGTGTTGGCGGTGGAAACTGTCCCACTCTATTTTCTGATTAGCACGCTACTATTCTATATACCCCAAATGTAATTAGCCAGTTTTGTTGCGAGATGAGAACGATACGGCACTCATATGAAACTGTATAAGGTCACTTGACAACAGTGTAGCGTTCAGCCTTCTGGACATTTGAAAACACTTCCTAGTTCCCCTTGAAACCGAACGAGGAACGCTAATCTAATCTGAATGTGGTGTTTCAGTCATAAATCAGTGCAGCACATGTGAAAGACGGTAGGTACAGCTTCTGTTATTTGCTGATTTCCATCCCTCTTTTATGCAATCCCTCGAGTCTTGTTAAGAGTGTTTGTGGTTGAACAACATTAAATGTGCTTTTTGTTTTGTTTTTTTGGAGATGTAATCCACTTATTTCAGCTGGTGTTTTGGGTTTTGTCCATCTGTTAACATAACCGTGAGCTTCACTAACATCTGAGCGTGTCTCCTGTAGTCTGGCCTGTCTCTTGACATTATTAGTTTGGTTTTCCACAATGTTGTCACTGCTCTTTTCAGTTGAATGGTTTTTATGGTAGGGCCTTTGACATGTCAGTATTTAGAGGAACCTTTTGAATAAAGAGGTTTTAAAGACATTAGACTGTAGAGAGATTTCTTAATGTCTGTGAGCACTGAATGAAAGTGAAACACAATCTTGTGTGATATTTTGGTGTTCTGACTTTATGCACTTATGTTACTCTTTAAAATTGGCGTGTGCTATGTATGTATGTATGTATGTATGTAATAGTACTTTAATGTGTTTTGTCATTTCTTTTAGCCAAAGTACGTGAATTTTCAACAATGCATTATGTTCTGTCTTGCTAAATGTTGTGTTTTATTGAAATGCTCTTCAAGATTTTTCATTCAAATGGTCCCTTTGTATTTCAGTCTTGATATAAATACTGTAATTTATATGCATTACTGTTCAAAAGTTTGGGGTCAGTAAGATTTTTTTCAAAAATGTCACCAAAGCGTCATTTATTCAATAAAATAAATACATAAATGAAAAGATTTTAATATTTTCAAGTATAATTACGATTTAAATTAAGTTTTCTGTTTAATAGCCTTCACTCAAGTCTTCAGTGTCATGAGTAAAAAAAAATTATTGTCAATATTGAAAAAAGTGAATATTTTTCACGATTCTGATGAATAGTAATATACATTTATAATATAATGGAAATATGTTTGAACTTTCTGTCACTTTTCATCAGTTTAATGTATTCTTTCTCCATTAAATGATTTCTTTCTTTAAAAAAAGTCTTTCTGACCCCACACTTTTGAACGGTAGTGTGTTTTATACTGATATATGTGAAACAGATTTATTTAATTTTTGTCTTTGTTGCTTATGTATTTATACATTTATATGCATCAACTATTCTTGAAATTTAAATATTAGGCTATTTTAATACCTTCTAAGATCCTACACCCAGGTTACTCTAGTATTTTCACTCATTTCATCTTAAAAATCGTAGTGGTTTTGATTCAAGCAGACTATCAGATGGTGTGTATGACCTTGGTTGCCTGGCGTTTATAGCGTTACTCTGCCCTTGCAGCCTAAGGTCATTCCCAATGCTATATGTGGCATATGTCAGAAGGGTAAGGAGGCCAACAGGAAAGGCAAACCAGAGGCTCTCATCCACTGCTCCCAGTGCCAGAACAGCGGTAAGTCCAAACTCACTCTTCCTAATGCAAAGTTGTTTAGTTCGCCGTTTAGCCTGCTAGTGCTTATTCCCTCAAACATTTCTCTTCAGTGTAGTAGACGGTCGGTCAGCGCTCCAAAACTGTTCACTGGAGGCTGTTATGATGTCTCTTTTGTGTCAGAAATACAGTTTTTTTATAACATTGCGAGTCAAGTGGAAATTATGAGCGGCTTGGGTTTGTACACAGGTCACCCGTCCTGCTTGGACATGAGTGTGGAGCTGGTGTCCCAGATCAAGATGTACCCCTGGCAGTGCATGGAGTGCAAGACGTGCACCGTGTGCGAGCAGCCGCACCATGAGGAGGAGATGATGTTCTGTGACAAGTGTGACCGAGGTTTCCACACCTTCTGTGTGGGCATGGACTCCATTCCTCTGGGTGAGGCTCCCACTTACATTCTTTATCAGAAATGTATACTATATATGAATGGATAAATACAATATTGAGCTAATGGTATCACGGTGGAGGTGGACAAAGTACACAACTCTGTTACTTGAGTGAAAGTGCAGATGCTGCTGGTCAAATATTTCTCCATTACAAGTGAAAGTTGTAAAGACAGATTTGTACTTGAGATGTACTCGCTTGTAAAAGTACTTAAAGGGATAGTTCACCCAAAAATGAAAATTCTCTCATTAGTTACTCACCCTCATGATATTTTTGATGAATTCCAATCTCTATAGACAGCAAGGATCCTTACACGATCAAGGCTCCGAAACATAGCAAGGAGATGGTTAAAATAATCCATGTGACATCAGTGGTTCAACCGTAATTTTACGACGCTTCGAGAATACTTTTTGTGCACAAAGAAATCAAAAATAATGACTTAATTGAACAATTTGTCTCCACCGTGTTAGCTATAGTGCCATTTTGGAGAGTACTGCATCATATGTAAACAACATATGCAAGTATGTACGCAGATATGTTGTTTACACTTTGATCTGAATGTAAACCACGTATCCACGTACATGCTTTTCTGTTTCATTTCATCTTGCATGTAATGCTTGATAAGGAAGCGTTTGGGAGCTCAGCGCTGCTTTACAGTCATTACCGGAGAAACCGCTATTTCTCCCGCTCTTAAAGCGCCTCCTGCTGGCAGAAAATAAATTTGCATATATATACATGTATATATGGGGGCAGGGGAGTGCTACCACAAATAGAGTGTAAAGCTGTGGGAAACTCTAGTGTTTTGTTAGAAGATGCACAACAGCTCTTCTGTGGCTTTACAGGCAGTGTTGGGAGTAACGCATTACAAGTAATGTGAATTACGTAATTAGATAACTTTTTTCAAGTAACTAGTTAGGTAACGCATCACTTTTTATTTACAATGAAATATCGGAGTTACTTTTTCAAATAAGTAACGCCAGTTACTTTGTTTTCCCATTTATTGAATGACAAGTCTCCTGTATGTCCCATATTGGGAGAAATCAGAAGTACAGAGACGTTGTGTGCGCTGCATGAATATGATGTATGTCTAGACTTAATGTGAATGTGCATTAATTCATCCCACTTGAAAAAAAGAAAGAAAGAAAAACTGGTTTAGTATTCTTCCAAATTAATTAAAACCATGAAATGATTGTTAAACAACACAAATGTATCTAATCCCATTTTATTAACTGTCTTTGCTGCTGACCTTTGATGATCCAGCATCAGAAATGAGCAAAAATTACTTTAGATAAACTAACAATTGTGATTCATTGTTGTTGTTTTTATTGCTGAAGTGTTCTTCTCCTGTGTTCTACTGTACAGAAGTTCATTTACTTTACTTTTTTAGCTTGAAGTTTGTTTATTACACTTTTTGTTGTTAAAGGGCTTTTATATTTGCTAAAAATATAACTTCTTATAAATAAAAACAATCAAGCCCTGCTCATATTTAAAAGGAAATGCAAAGTAACGTAATGGATTACTTTCCATAGAAAGTAACCAGGTAATGTAATTAGTTATTTTTTTATGGAATAACGCAATATTGAAATGCATTACTTTTAAAAGTAACTTTCCCCAAAACTGTTTATATGTAATATTTTCATTTGCACAATTTTGCTAAATGAGATGATATTGTGTCTAATATACATTACAATATTAATTTATTATTGAATTGTTGTAAATATATACATCACATTTGTAACTTGTCAGTGTTAAAAATTCTGCTAAATTACTTCACATAACCCTTCAAGAATGATTACTGATAGACTGTCTGAAAAAAATCTACCTGACTTTCAAAGCTGCTACGGTAAAGACTTTCTACTTTGAGGACCTTGATAGACATTTAGGTGGAGTGAAAAGTAAGAAATTTGTCTTTCAAATTTCTAAAGTAAAGTACAGATACTTAAAGTAGTTTTGGTTTACATAACATATGTATGTGTATTGTGTATATTTATTATGTATATACAGTATAAATACACACACGTGTATATATTTCTGGATTGTTTTATATATATATATATATATATATATATATATATATATATATATATATATATATATATATATATAATATAAATTATATGAATATAAATAGACATCAAAATATATCAAAATATTTGGGTGCGATTAATCCCAATTAATCGTTTGACAGCACTATTAATAAAGTTTACTAGTGAAAGTATTCCTACCCTTTTATTTATTTATTTTTCACGGTTTGTCATGTTGCAGCCTTATGTTAAACTGCTTTAAATAGTTTTTTTTCACATCAATTTACACTCCATGCACCATAATGGCAAAGCACAAAACAGGTTTGTTACAACTCTGCAAATAAGTACAGTACAGACCAAAAGTTTGGACACACCTTCTTATTCTAAGAGTTTTCTTTATTTTCGTGACTATGACAATTGTAGATCCACACTGAAGGCATCAAAACTATGAATTAACACATGTGGAATTATATACATAACAAAAATTGTGAAACAACTGAAAATATGTCATATTGTAGGTTCTTCTTTTGCTTTGATTACTGCTTTGCACACTCTTGGCATTCTCTTGATGAGATTCAAGAGGTAGTCACCTGAAATGGTCTTCAACAGTCTTGAAGGAGTTCCCCGAGAGATGCTTAGCACTTGTTGGTCCTTTTGCCTTCTGTCTGCGTTCCAGCTCACCCCTAAACCATCTGGATTGGGTTCAGGTCTGGTGACTGTGGAGGCCAGGTCATCTGGCGCAGCACCCCATCACTCTCCTTCTTGGTCAAATAGCCCTTGATGCCTTCAGTGTGACTCTACAATTTACATAGTCATGAAAATAAAGAAAACTCTTTGAATGAGAAGGTGTGTCCAGACTTTTGGTCTGTACATTGCATAAGTATTCATACCCATAACTCAGTACTTAGCTGAAGCACCTTTACAGCCTCAAGTCTTTTTGGGTATGATGTGACAAGCTGTGCACATTTGCATTTGGCAATGAACTGCCATTCTTCTCCACACGTCTTCACCTCTCAAGCTCTGTCAGGTTGAATGGGGGCAGACGCACATTTTCAGGTTTCTCCAGAAATGTTTGATCTGGTTCAATCCCAGGCTGTGGCTGGGCCACTTACGGACATTCACGGAGTTGTCTATAAACCACTCTTGCTGTGTGTTTAGGTTCATTGTCCTGTTAGAAGGTGAACCTTCTGCCCAGTCTGAGCTTCTGAATGATCTGGACTAAGTTTTCCTTAAGGCCATCTCATTTTGGTGCTTTGAGCATTTCTTCTACTCTGAGTCCCTTGCAAAACAGACCCACAGCATGAAGCTGCTCCCAGCACACTTAACTTTGGGGATGGTACTAAATTGACCATCATGTTCTGGGTCACCAGTGTTACCAAGCCCCTTCTCCATCAATTGCTCAGTTTGGCCAGGACGCCAGCTCTAGGAAGTGACCTAGTTGTTTGAATCTTGTTTGAAACTTGAAACGTCCATTTAAAGACTATGGAGGCTACATGATTCTGTGAACCTTCAATGCAGCAGAATATTTTTTCTTCTGAACTCTTCTCCAGATGTGTGGCTTGATGCAAACCTGTTTCTAAGCTCTACAGGCAGTTCAGTTTGCCTCCACTCGAAGTGGAGTGCTCCTGAGCAAAATTTCACCTGTCCCAGACAAGTGTATGAATAATTATGCAATGCAATCATTTCAGTTTTTTTCCTCTAATACATTTGCAAAGATGTTACAAACCTTGTAACATCTTATTTTGTGCGGTGTCATTATGGAGTGTAGATTGATGTGGGGGGGGGGGGGGGGGATTTAAAGCAGTTTAACATATACAGTGACAAAATTTGAAAGTAGTTTTAATTTAATCAAACCTTTTCTGAATTATTTTATTTTATTATAATAGACTTAAAAAATATATCGTTTTATATTTTTTGTGAGTGAGTGTGAGGGTAAGTTGAAAATAAATGTGTTCCATCAAAGGGATATTTTTGTCCCAGTCCCAAAAACCCGTATTCCATATTATTCTGTGTTTATTTATTTACGTTTTCCTTCTTTCCTCTTACTCACAGGTTGCTGGGTCTGTGATTTATGCAGCAAAGTGCTATCTACACCCCAGAAGAAAGGGACAACAAAAACACCCAAAAAAACTAAGTAAGATCCAAAAAGTGGACCAATTTGACAACACTTGGGTATTAATTTCTTTTCTATTATTTGAAATCCATTTGAGTTTTGTATGTTGCATTAAATGTCAGGTTGTTGTTGTTTTTTTTTTTTTTTTACAATTTTTCCACTTAAGATAAGGGTTTTTGTATTGGTTCATTGTTTAAAATAAATTTGAAAACCGACTCTGTGTGTGTGTCTTACTGATCTACTTGTATTAGACATTGCCCACTCTTAATAGTTATTTCTGTTAGTCTTAATCCATACCTGAAATGTCCCGCTGCAGTAATTATGTTTTTAATGGAGCGACAGGAGGCGTGTTTTAACTACACCATAACAGCACAAGTCATCCGTCTCCACTCTCTCTGTCTAGTGAATGGGGCTGTATGTTTAGTGTTGTATTGTGTTGTGTAGCAGATGCCACGTGGAGGTCAATAGTGAAGCCGCAGCTAACAGGTGTGTGTGTGTGTGCTTGTGTGTGTGAGACGGCTGCTCTGACACCTGATAGGTGTGTATGAGCCACAAAGGACACGCCAGCCTGCTTCCTATAAAAGAGACACTTGTGACAGCCCCGTTACAAAGGATGCAGCTTTCCATTGAGCAGTCGGGGTCTGTGTTGAGCGAGCCGCAGGTGATGTCTGGCTGTTCGGTGTTGTGTAACTTGATCAGAACAGCATCGGGTAACTTTCAAAGCTCTCTTTTGGAAAGAAAATGAGAGGTCAGCCTTGAAGTAAAAAAGTAGATGCATGCAACCGGGGAAAGTGTATGCCGTCTGTGGCTGCCCTGATCTGTTATAATACATTTTACAGCATGTCATATTAAATTTAAACTCAATGTCCTTGTATATTATTGTGTTTCTTATTTTATGTCTTATGAGTGTCATAAAGATTAAACCTTTGAATGAGTGTGTGCAGATATCTAATGACACACAGTGTTACTCTTTTTATCATCTATCTATTGATCTACACAAACATACAATTTGCATTTTACATGTTTTTAAAAGTCTTTCATGCTCCCAAATGCTGCATTTATTTGTTAAATAATAATAATAATAATAAAAGTTAAATATTTGTAAATTATTGTAAGATGTAATTTATTCCTATGAATGCAAAGCTACATTTTCAGCATCATTAATCCAGTCTTCAGTGTCACATGATCCTTCAGAAATGATTCTGATATGCAGACAATAATATATAAATATACAAATATTGATATATAGAATATTTTCTCTGATGCAATAGTATTGAGACCTTATACAGTCTATGATTGAGACGTAGGTGGTGGAGTTTAAAGTTTATTATTTTTGGCGAATCTGCGGTGGAGATTCAGACAGTCCGAGTAAAGTAAGAAATGCGTTCAAAATATTTGAACTGTTTTAATGTTTGCCTGCAAGATATTTGACATAACATTCACGTGGGAGAGGAAACGGATGGATGCCGCCTTTACTGCCAATCGCAGTGAGGTAATAGACCTTTAAATCAGTTTATAAATAACGTTTCTGTTGTGGTGTGAGAGAGAGGTGCTCCTCACGAGGGCGCAGTTACTCTCTTTACATCTCAACATCACTAATAGAGCAGAAGCGCTGGGTCATCTGAGGAAATATTAAACTCGCAGTTTTTAAAGACATATTAATGGTTTTATTCACTTTTTTTGTCCTAATATTATAATTAGGTGAAAGCAGATTAATTTTACTATGCTACTTTAGTTTTAGCAGAAGTCGCTGTGTTAACCTTTTTGTCTGACATCTAACATAACCAAACTTTCAATTACTAACAATTCTTTCGTTTTTTTTTTCTTTTCTTACTGTTTTCTTCAGTGAAGCTTTAAATAAATCATGGTTCCTTGGTAATATTGCTTTAACTGTTTTATATATGCTTTTTTAACTTTTTTATAACTGCTTTATATCTTTAAAGTCAATTGTGTTTAGTAAAATATCTTTATGAAAAACAAAGTGACGTAACAGCAGCTGCACAAGCAGTCATTACATGTTGTGTGTGTGTGTGTGTGTGTGTGTGTGTGTGCGCGCGCGCGCGCGCGCGTGTGTGTGTCTTTTTTTAATCTAAAAATCACCTTAAAAAAAAAAGTTTGTGTCACAATATAATGATGTGATGCTGTGAATAATCAAGTGATGTATTACTGAAAATCAGTTATAGCCTTTTATATATAAACACCTTGAATTGCACCACAAACTTATTCATGTTAAAGAGTCACAGAGTTCAGATGAGCTGCATGAGAGGAGCAACCCTTTACACGAATCACAAACACAGCTCTTTAACCCTCCACACAAAGTCCCAATGTGCAGTCGGTGGGTTTAAAAGCAATTATGGCTTTAGGATTAGCCAAATTATGTAAAACTATCAGTCAAACCATAATATCCTGCGGTCAAATATAATTTAAAATGCTAAGACTTCAAAAGCAGAACAAATACCCAAATGCATTAGTGATTTATTGTCATAGCTCATGCTATAACCTATATTTTGCATAGCTGCTGCAAGTTATTAACGTATATGATTACAAATATTGGAAATGTTTGCTAAGGCCCATATGTTGAGATATGAATAAACCAGGAGAAGAACTGCTGAATAAATACTTACCTTTGTTTTCTTTGCGCACAAAAAGTATTCTCGTAGTTTGGTAACATTGCGTTTTTGAACCACTGATGTCAGATGGACAGTGTCTGACGTTTCTGGGTCTTGAACGTAGTTGCATTGCTGTCTTTGGGAGGGTCTCGGATTTCTTCAAAAATATCTTAATTTGTGTTCTGAACATTAACAAAGGTCTTACAGGTTTGGATCAACATGAAGCTGAGTAATTAATGACAGAATTTTGTATTTTTGGGTGAACCATCCCTTTAAAATGTACTCACCCTCTTGTACTGCTGTCAGACCTGTGTCCAAACAAAGGAGTAGTGCTTGTATCGCCATATAAAAATCAATATTTAAACAGCTTAACCACATTACAAGGTTTAAATGAACTGTCTTTAAACAACTCCTTGCATACTGAGTGGACAGCTGGCTAACAAATAACAAACTCCCAAACTTTCACTTGGTTTCTGCTTCTTTGGCGCTAAAACGACTCTTACCACAAGACAGCAGTTAATCAACGGAGGAACTCAGTCGCTGGGGCACCTGCCTCACACCTGTTGCCCCGTCACAATAGAAATGCTCAGTCTCTTTGTTTTTGGGTCGTTGACGCTGAGGTCAGTTTGTGCTAACACCCAAAAGAACAAGCTAGTTATGTCCAGCTGTTGATGGGAGTGAATAAAGGCTGTTTATTAGTTCTGTATGTATTTGGACTCTTAACAATAATGCAGAGCAAACTCATAGCGAGCGATATTGGTTGGTGAGGAGTGATGCTGTTGCTTTGGGCCAAAACAAGGACTTGAGATGTTAAACCTTAACTGGAGATGGCTGGTACAGATGCTTCTTCTAAAAGGATGGCCAATAGGGTGCAACCGTAACTCCATTCATCTTCTTCATAGAAAAACATATTCTATTCATATTATTTTAACTGAATAATCATGTTTGTGAACTACCACATTACCCATGAAGCTTTACAGAAAATCCGACCAATCAGTGGTCAAACCGCATTATTACATCATTACCAGAAGAGCTCTTTAGCTCCGCCCACTCTCATGAAGCACCACGGATGTAATCGAGTCTCACAAAGCTGTGAAAATACTTCAATATTAGAGTGCGGTTTACCTTGTAACTGATTGGTTTGGTTTGGCTTAAAAACACTTTATTGAAGAAGAAAAATCTCTATGGGGAAAATTAATGGGGAAAAAATAATTAACCCTTCGCAGAGTCTTTTGTCTGATTTTCAAACACTTTTTTGCTTTAAATCAAAGTTTGTAATTTTGTGATTTACCTCATTGCTGATCGGTTTGGGTTGACCGCTTAAAGCTCTTTAGCAAAGACTTATTTTTTATTATTTAATCCCTATGGGAAAAATGAATGGAGAGCTGATGTGGGATGCGTTTTAAATCACTTTTGAGGTACAGACAGGATGTCTATGTAGGTAACAGGCGCTAGGTTTTGGGTGTTTATCCAGCATATGGAATCTTACTTGAGCTCTTCTGCCAGCTTTAGGATACAAAGGCTGACATAATAATGTCATATCACATTTCTGCTTCCCTAAAAGTTTCAAACACCTCGCAGTTCTTAACTGAACGTCACAGCCTAGCAGGTCCGTGCCCTGTGAGTGAAGACAACATATGGACAATGCCCTCCCTTCCTGTTTCAAGGGAATGTTGTTCTGGCTGGGTGGACTCCTGGGAAGGGGAGCGCTACCTTTGACCTCTGGGAGAACTCATTTACTCTGACCCACAGCGAGAAGATGATGGGATCTGCAGAAAAGGATGCGGCTCACCAGCTGTCTCTGTCCTATAGGAGCGCAGTGATGGAACGTTCCCCTTCTGAGAGGAGCAAAAGAGCCACGTCCATTATCACCCGTCCTACTTCTATCCCGTACCGTTATACACTGGGATTCTCCACAAAAGTGCCGTCATTGAAATGTTCGGCTCTAAAGGAAGCATCTGAAGATCTTCAGGAAACTTTAACATGAAACGTTCTCATCATGTTTGGGCCTAGGACTGGCCGGTTTGACTTTAAAATGTTTCACTGATTTTTCAGAAAAAGTTATTTATTATTCATATTTATTATCATTATTATTTTTTGTGATTTGAGATTTTTTTTATTGATTTTAATTCACTATAAACAAAAATACATAATGGTTTAACATTGGATTTTATGTCATTTCATTTTAAATACAGTAAAATTTGTGATTTTAAGAAAAAAACAAAAACATAATTTACATTTAGCCATATGCTGTAAGTACTTACACCACTTTTCCAAGAATGGGGTCAGTAATAATTATTTGATGGAAGTCTTTTCTCAACCAAAACTGCAAAAAATAAATTAAAATACAGAGAAACAAAAATAGTGAAATAATGAAATATCAAAATTTTCTATTTTTATGTATTTTAAAAAGAACAGCTTTATTTAAATAGAAAGACAAATAGAAATAATTTGTTAAATTATTGTCACATTTGATAAAAATGTATGTCTTTGCTCAGTAAAAAAATAATAATAACATTTCTTTCCAAAAATAAATAAAAAATCTTATTGACCCCAAACTTTTGTTTGTAAAAATATGAACCATTTTAACAGTTAAGTATTCACTAAAGTCCAAAAAATAAAATAAGAATTCGTAATTAAATGAAAGAATAACTTATTTCACCAATTATACAAAAACAATTACTACCACATAATATATATACAAATATATACATAAATCCTTTTTTCCATTTTCATTTAATTTTGCAGTGAACACACACACAAATATGTATACTTTTTTTTTTTTTTTTTTGTCAGTTACTATGATATAAAATGACTCTTGATCAAAGTTTTTGTTTTCTTTGGAGGTACTCTTCCATCTTTGCGTGTTTTCATACTATATCAAAAAGCTTTTAATGAGGTAATGTTCTGCCCGTATGTCTTTAGCCCATGTTTTACTGCTCCCTTTTGCTGGGGCATGACAGCTGTGGGCCTGACATCACTTCCCAGCCCTTCGTGTGCAGAAGATGTAATTCAAGTGGCCAATATTTACAGACTCTGACTCACATCTTGCCCATCACCCGTCCTGTGAGATCTCACCCTGTCTGATGTGTCAATAGGAAAAGGTGTTTGTGGAAACTTGAACTGTTTATGTAAAGTTGTGCCAGAATCGTCCTCTTGTGTAAAGTATGCATGATAATATTCGTCATGATTTATGAAAGTACGTCCTTGCCAGATGTTGCAGGAATAATAAATGGTCATTGCACACAGTGCTAAGTAAATATTTAAAAAGATACAACATAACCTTATAAGGCATCTTGAGTAAACTGGATTTTTTTAAAACAAACTGAGTCTGAAATGTGATTGGGGGAAAAAAAATGAATCCCTAGATGCATCAAAATGCATTAATAATGTATTTCCCTCCACATTTCAACATACTTTATTAGTAAAATGTTAAACATTTTAACAGAATGCAAAATATCTAAAATATATTTTATATGTTTTGCTCAAATAATAGAAAGGAAGAATCATCTGTAAAACACCTCAGTCAGGAAACACTGAACTGTTGCACAAAATCTCAGCTTTTTACCCAAAAGAATTGGGTAAAAAAAAGAAGATAATAGTTATCCCCTTACTTACTAAGTTAATTGATTACATTGATGATTGCAAATATTTTTTGTATTACAAGTTTTCTAAAATGTTATGTTTAAATATGCAAATGATGCATTATTTAATGAAATATGCGTTAATTTGCATAACATTCTAGTACAAAAATCTGATCACTGGATGAAGTCAATTTCAATATTCTTGTTACATTTTTTGATATGTTAGAGTCAAATGTTTTTACAGAGGGAATTCTGCGTATCTCTTTTTGTCACTGAAAATACTTTGAGCTGCCTGAAAACAATATATTTTCACAATTTTGGGGGGAATAAAATGTTGTATTTAACCAAGAAAATTAAAAATGAACAAATCCCTCTGTAAAAACCTTTGGAATATAGACAGGAATAAAAAAAGTTTGGTGTGTGTAAGTGCTACTGAAGTGGAGTTTTATGGCTCAGTCTTTGATAAAAAAAAAACTTATTTTGAGAAAACGGCCTTTAAAAATGTGTTTTGTAATTGAAATCTATTGACACAAATAGATAAAGTGCTATAAAAGAAATACTTAGCAGTGTCTTTTGGATGTTTTCGTTCCATTAGTCTGAAACAAAACTTTATGAAAAGCCAAAAAGCACAAAATCTAAAAATTGACAGTGTCCCCCCTTAAACACCATATGTGATTACACACATTGATAATAATAAATGTTTCTTGAGCAGCAAATTAGCATATTATTAGGGGGTGCTTACACAACACCATTTTCAACTGAAAACTTGTTAGCAATTTTGACCATTTGTTTACTTAACAATGGCATTTGGGGGGCCTTGAAAATGGAAACTTTTGAAAATGGGTTTCAAAGTGCCAATTTTTAAATAATGATGCTGTTATTATCTCCGTGTAAATTAAGAAAATGTGAATCTGTGTAGATGGTGAGACTGTGCTTGTGTGTATTACGTGTAAGTCAATATGTATGGAAGGCTGATGGCGTCAAAAGTCTTTAAATGGAGTGAATGAAATTTGCAACACGTAGTTTGTCCGTGTTAATAATGCAATTTTGAACACATTTCTTTTGTATGTGTAGACATGCTGACCATGCTAAGGTATCAGTTTTTGCCCTGTTTCTTTAGTCCTTAAAGATGCACAGTTTTACCGTGTTAAGACTTCAAATTTTAAATTGTCTCTCAGCACCTGTTCATTCTGGCCATGTTCAAAAGTTTAATACTTCTTAAAGCAGATTTACATCTAGGTTTACCTAGATATTAATCTTTTCTTTCGTTTATTGTGACATTGCTTTACTGCTATCTGTGCTAGAGTATATTAATAAATGTTACAATGTAAATTACCTGAGAACGAATGTTGAACTAGACAATTAAAAGGACATGACATCTGATGTTAGTGAAATTTGTGAAATGTATAATAATAATAATAATAATAATAAACTTTATTTTTATAGCGCTTTTAAATGTTGATCTCAAAGCGCTGGACAAAAACAAATAAAACAATACACTGTATAAAATAATACAACCAGCAAAAATATGAAAAGAAATACAATTAAAACAACGACAAATAAAAATCTAAAAATATTACAAATGTTTAATTAAAAGCTGCCCTAACAAAATGAGTTTTAAGGGTGAGATTTAAAAATGCTTTTAGCTTGCCTTATCTCAATCGGTGAAGAATTCCATAGTTTTGGAGCTGATGAAGAAAAAGCCCTGTTGCCCATCAACCGTAAACGGGTTAATGTTAAAGTTAGTTTGGAGTATAAGGATTTAAAAGCTCAGACAAATATTGAGGTGCCAACCCTTGTAAAGAATTGTAAGTAAGCATCAAAATTTTAAAATCAACCCTGAAACTAACAGGTAACCGATTCTAGCAGCCAAATTTTGAACTAACTGTAGTTTGTTTAGGGTAGTTTTGACACCCCAGCCAACAAGGCATTATAATAACCAACCTGGTAAACACAAAGGTGTTAATCAGCCTCTCAGAAACAGGTAAAGACAGTATTGGATGTAGTCTGGCAATATTTTTAAGAAGGAAAAAAAGGTTTTGACAGTGTTTTGAGCATGTGGCTCAAAAGTTAGATTTGAATGGAAAATCACCCCAAATTCTTTAGTTTTGTTTAAACTCCATAATTGAACCATCAACGGGCAATGCAACCGATCCAGCTTTACGTAACTGGTGGGGTGGACCAATGAGCATAACCTCAGTTTTTTCACGAAGACAAATAAAATTTTGTGACATTCATTCTTTTATCCCAGAAATACATGTTGAAATAAAATCAATAGGCACAGTGTCATTTTTTTTACCTTTATTGTACCTGTTACTTCCACTTATTTGTATATACTGCTCTGTCTGTCTAAGGGCAGTGTAGTCACTCAATCTCAGTGCTCTCCATGTACGTCTATGTCTTATGTCTTGTTATTGTCACTGTGTGTCTGAGCCTCGTCACAAGCATTTCAATGCCCAGTTTTCCCCAGTGTTAACTATGCAAATGACAAATAAATGCCTCTTGACTCTTGACTCTTGATTAGGTTTAGTGTGTATGTTAATCTGAATATCGTCTGCATAAAGGTGACATTTTAGACCAAGAGATCTGAAAAGCTGACCAATTGGGAAAATATAGAAGTTAAAAAGCAAGGGGCCCAAAACTGATCCCTGAGGGACTCCAGATTCCACCACAACAATTTTAGACCTAAATTCACCCATAGAAACAAATTGTTTACGATCAGAGAGGAAGGACTTAAACCAATTAAGTGCAGTATCAGAGACCCCAAAAACAGTTTGTAGACAAGTAATTAAAACCGAATGGTCTACAGTGTCAAAAGCTGCACTGAGATATAGGAGGATCAAATTGAAAGACAACAGGAATCTGAAGCAATTAAGAAATCATTAATCAGTACTATAGAATTTGCGGTAGCCAGATTGCAAAAGCTCAAAATGATTATTTTCAGTTAATTGAGAAATTAACTGAGAAGCAACCACTCGCTCCAAAATTTTTACAACAAAAGGAGGATTGGATATGGGAAGAAAATTAGAAAGGTTTTCATAATCAGTATTTGTCTTCTTTGGTACTGGGGTAACTGCAGCAGTTTTAAAAGCAGGTGGGACAACATGAGTCATATATAATATTCAAAACAACTGGACACAAAGGAAGCTAAACATGACTGAAATAGACTAGTAGGTATGGGTTCAAGTAAAGAAGTGACTGGCTTCATATGAAAATCCTCCTTTTGAAGAGAGTATTAATCAAGTGTGCAGAAGTTTGAAAAAACAGTACCAGAATAAGAAACATTAACAGAAGAAGACGACAATGATGTAAAAGCACATATACCCTTGCGTACATTTTCAATCTTGGTATCAAAAAGTGAAAGAAAAAGAAAGTGAAGTGACATTCAGCCAAGTATGGTGACCCATACTCAGAATTTGTGCTCTGCATTTAACCCATCCGAAATGCACACACACAGAGCAGTGAACACACACACACACTGTGAGCACACACCCGGAGCAGTGGGCAGCCATTTATGCTGCGGCGCCCGGGGAGCAGTTGGGGATTCGATGCCTTGCTCAAGTCATGGTATTGAAGGTGGAGAGGGAGCTGTACATGCACTCCCCCCACCCACAATTCCGTCCGGCCCGAGACTCGAACTCACAACCCTTCGATTGGGAGTCCAACCCTCTAACCATTAGGCCACGACTTCCCCCCATTTCTCTTTAAAGGAAAAAAAAAAAAGGGGAGATACTGGCACCAGGTAAATACAGGAAAACTAAATGGCCAGATGATCAGACAATCCTTAACCAGTAGTAGACAACTGAGACACAAGGGATCCACTTGAAATCACCAGGTCTAAAATGTTTCAATCCAATTCTAAGACGAGATTCAATTCAATTCCCAAAACCTCCCCTCTCACTTCCAACTAATATCTGAATAATATAGAAGTTGTCCTTAATTCTCACTGTCCCTTCATTTACAGCTCCTTTTATTAGCCCTTTTACTTCCAGTTTACTCATGTTCACAGATTTGTGTGACACTAAAGTTTTGCATCACAGGAATTAATAATATTTCAAAATAGATCACAGTTATTTTAAAATGTAATCACATTTCACAACATTACTGTTTATTTTTTATCAAATAAATGCAGGATTAATTTGTGGTAGATTATGACAAAAAAATAATAACCTTACCTTTACCCACATTTGCCTTTTCTTTTGTATCTTTCACACTAATATAATTTTAGATCCTTCCTTTTAATGATTCCATTCACACCGCCCACCTCAGAAAATATCTAAAATACAACAAACATTTACCAAAGAAAACACTTTCTACCATTTAGTGCAATTACCCAATTTACCTCGCAAACAGCAATCCATCTTTCTCAATCACAGGTGTCAGATGTAACAGACAGACTAAAACATACTCATTCACGCTGTTCTCAGAAATGTTTCATTCTTTTGAATTCACAAAACACACCAGCAATATCCTGCAAAGCAAATATGTGAACTCAGCCTCAGTGTATTTCTTTAAAGCATGACAAAAGATGATTAAAACATGATACTTCTTCAATTAAAACTTTTAATTTTTACTCTAAAAGTGCACTTTTTTAAAGTGTTAAAATGTAGAATGTAGTATTATCAAGTGTTTATATTATTATTTGTTTAGATTTAAAGTACACATTAAATGCAATTAAGCACATTTCTTTTTCACAGGGGTCGGCACAGCTGGAAAAATGTATTGACCAATCACTATCCAGGATCTGCGTTATAACATACAAAAAATACATTTTCTTTGCAGTGTGCTGGTAACAGTATCAGAATTACTGATTCATCAAGTTCATAATGAACTCGGTGCATTTAATCCCTGGCTCATTTATAAAAGGCTGCCAAAACAGGCAGGCTCCCAGGCCGCTGTGTGGATTGTGAGGAGCCATAGACAAGAGCTGGAGACCCACTGGGAGGAGAGAAAACATAGGCTGGCCCTGTCTGACACCAGGGGTTAGGGGGTCAACCTCAGCCACTGTAGGCAGCTTAGAAGAGAGGCTGTCCCCTCTCCCCCAGCACCATCAGTTTGAAGAGCAGGCAGCTGGCAGGTGTCAGGAGTTACAAAGGGCCATCTGTGCGCGGAGAACTGTCCCCACCATTCCCTCGCCTGCCACTTCATTAAACTTTCCACTTTATAAAGCCAATGAGCTGGCTCCTTGAACTGACCAGAGAGTGGGACATGCTCCAAAAGATGTTTTCTCCAAGCATGCCCCACTTTGTAAGGAACTCAGGCAACTTCTTTGTACTTTTTTTAGGTGAAAACTGTAATCTATTAATTTTTATATATGCATGTATGTATGTACGTACGTATGCATGTATGTATGTATTGACCTGCTTACTTTTTTCTATGATCATGTTTATGTACAAATTGTATTGTATGAGTTCATACACAATGTGAGTATGTGAACTTTCTGAATCTGAAATCGGATTAGATTAATTTAGACACTGACAAAAAAATAGTGTTTGTGAACAAACCTAATCAAGATTTTATTCAGATCAAATATTTTATTTTTATTTACACTTTTTGCCATTTATAATAATTTCCAATCAATCAGCCAATCAGACCAACCACTTTAAATATAGTTTGAAATCTTCTCATATACAGTACAATATGAAAAATGAACATTAATTCTGATTTTTGCTAGATTCAAGATTATTATTAATCATTTTACAGGATGATATGTGGTAGATTATAGCAACAACAAAAAAAATTCTAAATGTAAAAATATTGATTGTGTGCATGCACAGTTAAATAGTCAATATCAGCCAGGCCATTATCTGTCTAACATATTGGCAGCACTAGTAAATGGAAAGAATTTCAATTATAGAATCGTTTGAACTGTCTGCCTTTTTTTTTTTTTTTAATGGGGGTTGAAACAGTTAAGTCTGTAACAAGTCTGGATGGAAAGGGTGGTCTCAGGATATGAGAGGGAAATGGCCACAGTAAGGAAAGGCTCATTCTTTGGATTGTCAAATAGGAAATGGGCACAGATTCCAAGGAAACTGTTTTGTTCCTGACTCATAATTTGGGCAGACCCTCCTGTGATGGTGGAAATCCTTTGGAACTGCTGCTTGTCTCTATACATAAATATACATCCATGCACAGTACTTAGAGGTGACTGCTGCCGGTGTGTTTAAGAAAGGCAATGAACTGAGGTATAGAGCTGTCCCTGTAACTGAGAATGTAAACTCATTCTTAGTGTGCTTCCTCTCAGTCTCAGTCAGGATCTTTGATCAGTCTTGTTTGTCTCAAGAGGAGTTTTCTCCTTGTTATCAAAGTGGCAGTAGCATTGTTGAAGCTCAAAATCAGGGTTGTGATTTTTACTAAGCCATTAGGAATTGAGCACTAAAATGCAACGTGGAATATAGTTTGTGACTTATTGTGAATAGCACAGTCTGTTCACTTACTGTACACTATATAGCCAGACTTCTGACTATCAACATAAAATCTGCTCCACTTTGCTGCTTGTTCTGGTAAAGAACCAACCTCATGACTGACATGTAAAATTACCAATCACATGTTTTATTTTTACATACAAAAATGTGGTAAGTAGTAACCTATCACTGTTACCTTAAAGAGCTGTTTCTACCTGATTACGCCCATAAAATTTAGTGTTGTTGGTATAAATTAATTTATTTAGGTTGATCCAGTCAAGGTAAATAATAAATAAAACCAGCTTATTCGTGTTTAACCAGTTAACTTAGATACATTTTAGGTGCGCACATTTAGGATATTTAAATCTGAAATCCATGATAATACTTGTCAAACTGTACGTATCAAACTTGGTCTAAACATACTGTCAACCCGTTTTTACCATCCACTCTTCCAGGAGTCGCATTAGTGTCGAGGTGCTTTCCAGTGGTTAGGAAACTTCAGAGAAATCCATCAGAGAAAGAGAAGTTCCTCTTAAATATGACAAATGCTGCTGTCTGACTCACAACACTGATTCTCTACTTCACTGACTACAGAATAGCCATGCAGACACTAAAACAGATAAACATCTGAAATACTTGATCTTAGTGCTGCGTTTGACACCATATATTATGACATACTCATACATCAATTACAAAACTATACAGGTATTCAAGGGCAGGCTTTAAGATGGATTTAAATCCTACCTGTCTGAACGCTACAATTTAGTTTTTTTTAAATGGGGAGTCATCTCATTTATCACCAGTAAAATATGGAGTGCCACAAGGATCTGTCCTAGGTCCTCTTCTATTTGTATGTATCAATATACAATATACATGTTGCTCCTTGGTAATATTATTAGAAAATATGGGATTAGTTTCCACTGTTATGATGATAATCGTCAACTATATGAGACCAGATGAAACTTCTAAATTATATAAGCCAGTATATAAGTGGTTCAACTCGCGGCCCACACAACCAAACACATATGTGGAAACATATTTCCAAAAGAAAACCAATCAGAGCTTTATCAAAAAGTTGTAACATCTCTAGAACAGACATAAGTCAAAATTATCACTATAGTGAAGATGTAAAAAAATGTATAGACTTGTGGCAAAAAAAATAAATAAATAAAAAATCCTGTATACAGGGACTTTTTTTTCTTTTTTGCCATGCATTGTTCATAGAGCTCATTAATTGTAGCGGTGCCTCAGGTGTTTGCAGTGTGTATACAGTATGTGTATGCGGTCAGCAGTGAGAGCGCATAAATATAACGCGAAAGCACATTAAAATAATGCACGAGTGCGAATCTCTCTGTTCGCAGCAGATTTCCTTTGCTCTGTCACAAAACCGGTCGTGCTCAGATACACGCTGCTTTGCGAGGAGAGAGTGTGCACACTTAAAACGTGTCTCCTCTCACTTAAACTGCATCCTGTTCACTAACAAATTCACTCTATGCTCATGTGTTAGACATGAATTATTTTCGCACGTTTTTATTTCTAGCATTTTACCGCAGTGAGAACGCTCTGATCCGTCAACATTGGCTCAGAAAAAAGGCGCATCACAGACAGTGTGTGAACCTGGAGTTAGGCATATGCGCACGCTCAAATCGTGATTTTAGGACGTTTTATTTTAATCGCACAGCCCTAGAATGGACTGGAAATGAACAGAAAATAATTGGCGGCCCTAGGGGGCCACTAGGGGGCCGCGGACCACAGGTTGAAAACCACTGATCTAAGCTAACATAGTGTGTTAAAATGATGACCAATAATTTAAAAGACATTCAACTGTGCATCTTTATGGACTAAAGATATTACTTGTTGGACCAAAAAAAGTGCACAGAATCTCGTAGATTACAGTTTGCAACTAGACGGATGTACTGTTACTTCCTCTACAGTCAAAAATCTGGGTGTTATATCAGACAGCAACTTGTCTTTTGAAAATCATATTTCCCATGTTACAAAAACTGCATTCTTCCATCTTAGAAACATTGCCAAGCTATGAAACATGTTATCTGTTTCTGATGCAGAAAAGCTAGTTCATGCATTCATGACCTCTAGACTGGACTATTGTAATGCACTTCTAGATGGCCATACATCCTCAATAAACAAGCTACAGGTAGTCCAAAATGCAACTGGTAGAGTCCTTACCAGGTCAAGAAAATATGATCATATAACCCCAATTTCATATTCTCTGCACTGGCTACCTTTTAAGTTCTGTATCAGTTACAAAGTATTATTCATACCTATAAGGACCCTAATGATTAAGCTCCTGCATACCTAACTAGTCTTCTACCAATCTATAATCCATCACGCTCCCTAAAGTCACAATACTCTGGACTTTTGGTAGTTCCTAGGATAGCAAAATCCACTAAAGAAGGTAGAGCTTTTTCACATTTGGCTCCAAACCTCTGGAATAGTCTTCCGGATAATGTTCGGTTCAGACACACTCTTTCTGTTTAAATCTAGATTAAAGACAAATCTCTGTGGCCAAGCATTCAAATAATGCATTTCATAATCTTATTCTGCTGTTATATCTGATTAAATGTGCATTATTATTCAATTTTGCTTGATTGGAGCAGCAGCTACGCTAATTATGTCTCTATTTGTTTCTCTGTTTTGCAACGGGATTTACATGATGAAGATGAAGTTTGGTACGTACATTTAAGGGGGGTCAAACTGCCTTTTTTGTTCATTATTTTGTACTGTTCTCCTAGATCACTTATAATGTCAAGATTTTTACATCAAAAAACATCTTCATTTAGAAGTAAGAGGCTATTTTCTGTCCTGTCTTTAACCCCCCTCATCAGAACGCTCTGTTTGAATAGGCGTAGCGGATTGTAGACTTGGAAGTAAATGCCCACTGCTTTTATGGGCTTATATTTGTGTGTTTGACATGCTATCAGCAGTCTCCTCTGTGTCACTCCGCATCACTGTATGCTGCGTATGCTCTTCTGTATTTGCCGCGGCACAAGGATGCGCTGTTTCTACATGTATTTAGCTCTGATTTTGAAAGAAAACAGCGCATCCTTGTGGAGCGGCTGACACAGAAGAGCGTAGGCAGTTTGAGTGATGTGGAGAGACACAGAGGAGACTGTTGACAAAGGAATTGTTGAATAAGGTCATTATTTATGTTTTATACAGGTACAAAAAGTATTCTCATCGCT
Organism: Carassius auratus; assembly: GCF_003368295.1. Classification (NCBI taxonomy): domain Eukaryota; kingdom Metazoa; phylum Chordata; class Actinopteri; order Cypriniformes; family Cyprinidae; genus Carassius; species Carassius auratus. Next base: position 17,765,393 of record NC_039280.1, on the reverse strand, counting down.
TCATAATAATGTTACGGTTGAACTACTGATGGCAGATGGACTATTCTGACGATGTCTTTCATACTTTTCTGGACCTTAACAGTGTAACTTACTTGGCAGTCTATGGGACAGTCACAAGCCTCCCAATTTTCATCCAAAATACTTCAATTGTGTTCCGGAGACGAACAAAACTTTTACAGGTTAGGAACGACATGGGAGTAAGGGATTAATGACAAAATTTTCATTTTGGGGATGAGTATTCCTTTAACCTATATAATCTTGTTTTTGTTGCATATGAAAAAGAAGTCATTTCTTGATTTATGGCTTATGCATTTTTTATCTAATTCACAGCACGAGTTCCATGAGAATACATCTAATCCTGAGCAAGCAGAAATCTTCCCTTGCAAATCACAGATTTTTGCTCATTGTCTAAGGACTTTTCTGCTTCTAAGCTCTAACCCAGTCATTTAGAATAATACCCCCCCCCCCCCCCCCCCCCCCCACGTTTCTTTCACTTTTTTAACATTGCTGACAATGCTGGCGCACACTGTTGGCACGGTAAACTTCACCCTGCTGAACACTACCAGCAGCGAGACCTCTAAAAGCCCTGATAGTATTTCTCAGCTCCTCTTTCATTGTTTTCAGGTTTGAAGTCATGGTTTGGCTCATTGTAATGACTTTCTGATTCGAAAACATTTGTTTCAGACCCTGAGAGCAACAACAGGACAAAAATAATGCCATTTTAAGCAAATAAAAATCAGTCAACACACAAGAGTGAAAGGTAAACACTCTCTACATTGTGTCAGGTTCAGTCAGACAGTTTATGGCTGTGGTTGTGTTTACATTAGCATTTCTTTTTCCCCTTCCCTGTGCAGTAGTTAGAGGGCGGATACTGGCAAGGGCTTCCTCTAGGTCCTGATGCACTTCCTCAGTAAAACTTTTAGCCAGACCTCATCAGGCTAAACAATATCAGAGGCATTCCACTGGAACAAATTTACACACACACACACACCACATACAGAGAAGTTTTAATTGAAGACTGGCTTTTTACACATTTTTTGTAGTTCACAGTGATTCTGTACAGCTGGGATTCCCAAACTTTTTTGTCAGCAAAAGCCTTCTGACATAAAATAATTACTATTCCCCATTAGATTTAGAATAAATATTTCAATAATTGAGCTACAAATTTTGTTCACAGTTCTCTTATGTCAGTTAATGGTTAATTTAGATTGGCACAGGATTATTACAGTTAACTCAAACTAAATCTAAAACCATAAAATGTAACTTGAAATAAAAGAAACGGTAACCGATAAACGATAAATTTTATTTCAGCTAGTTGCTAGTTCTCGTTTTCATTTTGTTTAAACTGATGTAATAAAAAGAAATAAAAAATGAAATATAGACATATATAGACACATTTTAAAATATGACAATAAATAAATAAAAATGACAAAAACACAGCACAATTTTACCAAAACGTGAACTAAAATTAAAATAAATATGGAAAATAGAAAACAATTAAAACCAAAAACTATAATAGTATATCAACTATATTGCTGTGGTTTTCAATGTTTTAGTATATTTAATTTTTTATGATTTAATTAATTTTAACAAACCCTGATCTAGATTTTATAAGTGAAAATATAATATATTATTTATTTATTTAATTCTCATCATTCGTATTTAATATTTCCATTACTGTTTGAAACTGTACGCTTTCTTTAAATGTAATGCTTTTTCTTTCACTATATTGCAGTAAACATGTTAATATAATATAACTGTGAGGAAATGTATTTAAAATCAATGTAAGTAAAAAAAATATGTATCAATTATTAATCATAATATCATTTTTCCTTTAGACTTTAAAATCAAATACCACCTGAACATATTACTTAACATTAAACTTAACAGTTTTGTTTGATTCGCTCAAAATCTATTTTATAGATTGTGTATAGGTGTATTAAATCTACTGAGGACACACACACATGTTTTGAAGTGTTTGATGACTTTAGTTTCACTGCTGCTCTTGGCTCAATTGTCATCTCCCTGTTAGTGATGGTCAGTAGCCAAATAAAATAAGCTAAACCGAAATAGTGATTGGGCAAATGGAAAAAGAAAGACGCACATAAAAGGGGGACCCGCCGGTGACAATGCTGCAACCCAAGTGGAAAGAGCCACAAAATCGATGACGCCCAATGCAGTGTGAGCCGCCATGCGTGCAAAGAGTGAAAAAGTGCACGTGTATCACTTGCGCCCAAAAAGTCTGTGTGTGACGTTCCATGAATAGAGTCCTCCGGTGCTGAGCATGGGAGGAAATGTGAGTCCGGGTGACTGGTGTTACTGATTCCAGTCAACAAATGAGTCCATGTAATCCGTCTGCCTTTGTTCCGTTCACTTGGCCGAGCGCTCTCATTAGCCCCCCGTGAACGGTCAACCTGTCAGCAGGTCGGCTCTCCAACCGACTGACCTCTGACTCCGGCTCATTCTTGGACAAATTAAATCTCACAAATGACAAATCCGGGCATGCGGAGCACCCTGTGCCCATTAGACAGGGCAGGCAGAAACCCCCTGTCAGTGGCACTCGCCGGACCTCTGGGAGCATTAACGTTCATCCCTCCTGACAGCAAGCAGAGGTCCCAGAGAACAAACGGCTGGGCTGGGGAACGTGGCGGGTTGATCTGCTCTGACAGTGCTGCTTTGTGATGGGACTTAGAGCAAGTGCGCTCTGTTTGTTTTTGGCCCGGTGCAGGATGTCACCGCAGAGTGGATGTCACATACCAAAAGGCGCCCTGCCATCAATGAAAGCTTGCTGCTTTTCTGTAAAACATTGCTATACCACCAGTTTCAAACTGATATTGTCCTGTACAATTTGTGCAAAAGACATGATACCTCAAATCAAGCAGCTTGTTAAAAAGTGGTGTGATATTACATTTCTAATTTTCACTACTGGTGGACCGATATATCGGTTCAATATTTGGCTTTGTTTTTAATTATCGGCAACGACCGATAAGGTTTTCTGTTTGAATCAGGACTTTTATTTTGACAGCGCCTGAGTGTCATAGCTCCTATAGAACACAATATTCGGGTTTTGGAAGCACAAACTCCATTCATAAGGCAACAATAGCCGATAAACCTTTAAAGACTGACCTGATGTGAGCTATGAGGTTCTTAATTGGTTGTGTATTCTATTCCTGAACCCTTATATTCACATTTATTAAACATATATATATTGTTTTTAAATAATAATGTTTAAAAGTTGAATTTGTGATGGAAAACTACATTACCCATGATGCTGCTCAGAATATTCCACCAATCAAAGAGTCACAGTGAGTAAAGTGCACCACAAGAGATCTTTAGCTCCACCCATTTCCATGAAGCACTGCAAATGATGTAATTAAGTCAGTACTTAAATATTTGTACACAAATTAATAGTCCACAATGACCTTAAAACATACTGTTTGTATAGATTCAATAAATAATTCTACAGCATTATTAATTCAATTAATGTCAATCATGGCGCTTCATGGGATTGTAGTTCTTTTTGTCACTGAAGCCATTAAGTACACAGGACCTTTCTCTTTCTGACAGATTTGTATTTACTTTTTTTTTTTGCTTCAAATAAAACTTTGTGATGTCAGTCAATATTAGTTGACCTTTAATTTTCACCTGCATGATAAGCTGTCAAAAAGCCTGTCTGGAGAGCAGGACATCGAAGAGTTTTTTGTGATGAGCCATTTGGCCACCAACCCTAGCAACTACACAGCAACAACCTGGCAACCACCCACAACGTTGCTATGTTGTCACTGAGCAGTGTTGCAAATTATAAAAAGTTGGCTCTATTATAATGCTATTTTAACATTGGACGTTGTGTAAAAAGGCAGACTTAAATTGTGTTGGTTGTAAATCGTTGCTCTTCTAATCCATACACCAATCGATGGCATTGTTTTCGCTGTGTTTCTGGGACTCGAGGGAGGAAACAGGCAGAGTTTCCTGCAGCAGTAACACTGCTCGTCTGCTATCACTTCTCAGCATAGCTCATCTTAATCAACAACTCTCTGTTATTCTACCACAAGAGGAAGCATTGCTGTTTGCCTGGAAGGTTGTTCCATCAGCCTGCAAGAGGTGGAGCACTTCAATATGAAACTTTAGAGATTTTAAAAGAGGATACAAAAATAATTGTTCTTAGTTCACTCCCAGACAAAGAAATGTTTGAACCTTTAGGGATACAAGAGCTTGTCACTGAGGCAAAGGGACACCTTTGTACCTTCTTTACCTCTAAAGTGTTCATAATACTAAAATAAGAGTGCATCTCTGAGGTACTGATATGCACTCTTTAGGGATAAAGAAGGTATGAAGGTGTCCCTTTGAAGGTACTGGCCCAATGACAAGCTCTTAATAAGAGAAAAAATTTCACATTGTTTTCTGACAGTGTATTTTTTATGTTACTTTGCGATTTTATAAATATACTCAAACTTAAAAAACTTTCAAATAAAGTTCATAGCCTTAAAGCAGCAGTTGGTAACTTTTGACGCTCTAGCGGTTAATAAACAGAACTGCTTGCGTCTTGCGGAAGAACATCGTAGCCGGAGCTACTTCTCTCTGTTTATGTTTATGAAGAATCACAAAGGTACTGGGTTACTCCGCCGTGGTATCCTTGAAGCAATCTAAAATAGTCTGAATATAAACACTTATTATAGGTGCACCCTAGTGATTCAGGACAAGCTAAAAACACGGTTTGGACAATGGATTCATGGTGTACTCGCTTATTATATAAATTTTTCTACATTTTGAACACAAACAAAGTTACGGACCGCAGCTCTGATTGGTTGTTTTTTTACCGGGAGCGATGGAGTTTCTGCAAATGGCAATAGGACACTGGGAGGAGCCAGAGGAGCTTGATTTTTTCACAGATTATCTGTCTCATATTCTACTGTCAGGACATAATAACAGGTTTAACAAATATGTAAAATATATATTTTTACAAAAGTAACCTACTGCAGCTTTAAGATACTGTTTTGCATACTGTATGTTTGTACATAACTTTATTTTCAAACCAACTTTTGACCCAAGCTCTGATCCCATTCTTCCCACTTTTTCTCATACATAAAAAAAAAAATAAAATTAAGTGCCTAGTGGCTGAGCAACCTGAGAAGGGATAGGGACGTCCCAGTCAGGTTGCATCCATTAAATGTTTTTTAATTAATCTAATCATATGCACTGAATATACAGTATTGTTCAAAATAATAGCAGTACAATGTGACTAACCAGAATAATCAAGGTTTTTAGTATATTTTTTATTGCTACGTGGCAAACAAGTTACCAGTAGGTTCAGTAGATTGTCAGAAAACAAACAAGACCCAGCATTCATGATATGCACGCTCTTAAGGCTGTGCAATTGGGCAATTAGTTGAAAGGGGTGTGTTCAAAAAAATAGCAGTGTCTACCTTTGACTGTACAAACTCAAAACTATTTTGTACAAACATTTTTTTTTCTGGGATTTAGCAATCCTGTGAATCACTAAACTAATATTTAGTTGTATGACCACAGTTTTTTAAAACTGCTTGACATCTGTGTGGCATGGAGTCAACCAACTTGTGGCACCTCTCAGCTGTTATTCCACTTTAACAACATTCCACAATTCATTCACATTTCTTGGTTTTGCTTCAGAAACAGCATTTTTGATATCACCCCACAAGTTCTCAATTGGATTAAGGTCTGGAGATTGGGCTGGCCACTCCATAACATTAATTTTGTTGGTTTGGAACCAAGACTTTGCCCGTTTACTAGTGTGTTTTGGGTCATTGTCTTGTTGAAACAACCATTTCAAGGGCATGTCCTCTTCAGCATAGGGCAACATGACCTCTTCAAGTATTTTAACATATGCAAACTGATCCATGATCCCTGGTATGCGATAAATAGGCCCAACACCATAGTAGGAGAAACATGCCCATATCATGATGCTTGCACCTCCATGCTTCACTGTCTTCACTGTGTACTGTGGCTTGAATTCAGAGTTTGGGGGTCGTCTCACAAACTGCCTGTGGCCCTTGGACCCAAAAAGAACAATTTTACTCTCATCAGTCCACAAAATGTTCCTCCATTTCTCTTTAGGCCAGTTGATGTGTTCTTTGGCAAATTGTAACCTCTTCTGCACATGCCTTTTTTTTAACAGAGGGACTTTGCGGGGGATCCTTGAAAATAGATTAGCTTCACACAGACGTCTTCTAACTGTCACAGTACTTACAGGTAACTCCAGACTGTCTTTGATCATCCCGGAGGTGATCATTGGCTGAGCCTTTGCCATTCTGGTTATTCTTCTATCCATTTTGATGGTTGTCTTCCGTTTTCTTCCACGTCTCTCTGGTTTTGCTCTCCATTTTAAGGCATTGGAGATCATTTTAGCTGAACAGCCTATCATTTTTTGCACCTCTTTATAGGTTTTCCCCTCTCTAATCAACTTTTTAATCAAAGTACGCTGTTCTTCTGAACAATGTCTTGAACGACCCATTTTCCTCAGCTTTCAAATGCATGTTCAACAAGTGTTGGCTTCATCCTTAAATAGGGGCCACCTGATTCACACCTGTTTCTTCACAAAATTGATGACCTCAGTGATTGAATGCCACACTGCTATTTTTTTGAACACACCCCTTTCAACTAATTCAACTAATTGCCCAATTGCACAGCCTTAAGAGCGTGGATATCATGAATGTTGGGTCTCATTTGTTTTCTGAGAATCTACTGAACCTACTGGTAACTTGTTTGCCACGTAGCAATAAAAAAATATACGAAAAACCTTGATTATTCTGGTTAGTCACATTGTACTGCTATTATTTTGAACAATACTGTAAATATTATTTGCATACTATTTAATTATGTACACTGAGGTACAAACAGTATCTGCCTCCATTTACATAAATAGTATAAATAGCCTCCGTCTACTACTTACCGTGTCTGGTCTATGTTGTCACAATGAGGTCTGTGGGGAGGAGCAGAGAGCAGGCCCTGCCCCCCTTGTGCTGTTCAGTCTCCCTGTGGAGCGGCCTCCTCTCACTCTATTCATATTTAGATGAAAGCAGGTCATCTCTGTCTGCTTATTTACATACTGAAGCAGTGCGAGAGCTCGAAGCTGCCATCGCTCTGTGGAGGGGGTTGAGGATGAGAAAATACCAGCACAGGCCAGCAGTTACCAGGGCAGGGACGGTACAATGCTAGTCATCCCATTATAGGGCGGTGCTCACCATCTGTTCGCTGCGGAGCTGGAGCAGCCTGTAGATCTGAGAAGGAGGCAGTATCGAGCCACAGGTCTCACAAGTCGCATACTGACACATGCACAGAGGATGAGAGGATGAGATACCTGCAGACCAGGAGGAAAGGCCCATGTGCTGACTTACTCAACTGCCTTGTAAAGGAATAGTCCTCCCAAAAATTTACATTTCCTCACACTCATGTTTTTCCAAACCTGTATGAGTTTCCTCTTCCAAACAGATGCTGCTACAGCCATCGACTTCCATTGTATTTTTATTTATTTATTTTGTATCCCTTACTATGGAAGTCAGTGGCAACCAGCAACTGTCTGGATATCAACATTAACATCAGAATAATGTTCTTCTGAGCTCAGCGAAGAATGGAGCTCGCACAGGTTTGGAAAAACATGAGGGTGAGTAAATGGTGACAGGATTTTAACTTTTTGGGTGAACTGACACTTTAACTGAAATATAAGTGGCAGATTTGAAACATTAATAGAAACTCACACAAGAAGCACACGACACGAGACTTCACTCACATTATTTCAAATTAGTCTGGCTTGTTGCTGAGCTAACAGCATGATACTCTCATTAGTACAAAACACGTAGCATAAGTAAATGTTGGGTAAAATAGCTACATTTGAATTAGGTTAGATTTGATTACTTAGTAATATTTGTATGAGTAAAAATGAGTAAAATATAATAATAATAATAATAATAATAATAATATACACTACTGTGTTCACAAGTTTGGAGGGTTTTTTTTTTTTTTTTTTTAATGAGTTATTTTATTCTGGAGAGGTGATCAACAGTGATGGTAAAGACATAATATTAAAAAAAATTCTATTTCAAATAAATACTGCTCTTTTAAACCTTTTTAAACAAATAATTATAGAAAAAATCCAAATAAGTATTAAGTAGCAGAGAAAAAAAGAATGAAAAAAAAAAGTTTTTTATTTTTTTTACATTGATAATAACAATAAAATAAAAAAATAAAAAATATTGAGCACCAAACGAATATATTAGTATGGTTTCTGAATAATGAAGACTGGCACCGCAGAAATAAATTAAACATTTAATTTTAAAGTACAGCCACCAAAGAATCAGACTTCTGATTTAGCACCTCATTTTACTTTGAGATAAATGAGAAAAACTTTAAATACAGATTAAAAATATCTTTATTAAAAAATAAAGCATATCCATAAGTGTGTGTGTGTGTGTGTGTGTGTAAACAGATTACAGTAACATTTATTTTGTAATAAAGTTATGTAAAGCTATGACATGTAACGTTTCGGTTACATATGGTTACCCTCGTTCCCTGAAGGAGGGAATGGAGATGTCACGTTGGTGACCGACGAATTGGGATGTTGTTTTGATAGCCCAATCTACTTCGAGTGTAAACTAAACGAGCCAATGCACATTGGCATGCAATTATTGCATCCAGCTGCAGCTGATCACAGCGTGAGTATAAGACAGCAGGTTTTTACTGAAGAGCCGAGCCAAGGACCCGGCTGCTCAGAAGTGGTACAGCAGCCTTGGTGATGGGACGTTACGTTACGTTACGTTACGGTACGATACGATACGATACGGTACGGGGCAGGACAGGACGCGGTGAACAACGAATTGGGGTTCCTAGCAAAGCACCATGGATGTTGCCGCTTCCAGTACCCTGTGCGAGCCACTTGCACCCTTTTTTGTTGTAGGCCGAGGCACACAACAAGTAGTTCCACTCGCCATTGTCGAAGCACTACCCACTCAGTAGTAGCGTTTCCACTTTTCGTTACTTTGTACGTTATAGTGTGTACAAGGTCCAGTTGCATTTCCACTCTCATTTACGATGCTTGATCATGCCTCGTCGGTGCTTCCTCAGAGCCAACGGCCAACGGGCCAAAACCTTGGGCCAAAGCAGGCCAGCTGGGGCTAGAGGAGTGGTTCTTAAAGGCGGAGTTTCCCAGCATCTGAAGAGTGACAGCGCCGCGGATCATTTCATAAAGCTAACATAACATCAACATTAAAAACTTTTTAAAATAAGTTCAGCTCAAAACTCACTTTCAGTCAGCAGCGAGTGTTTGAAATAACTTGATCCATATGGAATATAATCACCATACAAGGCAGAAATATTTGTAAGTGATGCAAAAGACTATGCACGCTAGCCATTAACGTTACCATAGTAAACATGGTAAATGCGACCACTTAAGAAATCAGACGTCAGCTTCTTAGTCTCTGTCACAATCGTGTATTTATTTAGTAACATGTTTTATCTGTCATAGGTCTTGTCTCGAGAGTTCCGCATAGCCAGTCATAAAAATATAAAAATGTTTTTTCTTCAGGAGCTTTTATAAAAATAAAGAAATATTTATTCTTTCTAAATGTGATGTATATAGGCTTACTTGACTGAATAAGCAGGCTATGTTCATAAGATTTATTTCTGTGTGACTAATTTTCAATCCTGATAAATTAATTCATTATGATCAGTGTATCATTTATTATAGTAAAACATTGATGCTTTTGGATTTAAATATTTAACAAAGCATGCAAACTAACAAACTTTATCGTGTTGGTTTTGTTATCGTGCCAGTTCCCGTGACTTGTTTCTTATTAGTTTTCTCATAACTTCTCTTTGTTGGTGAAATGATGGAGTTGTGAAGTTGTTCTTGAGAGGCGTGTTAAGGGCGGGTTTTAGTGAAGCGCAGCGGAGCTTCTGGCCCAGTGGTGGAAAAGCAGTGCTATTTTGACCTCAGTGCTACAGGTCCAAGGCTATTAACCCCACCCGGCCCATTTAAAGCACTGGCTCACACTGGCCCGACAGTGGAAAAGTGGCAAGTGAGATTGGATAACACTGGGAAAACGTACCGGTTCCACTTTGAACAGGGATGCTGCGGAACTGTTCCTTCCTGATGAAGGTATCAGGAGCAAATATACATATGAACAAATGAGACGGTCCAAGGCTAGGCATACTGCTAACAACTCTAGGCAATTGATATGCAAATGCAGACCGGGACCAGTCCATACTCCTTACACTGTGTGCCTGTTGAATGTGGCCCTCCAGATGGTGGTGGAGGCATCTGTGTAAACCACAGCATACCTGAAGACCTGTTTCAGGGGCACACCTGCCCGGAGGAATGTAAGATCTGTCCACAGGGTGAAGGTTTGGTGACAGCCTGGTGTAACTTGGCATTGGAGTGCTGTGCTTCAATGCCTACCTCGGGTGTAATTGCCACTGCAGCTGCCATATGCCCCAATAGCCTCTGAAATAGTTTAAGTGGGACCATTGTCTTACCCTTGAATGAATTTAAGCAGGTCAGCACCAACCGTGCACGTTAATCTGTGAGGCGTGCTGTCTGTTCAACCGAATCCAACTCTATACCGAGAAAAGAGATCCTTTGCATCAGTGAGAGTATGCTCTTTTCCAAGTTGACCCAAAGGCCCAACATGCTGAGGTGCCGGAGCACCAGGTCCCTGTGCTCGCACAACTAATCCTGAGACTGTGCTAGTATGAGCTTATCATTGAGAACAGAACTCTCTGAGGGGAACCAGACCCGTCTCCGCGACTTACATGAAGACAGAGAATGTTGTACTGATATGCCTGTCTTCGAAAGCAAACCGCAGAAATGGTCTGTGACGTGGAAGGATCAACACAACAAGTTGGCTCTATTGCGTCGTTTGCCAGTAGGTCTGCGATCTCTGCCCGTAAAACAGGAGCATCAGCCTCCTTCACTGTTGTAAAGAGGATGCCGCTTAACTTTTGGGGGACGTCTGGCAAACTGAATCACATACCAGAGGCTAATGGTCCGCAGAAGCCAGCACAATGGGTTGGGTAGCATTAGCCAGTGTTACATAACTACCCATCTAGGGTTGGGGAGTTAGTAACAAAGTGAAAAAAAAAAGAAACTACTACTTAAATTAAATAATATTAACCCTTGGAGAGAGTTCCAGGATAACCCAACCTCCTGTCCCAGAGATCACACAACAACAAATCCAAATAATATCTTTATAGTTTGAAAGATATAAAGAATAACAAAATCACAAACGAGATAACAACCAAACAGTTTAATAAATAATAACTTCGGGGGAGAGCTCGGCCAAAATAACAAACAAAACTTAAACTAACTAGCCCAAAAACCTTAAGTTACCTAGAACAAGATAATCCCGGAAAAATAAAGAACATCAATCTTCCCTCTCTCCCTAGCTCACCATAAGCAGGAGAAAAGGAAGAATACAAACAAAAATGGCACCCTCCCCCTACATTCCCCAAATCAGGATAAGTAAGAAATAACAGACTTGACATGAAATAAGAAAGGAATTAAACAATACAGATTCAGTTCTCCATTCAACTTAAGAACACTTACAACACGTCCTGAGCTCACTTACTCCAGAACAAATCAACAACTGTATAAACATACAAATCAACAATGTGATCTGAGCTGACAGGAGGATGAATCAATCCTGGCCACCAAAGTCTCTCTCTCTCTGCTCTCAACAGATCCACTCCGGTTTATATCCTGGCTCCTCCCCTTCACCCTCCAATCACGTCAGTCAGCCATAGATTGAGTACAGCTGGTTTGAGAACCTGTGGTAATAAGGAAAGAGAACAGAGCAAGGAGAGCAAAGCACAACCCAAATACACGTTCACCCCTATGAAATCCCGTTTACATCCACTGACGTAACACCCCCATCAATAAATTTTTGCATCTGACAAGAATGCAAAAACAATTTCACATCCCCAAGTCAATCATCAGCTCCCTGCACTCGGGACAGCGCATCAGCCACTACATTGTCCGAACCCTTCCGATGTTTAATTTCAAGGTTGTACTCCTGCAAAACAAGTGACCACCGCATCAACCGCTGGTTACTGTTAGACATTTGTGTCAAAAACACTAATGGATTATGATCAGTGTACACCTTAATCGGGCTGCAGTGACCTCCCAAATACACTTCGAAGTGTCGCAATGCCATGACCAAGGCCAGCGCCTCCTTCTCAATAGTGCTGTAATTGTACTGACACTTGGAAAATTTCTTCGAGAAGTAACACACAGGATGTTCAATACCGGAGTCATCCTCTTGTATCAACACTCCACCAGCTCCAACAGCACTTGCGTCCACATTCAGCTGAAAAGGTCGTGCAAAATCAGGAGCGGAAAGAACTGGGGCATTACACAATAAATCCTTTACTGCATTGAAAGCATATTCACACCTTTCACTCCATTCAAACCTCTTTGAAGTGCTAAGAAGATCGATCAGAGAGGACACCACCGTTGCGAAATTGTAACAAAATCCACGGTAGTATCCGGCCATTCCCAAAAACCTCCTAAGTTCTCTTTTATTTACAGGAGTAGGAAAATCACGAATTGCACTCACTTTGGCCACCACAGGCTTCACGTACCCCTGACCTACCATTTTACTCAGGTATGTAATCACTGCCTTTGCAAATTCGCACTTTGACAGATTCAAAGTTAAAGAAGCTTTGGCGAGACGATTGAACACTAGGTCCAATTGGTTCACATGTTCCTCCCAGCTGTTTGAATAAATTACTAGGTCATCTAGATATGCTTCGCAATTTGGCACTCCTGACAAAACTTTCTGCATCAGCCGCTGGAAAGTCGCTGGGGCATTCCGCATACCGAACGCCATCACAGTATATTGCAGAAAGTTGTCAGGAGTGACAAACGCAGATATTTCACTAGCCCGAGCAGTCAAAGGGACTTGCCAATACCCCTTGAGCAGATCTAATTTGGTAACATACCTAGCAGAACCGATTCGATCAACACAGTCTTCAATTCGGGGTAAAGGAAAAGAATCTGCCTTCGTAACACTGTTAACCTTACGATAATCCGTACAAAAACGGAAAGTGGTGTCTGGTTTCTGGACCAACAAACATGGAGAACTCCATGGACTTTGACTATGGACAGCCAACCCATTTGTCAACAAATAGTCAATCTCATTTTTCATCGCTACTCGTTTCAATGGATTTAGTCGATATGGGTGTTGTTTAATGGGCAAAGCAGCACCCACGTCTATATCATGGCACAACACTGTAGTTCTCCCAGGAACATCAGAAAAAAGAGAGGGATATTTTCGTATTACACACACCACGTCATCTCTTTGGTTGGGTAATAAATGTTCAAGACGAGAATCTATACTACTCAAAACAACTGAGTTTTCCAGACGTACCCCAAACCCTTGAAAATCACCTGCCACACCATCCTCAGGATCCTGCTCAGAGTTTACAAGGATAGGGGCCGCAAGCATTGATGAGGGAGACTGTGTCACATCTCGCACATGATAGGCCTTAAGCATGTTGATATGACAGACCCGACTCTTACGTCTTCGATCTGGTGTACTCACAACATAATCCGTCTCACTCAATTTTTTCTCTATCACATAAGGACCAAAGAATTTGGCTTGAAACATAGTCTCAGGGATAGGAAGTAGAACGAGAACGGACTCTCCAACACAGAAGTGACGCGATAAACTTTTCTGATCAAAGCGCTTCTTCATTTTAGACTGCACACCAGCCAGATGAGTTTTAGCGAAAGTACATGCCTGATGTAAACGTTCACGAAAAGAACTTACATACTCAAGCACTGACACAGGTGAACTAGATTTTCTTAGCAACTGCTCACTCAAGAGCTTTAATGGCCCGCGAACAGTGTGCCCAAACACAAGTTCAACGGGACTAAAACCCAAAGACTCCTGAACCGACTCTCGTATAGCGAACATCAACAACGGCAAACCGTCTACCCAATCTTTTCCTGTCTCCACACAGAAGGCACGGAGCATAGACTTCAATGTCTGATGGAACCTTTCAAGAGCTCCCTGCGACTCTGGGTGGTAAGCACTAGACATTTTATGGGTTACTCCCAACTCAGCGAGCATCTGTGCAAATACTTTCGAGGTGAAGTTTGATCCCTGGTCAGACTGAATTGTTCTAGGCAAACCAAAAGTAGTACAGAACTTCACCAACTCTTTTACGACTAGAGGAGCTTTAATGGAGCGCAGCGGAATAGCTTCAGCATATCGCGTTGCGCAGCACATAACTGTTAGAATATACTGATACCCGGTTTTCGATTTGGGCAGTGGACCCACACAGTCAATTACCAACCTTTCAAAAGGTTCAGAGAGCACAGGAATCGGACACAAAGGAGCTAAAGGAATCTTTTGATTCGGTTTCCCTGCACGTTGACATACGTCACACGAACGGCAGAAATCAGATACCGTAGATTTTAATCCCGGCCAGAAATAATACTTTGAAACACGCTGAAACGTTTTTGTGACCCCCAAATGTCCAGAAAGAGGATGGTCATGAGCCAATTTCAAAACTTGTAACCGATACCCTGATGGTAAAACAATCTGATATCTCACCCGCCATTCCACCGCATCAGAATGTGGAGGCTTCCATTTCCGCATGAGAACCCCATCATCCCAAAAATATGATGTATCTAAGTCACAGATCTCATTAACATTAACGGCCATCTCACAACAATTTTGCAATGTAGGATCAGACTTCTGGGCTAGGGATAACTGATCTCGACCCACAGGTAAAGAAACCCCCTCCGATGTCAAAGTTTCTGAACTAGACTTTATTTCAGATGCCACAACTACAGGATCTTTTCTAGGTTCCACATCAGTACCAAGAAAAGTGTCTGAAAGGTCCATTACATCGTTAAACTTCTTCAATTGCGACCTTGTTACCACACAAGCAGGAAACACTGAAGGAAACTGAACAGACAGGTCAGGCTGGATGCTGGTGACAGGTCGATTAGCCACCACGGGGCAAGGGAAAACGTTAGCTCCAGCAAGGTCATTCCCCAAGATTATACTAACCCCATCCACAGGAATTTTGGGGCGCACACCCAGCTCAACAGCTCCTGTAACCAGATCAGACTTTCAATAAACACTATGAAGTGGAACATTCACACATCCCATCTCGATACCTCGCACAAGTACATTTCTACCGGTATATGACTCATCTGAAAAGGGCAAAACATCCTCGCACACAAAGGACTGAGCCGACCCTGTATCTCGCAGAATCAAAACTGGTTTCATTTCTGAATCATTACTAAATGATACAGTACCAGGCAGAATAAACGGTCCATAGGTGGACTCCGATTCATAGGCAGATTGGGCAATAGCCACATGTTTAGCTTTACCAGACATTTTCTGCTTCCAGGCCTTACGATCAGAAATTAAATGGCCGGGATCTAAACAAAAAAAACAAACCCTATTCTCAACTGTCCGCCCCGAAGTAAACTGACGGGCTGGCTTCACACTTTTCCCTGGCCTGGGCATCGGAGGAAAAACACGAGATTCTTCCCTCACAATACTACCTATGGGATGATTAGTTCTCTCAGGGCGTGTTCGGTGTGTCAAAACAAATTCATCCGCTAATACCGCGGCATCAAAAAGAGAACTGACCTTTTGTTCATTTAAATATATTACAACAGCCTCCGGCATACAATTCTTGAACTCCTCTAATAGCAATAACTCCTGGAGTTGCTCAACATCTACAACTCGACTCGCTAAACACCACTTTTCAAAAAGTACTCGCTTCTCTCGTGCAAATTCTACACAGGTTTGCTTGAAAGACTTTGAATGAGACCTAAATTTTTGACGATATGCCTCCGGGACTAATTCATATGCCTTTAACACTGCCACTTTAACGATCTCATAATCAAGTGACTGATCTACAGGCAATGCCGCACATACTTCTTGGGCTTTCCCTGACAAGTTGCACTGCAACAATAATGCCCACATATCCTTAGGCCATCTTAATTTCACTGCTATACGTTCAAAGGCAATGAAATACGAGTCGACTTCCGCCTCCCTAAAAGGAGGAACAAGCTTTACGTATCTACTCACGTCAAAGTCAGGGTGCTCAACCGAACTCGACTGACTTACCGATGTGGTCGCATCTGAAAGAGGTTCAGCACGAGGAACTGGAATTGATTTACTTGCCGTTTGATCTCTCTGTAACTCTAATTGACGTAATGTAACTACACGATCGGTTTCTGCTTGCACAACACGCAGTTTAATTAACCCTGCCTCACACTCTTGTTTCTTGATCAATAGCTCTAACTCTTTCAATTTAACAGCCAATTTACTTCCATCATGTGTTTCAACGCCAGAAACATCTGGTTTGAGCAAAACCTCAGAAGGCTCCGTAACTTCTGACTCCTCTTCAGGTGTCTCGGATTCATCAGGCAAAATACCAGCAGAAACCAACTGGTCAAAAAGATTTTCTTTAATAGCCTGTTTAGTGGACTCTTTCGGTACAGCAACGTGAAAAAAATCAGCTATAAGAATTAAATCTTTCTTCCTACAACGATTATAAACCTCTGTGGTAGGGTTAAGAGAGAATTTTACCAAATCAAAATCCATATCTTAATGCTTCTGTCCCTCCCACAAAATTCAAAGACTTCCAAGCAAAGACTTAGAGAAATGAGCACTCACCAAAACAAGGAGTTGAACTGTACCTCATACCGGATTCTATAACAAGAGACACATCTCCAAGTTATTAAGACCATTAACACAATTTATCTCGGACGAGCCCCCATTTGTTACATAACTACCCATCTAGGGTTGGGGAGTTAGTAACAAAGTGAAAAAAAAAAGAAACTACTACTTAAATTAAATAATATTAACCCTTGGAGAGAGTTCCAGGATAACCCAACCTCCTGTCCCAGAGATCACACAACAACAAATCCAAATAATATCTTTATAGTTTGAAAGATATAAAGAATAACAAAATCACAAACGAGATAACAACCAAACAGTTTAATAAATAATAACTTCGGGGGAGAGCTCGGCCAAAATAACAAACAAAACTTAAACTAACTAGCCCAAAAACCTTAAGTTACCTAGAACAAGATAATCCCGGAAAAATAAAGAACATCAATCTTCCCTCTCTCCCTAGCTCACCATAAACAGGAGAAAAGGAAGAATACAAACAAAAATGGCACCCTCCCCCTACATTCCCCAAATCAGGATAAGTAAGAAATAACAGACTTGACATGAAATAAGAAAGGAATTAAACAATACAGATTCAGTTCTCCATTCAACTTAAGAACACTTACAACACGTCCTGAGCTCACTTACTCCAGAACAAATCAACAACTGTATAAACATACAAATCAACAATGTGATCTGAGCTGACAGGAGGATGAATCAATCCTGGCCACCAAAGTCTCTCTCTCTCTGCTCTCAACAGATCCACTCCGGTTTATATCCTGGCTCCTCCCCTTCACCCTCCAATCACGTCAGTCAGCCATAGATTGAGTACAGCTGGTTTGAGAACCTGTGGTAATAAGGAAAGAGAACAGAGCAAGGAGAGCAAAGCACAACCCAAATACACGTTCACCCCTATGAAATCCCGTTTACATCCACTGACGTAACACCAGGCACCCAGACACTGTGCAATCAGGACCAGTGGAACCACAGCCGTACCCACACTGAGGTGGAACCCAGGGACCCAACTCGGGCTGCTTGTGAGCAGACCGAATAGGGTGCGTGAGTAGGACCTTTTTTATGATGTTCTCGAACCACCCGCTGCCGGCTGATGAAGGAGGAGGATGAGTGAGGTTCAGAACTGGGCTGTACGCAACTTGCCGTGCTCTCTTTAGACCCAGAGAAAGTGAAAACTGCTCTTTTGTTGAGAATTTGGGTACATTCGACTGTGAAGCCATGATGGTGCTCTCACCATCTCCTAAAGAGCAGATCCCTCCATCTCTGGGTCGCCTGTCTCAGGGCCGCATGCTCCTCTGCTCGCCACCAGGTTTGACGGGGGCCTGGACAGGCGGGGCAGCCTGTCTACACTTGGCTCCATTGACACTGCTTGGCTGGAGGGTTTTGTGGATGCTGCACGAGAGCGGGGGTAGATACAGGTTGCCGTCCTCAGCGAAGAGGAGACTGGGGCACTGCGGCCGACAGATGACAGTAATGCCATAGCATGTAAGGTGGAAGCAGCTTCCCCGCAAGCCGTATAGGCACTGCCGTTTAGACCAGATGAATGCCTACAGGCGACCCTACTTACTTACTAGGATGAGGTGGACCTCGGACACAATTGCATCGCTACCAAATGCTCCACTAGGGGAATCGCCAAATATCCCTTTTGCTGCACCACCATCAAGAGTGGTGAGGGAGGAGGAACCAGCAGGTCAGTTTCTGGCAGTAAAGGGTGCCATCCACGACCTGGGGGGGAGGGGGGGTGCTAGAGGAGTTGTGTCCCCCCAAGGGCTGGTTCCCTGAGGGGTTTGCCACCACTGTGCTGTCCATGCTACTGCAGGAAGTAGTTCTCACCTGGCAGCTGAAGAAGGAAGAGCTGTTTGTTTTTGTCGCCATGTCGTTGAAACGCTGTTTTTTCATCTCTGAGTCCAATCACCTTTGTTTGGGCTTCCCAGGAAGCTTTGAGATTAATGGTTACAATTTATGAGTTGTAGTTCTCACCTGGATGAACCTTAGATCGCGGCAGAGGCAATAGAGCTCCATCCCATGGAGGTAGCGATGCCTGGTGATGCCTTGAAGACACAGGGTGGAGCAGAACGATGTTGTAGCTCGGCTCCGAGGCGAGAAACTGGTATGCATTGCACCTGCTGTCTTCTTATACTCACGCTGTGATCAGCTGCAGCTGGATGCTATAATCGCATGCCAATGTGCACTGGCTCATTTAGTTTACACTCGAAGGAGAACAATATTACTGTTTTTACGGTATTTTTGATAAAATAAATGCAGCCTGGTTGAGCAGAAGAGACTTCTTTAAAACTTTCAAACAAAATTCTACAGAGCCCAAATTTTTGAATGGTAGTGCATATTATTATTATTATTATTAGAATAAAATTTTATACAAGCATATTTTTCATTTAACATTTTTAGTTTTTCACCATTCTTGGATGCAAGTTTTTGCAATGCATTATCAGATTGTTTTTTTCAAAAGGGGCATAATTTGCACTAATTATACAGTAACAAGTAACTAGAAACTAGTCTTGGAAAACAGCACTTTATGTTTTCTTTTAGTCTAAACTTAAGTTTCGCTGATTCTTTGTGGCTAAGAGCCCCTCTCTTCCCAACATCCTCGTGTTATGGCTTCAGTCCTCTCAAATATTTATTCATAAGCACAAACAGAATTCAAACAAAGTCTGTGGTGTAAAGAGGATCACAGCAAGATGTTTCTATATGGCCATTTTCTGTAAACACAAAGCTTCCACCCATTCCATCCAAGTGTTGTGCAAGAGCCTGTTAGCCGGCTTCCCTCCTTTGTCCCTCGCTCTAAAGAATTGTCATTCATTGTCCTGAAAGATACAAACCTCAACTTTCCCCATCTGGCATTGGAAATGATTATCATGTGAAGAGGGCAGAGCATTCAGTGCTTGAGGTCATTAATCAGGCGTCAGTCCACTTGTCCATTCCCACAGATCATGCCTCAGAAGAGCAGTGCACCACTACTCCCCTCTCAACAGCCAATCACAGGCCTTGCACAGATCTCCACTTAATTGGAGCCTAAAAGCCAAAGTGTACAGTAGACTTTCTGTGTTTGCGGGACACTCGGATGCCATCGGTTGAGTTTGGAGAGTTATACTTCAGTTAAAGCCTTTTGAATTCATTATGCAGTGACCTTCATAGGTCACTGATGGATCTTCATATTCAAGACCAGCAGCTGGTTGTGACTCCTGAGTTTGGTTCACACAGGCTAAATAACAGCGTAACAGCCATAAAGTATAAATAGCTATTAACTCTTTGTGACAACTACATTTCACATGCTCTTCATTTGCATTTGTTGGTTTCTCTGAGCCTTTTCTGCATGGCTTTTGTGTTCTTTATGGAAGAATGCATATTGTGTATGCATGTTTATATCTTCTGCGCTGGTGGACTCATTGAAGTGCTCTTCTTAAAGGCGCTCTCGTGTCATTATCGGGTGGCTTTGGTTGTATTTTTTTCTTGATCCATGAAAATCTTGCCAATAGAGATGTCACCAGGGCCAGTTGAACATGGCCTGGGATTAGAAGGAGTTGCAAGTGTCAGTTTCTCTCTTCCTGTTTTATATAATTCAGCTTTGTTGAGCCAATGGTTGGCATTCTTTGTTTCCAATTTTGAATCGGTGACATCTGTTTTTTGTCATTCAATTCGGATTTAATTTTAGAGGGATATAATAGCAAAGAGACTTGCCCTATACTTTCACAACTCCTTGAAAAGAACAAAAACATTATAACCCAACACACATGGGACTCAAAAACAGTCAGAAAAAAAATAATAATATTGCACAATACAGGAACTGGAATATAATGAGAAAAAAGATGCATAAATAGATATATGCATAATGGAATGGATAGATGGATGGATGGATATATTGTTCTAAAAACAAAAAACAAAAATTTTTTTATATATTTGACTCAATTATTATTATTATTTTTTAATTACAAAAATATTTAGATTTTTTATTAAATAAATTATAAATTATGAAATTATATATTTATTTATTTTTGTTTTTATATTTATTATATAGTTGTTTGTTTTTGTTTAACCATAATAAGCTCGACCAGTAGTTAGACTCATTTAAATGCATGAATATAATTTTATACCGACAAAATATCAAGCAAATTAAGCTTACCTGCAAACTTGAGCCAGTTTTCCCATTTCTGCTCTCCAGGTGATTTTCATTCATTTTTACTCAAGTTCTCAAATATTGTGCTTGATATTATCTAGCCACTTTGCACGATATTTTGCAATGCGGTGCAATGACATTCGGACATTTCAAGTTCACCAAATACTTGTCGGTTCCGCATGAAGCTTACGTCACTGTCACAGCAACAACACTTCAATGTCTTGGAGCTCGGAGATGTTCACAAAGAACTTTTACAACACTCCGAAACAATTCTAAGTACACAAACATCAATCCCCGCACAATTTACTGCTGTCTGTCTTTTATGGCAGAACCTCCTCTGCTATTATTTGTGTGCGTTTCATTCGCCCCCTGCTCTATTTCTTTTTTACGCCGGACTCGGGGATGTGTGATCCACTCGTACGGACTGAATGCTAGCTTTAGAGGCATCTGTCGCTTATAGTCTTCCCAACATCTGCTGCTATTGCTCCTCTTTCCCAGCATGCCATGGGATATGGTTTCTCCCAAAGGTGGCCTTTGTATGCACCATTGTGAATTCAATCATTGTCTTCTACGAGCAGTTCCCACGATGCAGAGGAAGTTATTGCCATGCCTGCAGACCTGTTGCCACACAGCAACTGTCAGAAGTGAGCATCTTATCATAGACAGCCAATCTGTTTTTCAATATTACACATGATATAACCATCAGATGCAAGACGATTAGTAATAAGGGGCAAGAATAGAGATGCTAAACAATGCAGTCACATAATGTATTGAAATGCATGTGAAATGGACAGTGATGCCTGGGATGCACATTTATATTACTACTGGTTTATGTCTAGGCATAAGCGTCATGTATATTTGTCCTATGATAACACTTCCAGGAGACTCTCATAAGAGGAGCACCAGGGGCAAAAGGCACTTTGACCTTTATCTTCCACAAAGCCCCAGTCACCACAGGACTAGATGTGAAGACACGGCAGATGTTAATAATAAACTTTGCTGATAATAAATTTCATGAATGCTGGTCACTCCTTTAGAGCTTGTAAGGACTTTATCATAGTGAAACCTCGAAATGTATTCCCCAAATTAAAATAAATAAATACATTTATTTGTTTTGTTGGTTGGTTGTTTATATGTTTATTTATTTGCTTACACTACTAGTCAAACTTCTTTTTTTAATGCTGAATCGTGAAGTTTTTAAATGTATTTGAAAGAAGTCTCACACCATTTCTGTATTAATTTGATTTAAAACACAGTAAAAATAGTAATATTTTGAAATATTGTAACAATTTAAAATAACTGTGTTCTTGTTGAATGTATTTTAAAGTGGAATTTATTCCTGTGATGCAAAGCTGAACTTCCAGCATCATTACTCCAGGCTTCAGTGTCACATTTTCCCTCAGAAATCATTTTAATATGCTGATTTTTAGCAAAATTGTTATTGGTGCTCAAGTATTTATCATAGTTCTTATTATTATCAGTGCTATCATCAATTATTAACAATGAATGCATTCATTTGAAACAGAAATATTTTGTGTCATTATAAATGTTTTGACCAGTTGATTAAGCATTTAATGCATCCTTGCAGAATAAAAGAAATGCTCTCTCTTTTTATATCATTTTGTAATGTGTTTTATTTTACATTCCCATAAATAAATAAATAGCAATGCAATATATATCAAGCAGCACAAAAATATTAAAATATAAAGCACAACAATACTGATAAGAAATTGTTCTTGGTTATAATGCTGAAAAATCAGCTTTGCACCATAGGAATTTATATATATATATATATATATATATATATTAACTTAGACAACAGTTTTTTTAATTTCTAATATTATTTCACAAAATAACTGATTTACTGTATTTTTTATTTTTATTATCAAATACATGCAGCGTTGGTGAGCAGAAAAGCATCAAATATTTTTCAATCATTCCCAATTTTTATATCCGGTTTTTAATTATCAGAAAGTCTCTGCTTTCAGAAAAAGTGAATAAGCTTGTGAGGCTGGCGGCTGCTTTCTTCTTCAGCTGTGACAAGCCTCGGTCTTTCAGTGTGCTTTAAAAACAAAGACGCCACCCTCTCCAGATCAGTGGCTCTATTTTGGAACAGGGTTCACATCAGTCAAGAGGTCTCTGGGTCCCCGGTGGAGAGCAAGGGTGATTGATGATCTCCAGGGCCTGAGGTGCACTGTCTTCTCCTGGCTGGGTGGTCTCTCCTGGGCAATGTCAAGGGGCACTTTTGGGACAGAATGGAGAAGGTCATGAAGTGTCCTCAAAACCTACCTGGGTAGAGTTTAAGATAAATAAACCCTTTCGTCAAACGGTCAAATAATAACACATTGTGTGGCCTGTGCAAACACCAAAAGCTGGTTTGAACTCCATAAATACCTGACATTTGAAATAGTTCTGCTGATTGCATGCGTGTAAATCACTCGTCCATTTGGTTTGAACATGTGTCAATGGATAAGTCAGATGTTGTGGTCAGATGCCATCAGTGTGTCGGTCACTTGTTTGAAGTGAACACATTCCTGAAGATTTTTCAGCTTGGAGTGACTCAGACACATGTAATGAAAAAAGTACTTTTATAAGTAGATTGTGCTCTTTATCTCACTAGTATATACCATGCTAATCAGTGATATGCTACTAATATTGCCTACCAGTAGAAATTTGTCAGTTTAAAATGTGATGTGAAAATTTGTGCCCCGAACAAGTCAAGATAATGAACTATTAAGGTCAGCATTAAATCATATTCAAGCTATTTTCCTTTTAATGCACTAAAAAAAATGTCTTTGTGTTCATCTACACATCTTTGAAAAAGAAGTACATTTTAGCATACGTGTTTACATACAAAAAAAAGAGTACTGTATTACAATATTTAAAAGAATATACTTCATGTTTTCAAACCTGTTTTGGACATTTTATGTTTAATGCAATTAAAAGAAACTATAGTCTAAATTTATATTAAATGCAATAAGCTGAACTTAAATAGGACTTGTATTGTACTGTAATTATGAAATGACAAGTGTTCCATCGAATGTATATAAAAATATACTTACATTAAACTGTTTACATACAGACAAACTAAAAATGTAATTTCTAATTAAATGTGTGCCATGCATTTTTTTTTTATGTATTTGTAATTATTCATTGATAAAGCTGGAATTTAGAATATAATTAGACATTTTCAGTATATGCATTTTAAATGTAATATTGAATAACCAACAAGTCCTCCAACTCATACGACCGTATGGGTCGTTTGTCACTATCCATAAATACGACCCACACGAGCGTTCTCTAAATTAGCGCCCCTATTGGCAACAGGAGGTATGATAAATGAACTTTCGCCTAAATGCAGTGTGGGTTTATTTTAACATGTTTGCTATTTGCGTTTTGAATTGTTTGATTTAAACTCTCCCAGATGTTCGTGGATTTTGATGATATGGATTTTAGATGACTTCGAGACATGTACAGGTAAGGTTTTCTCCCGTCTCATAAAGTAGTCGATCGTTTATGAATAATATGAGTTTTTATTTTCAAATCGATACTGGACACTGTATGTCCTATTAAACCAGTTTGACGTTCAAATCATTTAATCGAAATCTGCAGCTTTATAAAGTTAGTTTTCATTGTGATATTCGTTTGAAATTCGCCTGTGGTGGAAAGAGGTCATGTAAAAGTCGCGCATTTACCATGTTTTTACCATAGTAACATGTCGCTGAACCATGTCACGTGTTATAAAACCTCAGTAACCACAACTCAATGTATCTCCCGTCATAACTGTAGTTTTACTTTGGTATTTGTAGTATAAACACGTTACCATGCTTTTCACCACAGTAACTGTGCTTATTGTGTACTCTTTAGTTAAGTAACACATTTGCCATGCCTTTAATACCTTTTTGTAATGTAATTGTGATTCAGTGTTTTTTTTCTTTTCAGTTTTGCAGTTTCTTCATATCACATACATCTCCAGCTCCTACAACAACATTCAGTGTCCAGCAGCTCTTTATGATGCTCTCTCTCTCTCTCTCTCTCTCTCTCTCTCTCTCTCTCTCTCTCTCTCTCTCTTTCTCTCTCTCTCTCTCTCTCTCTCTCTCTCTCTCTCTCTCTCTCTCATTTTCCTTTCCTATTTTTCTGAACTGTAATTCATAAATAAGTCACACATATTTTTCTTTCTTTCTCTTGTTCATCATGGCATATTTTCACAGCTCAGAATCAGATTTTGATCAGTTCTTGTATTAACAGGGAACTTGTACTCGAAGCTCAACTTGAAGAAGTTTCCAGTGAAGATGAAGTCCTTCAAAGGTTCGACACAGGTAATGTTGAAGATATGTAGTTATAACTGATTTACTTTAATTAATTTATCCTTACTTTATGTTAATAACCTTCCTTATAGTCCTTCCTTTCAAATATTTTGTTCACAGATCATTTCTAACACACTGTCTAAACATGTATGTATTAAAACAACAACAACAACTTGTTACTTTTTCTTTATTCCAGCTGAAAAGGAAGACCATGGGCCTGTCAAACCTTGTTTGTGGAGAGGGATGAATTTGACCATCTTGTGTGTTTACGGAGAAGACCAAAAGCTGCTAAGGCAGATATTTCCAGAGGTACGTCTGTGTTGATCTGAGCACCTCGACAGAACTTTACTGCAGTTACATTTTGCACCGAATTTTATGT
This sequence comes from Carassius auratus, assembly GCF_003368295.1. Classification (NCBI taxonomy): domain Eukaryota; kingdom Metazoa; phylum Chordata; class Actinopteri; order Cypriniformes; family Cyprinidae; genus Carassius; species Carassius auratus. Next base: position 17,739,890 of record NC_039280.1, on the reverse strand, counting down.
TTTTTACTTTTTTAAATACCTCACGACCCCATCAGTACAAACCCTGTGCTATGTCAAAGTATTAATAATTCAAACAATTTCAGCAAATTCATATGATATTGTACAAGCGTACTCTCCAGCTTTTCCTCCTGCTGTCATTGACCATCGCCTCAGCTCTCATGCAGACTGTGTCCATTTTAAGTAGTCAGAGCGTTATATCCTAAAGTTTATATTGAGTCCACTGTATTCTTTATTAGCACCGTCTTAACCCGTTCTAACAGTACATGATATCTGTCCACACCTCACAGTCTGCCTTTATTTCCATGTTGATTTTAATTGAACACGTCTGTTTAAAAGCAAGTCAGGAAATGCTGTGTAACTTGTCATGTGACACATCAGATCTTCAGTTAATTTGGCCAAATTAGATCATTTAAGGCTGTTCACACCAAGAATAGTAACTACAATAACTATTTTAGCATCCACACCAACATCAACCAATGATAAAGTTATGTTTATTAATATACACACTGCAGCGACGTTGATGTCTGCCACTTTAAATGATCAAGCTTTTGAAATGTGCATTTTGATTGGCTGTTTAATGTTCATCAGCTGGAAAATATATTCCACTGATGTTGTTCCTCTGTGTCATTAAGTATGGACTCATCCTTGGTATGAAGAGGTCTTTAAACTGCTTACAACAATCCTGCTGCATGTTATAGTGTAGAAAATAATTGAGAATAATATAGCTTGAAGATACAGCTTTCTTCCCTCTCATTTTGTTAAACTCAAACGCAAGATTTTGCCTTTCTTTGCTTGTTTGTCTTCATCTTAGTCCTTTACTCTCTCCACTCACTCACACATTCTCTCTTGCTCTGTTGTAAGGTACAAACAGAGCGGATGGTTGCATGATGGCCTCTTTCGGGTTTGTCAACAGAATGTCTACTAGTGTGGCTCAGCAAGTTCCTGTCATGATCAGCCCTCTCCAAGAAAGGTTTGTAGAAAATTGTAATCAATATTCATTTAATCCTCTAACCTGAATCTTTTGGTAAATTTACTTAATTATATCTGTCTTAATTCATATGTAATAAGCAATAGTAATTAAACATGGGGTTAATAGACATATTTTTGTTTTACAGCTGAAGAGCAAAAACACAAAGAACATCAGTCCTGTTGGGGATGAGGAATGAACATGGCTCTATTGTGCCCAAACAGAAAAGAGTGAAAAGGTGCTCATCCCCATTGATGTGTCTGTATTCAAGCAATGCATTAGTACAGCATATGATGTTGATCTCTATTCAAGTCAGCAATTATCATTTTTCACATATACATCTTTTTATAAGTCCTAGAATGAACAAATCATCAGGGCATCATTTCTGGAATTTGGGCAGAAAATGACTGAATATGGTGAGTACTGACACCTGCACCTGTATTCACCAAAACTATTTTTCTTATGGACTTACAGTTTTTGAAGGAGGATGAAGTCAGTTGATGGAGAAATGAAGAACGAGATGTGTTGTATATGAAGACTTCAGATGCAAAAGCCTTTAAGTTCTGTATGAAATGTTCTTCTAAGAAGAATTTTAGAAGAAAACTTCAGGTGGAACTTAGATGCCTTTGCATCTGAAGTCTTCATATGTACTATGAGTTTTCAATACATAACTGATTTGTTATGACTGTTTTTATTATTTTCTACTTGTACAGAAAGACTGCAGTAGAAGGAAAGCTGGTACTGAGAACATTTGTCTTCACTCCAGACTAAAGAGAAGCGGGTCTGAGGCCAGAGATGGAGGAGTCAATGGTCACCAAATGCAGCGCTGCAGCCTGAAACTGTGAAGACTGAAATCCCAAACAGCTGTGTGACTGCACAGATGTTACGGCCATAAAAGAAACTTCACAACTGAGAGCCCATACCTCCAACAACCTTCAACAGGAATCAATGGTATGTCCATTACAACAATTCTAAATAATAATAATATATAATTGACACAATGATTTTGTCTCTCCAGGACATCTACGCAAGGTTTTTCTTTTGTTGAGGACCGTCAGAGACTCCAGCCACACGAGCCATGGATTGCTCTCAACATCACCATCAGACAGACATTATCACAGAACCAGCACCAGCAGACTGCAAAACAAGTTCCTTCAACAGGCAATCAGACTGAACTGAACTCGTACCAGTAACACCACACACACACACACACACACACACACACACACACATACACACACCAGCAGCCTCATACTGTGTGCACTGCACTCTATCAGCTACACTGACTGGACTCTGACTCACTATTATTCTGCAACCTGATATTCTGTTTGCACTAATTCATACTGTACTGAAAGTGAAAGTGACGTGACATACAGTCAAGTATGGTGACCCATACTCAGAATTTGTGCTCTGCATTTAACCCATCCGAAGTGCACACACACAGAGCAGTGAACACACACACACTGTGAACACACACCCGGAGCAGTGGGCAGAGGTATATCTACAGTATACAGTGATTGTTGTTAATTGTTTTCATTTTGTTCTCTCTGTATAGTATAGTATTGCACTATATTTTCTACCTGTATTGAGCTCTTATGTATACGGTTTATATTTTTGATACTGTATATGTGTTGCAAATATATTCAGTACTTGTCATGCTGCAGTTTGCAGAAAAGCATTTTACCACCTGTATACTTGCATTCATGGTATTGTGATAATAAAATGATTTGATTTGAATTGGTCACATGACTTATTCATCAGTTGTATTGTTGTGCTGGATAACAATTGCAAATTGTTTATGACATTGAAGAAGATCATGATAGAGACATGGATTTGAAGAAAACCAGGAGAGCTCTGATGATGAGAAGGAAACTGGATGTGATTCTTTGGTGCTCAAGACATTTCACCATGCCTTCATCTGGGTTTCTTCATCTGATTAAAATAAAATGGTTTTAATGTAACCCATTTTTATTTCACTTGAATATAATTTGTCTTAATATGCTTCTTTATCTGTCTTTATGCTGCATCCTAGTAAAATATTGCGTACGGTGTTGGATAATCAAGTATGGTGAATATTCTGTACTAGAGATGGTTTTTTGGTAGATACACCATTTAATTTTGTAAACAACACATCAATCAATCAATCACCTTTATTTATATAGTGCTTTAAACAAAATACATTGCGCCAAAGCACTGAACAACATTAATTTGGAAAACAGTGTCTCAATAATGCAAAATGATAGTTAAAGGCAGTTCATCATTGAATTCAGTTATGTCATCTCTGTTCAGTTGAAATAGTGTCTGTTTTAATTTGCAATCAAGTCAATGATATCACTGTAGATGAAGTGACCCCAACTAAGCAAGCCAGAGGCGACAGCGGCAAGGAACCGAAACTCCATCGGTGACAGAATGGAGAAAAAAACCTTGGGAGAAACCAGGCTCAGTTGGGGGGCCAGTTCTCCTCTGACCAGACGGAACCAGTAGTTCAATTCCAGGCTGCAGCAAAGTCAGATTGTGCAGAAGAATCATCTGTTTCCTGTGGTCTTGTCCTGGTGCTCCTCTGAGACAAGGTCTTTACAGGGGATCTGTATCTGGGGCTCTAGTTGTCCTGGTCTCCGCTGTCTTTCAGGGCAGTAGAGGTCCTTTCTAGGTGCTGATCCATCATCTGATCTGGACACAGACTGGATCTGGTGGCCACGGTGACCTCGGAACAAGAGAGAAACAGACAAATATTAGCGTAGATGCCATTCTTCTAATGATGTAGAAAGTACGGTGTTATGTGAAGTGTTCCGGTTCCAGTTTACCTAATTAATGCAGCCTAAAAATCCTTTAACGGATTTGGATATTAAAAGCATATTAGTATGTTATGTGTATGCCAGGTTAAAGAGATGGGTCTTTAATCTAGATTTAAACTGCAAGAGTGTGTCTGCCTCCCGAACAATGTTAGGTAGGTTATTCCAGAGTTTAGGCGCCAAATAGGAAAAGGATCTGCCGCCCGCAGTTGATTTTGATATTCTAGGTATTATCAAATTGCCTGAGTTTTGAGAACGTAGCGGACGTAGAGGAGTATAATGTAAAAGGAGCTCATTCAAATACTGAGGTGCTAAACCATTCAGGGCTTTATAAGTAATAAGCAATATTTTAAAATCTATACGATGTTTGATAGGGAGCCAGTGCAGTGTGGACAGGACCGGGCTAATATGGTCATATTTCCTGGTTCTAGTAAGAACTCTTGCTGCTGCATTTTGGACTAGCTGTAGTTTGTTTACCAAGCGTGCAGAACAACCACCCAATAAAGCATTACAATAGTCTAACCTTGAAGTCATAAATGCATGGATTAACATTTCTGCATTTGACATTGAGAGCATAGGCCGTAATTTAGATATATTTTTGAGATGGAAAAATGCAGTTTTACAAATGCTAGAAACGTGGCTTTCTAAGGAAAGATTGCGATCAAGTAGCACACCTAGGTTCCTAACTGATGACGAAGAATTGACAGAGCAACCATCAAGTCTTAGACAGTGTTCTAGGTTATTACAAGTAGAGTTTTTAGGCCCTATGATTAACACCTCTGTTTTTTCTGAATTTAGCAGTAAGAAATTACTCGTCATCCAATTTTTTATATCGACTATACAATCCATTAGTTTTTCAAATTGGTGTGTTTCACCGGGCTGCGAGGAAATATAGAGCTGCGTATCATCAGCATAACAGTGAAAGCTAACACCATGTTTCCTGATGATATCTCCCAAGGGTAACATATAAAGCGTGAAGAGTAGCGGCCCTAGAACTGAGCCTTGAGGTACTCCATACTGCACTTGTGATCGATATGATACATCTTCATTCACTGCTACGAACTGATGGCGGTCATATAAGTACGATTTAAACCATGCTAATGCACTTCCACTGATGCCAACAAAGTGTTCAAGTCTATGCAAAAGAATGTTGTGGTCAATTGTGTCAAACGCAGCACTAAGATCCAATAAAACTAATAGAGAGATACACCCACGATCAGATGATAAGAGCAGATCATTTGTAACTCTAAGGAGAGCAGTTTCAGTACTATGATACGGTCTAAATCCTGACTGGAAATCCTCACATATACCATTTTTCTCTAAGAAGGAATATAATTGTGAGGATACCACCTTTTCTAGTATCTTGGACAGAAAAGGGAGATTCGAGATTGGTCTATAATTAACTAGTTCTCTGGGGTCAAGTTGTGGCTTTTTTATGAGAGGCTTAATAACAGCCAGTTTGAAGGTTTTGGGGACATATCCTAATGACAATGAGGAATTAATAATAGTCAGAAGAGGACCTATGACTTCTGGAAGCACCTCTTTTAAGAGCTTAGATGGTATAGGGTCTAACATACATGTTGTAAGTTTAGATGATTTAACAAGTTTATACAATTCTTCCTCTCCTATAGTAGAGAATGAGTGGAACTGTTCCTCAGGGGGTCTATAGTGCACTGTCTGATGCGAAACTGTAGCTGACGGCTGAATGGTTGCAATTTTATCTCTAATAGTATCGATTTTAGAAGTAAAGTAGTTCATAAAGTCATTACTGCTGTGGTGTTGGGAAATGTCAACACTTGTTGAGGCTTTATTTTTCGTTAATTTAGCCACTGTATTGAATAAATACCTGGGGTTATGTTTGTTTTCTTCTAAAAGAGAAGAAAAGTAATCAGATCTAGCAGTTTTTAATGCTTTTCTGTAGGATATGCTACTTTCCCGCCAAGCAATACGAAATACCTCTAGTTTTGTTTTCCTCCAGCTGCGCTCCATTTTTCGGGCTGCTCTCTTTAGGGTGCGAGTATGCTCATTATACCATGGTGTCAAACTGTTTTCCTTAACCTTTCTTAAGCGTAAAGGAGCAACTGTATTTAAAGTGCTAGAAAAGAGAGAGTCCATAGTTTCTGTTACATCATCAAGTTGTTCTGAGGTTTTGGATATGCTAAGGAATTCGGATACATCTGGAAGATAACTTAAAAAGCAGTCTTTTGTGGTAGAAGTGATGGTTCTTCGATACTTGTAACAAGAAGTAGAATTTACAATTTTGGCTATATGAAGTTTACACAGAACTAAATAATGATCTGAGATATCATCACTTGGCTGAATAATTTCAACACTATCAACATCAATTCCATGTGACAGTATTAAATCTAGAGTATGATTTCGACAATGAGTAGGTCCTGAAACGTGTTGTCTAACACCAATAGAGTTCAGAATGTCTATAAATGCTGATCCCAATACATCTTTTTCATTATCGACATGGATATTAAAATCACCAACTATTAAGACTTTATCTGCAGCCAAAACTAACTCGGATGTAAAATCACCAAACTCTTTAATAAAGTCTGTATGGTGCCCTGGTGGCCTGTATACAGTAGCCAGTACAAACAGTAGCCAGTAGCCAGTAGCCAGTAGCCAGGCTGACATTTAATCACATATAATCACCATGGTTGTTTTGATGAAGACATGAACATTTAGTAATATTAATGAAATTCAGTTAGATGAAGAGCTGCATTAGAAGAGACTGCATGGACTTCATGCACAACTGAAGGTGATGAATCAAGGAAAGATCAACATGAATCCTGTTCTGTATTATAATGAAGATGTTCATGCACATTACTGATGTCTAGCTCCTGAGCAGGACAAAGATGAGACATTCTTTACAGAGATTTATGAATTAGGTATTTTATATTATGATTCTTTAAATTGCATGAATTGTATGGAACCATAAACTGCACACTGTCACACATTGTCTTACTGAATGACACATTGGCCTTGTCTGATGAAATGTCAGAATATGTATTTGTTGTCTTTGTTTACTATTAGCACTGTATTATTGCTCTTGATCTTATGAAATAAATTGAGCTCTTTCCAAATGGGCACTTATGTTGATTTTCTGGTGTCTTAATTCTAAGATAACTATGACTTCCAACTTACATAATGGTATGCTTTTGAAAAGACAACCTACAAAATGTGTCTCAACAGTTTGTTGCCAATGATGAGAATAGAGCTGTGCATTTTTTTCCTGCCCTTCCATCCCCAGGGGCCCAGTAGAGTCCCCTTGAAGAGCAAAACAATTAACATTCCAAATGGCTGTAAATCAAAATCTGATTATAGTTTCAAAAAGAAAATTGGTAGGACAACTCATTATGCTATGTTTACTAAATAATGTTTGGCACAGCTTTCAAACATTCATAGAAAAGTGCTATACATGTGTTTATAAAAGTACTCTTAGTAAAATAAAAAATGTCAGCCTGCCTCTCACATATGTCATATAACTTTGCACAATAAACATGCTTAGATATCCCTTTGTTTGAAAAAAGAAGTATTTTTCACAATTTCATTATTAAACATTTTAAACTACATTGCCCATAAGCCTTAGCCATTCTATCGATGGAAAGTGAAAGTCATGGCGCTGTTTTTTGTAGTTCAATTAAGTTATGTTCAGGTTTAAGGTTAGGATCTCGGTAAAGAGGTAATTTCACAAAATATAGCAATGCACCATTGTTAACTAAAGGTACTATTGACGTAATAATTACAGCAAAATTTACTTTGCAACATTAAACGTTTTTTAATTTGGGCTAAAAGAAAGTCCAGTCACAGCGAGTCCTCGAGTGCCAAGTGGATTTCAAAGCCAATGAAAATCCAGTTGAGCAGAAGCGACACCCTTACTTGTCCATATACGGCCATTCATGACAGGCTTTTCCGGGTTCTTGTGGTGAATTTATTTTCACCCACTAAATATAAAACTAAAATGACGGATTTGCATTGTGGGGTAAACCTGATTCAGCAATAGATTTGTTGATTACAGTTATTTATTTTCAAACAAGGGCCTCATATTTGCGATTATACACATTCTTTACCCTAATATTAATGTACAATATTTAAGCTCAACATTTTTGCATATACTGTATGAAAAAATAATATTATATTTATATATTTATAGTGTATTAAATGTATACATTTAATCACTTGTGTGTTTTTTGGAGATGTATTTACAATCTTGCAATTTTTAGCTCTACCAGTTAAACTACAGAAAAAAAGGAAAATAATAATAAAAATAAATAAATAAATACAATTTAAAAAACACAGGGATAATTTTTTTTTAGTAATTTCCATATCAGTGTTTATTGATATGTCAAACTTTTCAGACAAACAATGCAAATAACACCATTCTTTCTCTCTAGTTTGTCACTATGAAGAAATAAAAACAAAAAAATAATATATTATTGTGAAATATAACAACTTTTAAAAATTACTGATTGATAAAGTAACTAATAGGTACAGACAGAATTATGTAATAGAAAATCCCTTTAAAACTAAATTGGCTAATATAAAAATATATATATAAAATAAAAAAAATGAATAAATAAATAAAAATTGTCAATTTGTTTGCAGAGAAGTTTATAAAATGCCAAATAATATTTTTACAAACCAGGAGTTGCAAGGCACCAGCTGAAATCATATTCTTTTCTTTCATTTAAAAGTGATTAACTAATTAGAAAAATATTGTTAAGACTAATATTTCACATGATTACCTCTTAATCTCCTATAATCACTGATCGCTTCTGTTGTGAACATATGCAAGACAAACTAAAACGGTTATTAATAATTATATTTTATAAATCATTTTCAGCTGGAAAATGCATTTCTATCATTAAATGACCTTAAAGGTCACACACACACACACACACACACACACACACACACACACACACACACACACACACACACATATATATATATATATATATATATATATATATATGGCATATAGAATACAGTAGGTGGGATGGTGATAGTGACAGGAGTGTTCACAGTAGAGATGGGAGTGTTGACTAGAGGAGAAATAATACAAGTAGACATGCTAACGACTGAGAGCAGATGTGCCACACAAGAGAGAGTGATGTGGATGCTTTTGGAAGGGCTGCTATTGTGGAGAGCTGATGGAGAAGGACTCAGTAATCTGTCAGAAATCCTGCAAGACAGGAAAAAATTGAATTTATAACATGATGAATAATTAAAACATTGACAACAAATGAAAGTGACGTGACATACAGCCAAGTATGGTGACCCATACTTAGAATTCTTGTTCTGCATTTAACCCATCCAAAGTGCACACACACAGCAGTGAACACACACACACGGAGCAGTGGGGATCATTTATGTTACGGTGCCCGGTGAGCAGTTGGGGGCAGCGCAAAAAAAGTCGTATTGCCGGGCCGAGACTCAAACCCACAACTTTATGGTTAAGAGTCAAACTTTCTAAGCACTAAGCCACGACTTCCCCCTAGCAACGGGCTAGTGGTTAAAGACAACATAACTGCAGCGTGTATAATAATAAACAGAACTTTATAATTTGTTGGTAGCGATGCTAAAATAGTCATTATAGTTATTGTTCTTGTTGTAAACACCTTTAAATGATCTAATTTGGTCAAATAAATTAAAGACCTGGGGCCGGTTGCATAAACTGCTTAAACTAATCTTTAAAAAAGTTAGCCATATAATTTGATTTACTCTAGACTTGTCATAATTGTTTAAAGTCAGTTACAAAAACATAGATTGGTCCAATTTTACTAAGAAATATGATTATCTCTTGGTTAACTGCTAGTTGGTCACAGTCTTAACATAATAGCTATGTTTACGCAACCGGCCCCTTTTGTGTCACATGACAAGTTACACAGCATTTCCTGACACAGTCTGCATGAGAGCTGAGGCGATGGTCAATGACAGCAGGAGGAAAAGCTGGAGAGTACGCTTGTACAATATCATATGAATTTGCTGAAATTGTTTGAATTATTAATACTTTGACATAGCACAGGGTTTGTACTGATGGGGTCGTGAGGTATTTAAAAAAGTAAAAAACATAAAATTCGGTGCAAAATGTAACTGCAGTAAAGTTCTGTCGAGGTGCTCAGATCAACACAGACGTACCTCTGGAAATATCTGCCTTAGCAGCTTTTGGTCTTCTCCGTAAACACACAAGATGGTCAAATTCATCCCTCTCCACAAACAAGGTTTGACAGGCCCATGGTCTTCCTTTTCAGCTGGAATAAAGAAAAAGTAACAAGTTGTTGTTGTTGTTTTAATACATACATGTTTAGACAGTGTGTTAGAAATGATCTGTGAACAAAATATTTGAAAGGAAGGACTATAAGGAAGGTTATTAACATAAAGTAAGGATAAATTAATTAAAGTAAATCAGTTATAACTACATATCTTCAACATTACCTGTGTCGAACCTTTGAAGGACTTCATCTTCACTGGAAACTTCTTCAAGTTGAGCTTCGAGTACAAGTTCCCTGTTAATACAAGAACTGATCAAAATCTGATTCTGAGCTGTGAAAATATGCCATGATGAACAAGAGAAAGAAAGAAAAATATGTGTGACTTATTTATGAATTACAGTTCAGAAAAATAGGAAAGGAAAATGAGAGAGAGAGAGAGAGAGAGAGTGAGAGAGAAAGAGAGAGAGAGAGAGAGAGAGAGAGAGAGAGAGAGAGAGAGAGAGAGAGAGCATCATAAAGAGCTGCTGGACACTGAATGTTGTTGTAGGAGCTGGAGATGTATGTGATATGAAGAAACTGCAAAACTGAAAAAAAAAAAACACTGAATCACAATTACATTACAAAAAGGTATTAAAGGCATGGCATTGTGGTTAATGATTTTTAACTACAAATACCACAGTAAAACAGTTATCATGGTAAAAAAAAAAAATATGGTAAGTGTTGTGGTCACTGGTCATTTCAGATTCGTTGCGATTGCCACACATTCGTTCACTGGCATTCACAACATATTTGTAAAGAAAACGTCAAACTGCACTTACTTTGACATTAATTGCAGACAATCAGAACAGTACCTTAAAAAATAAACCATAAAATAAAATTGTTTACAAACCTGGACAACAACGCATGGTAAGATGTTGGGTCACGCCTCCTTTTTTTGGGTGGTAACGATGGTAACGACAGTCAAAGGTCATTTGATGACGACACACCCGACAAACGAGACTGTCGTAATACGGCCGCTAGAGGGCGCTTGATTTTAAAACGTAATAATAGGTCGTAATATGCTGCTTGCACAAACGACCTATGTGGTCGTTTTTAAGAGGAGGACAGTCTCGTGTTAACACACAACAGATGTATTTTAACCAAAGTGCACTTATTTAAAGGATTACTAAAACACAACAACCTAAAATGTACTTTAAAGTAAAACTTTTCATCAGAAATGATTAAAAACGCTACTTAAAACTGCACTTAAGTGTTAGTAAATCAGCTGTACTTATCAGCAATCCATCCCACACTTCAGTTGCTTACCATCCAATTGACTTTATGCAAAAATCTTCATTTTATGATTTAATCAATTCCCCATGGAAAAAGTTGGATTATACTGCAATGTTGCCAAGTCCGTGGTTTTCCGGCAGAACTGGGCTACTTAACCACTGTTGCCACCGGCTGTACTTCATCCCTGGGACACGATTTTTAGTGGGGAACCCCCTTGAAACTCGATTGGGCTAGTTTTGGATTAATTTTGAGTAGCAATAGGGAGGGTTTTTTTGTGAAGACCTGGCAACCCTGATATACTGTTTCACTTGGAAATGTGTGTCAAATGTGGCTTAACCAACCAAAATTTAGCAGTATTTAAAATGTTGCCATGTTTTATAATGTTTTTACTCTGTGGATTATTTTGTTTTGAGGTTTTACATGAAGCTGTTTTTGTTTTAAGTCACATTTATCATTCATTTGTTATAAATTACCTTTTATCTTTTGGGTTTTTCCCATCCAGATCCATCCAAATCAACTGAGAAAAGAGTCAAAGTGAATTGTGTTTGTGAAATATGTAATTTGCTAGATTATCCAAAAAAATATGCATTACCACATGGTTTTATTTTTGTATTGAATGTATTAGATGCAGTAAAGGGTCATGATAACATGCTTTTAAAAGCAGTTTCTGTTTAAGTAGGCTACGTGTGCCCACAAAAGCGACTGTGAATAGGTTTGATACTAGCGGATGAAAGTTGTCCTTCAAATGGTTCGTCTTACTTATGTTCTGTGTACCAACAGCAGCTCTTCCACCCACTGACTTCTTTTTGTTTGCTCTCAATAGTCCTGGATGAAACAGTTTTGTTCCCCCAAACTTCCCTTGCAGGACTCTGAATTGCTTCTCTACCAAAGCAAATGAGATCTAAGGGCCCAGGTTGCAAGAGTTGAAAGGGGGCGGCTCTGCATTGTTAGGACTGACAGGTGACCACTACGCCTGAACAAAGAGTGGGTCATCACTGTGGCCAAATCCCTTTACGGATGCTCGTGTTCGCCTCTCACCGCAATCTGTCAAAATTTCACTTGCTATTGAAGGGATTGGCCGCAGAAAATAGCTTTTAAGGGACTACGCCAAGCAGAAGTAAGGTCGCGCACACAGGCCGATTGCGACGCATGTCGTACACTACTATCACTCATCTCTTCCCTGAACAAAGACGAAAGACAGCGCCTATACGACAGAAAGAGAAGCTATAATCTGTGACGAGATCTGTCCGTGACGTGGAAACACTTAAACAACCAAGCTCAGCTGAAATACTTTTCTTGTCATGCAAATGTGCTTCACCATGAAACGCGACCCGCAGATTACTGAAGAGAACAAAACTTCTGTGGTTAAACAGCAAGTGAAACCTGAAACAAGAAAATACACGAACAAAGGATCAGCTTCACTGAAAGAAAATTCTGCATGACGTGCCACAATCAGAACGGATCTTGAGGAATCACATACTGATGTGTGGAGTGGGAGTTTGGAGATCTCATTGTGCATGGAGCAATCGGGTGTTTATAACATCTAGACCTTTACATTTCATCATTAAGATCAACCTGTCCTCCAACCAATACGCTTGTATAGGTCGTTTGTCCAAATCCTTGAAATACGACCCAGAAGAGCGTATACTACAATTGCACCCCTATAGGTAAAAGGTCGTTTTCATATGAATGTTTTGTACTCTTTTATTTGCCCTCTGGTTTGCTTTTCGTGTAGCTCAGTTAGTAGATTATTGCGTTATACCTTGATATGTAATCATGCTATCATGGGTTCGATCCCAGGGAACAGACGTGCGCGTAAGTGTATATGCTCAAAAATCATAATTTAGCATGATTTCTGTGAGGGTTAGGTTTAGGGGTGGGGTTAGGTGTGGTCATTCGAACCAATAAGCCACCTAGTAAAATATGTAGGAAATACTGTGAGATCGGTGTAAAACGCCCACACACTGCATTTAAATAAACGTGCGTTTTGATCGGTAATGACGTTATATGTCAATTCATGACGACAGACGCAACTCGATACTGTCATTATTTTTACTCCCGCTAAAAGGCGCTTAACTTTAAAATGTAAATATAGGTCGTAATAAATGCTTGCACAAATGACCTATATGGTTGTTTTTTGTTGGAGGACAGGCTGCTCTAAAAAAGTGCACCAACATTTGTATAACAATGGACCTTTTCATAGAATGTGACGAGGCTTTTCCAATTTTGTAAATCTAACAAAATGTTTTATAACACTATACTTTGCATGTTATTACATTTCAGAAAACTAGTTAAATGAGTGGTGAACGTGCTGCAAATATACTCCTCTGTAGATGAGCTTCTTTCTTCATCAGAACAGATTTGGAGAAATGTAGCATTGCGTCACTTGCTCACCAATGGATGCTCTGCAGTGAATGGGTGCCGTCAGAATGAGAGTCAAAATAGCTGATTAAAACATTGCAAAACTCCACACCAATCCAGTCTATCACTTAACATCTTTTGTGGTGAAAAGCGACATGTTTGTAAGAAGCGAATTCATCAAGACATTTTGAACTTTAAACAAGTCTACAGTCTATCAGTGAGTGAAAATATTGTTTAGTCTGAATCAGGTGAGAAATATGCATAGTTCAGGCAAAAGAAAACAGCTCTAAACAAATACTGTTGTGGGTGGATGTTGCTGTGAGAGGACAGCAGGAGATCGACTTTTCACTGGAGGAAGCGTTATTACCATTATACATCTTGGATGACCTGAGGCTGAGTCCATTTTCTGAAATGTTTATTTTTAAGTAAACTATCCCTTTAACGCTGCTGCGAAATGTTTCAAACACAGCGGGAATGGCGGTAAATTTGGCTTCTATATTTGACATCTCCGCATTCTGACAACCATATTATCAATCTCTCATTTATTGCTTTTTGGAAAGTCATAGAAATGCTATCATTGATTTTGTTTTGTTTTTTGTTTTTATGCCATTGTATCACGTGAGAAACCAAAAATATATATATTTGTATTTGTAGTAGTCTCCATTCACCAGAAGTTCACCCAACTATGACGACTTCTGCTTCTGAGAACCCTGGAAATACAAAAAGAGTCGCATCTATTGGTCTTGACTGATTAGGACAAACTAATTAGGAACATATCATGGTATTGTACTCCAGTGATAAACATCAAACTGTATAAAAACGGTTTATGCTAGAGTTTTTCCTGCATTTTTAGTGTAAAAGCACAACTTGCAACTTGTAATCATATTTCAAACTTTCCGCCCTGAGCCTGATGGGAGTATTAAGATTATTCTGATGGTTTGTTTTTTAGTTTTTTTATAATATTATATTAGCAGTATTTAGCTAATGAAAACTACAGCAAACACAGTGCTGAAAACACACGACTGAAAAAGATCTGATAGAAGATATTTGAGCATGTGTCAGGCCTGCTCTGAATGAAGAAACAAAAGAGCTGCTTTAGGCCTGTCTCCTGATGTTTTCCAACTCAGCGAAATCCTATTGTGCGAGTGAAAAAAGTTAAGTTAAAAGCTTAGCGTGGTATGTGAGAGCAACTGTCCAACAGTTCACTGTATCCTCTCTGAACCCACAACCAAAGACTCGACACGTTCTACAGAGCTCAAGTCACTTCTAACTTTTACAGATTTTGACCTAAAGAAAGTTCCTGGCTGATATATTCACAAACACATACATAATTTTGTCGGAATTGAGTTATATGATCTGTGAAGTAAATATAACAGCATAGTGGCAGTTGGCAGTTGCTAATGTGTCTAAGAGTTGATCTGTACAAAAATGGTTGGCCGACAATGTTGTCTCTTTTTTAAAAGCATGGCATAACATATGCTCTTATGCTCTAAAATTGCAATTTTTTAAAATACTATCTAAGACAAAATGTCAAATCACCAGAAGAATGACTTCATGGCGCTATTCAGTTGTCTGCTCAAATAAAGCGAGCCTAAAAGCAAACTTTAAAATATAGTTTGGCTTGCAGATTGCTTTGAATAGTAAAAACGTAGGTATTGTAGGCTATATTTAACTCATATTAAGATGCATTCCTGTTCTCCATTTGCTCTGTGTAAGTCACATAATGAGTATAGCTACAGCTTTGAAATAAAACCTTATACCAAATAGAAACTTCAATCAAACCATTTGCAAAAAGTGGTTTTGATGTTTTTGTCAAAGAGCTCTTACATCCCCAAAATATCCTGCCATCAAGAACAAGGCAGTAATTTGCAATTATCGGGTGTGGCTTTGTCTCAGGACAAACACGATGCATTCGTCACATAAATCTGGAGATTAATTACTCCAAGATGGTGAACAGTTCAACTCAGTCCGATTCAGACCGATTTCTTGATATTTCATACGGGATTTATTTGGAAAAATATTAAGGTGATTCCTTTTTTTCATGGGCAACATAAAATAAAAACAATTCCTGTACATTTTGACAGCATGTTTAAATACATTTACATCAGAAAACAGTCACATCGACCCGAAGTGCCTTATTTACAATAGACAAATTTGCAAAATGAAAACAGAAAAAAAAAAGATTTTAAATTACATCAAATCTCACACACACGAAAAAATAAACCACAAACAGATCGATCACAAATAACACTTAAATAAAAGAAATACGAGTTTTCAAAGAACAAATCAGTCACAAACATAATTCATGGCAGTGTTTTTCCTCTTCTGATCTATGTAATGATCAGAGACCTTCCAGATACACACTGCAGTCAGTGCAGATGCATACACAGTATCCGATTCAATTGTGTGTTAAATACATTAAAAATACAACCCATCATAGTGCAATGAGGTAAAACCGTCCCTACAGGAAGTGCAGCGAGTCCGTCTGGCACATTCCTGGGAAACAAACTTTGAGAGTCCGAGCCAGTATGGCCCAACGTCCTTTCCTGCAGTCACTGTGTTTACTTCAGTTGAGAACCAGCTCATTCTGAATATCACCTTCAACATAAGTTTCACAGCAGCAGTCACATGAAGGAAACCTTCCCTCTGGTTTGAGCAGCATTACTGGAGTAAAACCTCCTGTAGAACGAGACGAGCTACAGCTCCATTGTGGTGTTACACCTGGAACAAGAAGGATTGATTAATTAATTTAGCGTTCGGAAATCTAGATTCGCAAGCGACTGCAAGCAAAAGGGAGGTTCTCGGCTTACCTCGGTTGCAATAATACATTCATCCTTTTCCTCTGATAAAACAAAGACTGACTGGTACTTTGTGTCTTTGCACAAAGATTCTGTACGTTTCCTCTCTGAAGAATCACTGAAAATGAAAAGAAGCACGTTTAGTACTGCGCCACAAAACCCAGAGTAACGGCAATCCCCACGCAACAATATTTACCTTTTCAAATGATTTCTGTGTTTCTCCTCTGAGTCTGAGTCGAGAACCTCGCATTTGGTTGCTTCGCTCTTCTCAGAGTCCTCTTTTCCCACGTCCTCCTGCTTCAGCTCATGAACAAGATTGTATTCCACTAGAGAGTAACGAGATTTGAATCCGTTTTTTTCCCCGCTCGCGGCCTCGCTCTGAAAGTCCACTTTCTTGTTGATGTTCTTCACTTGCGTGGATCCGACGATGCTTACGGACAAGTCCTTGTCTCGGATGCAGTTGTTGGTCAGGTTGTTCATGGTCTCGATTTCACTGCGGCTGTCGATCTGCTGGCTCCTCTGCTGTAGCTTAAGACGGATGTAGACGACCGAGACGGTGCCGCCGATCAGGACTAAAAGCACTAATATAATCCCGGCGCAAACCGCCGTCCAAGGAAAGGCGCCATCGTCCTCATCGTAAGAGTACCTTTTGTCAGCTCCCTCAATGGCTTGTCCCTGTGGGTTCTCTGGGAGCAAGAACTGACAGTTACGCCCTCCGTAACCCGGGATGCAAGCGCACACATAGCGGCCGTCCCTCTCATGACAAGTGCCACCATTGTGGCACGGGTTGTGGATGCACTTGTTGACCACAGAGGTGCAGTTCTTGCCAGTGTATCCAGGCGGGCAGGTGCAGGTGTAGTCATTGAGTCCGTCTTGGCACGTGCCACCATTCTGGCAGGGATAGTTTGCGCACTCGTTGATGTTGTCTTCACAGTGCGTTCCAGTGAAACCCTCAGGACACTGACAGAGATATGAGTCCACGAGATCTAGACACTGAGCCCCTGGAGAAGAATAAGTAGGACAAAAGACATGAGACATCTGATTCGGACAACTCACGGTATGCATTTGAAATGGGAGATTTCGATGTACCATTTGAGCAAGGGTTGGAGCTGCAGTGATCAATCTTCTTTTCACAGTTGAACCCAGCGAAGCCCGTCGGGCACTGACAGAAGTATCCTCCTTCAGGGTTGTCAGCGCAGCGTCCATCATTGAAGCAGGGGCCGTCGGCGCAAGTCATGGCACTCAGCTCGCAGTTTCTTCCATAAAAACCAGGAGGACACGTGCAGCTGTAGGTGTTTTCAAGATCCTGTGAAATCCAGGGAACGATTTAGACCAACAATGCCTTCACAGAGAATGCAATGATCCATATATCTAGGGATACTCACAGTGCAACTGCCTCCATTTCTGCACGGGCTGCCAGAGCATTCGTTGACCTCAATCTCACAGCTGTCCCCAGTGAAGCCAGGTCTACATGAGCAGGTGTAGCTTCCCTGGCCAGTGTTGGTGCAAGTGGCCCCATTCTGGCAGGGTTTGTGATGTGTGCAGTAGTTGAGATCTGCAACAAAAAACATGTAGGTTAATCTCCGGCTGAGTCTCGAGTCAACTCTAAACTAACAAATTGATCAACTACTTAGTTTATGGTGTCGAAGGCTCACCTTGGTTACAGAAGAGGCCTCCCCAACCCTCTTGGCAGTTGCATTGCCACGGCTGTTGGCAGGTGCCATGCAAGCAGCCCGGATAGCGAATGCAGTCGTCACAATACTTCCCACTAAATCCCACTCTGCATCTAAAAACACCACAGAAGAACTGTTAGTATGTTGTTAACTTCAACTGCAATGAAAGTTGAGTCTTAAACACAGAGGACCTGAAAATCGTCATTACACTTACTTGCATTCGCCAGGTTTGTCGCAAAACCCATGGTCTTCATCACATCCCGGAAGACAGATTGCTGTAAAAAATTAAAAAATTACAATAAATTGTTTTTATTAATACCAGTTCTTTTCTGACACCATTATTATTCTAGTAGTCCAGCTCTTTTCTTCCCAAGCTCTTCACCCATACTTTGAGGGTAACAAAAAAAATCATTCCCACAACCATTGGAAGGACACTCTGGTTAACACAGTTGCACTCATACAAAAGCTTCCCAAACAAAAGCCCCTTTTTCCCCTAACTGTGGGTCAGAAGTCCTCTTTTTCACTCTGTTCATCCAACCCCCTCCCCATAACGACCCAGAGCCTGCGCAGATAAGGGTGGACAGCTGGTGTACATGGTGCCAGTGCAGGACAGCTGCTCTATTGTCTACCTTCACTCTGCAGCTGCCCCCTTCCAACAATACCTCACCGCTCTGAGCCAATCAGCGCCGAGCGCTCTGCCAAGTAACCAATCAGGCGTTACATTTAATCTATGGCACGCGTGCCATTATTTGGCCAACGTCCCTCATTTGAATCACACAAACGCCTGTTGCAACCTTAGCCACGAAGTTTGTTGTTGTTGTTTTTCTCGCGAAATACCGAAACATGCGCACTAGCAGCTTTCAAATGCACACAAAAATCATGCTAAATGTGGCCCTGGACCTCAAAACCAGTCATAAGGGACAATTGAGATGTATACATCATCTGAAAGATGAATAAATAAGCTTTACATTGATGTATGTATGGTTTGTTAGGACAATAGATACAACTATTTGAATCTGAGGGTGCAAAAAAAAAAATTTAAATATTGAGAAAATCTCCTTTAAAGTTGTCCAAATGAAGTCCTTAGCGAACAAATTACGTTTTTATATATTTACGGTAATTGAACATGATCTTTTCTTAATATACTTATTATTTTTGGCGTGAAAGAAAAATCGATCATTTTGACCCATGTAAGCTATTTTTGGCTATTGCTACAAATATTCCCGTGCAACTTATGACTGGTTTTGTGCTCTAGGGTCACAGATATCCTTTATACTCACATTCTGTGCAGTACTGTCCTTTCCATCCAGAGTTGCAGATAATTTCTCCGCGCTCTCCGCAGGTGAAGTGGCCGAAAGTGTCGTCTCGGGGGCGGCAGAAGACCGAGCAGCCCTCGCCGTAGTAGTGCTCATCACAAACGAATCTGTAGGAGTACTTCAGCTCTGTCCTCCCACCAACCTGTTGATCCTGGGACCATTGCTCTCCCACTGTGAGGTGCCTCTGGGTGGACATGCGACTGATGAGACGCTCTGGGTTTTCTGTGGACGTTTTAATTTCAGCGTTATCTTATTGCTCCACGATGATTGCTTAAACCATTCTTTCCTATTGAATGCATCGTCTTACCTGTGGACAGATCATCGTTGGAATCGGTGTGCAACGCTTCGATGATCAGCGAAAAAGTTCCCTGAAAAAGAAAGAAAGAAAGAAAAATCGACAAAATTAGAGCAGGAGCGCATTCCTCCACACCTCATGCTGTTTTACATGCAACGGAAGATGTGAATGGCTTGAGGTGTGATCGCACTGGGGATTCAAGCCTCATTTCTCCGATTTCACACTTACTTATTGCAGCAAAATGAAAGGTTTCGGAATTTCACACTGAGCTGACAATTATATTCCAACCCAGGGAATGTGACTTTTCCCACCCCACAAACGCCACTAAATACCCACATCCTGAGTCCTTATGCGTCATTATTGTGGATTTTTATGTCACATAGTCTATAGCTACTATAAACCACGTTAAAACGGACGCATTTTCCAGATAGAAAGTATAATGCAAAAATAGGAAAAGTTACGAAAAAGAAGAAGCAACTACTCACCGGCCATGTGAACCCAAATGGGAACTGGATGGGGTTGGTGAAGGAGCTGTCAGGGAAGCTCTCGGGAACTTGGAAGGAGTTTGATCCGAGCACTGGTGTAACTGCGCCACCGTAGGTGCATGGAGGATCTGGAGACACATTGGCTTGGTAGTGTTTCAGGCAAATCCTAAAAAAGGTTTTGCATTCACACTGCTGAGTATCTGACGCGGATCCTTTACAGCAGTTCGCGTTGCCTGACACCCCTTTCTTGTTCAGAAACTCCTGCAACTTTAACTCGAAAACCCCAGAACAATACCCCTGAAAAGGAATTGAAATCGGATTCATTAGACTACTACAAGATGCCATCCACTGTGAGATCATTTGCTCACGTATTGTAAAACAGATGCCAATTTTAATTACCTGACTTATTATGACACAAAGCAAAGCAGTTATCATAAGTCGTCCCATGGTGGAGAGGTTCTGAACTGCTGTGGAGCGTCCACGGACCGGGCTGCTGTATGAGACCGTGTCTCAATAAATCATTGAGACCCGAAGTTCTCCACTCAGTGGGAGGCAGCTCTGCTTGATGCTCGGTTGCTTTCACTTTATCTGCTCATGCAAGCCCAAATAAAATCAAGCAATTAAATCCCAAATACGAATATAAAGAGGAAACCCCGATGCGCAAAAGGGGGACGAACAGGAAATTCCCTCAGAACGCGATTACTCCAAGTTCTCAAAAGTTTGCAGTCCACTTGTAGATAGTTAAGGAAGCCGAAACAAATGCAGTAAACCCAGGCGCAGGGTTATTTTCTTATTTTCCGGTTATACGATTGGCGTAGAGATGATCCTAGCTTTCCTCCCGTGCTCTTGTTTCCATGTGAGAGACTGACTGGATTGTGCGTGTTTAATGTCCCAGTCCTCCTGCAGCCGGCTATATACAGGCAGCGACTGCTAGGGTAATGAGATGCAAATGAGCTACTCCCCAATCTGGCTCTGGTTGTCACAAAGGGGCACTTTTCAATCTACACCACCCCCAATCCCCCCAAGAAAGAAAAAAATGGGCAAATGGTCACTGAGCTGTAAAATGTGCAACTCTTTGCCAAAGTGGGAGAGAGAGAGTAAAAAAAAAAAAATCTAATTTACATACAGGAAAATAAGCAACCTCGAGAATCCTGTACATCCCACTCTGACATTAAACCAGATTACATCACACATTGCAGGAATGTCGCGTTCCTGATAACGGGACAGAAGCGGGGTTTGTGGTCTTCTGAGCTTAAACATGAAAACTGTGCGTTTGTGCTCACATGGGGTTTTGCAGTACAAACTTTTCCTTTAGGATTATTTTATTTGTACTAAATTAGAAGGTTAAAACTCATTCTATAATTTTAATGCAAACATATTTGCTCTTTTAAAAGGTTGATCACTTTAAAATATGCTAACAACTAGACACGAAATGTTGTAAACAGCCTAGATGCAAAGTAGAATGACAAAAACTCATTTTCAGTCAGTTTTTACCACAGTTTTATAATTAATTTCTGCTTTAAAGCATTTTAGAACATTTTAAAGTCAAATTGCATTACATCTTAAAAGATCATAGGTATTATATTACAGTTAACCGTGGCATTTTACTACCGTCCATAATGTTCTGACCGTTTCAAAAGTGAGGACCTCACATATTTAGGTCATGTAAAGTGAACGCGCATATCCTTTGGGTTTTTCACAACAGCTCATTTCAGTGGTTTGAGTTTTGGTGACTCTGTGAGTTTGGAGTTTGCGTCTCTAAGCTGGATTGTAAACGCTGAACTGGTGTGTGTGTGTCGTTCGCGTGGCTGTCATTAAGGCACTTTGTTATTGTGTGAGGGGAGAAGAAGGTTTTTTTTTTCTTTCTGTGCGCTCTCAGCTGTATGGTAATTCCCACAGCACCTGCTCCCCTCACAATGTCGCGGGGAGAAAGAGCTCCCCTCTCTCTCTACATGTCATCCCTGACTAAAGTACCTCGCAGCTTCTGTTGTTTTGGTGTTTTATCAATTATTTTGCGTTTAATTTGACGAGGAAGTTTCCGATGTGTTCTTTTAATCGTTCATATTGTTAAGTGACTCGAGCTCTCGCTCTTTTCGCTCCGTCTCGCGAGCGTTTGTTTGTGTGGATGCGCGAGGGTGGTCTTCATTAGTGCGTTAATTAAAAGCGCTCCAGAGGAATGCAACAATGGCGCATCAGTGACACAGTTACGCGCAATAGGTTTATGCATTGGATGTTAAACGTTTAGAAAGCTATACATTCTTAGTTTAAGTGTACATAAATACAACTTTTTTTATCTAATGCGTTTCCTAAGCAAAAACATGAATTTGCAATATGATGCAATGCGACAGGTGTCACACACTCCAGAGTTAGTTATTGAACCGCTGGCCGTAAATAAGAGCGAAACCGTGTCACCCAGCTATCATCATACTTTTATCCATAACTCTTTGGCCTGACGTTGCACACATTTCCCGATTACCCCAGCAAAGCATCACTTGAAAAGCAGGTTGAAAACCCTCAGATTTATGCCCACTTCGCTTATTCTTTTCAAGCATAATTTATGCCACGCGATTCTGTCCTGGTTAAATCAAGCAGAAAGCTCCTTTCTCGCATTCCTCCTCTTTTCTGAAGGTGGACTATGGGGAGACTGTTTAACTTAAGTGTTTCTATAGGGGGCTGTTGTACTTTAACTCCTGCCCACCAGCAGCCGCGACGAACAAAGCCGGGACTCGAGGTCTGACTCTTCATCTTTCTTTGCGCTTTAATTTTCATTGATTCTGAATACAAGGGGAGCCCTCGGGGACTCTCTCTGAAGACGCGGACAGCCCCCCAAGCCAACCATCTGCTCCCAACCAAATGGCGTTTTTTCACATCGCAACTGCATGTCTCCACTGCCTCTCCGGGCCGCGCGCAGCCGCGCACACGCAGGCTTCTCCAAATGAGACTGGAAGCATGAGCGCATGAATGCCGCTGCTGGGCCATATGGTGAGGGAAGCTGCACTAAGTGGCCGTGGGAACACAGGCAGTAACGACCGCGGTAACGGCTTGTGGGAGAGTGTCTGCCAATCGATCGCTCAAATGAAGTGGAGCGCAAATGTTTCTGAATGAGATGAACGCGCATTCCTGTATACGCAACAGGCGATCAAAGTGTTGTGGCATCGTGCATGCGAATGCGTTTAAAGCTTATTCTGTGTTCGGGAAACGAACAATGCACTATAGTAAGAGTAGGTTCGCCATCATTCATGACGCAGCAAGAACTTGCACTGATTAAAATAACAAAGGATGTGTCGCGTGGCTCGGGTGGCGCACTCATTATGGAAAAACAGCAACAATTGCAAGAAAAAACAATAAAACCTACAGCGAAATAGATTGCCCCGGATTTACGAAGTTACTTAAGTTTTATCGAAACTGATTCTCCATCGACTATATTAATGCACACGAGCTGTTTGATTTAGAGTCATGATAGAGTTTCGAGTATATGCTACTAGAGCGCGCGCGCGTGTGTGTTAGAGAGAGAGAGAGAGAAAGAGAGAGAGAGAGCGAGAGCAGGAGGGGTGAGTGAATTCTTCAACAGGCTCGAGGACTGTCGCGTGCCATCATCCTTTAGGGAACATCTGCCCCTTTCCCCTGGGGTGGTATTGTTTATGTGAGAAACTTTGGTTCAAAGAGGAAGAAAATCAATAATTGACCCAAACCTTGTGCTACACTGGAATCCGGCGTCTGCCAAATGTAACAACACATCTGTTATTTATATCATGCAACTATGATTCAAAGGTTAAATAATTGAAATGTGAAAAACTTAAACGCATCGAGCTGTATCTATCACAGAAGACAATTTTATTATTATACTTTTTTTTCTCTATCAGTTTTTGAAACTACAAAACTACTTTGTGAAATCCTTTTTCTTAATTTAGCATCGTATCAGTTCAATCGTGACTCGTGTTTTTAAATGTCATTATAGTAATATATATGGATAAAAGCGTCTGCTAAATGCATAAATTTAATTTTTAATTTTATATATAAAAATTTTTTTTTTTCAGATTTGTTATCGACCAGAGCATGTCTTACATTATTTCAAATATATATTTCAGCTGTGGACACGTTGTCTTGTTTTTCAATTTAAATTCACTGTAAAGGAACACGCTGATTGGCTGGTGAGATTGTCGCGCCGGAACAGGAAGTGAGCGCAACATTGTAAACACTAGCGGTTCTGCTGCTGTAGCAGTCATGCAGCATTGAGCGAGAGAGCGTTTAAAGCTCATTAGTCGAGTATTCTTGCGTGCATTCCTCCAAATAGTGAGTCAGTTTTTGTTTCTTGAGCAGCACTGGGTTTAATATCTGTGACATTAAGTGATAAAGGACACTAGTGCTCCATATCCTCACACACAGGTGGACACAGTAAAGGGTCTCTCAGAAACATGCATTCATATTATCCGGTGTTTTTCAGGAGGAGAAACTATTGTAATGCGTTAGAATAAACTGTATATAAAAGATAATTATTTACAGCTTAAAACATGAATATAGCGGGAACATTTCAATTTATTTATATATTGGCAAATCTAGCATTATTTAGCATTATTAGCATTAAATGGATGAATGCTTAGACATTACAGGATGGTTTCAAACCATTTATGTATAGTCTAAATTGTGGCTGACTAAAAAGTGTTAAAGTGATAAATGATGCATATCATAAGTCAGTAAAAAGAATGTTGGGTCACTTATTCATTCATGCATGCATTCGTTCATAAAGAACAGTGAGAAGTAAACAGTGATTCTTAAAATGTTTTAATTCGCCATTCCACAATATAATGCTTTCAAAAGGCTTTAAATCAGAGCAGAAAATCATAAATTCCAAATCAGGGCATTAAATGTTGCATGCACTGAAAAAAAAAAAGTAGCACCTTCCTCAGTATTTTTGTTATCTAAACATCCTTAAATAAAATACATTTATTTCAGATAAAAAAAAAGACCATAGGAATATGATTTTTTTTTTAAATTTCAGTGTATAATTTAAGTTGTATGCATTATTGAGTTGACAGATGCATTGAGATTTTACAAAATCATAATTTTAATAAAGAGAAAATGGGGCATTACCATTCATGTATGCACTTTTATGTTTGGTTTTAGGTGCATGAAGCTGCGGATGAGCTTTCATTCAGCTTAAGATGGGTGTGAAGGGCTTACAGTACTTCATGGAGACGTGCTGCGCAGACACGTGTGTGCCAGTGGATCTGAAACAGATGGCGGTGGATCATGTCAAAGCCCATCCGGACAGAGCCGCCACATTAGTAGTGGACGGAATGGCCTGTTTAAGATACTGGTATCGCTGTCAAGCTTGGGTCCATGGCGGTCAGTGGCAAGAGTACATGCACATCCTTCAAGAGTTCGTGGATGCGTTCACGGCTGCAGGCATAGGCTTAGTCTTTTTCTTCGACGGAACGGTCGAGGATCAAAAGCGGCCAGAGTGGGTGAAGAGGCGCCTGAGAGTCAACCAAGACATCGCGAGAATATTTCAGCACATTAAGACTCACGGTCAGCAGCCGGACAGCAGAGACCTTTTCTGCCTTCCCTCCGGACTCGCAACCTTCTCCAGATTTGCCCTCAAAAGCCTCGGCCAGGAAACACGGTGCTCTGTTCGCGAAGGAGATTATGAGATTTCCGACTACACTTTGTCTCACGACTGCATGGGCATCCTCGGTCAAGACACAGACTTTGTTATCTACAACACGGTTCCATATCTGTCCATCAGTAAGCTCAGTTTGACCAACATGACAACAGTGCTGTTCTCCAGAGAGCGGCTGTGCCGAGTTTTGAAGCTTCATATGACAGACCTTCCTCTCTTGGCCAGTCTGTTAGGTAATGACGTGGTGTCTGAACAGCAAATGCAGCGTCTCCGCAACAGCGCTTTGGAGTCATTTCGAAAGAAACACAGGCAAGTTCAGGGAGACAAGGTCTACGCTGTTGCAGACTTCATTAACGTTCATCATCCAGCATTAGGTCTTTCCTCACTGTCGTTAGTTGAAGAAGAGAAAGAAGCTTTAGAAAAAGGCATAGCAATGTATTTACTTCCAGGCCAAACATCCCCTTGGTTAGAAAGCAGCCGTCCCGTTCCTGAGTCTGTGTGTTTGATGGGCGAGTTTGTTCCAGGTGACATATTACAGGTGAAAAAAAAACCAATGCACTATTTGGGACTTAAAATCTAATTTAAACATGCAATTAAACAAAGTTTTCTCATTTTGAATTGCATGGTATATATTAAATGCATAACATTTAGAACTTTAAATGCTGGTAATATAATTTGGCTTCTAAAAATGCTTAATAAAATATACAAGGTACACTTTAACTCCGACTTTTTGCTAGCAGAAGTAACATGGCTTTCTCTTACTAAGTGTTTCCATGTTTCAGGCGGCGCTAGAAAAGCACACACGGGCAGAGTGTTTCCTGCTCTATAATGTGTTATATGATGGAGTCGTGGAGTGCAGTAACACGTTGGAAGATGAGGATGAGGTGGAGTTACCACCGCAAGCCGTCTTATATCTGCCTGTCCGAGAACGAATCTACGGCCTTTTACTGCCAGTGCAGCCAGGTGCGTCCCCTTTCGGTGTTTACTCAGAATTTATTGAACATGTATTGTTATATAATGCTTTTCTGTTACGTTGTGACTTGTATGCAACTGAGATGAAGCCAACTAAATGAAGAAGAGCATTTTTAATAACATAATACAGTAAACTGTCGATTTCTCAAGTATGAACCTGCAAAATAACATTACAAATAGTTCCCAGCAGTGTTTGTTGTTAACTAAGGCCCCATTTACACTGCATGGTTCAAGTGACCCAAATCTGATTTTTTCCTCTCATGTGGCACAGATCGGATATGACCGGTGAACGTGTAAGCAGGAAAAAACCGCATGGATTCGATTTTCTCAGATCAGATTCAGGCCTCATTCATATGTGGTAATAAATCGGATATGAATCAGAAACGTGCATGTGCCATGTAAGCAGAGAAATCGGATATTCCCCAGTAAATGCGAGCCGTACGTCATTAAAAAAGTGATGTCAACTCAGCTGAGATCACATGACTTATTATAGGCGCGATGGAGGACGAAGGATACACGCAGTTGAGCAATACGGAGGTTTCATGTCTATTAAGTCTTTGGGGTGAAGAGACAGTGCATGCAAAAATGCAGGGTTGTTACATAAATAAAGGGCTCTCCTTTTTTTTCTCTGCCATACGAGACCAATGTTTTGCTGATTTCTTTTTTTCTGTTGTTGACTTTTCAAAATATTGTGGAAAGCAAAATATATATATAATTTTATTTGCATCTGCATCCATTGTATTTCGTGCTGTTTTACTTCATTTCCATGTCAGAATGTCTACGTTTGGTAGTTTCAGCGGTGTATAGTGTAAATGCAAAAATCGGATACGGGTCACTTTTGAAAGATGACATAAGCGGGTTGTCAAAAAATTTGGATATAGTCAGAAAATCGGATTTGGGCATCAAGACCTGCAGCGTAAATGCAGCCTAAAATTGTTAATTGAAATAGAGCTATAATAATACATAAGTATTAGATGACTTTTTTTTTTGTTTGTTAAAAAGATTTAAATTTAATTTAAAATATTTTTATTGTTTTGCAAGTTGATAGTGTGCGGGATTTTCTTGTTTTCTCATACTTTGACTATATCAGTCTTTTTTCCTGCGCACCTATCTGTGACATACAGGTGTGCGACGCTAATTTATAAAAAATATTTTTATGGAAATTAGAAAGTTGAAATACTAAAATTACTTCAACTTAAGAAAATAAGAGTTAATTTAATAATGCAAAATAAAAGGCAAATAACAAAAAAAACTCAAATTAAAATAAAAAATGAAAATATAACAAAGCTAATTCAAAATATGAATAAATACTATCATGGTATACGGTATGTAATACTAAAATAACACTGATTCCCGCGGTCGTGGAAAAACCTGATGAAATATATAATATAACGTAGTTTTCTGAGCTCGACATAATCAGTAAAAATCTTTAGAAGTCATGGAAATTTCCATGTTCGATAAAACTACTAAATATTTAATTGGCTATAAATTTCTTAATTATACTTTTTTTTTTATTATTATTGGTCAGAAGATGTAGTTAAGTGAAGTGTGATGTATTTTTGTCAGTGCATTTTGGAAGAAATCTATGCTGCAGTTTTTTTATAAAGTGATCTTTGGATAAAATTATTTTTTTTATGTTAATGCCTTAACATAGGCATTTAGTTGAGGTATAGAAATATAGGTTGTCCTCTTACTGTGCCGTTAACAGAAAATACATCTCCATTGCTTTGTAGTATTCTGGGAATTGTTTTGTTTGTGTTCATTATTTGTGGTGTGGGCAAATATGTGGTGAACGTGCTTTTGAAAAGAAGAGCCAGACCAAAGGGGACAAAACATATCAATTTCAAACAGTCGACACTAAACTGTAATTTTGGAAAGGCTCTGTCAGTCAAATTATTTCATAACATTCAAACCTATTACACAAATGCCCTTTCTGTGCCACTTTTTTTGCCATTGTTGCTCTCAGTTCATATAAACCTCTCTCTGTTTTCTAGATTGTTCTGGTCAGACTGTGTCCGTCAAAGAATGGTTCGTCTTTCCAGGAAATCCACTTACGGAGCCAACCAGGGTCACTCCAAAACCCCTTAATAATCGAAGTATGTCACTGAGAAGTTGTGTTCTACATATTTGCTCGAAAGTGTATAGCATCTGTTTTTATTTTAAAAGTGATGCAGTGGATTGCAGCCTTAAATAATCCTCTGATAATCTCAAGAGATATATGTGGTGTTGTTAGTGTACATAATTCTCTTCGTTTGCTCTTTTGTATTTCCTTGAAAAGCATGATTGCATGCTTTGTGATAAATAGAAAAAAGGCCATATGGTTTGTTCAGTGCATTTTGCTGCATTGCATATTTCATCACTGCATTACAGAGCATCCAATACGAATATTAGGGGATTCTGAAACATATGTAAAAAAAATGCGAAAGACAGAGAAGTAAATATAAAGTTATATATTTATTAGCTATATTTGTGAGTGCAATCTCCATAAATGATTTAAAACCATTATTTAGTAACCACAAATTATTATAAGATCATATCCTTTTATTATAACTGTCCAGTTATCCAATCTTTAAAAAGATAGTTCACTCAAAAATTAAAATGAACTGTTAATTTTTTTCACCCTTTGAGGGCCATTGAGGGGTAGGTGATTTTTTCTTCTTGAGTAGAACAGTAATGAAGGTTTTTTTTGTTGTGAAACCGTGCTCCTTGGTGATTCATAAAATGCAAGCCAGGGGCTACCTATCTCTGGAAAAGAAAAAAAAAAGATAATTATCAAGAGACACAAAATTAATGCCCATGGCTCCTGATGATATATTGATGTCTTAAGATGCGAAACTTTTGGTCTGTGCAAGAAACTGAACATTATTTACAACATTGCAATTCACAGCCTCAGACAATGGGGAAATCTGATTCTTTTCCGTGAACTGGTACTTCTGGACCGTTCATTTAATGAACTGGTTCAGTTCTCATGAAACGTGGATGTTTTCCATGTCTAAAGCATTTAAAGTGCATACGTTTTTCTTTCTAAGCTCACCTTACAATGAGAAAACAAAAAAATATTATTTTTACCACTTCATTCAAGAGGTTTAACTAGTTCACCAAAAAGAACCGGTTCAAAAGAATGATTCGTTCGTGAACCAAACATCACTCGGACTGTTAATCTGAGGCTGTGGATTGCAGGTAATAATATTGTAGATGATGTTCAGTTTCTTGCACAGACTGATCATTTTGCTTCACAGCACCTCATTATACCATCAGGAGCCACAGGTATTAATTTTGTGTTCCTTAACATGCATTTTTTAATTCTTAAAGGTCCCGTTCTTCGTGTTTTTTTAAGCTTTGATAGTGTTTACAGTGTGCAATATAACATGTTACCTGTTGTGGTCCATAAACAACGCCTTCTCCAGACAAAGAGGGAACTGCTCCATCTTTCAATAATAATCTTTGTGTGAATCCGGCATTAAACTGATTGAGATTGAGGAAGTTGTCCTCAGCAAAATGTGCTGCACATAGTTTGCATGTGGATTATAATTTTCGGGAACAGAGTTAAACATAAATTGTAACCATTAATCTCCAAGTACAGCGTTCCTGGGAAGCCCAAATAAAGATGATTGGACTCGTTTCAACGACATGGCAAACACAAACGCAGCTCTTCCTCTTCTCCGTCGGAGTGCAACAAGACCACGCCCCTTTTTTGTGTATTCATGTGGGTGGAGGTTAGTCAAAAAACTGTTTTAGTGACGTCATTACTGCAGGAACTAGAGGGGTGTAGTCCAAACGGGTCGTTCGATGTAGGCGAATTCTGTTAAATAAAATATCTCGCTTGGCATTGAACTTTGAGCTTCAGAATTTTACAGATATTATTTATACTCTAACAACAACATTACACACTAACTAAAGTTTAAAACATGGGATCATGAAGAACGGGACCTTTAAAAAGCGACTTGCATATTATGAATCACAAAGAAGCAAATTTTCAGCTAAAGATCTTCTTTACTGTTCTACTGAAAAAAAAAAGTCTCTTACATCTCGGATGGCCTGAGGGTGGGTAAATGAACAGCAAATTTTCATTTTTTGGGTGAACTGTCCCTTTAATTTACTCTCATACAAGTTGAACTTGTGGTTTTCGTTGATCAACAGAAGGGTCCCCTGATCTGATGGCTCTGTGGTTTAGGACGGACCCAGAGGTGAAAGCAGTTCAGACATCAACACTCCTGGATGTCTTTGACCTGTATGAGTTTACTGAAGAGCTGAAGACCTTTGACAGCCCTTTGATTGCTGTGATTTGTCTGGTAACCTACATCGCCATTCAGGTTTGTTTAACTTTTAATCCTTGATCCCACGCACCACTGAGGTTTTCACTTGAATGTAAACAAATGGCTTTGTTCAGGTCCATTCGCACCACGTATGCTCTGTTAGCCTTTATTTATTAATGATCTGGCCTCATTGCAGTGTCTCTTCAACACTGTTTATAGTGTGTAGTCCTTATCAGACAACTGGCATACCCTTGCATTGTGTACAGATGTGTGTGTGGTGACACTTGATGCTTGTTGTGTATACATGAGTGTGATTGTCACAGCTTGCATGTGGAATAAAACCACCGTTTGCTCCTGGATCTAGGCGAGACAGCTTTCCCTGGAAGACGTAGATGCATATCTAAGCCAAGCTGTTTGTCTCAGACACAAATCCTTCGGAGAAGTGCAACAGCTCTGGGTGAGTCGTTTGCACCGCCTCTGCCTTTCTGAAAGTATTGTTTGTACACCCGCATACTCACCCGTTTGAACTGGGCTTGGTATGGGGTCTGTCTGTATACAGGTGGAGAACAACATAAGGGTTTTAACATTAAGCCATAATTTTATGTGAATGTTCAAGTGTTGTAGACCATTTAAATCATCTTAGCTACGACTTAACAGGACTAATATAGTGAAGTACACGTAGGCGTCCCGTATCATTATGACTCTTTTTGGATCTTCTAAGATTTGATGGAATAGACTTTCATTGTAGGAACAAAACATGAGGGAAAGTAAATTATGACACAACTTCATTTTTGAGGTAATGTATCCATTTAAAATAGCTACAGTAGACGAAAAACACTGTAATTCATGTCAAATCGGCACAACAACATGGAGATGCAACAAATCAAGGCTTTTACTTGAGAGATGCATCAGATTCTTTTGCTATTTGGAAAAAACGGGTAAAGAGACTGGAGGGATAATTTCTGGTTGCTTTGTGACATTCCTCTCAGAAACGACTCTAATTGTGGTCTGAACCTGAGAGCGATGCTCTGGTGACGGGCTCCGCGTCGGCCCCGCCGGCGACCACAGGGCTATTTCAGCTCCCACCGTAATTTAAGCCTCTTATACGTGCTATTTCAAGGGCGGCCTGTGGTTTCGCAGTGCTTGGATTGAGAGCCCTCCCCACAGCACAGATAATGGATGATAGAGGGACAAATTAGAGCCTCTTGGGAGATATCCAGCAAGCCTCCTCCTAATTTACAGATTCTCCCGTGTCTACGGCCATGCTTTTTTGCGTCTGGTGTGAATCCCTCCAGTCTGTTGTTTTCAGATGCTGATGCTTATCTCGCCCTTGACTGGTGAAACGCCAAGCTGTTGACAATACAAATCAACTATTAAGATGTGTTTGTGTTGTTTACACATTATATGTTTTTGTACTTTTGCAAACGTGGTCCGAGCAAAGAATTGCAATCACTCAGACAATGGCGGACTCTGTATCTTTTGTGCCTTTTAATGGCTGTTTATTATGCACTTGGCCGCAGTATTTATTTATATATGTTCCCACGTGTTTACATCTTGGCTCAAGTGAAGTGATATGGCTGGGTTTATGTAGGGTGATGAATGATAGCGCTGAGGGGTTGTGTGTTTAGAGGGTGCGCAGGGCAACAGGTGTAGGGTTTCTCGTTAACCCAGAGATGCGTGTATGCTCAAGGCACGGTGGCAACAGCCTGCCGCTGGCCAGATGAAAGTGTGTTAATCTCTCCTGCCTCCCATGTGCCATGGGGTGTCTGGAGCACCTGTTACACGCTCCATTGTTGTCTCCCATCGGGAGTCACACTGTCACATCTGCCTGAAATGTGAAAGGGTTGGGGGGGAAGAGGCTGTAAGAGACAGACAGATGGCAGGAGAGTCTCCAGGGGCTGGCTGATTACCCCCCTCTAATCTGCTTCCCCCGTGTTGCTTTGTCATAGTAAGGGAATGTAAAGGCTAGCTAAGGATGCCACTACACAGCATCTGTAAGGGATGAATTTAACGATTCCAATTCAGACATTCTCCACACACGGTTCGGCACGCACTGGGACTGCTTTTCAACTTAAATCTGAGAAAGCATCTGTAATATGGTTTGCTCGTAAAACAAACAGGGTTCAGCTAATATATTTTTCTGTTGATGCATGCGAACAAACAAACCATGCACTCTTGTTCAATGCGAATGCAGTATGCTGGAATATGAGCAGTCATTTATTCTGTCTTCACCCGGGTGCTGGTAGACCTGAACAGCACACGTTAATATCTGTGTTTGATCTGAACTCATTTAAGATTTGTACATGTGCTCATCCGAAGCGCAAACCCTCTCTGAAATATTGTGTTTAAATGGACAAATTCACACAAAAATTATGCCCGTTTTGGTAAGTACCCTACAGCAGACATAGGCTTACTGTATCAGTGCATTCTCTTAAAGTGACAGTGTTTTTATTAAGCAAACAGGAACAATAAATACATCACTCACTGCTTTTGATTGAAAAGCTTTTAAAGCTTTTAAATAAAGAACAATGTTTAATTTATACATTGAAATATGCAATGTTGTTTTACATTTGATTACTTTATTCAATTTCTGTACCTAAAAACTTGTTAGACCACCTTAAAAAAAAAAAAAAAAAAAAAATGTTTCTTTTATTTGTATTTTACTCTATTGTATTTATTTGTGCTGTTGCTTGTAGTTAGAATATTCTTTTTTTTAATAGTTTTTCCATAAACATAGCACATACCAAACTGTACCGAAACCGTGACTCTAAAACAGTGAAAAAAACGAGCCATGAAAAAGTTGAACCGTTCCGCCCCTAATTAATATATATATATTATATAATATATATATTTCACAGTTTAGTTTGTTTCACAGTTTTAGAGTCACGGTTTTGGTATATATATATATATATATATATATATATATATATAAAACAACAGTACCGAGTTAGTCATACATCAATCCAAACTTATAATGTATGAATTTGAGACTGATTTGTGAGAACCACTTCTAATCAGAGTCAGATTAGTATGTTTTATTTCATAAATTTTTTCCAGAAGGACTGAAGGCAAATCATTTTAATGGCATTCAGTTCTGTTACTGGTTCTGTCCTACTGACTCACACAGAAGTCCAACTCATAAACCTGCCCCAGCTTTCACTGACTCATAAGGAAGTAAGAAAAAAATGCAGAAACCACTGTTTTGAGTCACTAATTCGCTGAATTAGAACCAGAATAATTTAATTCTGTACATTTACAAACCCTAACCATAACAAATCTTTTGCATTTTGCTTTAGAATCCAGTAACGGTGCATTAATCGCTAGCAAAAGCTAGTGTAATACAGTCACCTGTTTGTAATGGTGGATGAATGCAACCTTTTAGGAACCACTGACCGAACCTAATCATTCAATTCAAGTATTAAAAAAAAAAAAAAACCTGAATCTGTTCTTGATTCCCAACCCTTTATCAACACAAAACTGGTTTCAGACGCAACCCCACAATGTTTATTTAGCAAATGAAAAATTGAAAGTTCATTGAAATACCACACAAGACTCAGACAAGCCTTGTCTTGTCATGCGTGAATGTTTACAGTAGTAACATTGAGCAGACGTGCATTAAGGTATGGCACAGGTGCAGAGCCTGATCAGAAGGCTGTAGTTTACCATCAGTGTTGAGCTGTGTGTCTTCAGGGGGTCCAGCGGTCCTTCAGGCATCTCTCATTGTTCACTGTTGAAATGCTTGCAGAGCAGCTGCTGTTCTGGTTTGTTGTCCCACTCTATACCTTTACAGCAGCAGGGTGGCATCAGCATTGTCCCGAGGCCTATTGACTTCCACACTGAGCAATTAGCGGCTCTAAAGGTGCTAAGACTTTTACGTGTCTTTTTAAGCGGTTTAATCAAAGCCGGTCGACTTCATCCCACTCTCTAAACCTTATGCATAACAGTGAATGTGATTAAATGCTCTCGTTTCACTGAAGAGGCATGGTTACGAGGAGGAAGTCAGGCCTGTGTAAACAGAGTAATATTTCAGACGGTGGCCTGGAGGGCGCGGGCAGTGGGCTGCTGCTGTCACTTGGGCTTTATCTCCAGCTTCTCTTTTGTTTGCTTTAGTCTAAGCTGTGTTTGAGAGCAGAGCAGGTGGCAGGCCAGTTTTATGTTTTGATGTCACGGAAGCTAATCAGTCCGTCTCTTATCTCCTGTGGGTGGGGGACCAGTTGACCAGCAGACTGTTTGGTGTGGGGGGGGGGGGGGGGGGGCTTGGTAAACATCCCCTTATCCACGTGGCCGCTTCAGGTGAGCTCTCTGGGGTCACACCCTGCCTTCCTGCAGCCTGAGTTGAAATACACAATGGGGATTGACAATATGATGTAAAAACGGTGTGGTTTAAAGGAGCAGTTTGATCACAATAAACATTATGTAATCGTTAACTTGTGTCATTTCCAACCTGTATGATTTACTTTCATCTGTAGAACACCAAAGGAAGAGTTTAGCAGATTGTCCCAGCTGCTCTTTTCCATACGAAAACAGAGATGACTGGTGAACAGCTTCCATTTAACTGATTTTATGAGAACAAAACTTTTTTTTTTTTTTCTTTGTAATAAGTCATGGCAACGGATTTGGAAGGATTTTGGCTACAACAGCCATTCTATTTAACTGAAGGAGAAGTATGCGTGTGTCTTGACAGAAGCAGCACAGAGAGCAGCTTCTAGGACGTGCTGTGGCATGTCTGATAACACAGGCATTAACTAGGGTGGCCGTGATCAGCTCCGAGGGTCGTTTCGGAGCCGTAATGCACTGCAGACGTGAGCGGTGTAAATAGTCTAAACAATAATGGTAGCGAAATCCCCTTATACTTGAGAGCAGCCACGTATGAAGTGTTTCTTGGAGGTTATAGTTCATTGAGGAATGATCATATGTCTTTTTACGTACGCCATGTGAACTGTTAATGCGGAAAAAAACATTTTTTTATTGCAGTTTTGTGAATTATTCATTTTTTGCATTGCCTGAAAAACCACCTAATGCGAGCATAAAAACTTTTATGCAATATATGGGCATTTTTGCTAAATTGACGCGTTTCCATGAGGCATATTTTTAATTCACAGTTTCAATTTGTGCAATTTGAAGGGTAATTGAAAGGTGTCTACTGTCAAAAAAAAAGCATAACCAATCTGTAAATGTGATCCCTTAATATGAATGAGGCACCGCTCAGGAGTCACTTTCAAACCAAGCAGACTTCAACATATTTGCATGACCAATATGGCAAAATATGCACTTGGAACTTTTTTTGTTCTTAATTTTCATTATTGTATGATTTTGAACAACATTTTAAATAGTTTTCAGCAAACTTTTTGTCTGTAGTTTAGCACCACTCACACAGAAGTCATTTTCAAACTAAGAAACTTCCTGCTGGTCAATGACCAAGTGAAATCTGCTTTTTCACCCGCACATGAAATTAAGTGAAATAGCTGGATTTTGACTGAACAAACCATAACAAACTACTTGTTTTCGAAAGTTTTTTTTCTTATGTGATTCTGTATTCCCTCCCCAATGTAGACCCCTTTTGTGGACCCTAGGGCCGTCCAGCTGGGCTCTCTCTTTGTGCGGGGTCTGACTTACCTCATCGTAGCCAACAGTGCTTGTGGTTTCCCTTTCCCAATGGGCGAGCTCATGCCATGGAAGACCTTCGACGGCCTGCTCTTCCATTCAAAGTATCTGCAAGCCCACTCAGGTTGTCCGAAAGAGGAGCTTCTTGAAGGAAATGTAAGTACAGGAAAATGCTGTTGACCTTGTTTATACTTGGTACTAACATCTGTCTTGGATGATCCGGTCTCAACTGACCGTTTGAGATCATCCAAGATACTTCTACTTTGTTCACACCGCAATGTGACTTTTCAAAGCCAAACACAACCGGTCACACAGAGCCTTTGTTTTAGATAAATGTTGGACTGACCGGTGAGTGGGCGGTCTTTGACTGTTGTCTGGGATGCTTCATAATGAATTGGTATTTGTACTACAAATGCACTGCATTTCTGAATATCTTTGAATGTGGTTTGAGCAGTTCACAAAATGTTTTAGCATGATCTTTTTTGTATGTCATCATGAACTATGCAGCTCTACCGAAGCCTATTAACATACTAAATGAATATCAGATCATCGTATGGGCCACACATATTTTGTTTACTGGATTTTGTTTAACTTTTGTTTACATGTCTTGGGTTTACTGGAAAACAGTTACAGAATCTCTTTTGTTTTTGATCGCTGCGATGTTTTTTCTGAAGCCAAGGGACCAAAACATCTACATAATTTTTTTAACCCACACATATAAACATTGGTTCATAATTATAAATGCAGTCAGGAACCAACTCAGTCTGTGCATAGTCACCTCTTGACTTCATGGAGGTCTCCGTACTGTTAGTCACTCCGACCTCTTTTGTATTTATAATGGCCCCAAAAATCCTTGGAACACATAATAATGTCTAAATACATCAAACCAAGTGCACATCTGCCTTCAAATGTCTTTTCTCTCTACTCTTTTGAAATAAATGCCATTAGATATGACCGTTTTAAGAGTGTCCTTTCAGGACGATTGGATGGATTTGGTTATTTATAGATGCACATACTGGATTAAGGTTTTGAATATGTCATTGTATATGCATTATGCATTTAATATCTATTTTTTCTGTTGTATTTTAGTCGTCTGGGATGTCTTTGTTCATGTCCGTCAGAGAGCTGGTGCTGGAAGCCTGCAGGAGGCGCGGCGTCCCCATCCACAGCCGACCGCGCAGACTACAACACAGCGATGGTGCGGATCACTTTAAATTTGCTTATCCCTTTCATATGCAGCATCAAATTTACTTCATAAGAATTATTTTTTACATAGTAAATTGTAATGGAGCTGTGGCCTTTTCACAGGCACAGATTGCTTGTTGACCTGGTTGTGACTCAAATGAAATGCATGCCGAGATGTCCGGGTTACTCGCAGATAAACAATAGCCAGCAGTCTTCATAACTCACTCCAGTGGAAACGCTCTGTTTGGCACAGCTATTTTAGATCGAGGGGATGCTTTGTCATAACAAGAATAATTCTGGGTTACTTTTTATAGGTTGCAATCTATATTAAGTAACATAACAAGACAACAAAATTATAACATGGTGGCTGTTACAAACTCCTTGAGCCCCTTTTGATTTTTACTGCCATCCAGAGTTTTGTGGTTCTGTCCAAAGATTAAAAGAGACCTTATGGTGAAATTGTCTCCATCTGGATTTCCTCTTGATGTCGACCAGCTCATGAACTGCTCATGTTGTGTCTTCGAGGCAAATAGGCTGCTTTTTGTCCTCAGATATTTTAGTCTGATTATGGTGGAGTGGCTTAGTGTTTTGAATCTCAAGATTTGTCCTGTTAGACTGATGTTCTGTTGTTTTTTGGTCATCTGGAATTTCTGTTTTCTGACTTCAAAACAATCTGAACACTCAACTGTGGGATCATGTAAGAAATGCTCGTTAGCCCTTCCAAAACATGGTATGGAAAAATAATGACATTTTTACATATTTATATATACAATGAAAAATACTTATTAATCTTAGTTAAAAGTGCTGTATGTAAGATTTTGACTCTACTAAAGCATAAAAATACCATAATATCTTTGCAGATATTTAAGAAACGTGCTAAGTTAACATACTTGTTTATCTGAAAAACAGTAAGTTTTTCTTCTTTGAAAAAGTGCGTCCCGGGCCGGAATGTCAGTCTCTGTTTTGGTCTGTGAAATCCGCCCACTGTCAGTTTACCCAATTGTATTTCAGCACCAGTTAACCAGTTTGTGGAAAACACAGAGTATATAATTTCATTCATAGTCAAGTGTGGTTGTTCCTGTTTGTGTCGTCAATCTGGCAACCTGTGTGTGTGTGTGTGTGTCAAATCTGAGGAGGGGCCGAGTGAAAAAAACCCAATACCTAGTTCAACCCCTCTGTGTCAATCCTACATTCAGCACCTTTATGTTCATTCCAACATTTACTAATACATTAATAAAACCATGTATAAATGTTATTTAATGGATCAATAAGCAGTATTTTAATTAACTAACATTAACAAAGATGAATAAATACTGTAACAGTGTATTGCTCACTGTAAGGTAATGTTAGTTAATGCATTAAATTTAGTAAACAAACAGAACCTTATTTCAAAGTGCTAGCTAAATGCTTTAAATATAAAATTAAAGTAAATGCTACAATGGGAACTAGGTAGTTTGAGGTCAGAATATTTAGTTATAAATAAAATGAGAATGAAATTTAAGATTAGTGTAGAATTTGTTTTTTTTCTTGTAATAACGTTTAATAACTCCAGGTCGATATTATATTTGCTTTTCATTATAAAATGTTACGTCTTTTTGCAAAGGGAAAAATCATTTAGTAACAGGGTTGACTTAAAAAAAAAATTGACAAATATTTTAGGTCATTATTACAGTTATATGCCATTATGACTGTCATATTTATTATTTTAATTGCTAACTATAGTCAAGAATTTCACCAACTATGAGGTGGGATCATTTTAGGAGGGGATTCAGATATTTGATGCATGTTATCTGGGTAACTATCTAGTATTTCTTGCAAAAATAAAGCATGGCATTTATGCCTCTAATGCTTAAAAAAGAAGTGGTGGATCTCCAAACTCTAAAGAGGCAAAATTAAAAAAAGAAACAATATCCTGTCATCACTCATGAAAACCAAAACGAGACAGTTTGTCTTTTTCTCATTTCTGTTCTGCTTCCTAAAGTTTGCCTCTTTTTTTCCTCAAGTTAATTCACTCCATTATTTCTCTTGTCACTAAAAGGATTGTTTTGAATCTCAGAAGGTCTAAAGTGTCGATTGCAAGAGGCTGTCGGGGGTAGACATAAAAAAAGTCTGGTTGTAATTTATGTGCGTTTGAGGCAGTAATCATTGCCTCAGTCTTTTGGGGACGTGGTGGTGAAGTGCAGGCTTCAGAATTGTACGTTTTATGTTTCCAGTGATGCTCCACTGCAAATACTAATTGTGAGAGAGTCAAACCTGCAATTAAAACTGCATTTAAATGCTTCTTTTATTGCCATAGCGAGACCCGTGGAGGCCGATGATCTGCATCGAGAAAGAGGACACCAGCTGCATCCCAGCACACGGCAGGAGTTCAGACAGCAGCCCAGAGCTTCAGCACACTACCAGCACGGTATACCACAGTACACAAGACAAACGCTGGCATAAACACAGTTAGACATACAGGAAAAGATCAAAGCTTGTATGGTTTGTTTGATATTTTATATTTTGCCTATTTGGAGTTTAAAGCTGTAATAAAAGCATATCATCTTCCATAGGTTATAGACCCAGACATCCAAAGAGAGGAAGGTATCACCTCGCACCACGGTGAGCTCTGTGCTTTCTACATAAACCGAATATTTTCCAGTGTAAACCTGTGAAAACCGAATTTGATGTTGGCTTGACAAAAGATCCCAACTCTTGACCCAAGACCAGAATTTGCAATTCTTATTCCTCCTAGAATTGTCAGGCTTCATCCATCAACAATATTGATACAGACCTACAAAGTGTAGCACTTTTGTATTGTATTCGCGTTTCCACTGTTGGGCTAAAAGCGGGGCATGCTAGTGCTAGTTCCACTGTCACTTATGGTGCTTGATCGTGCCTCGTCGGTGCTACCTCGGGGCCAACAACCGACGAAAATCTTGGGCCAAAGTGGGCCACCTGGGGCTAGAGGAGTGATTATGAATAAAGGAGGAGTTTCTCCACGTCTGGAGAGCATCAACGCTGCGGATCATTTCATAAAGCTAACATAACATCAGCATTAAAAACTTTTTAAAATAAGTTCAGCTCAAAACTCACTTTCAGTCAAGTAGCGAGTGTTTGAAATAACTTGATCCATGTGGAATATAATCACCATACGACAGACATATAACAGCTGGAGAAATCAGACGTCAGGTTCTTATTCTCTATCACAATCATGTATTTATTTAACAACATATTTTATCCGTCATAAGTCTCTTCTCAAGCATTTAGCTCCACGTATAGCCTTTGTCATACAAATATAATAATTGTTTTTGTTCTAGAGCTTTTATAAAAATATAGAAATGATCATTCTTTCTAAATGTGATTTATAGACTACTGTGACTACAAATAAACAGAAACCAACTCGATTGAATAAGCAGGCTATGTTCATAGTAAGTCTCAGAACAAGCTGACTGAGATTCTTTTCAGGGTTCAGTTCTTGGGTCGGTAGCCCTTTAACATGTAGCGATTCTGTGGGACTTGATTTAAGATGCATCCAGAATTTGAGTGATTTTTTTTAATGCACTTTAATTATCAATGGGAATCAGCCTAATTCTGCCCTACATGCATTATTGGGTATTTTTCTTTGTAGTTTTAGAATCATTTTGCAGAACTCTGTGTGTAGGGCTTCTGTTGGACGTCTGTCCCATCTAGTGTAGCTCTGATCACTGAGTGGACCCCAAACCTCACTTCCATACAGCGCTATGGGCTGAATCACACCATCAAAGATTTTACACCAGATTGGAAGTGGTATTTCAAGATTTTTCATTTTTTTCTAATT
Organism: Carassius auratus; assembly: GCF_003368295.1. Classification (NCBI taxonomy): domain Eukaryota; kingdom Metazoa; phylum Chordata; class Actinopteri; order Cypriniformes; family Cyprinidae; genus Carassius; species Carassius auratus. The sequence continues at coordinate 17,698,271 of NC_039280.1, read as the reverse complement.
TGCCTATATAGCTCTTCGAGCTTTATCTTTGAGAGCCTTCACTGCCAAACGGATGTTTGTTCTGTATGTTTGTTGCCAATTCAGATTGCACATTTGTTGTTTAAATACATTGATTTTATTATGTCAAAAACTTTAACCCCTACACCATTTTGTAAAAGCTTAAAATATAATCCATTGTGCCAAATAGTATCAAATGCTTTTTTGACATCGACAAAGCATGCAAATATTTTTTCCATTTTTGGTCTGTTTTCCGTGTTTATTGATTAGGGTGTGTAGGGTGTAAATGTGGTCAGTCGTTCTGTGATTTGAAAGAAGCCAATCTGACTCGTGCTCGTTAAGGAAGTTTACCATTCTGTGGTTTAAGATACTGCTAAATAGCTGTCCCAGACTACTGCTCTCACTAATGCCTCTGAAATTATTAGGGTCCAATTTGTTTGAGTAATGAGTCCACGGCTCCAGATGTCAGGAAAGCTGCCTGAACTAAGTACAGTGTTGAATAATTTGAGCACAGATGTCTGAAGCTTAGGTGTGCTGTGTTTCAGCATTGCACCTAGAATGCTGTCAGGACCAAGATTTTTTTACATTTTTGGCTTTTGAGTTTGTTTGTTGATTCTTTATATGTAATTGGGAAGTCAAGTGGTTTTTTGATTATTTTTAATCGTGTCTTCATATGTTTGTATATTTTGTTTGATCAGATCATAATTGTCATTGAGCTGTTTTGGTGGGATTTCTTTATATAAGTTTTCAAAATGTTGTGTCCAAATGTTTCCATCTTGTATTGGTAGGTCTTGTGGTTTTGTTGTGCTCAGATTATTCCACATATCCCAGAACTGATTACGATTTATTGAATGTTCTATTTCTTGTAAACATTTGGTCAGATGGTGTTGCTTTTGTGCTGTAATTATGTCTTTGTATTGTTTTAATCTTGAACAGTATTCAGTTCTTATGCCGGTGTTGCATGGTTCTTTGTTTCACATTTGATCATTTTCTAAGTTGTTTTCATAGTGTTTTGCAGTCGGGGTCAAACCATTTTTCATCTTTTGGTGTTTTTTTAGTACATTTTTTGCTTTTCTTTTTCAATTCACTTATATATGCTGCTTTTTGTAGTGAAATTAACACCATCTTTAGTTGTTAAAATTTTTTATTCATAAATATAGTGATGAGATTCTTCAGTTCTTCAGAATTCAGGGCTTGGATGAATTTTTCTGCACTGTCTGGAGTCCATTTGTATTTCTGCTGAACCTGAAACATTGTGCAGGTTTCCAGCTTGTTTTGTTTTGGTGTGTGATTTGTTTTAATATAAATGTGAGTTTGGGTTATGGTCAGAAAGTAAGTTATCGAGTTCAGATCCAGTTTTGCATTAAGGTCTCCACACAGCAACACATTTCCCTGGGCCTGGAAACAGCGGATCTCTGTGTGGATGTTGTTCAGATATTCCTCTTCATGGTAAGGGGATTCTGCTGGGGGAATATAGATGGCACAGAGATATGTGTGTAAGTGGTTGAAGTGCCAATTTGGTTGTTTAGTTTTAACAAGCAGTGAAATTTTCCAAATGTGATAATAGAAGTGTGTTTGGCCAGATCCTCTCTCTACCACACCTCTCTTCTCGTCCATGATGCAATTAACTTAATTCTGCTTTGCGGGTGAGACGGGTTCCATAAATGTCCTGGTAGTAGGGGAGAGAGACATTGCAGAGTCTTCCGTCAGGATGCGTTGCAGGCGCCATGCCACACAGTGATGCAGCTCGTCAGGATGCTCTCGATGGTGCCTCTTCAGAAGGTGTACATGATGGGGGCCGGGGCTCTGGCTCTCCTCAGTTTGCGGAGGAAGTAGAGACGCTGTTGTGATTTCTTGGCCAGTGCTCCAGTGTTGTCGGTCCAGGAGAGGTCCTCTGTGATGTGCACACCCAGGAACTTGGTGCTGCTTACTCTCTCCACAGTCGCACCTTTGATGCTCAGAGGAACGTGCTGAGTGTGCGCTCTCCTGAAGTCAACAACAATCTCCTTTGTCTTCTCCATGTTCAGAGAGAGATTGTTGTCACTGCACCACCCAGCCAGGCCACTCACCTCGCTCCTGTAGTTTGTCTCATCCTCATTGCTAATGAGACCCACCACAGTCGTGTCATCCCCAAACTTAATGAAGAGGTTGGAGTTGTGTGACGGTGTGCAGTTGTGGGTCAGCAGAATGAAGAGAAGGGGGCTCAGCACACATCCTTGGGGGGGGCCCCAGTGTTCAGTGTGATGGTGCTGGATGTGTTGCTGCCGACCCGTACTGCCTGAGGTCTTCCAGTCAAAAAGTCCAACAGCTAGTTGCACGGCGAAGTGTTGAACCCTATCTTGATTAGTTTGTGAATGAGCTGTTGAGGGATGATTGTGTTGAATGCTGAACTAAAGTCTGTGAACAGCATTCTGATTCCTTTTTGTCTGTGTGAGTGCTGAGTAGACGGCAGTGGCGATGGCATCATCGGTCGAGCGGTCGGGCCGATAAGCAAAATTAAAGGGGTCCGGGGGGGGGGGGCAGACTTGATGTGGTGCATGACTAGCCATTCAAAGCACTTGACGAGGAAGGGAGTGAGCGCAAAAGGACTGTAGTTACTGAAGCAGAATGGAGAAGGCTTCTTCGAAACTAGAATGATGGCAGAAGCTTTGAAACATGTGGGAACAACAGCCTGACTAAGTGAGGTGTTGAAAATGTCTGTGAAGACATCAGTGAGTTCTGCTGCACAGTCTCTCAGTACACTAATGTTGTCAGGTGCATTGATCCTGCTGAAGGATCTCCTCACGCTGTCTGGGGTCAGTGTCATCACCTGGTCGCTGGGAGGAGGTGGAGTCTTCTGTGCAGTGGTGCTGTTGTGTTTCAAAGCGAGCAAAGGTCTTCAGCTCGTATCCCCTGCTACAGGCTCCGAGTGTATCTGCTGTCACTGAATTGATGGGCTATCCTCCTGGAGTGCTGTCTCTTAGCCTCTCTGATACCGCGGTATAGGTTAGCCCTGGCTGTTCTGAGGCCCACCTCATCTCCAGCTCTGAAGCTTCCTGTTTCATCTGTTTCATCATCAATACACTTGTTGATGTAGGCAGTGACAGTCTCTGAGAACTCCTGGAGGTCAGTGGTGTTACAGTATGTCGCAGCCTGCTTAAACATGTTCCAGTCAGTTGTGTCAAAGCAGTCCTAAAGAGCCTCTGACGATCCTTCCAGCCCCACTTAAATCTGTTTTTGAACTGGTTTGGTGACTTTAATGAGTGGTCTGTATGCAGGCATGACAGTGATGTGGTCCGAGGCTCCGAGGTGGGGGAGGGCTTTGTAAGCTCCTCTCTGTGGGGTGTAAAAAAAAGTCTAAAATGTTTTTACCTCGTGTTGGAAAGTGTATGTGTTGGTGTATTTTTAGAAACACAATCTTTAAGTCAGCATGGTTGAAATTCCCAGCTATGATGAGAAAAGCACCAGGGTGTGCTGTCTACTGCTCTGTGGTGTGCTGGTGCAGTTAATTTAGTGCATCATTCCTGTTGCTGTTGTTGTTGTTGTTTGGGGGAATGTAAACCGAGATGAGCAGTATGGCAGTATATTCCCTCGGCAGATAGAAAGGCCGGCACTTAACAATCATAAAATCCACCAGTGTTGAGCAGTGTTTGCAGATCACAACAGCATCGCGGCACCACGCATCATTGATGTAAACACACAGCCCGTCGCTGCAGGTTTTTCCTCCCGCGACAAGAGCTCTGTCCGCTTGATAGCATGTCAGCTGATCGAGCTGAATACCACAGTCCAGAATGCTGTTGTTAAGCCATATTTCCGTGACCACAAAAACACAACGGTCTCTCACAGTCCTCTGAGTTGAACTTAGTAATCGGATGTAGTCCAGTTTATTGTCCAAAGAGCGTACCTTAGCCAGTACAATGGTGGGGATAGATGGCTTGTGTGGGTTAGCCATTAGCCTAGCCCGGATACCTCCGCACTTACCCCTCTTCTGCTTCCTCTCATGGTGCTTGTGGCGCCTCCGCTGTGGGCGAGATGCAGCAGTGGGGGTCGGTGATAATGTAGGCCTCCGGAGCAGACCGAGATCCCGCAGCTGTTCCGTGTGCGCGTGAGTTTAACTCTAAAAATCCGGTTTTGCCAACATCCAGCAGAAACTCACGACTGACGACGTACAAAAACACTGCGAGTCAAAAGACAAAAAACAGAAAGAAGCTGCTGCATGTGGACGCTCTGCCATCTTTTGGCACCGCCGCCAAGTCTGTGGGTCCAGGAACTTTCCATTAGAGTTCATGAGAGGGAGAACATCTGGATCAGGTTCAGGATGGGTTCAGTTGTGTTTTTCTTCAGCAGCTGAAGTTGGTTTTTGAGCTCTTGGATGTAAAGATTTGTGTTGTGTGTGTCTGAGTGTTTGGCTTGAGTGTGTTCTTTAAATTCAGTGAAGTCCAGTTCCAGCAAAGCTAAACAGTCTCTAAGGTGAAAGTTTCACTGGGTCTTCCTCCTCAGAGTCTGTGCAGTCTTCTTGAAGCTTGTTTCTCTCCTCCTCGACTCGAAAAATCTCCTCAAATGAGGCTTGGTTCATTGCCCTGCTGTAGGAATGTGCCTTTAGGTTACGATGAGTCATCTTTACATATAGTTAATCTTCCCCTTTAACTAATTCCTTCTTTAAAAATCTGCTTGTATTCCTCACAGATGGTAAATTTCCATGTAGTAATTAGAGTGGTGTAGAAGATGAGGTTGCTCTTAATTCTCTTCCCACTGAGTTGAATGTAGTCAGCATACAAAACATCAAGATTGTCTCTGAGTGTTTTCTCTTTGTTTTTTGTTTTTCTGGCCTGTACACTTTTGCACTTCTCTGGATAAGACACCTCCCTCCCTGTCCGTCTGTCCATCCCCACACATCCTTCTGTCCATCCATCCATCCATCGGTCGATTGGACAATCTATCCATCCATTCCTGTTTTAAAACTCAGACATGTTTTTGTCAAGCCTACATCAAAGTTTTTCATGAAAAGCTGTACTTTTATAGTTTACAGCATGCCATGTTGGTAGAATTAGCAATTTACTTCTAATCTGCACTGACAACTGAAATGCCTTTCTTTTGTTGTAGATGGCCACGATCTCAAAACTAAACAACACTGACTGATGAGAAATAAAATTTGTTTCTCTTGTGGAAACAATTGTCACCCACAGAACAAAGCATTTCATTCTCAGATGTGAATGTTCATGTCCATGTTCTTGCCTTAATTTAGATTCTGCCCTTTTGTTTTGACTGCAGATGTTTGTGACACACGTTGCTGCAGTACCAGTAAAAATCACTCAAAAACATCAAATTGTACATGAATATGTATTTTAACAGTCAGATAGGACAAACTGTGTTCAGTGACATCCCTGAAAGCCCTCTTATAGTGAGATTACAGTCTTTTTTTCCCCTTCCACGTGGATGATATGAATCAGTGACCAAAATGGAAGCTTCCTAAACTGTGTGCCAAACCCATTCATTCTGCTCAGACCCTAATTAGTCTCAGATGATCTCTTACCTTTCAACTGCTGGTTTGGCCTTGACTCCAGTTGTTCACAATTACAAAGATTATTTGTCTCCCTCAACACATTCAGATTCTAGATTTTGAAGCAGCCATTCTTAAAAAAAAAAATGTAATGATAATGTGCGTGTCATTTCATCAAAAGTCGCGGTTGTGGTTCTGGCAAATCGTGACCAAAATGTACTTCAACCCCATATTGGGTTGATACTCTGTTTCATATCCATCCTTTCTAAAAGTTCTAGTATTACAGTTCATCCAGTATTTTATGTCATGCAAACATTAAAATCTGCCTGAAATATTGCATGGATTCGGCGTATTACATGTCCATAGAATTTTCATCTTCAGCCAAGGGCACATTTTCCATAACTAAAAAACACGATTGTTATTCTTGTGATTTATCGAGAGGGGTTTTTTTTTGGTCCGTTCCCCTCTATGCCCTTGCTGTGAAACAGTGGCTCTGCTACGTATTGTTAAACACCCGAGCGGAAATAGGATATGGAGAAAGTTCCACAGCTTAAGTGGTCAAAGCACAGCTCTTGCTCTTATCTACAGAGAAAGAAAGCCGCAGGAATGAAAAACAGTACTACACAAACACGTGACCCGGCAAGGGATGGGAAGAGCATATAGGCACAGCAGGAAATGGAGGCGACAGATTTACTCATGCAAAACAATGTGCAGATTGATGAATCCTTGGCAGTCGAAAAGCATTTGAAATCGACAGTAGGGGATCATTGGAAATTGACAACCGTGAAACCATCATCAGTTAAGAATAAAATATGAGTGGAAAAAAATTACATTTAAATTAATTTCACTATATATATATATATATATATATATGTCTAACCATTTTCAACATTTATAGTAGTATGAATATTAAATACTGAAGACTGCAGTAATGATGCTGAAAATTCAGCTTTGCATCACAGGAATACATTACGTTTTAAAATATATTAGAATTTAAACCGTTATATAAAATTGTACAATATTACTGTTTTAAAATCAAATAATGCAACCTTGGTAAGCATAGAGACTTATTTTAAAAACAAGCATGGTCATTTCTGAACTTAGTTTAGCGCTGTCAAAAAAGTTTATATTTTATCGCTAAACACCAGTTTCCTTACAGAGAAAAGGAACGTGATTTTTTTATTTCCGGAAGCCGGCTGTCGTGCTGCAGTGAAAAGGGCTGGGATGTTTCTATGCAAATGTAACGCTGAATGAAGTTATTTTTAAGCGTTCAGAATCATTTCCTGTGCAGCCTTTTACTTTGATTCTAAATCTGTTTGCTCAGTCCTGGCACGACCGGGTGCCAATTGTGTATCCAGTGCTTTTTTTTAAACTAAATAAATAAAACCACTAGATTAGCAATGCTCACTACAACGCATTGTCCTTTTCATCTGTTTAATTATAGCGTATGTGTGTGCTGATGGTAAATATAGCCTCTATTCTCATGGCCGTGTGGTCAGAGCTCCGCGGGCTGACGCTGGAGTTAGCGTGAGGGTGATTGGGTGCCGGCCCGTTGTGGGTGGGGAACAGAGCGTCTGTTCTGCAGCAGGCGTTGTGGGGTGGAGGTGGGGACACACGCTGCCACAAGAAGCCAGACTTTGGCACGCTGTCATCACAGTTTCCTTCACCGAGCACGAGAGAGACAGAGGGAGGGAAAGCAGGCATGATGGAGCCAACAATTATCTGGCACCCAGTCCCTCACATATTCTCTTTCTGCTTGTGGAATTGAGGACAGGCGGGGCTGCTCTTTTGAGTCTGGGGTCTGTGTTGCGGAAAACCATCTCAGCTGTGGCAGAGTAGAGAATTTTTTGGGACGTTTTGAAGTCCCCAAATATACAGCAGCCGCAGCAACATTCTACTTCCTGTTAGCTGTAACAATTTTGGTCAAAATGAATAAAATCATGACTAATCATGGCTAAAACATACAAAAATAAACAAAAATCACAACAAGACAAATGAAACACTGCAGCTCGTGACGATACACTGATGTTTAAAGACACAAAACGATCGGTCTGTGCAGGAATGAATATAATTTTTTGACATTCTATCTACAATCTCAATTAGGAGTGTCAATGGTCCACTTGAGATAGGTGGTGATAATGCACTTATAAGTCTGTGATCCGCCATAAAGCAAGAAGAAGAAGAAGACGCCTCACATGCCTGCTTGAGAACACGCTCAGGGGAGTTCTTAAAGTTCGGACATTACGCAAATCAGAAGTTAAAAGCGATATAAATACTTTTTTTGCACAGACTGACCATTTTGTGTCTTTACAAGCTGCAGGGTTTAATTTGTTTTTTATTTTATTATTTTTTTTCATTGTATGTTTTAGCTGTGATTCCCATTCACATCAATTATATGACTGACAGACTGCAACATTTTTTGTTAAAAATCTCCGTTTGTGTTCTACTGAAGAAACAAAGTCACCTACATCTGGCATACCTACACCAAAGCATCCAGCCCTGGGGGTAAGCAGATAAACATCAAATTAAAATTTTGGGGTGAACTATCCCTTTAAGATGCTGATTTGCTGCTCAAAAAACATCTATTATTAGTAGGGCTGCACGATTAATCGCATGTGATTATCATGCGTGTCTCTTTAGTAAAGCTGGTTCTGTGTTTAGTATTAAATATCCATCACCTGCTTTCAAATGGAGTGGCACTTACTACACAGAGTCGTAGTTTGCTGACAAGCTACGCAATATCGCGTTTATAACCGAATACGATTCATCTGCGATTATGATTATGATACTATTTACAGAACCAGCTTTACTAAAGAGACACGCATGACAGTCGCATGCAATTAATCGTGCAGCCCTAATTATTATTATTAATGTTAAAAAAAAAAAGTTGTTGCACTATTTCCACTATTTTTGTGGAAATAGTGATTTTGCTTTTTTCAGGATTCTTTGATGAATAGAAAGATTAAAACAACAGCATTTATTTCAAATAGATTTTTACTGTCTCTTTTGATCAATTTAATGCATCCTTGATGAATAAAAGTATTTAAAAAAAACATTTGAATAGTAGTGTATAACACGTATTTCTTATGGCTCTGTAAACCGTATGTTTTGGACTTAAGTTTCAACTGGGGGAGCCAGAACCCCAAACCAAACCAAACCTGTTGTGTTTCATGATAATAATGTAACCGTACACCACGAGGACATAGACATGTTTGCTTTATGATGGTGGTAATGATGATAATTACAGATTGTTCGATCTGTTTTCTGTAATAACCACCCTCCCGCGGTTTCGGAGTCAAAACATAAAGTTGTTCCATACTTAAAAATGACCCACTGTCACTGTCTCCGGAGATCTATAATTGCTTCCTGACCCAAAAAATAAGAACAGCAGTCTAATATTACTGCAGCATCAGGTAGTGTTATGAATTACTGTGGGAACATAACTTTCTTAGGAGACCACTGCTTGAAAATGGCTTTGCATGAGTCTAAAAATACTGAGGTGTACTGAACACATACACAGCCGCTGATATTTACGGCAGCAGCTATGAATAGAGGACTGTAAAACTCAGGAACTGGCCCCAGATTTACTCTCGCCGTAATTGTATGTGGACTCACACCAAGATACAAACCAACACAACTACTGGGGGAAAAAAATAACTTTTTTTATTTTTGGTGTTGTTAGTTATTTTGTTTTTGGACTAGGTACAAAACTCTGCGTGCATGCGAATCTCATGACTAATGCTCACAAACTTTCATAGATCTGTTTGTTTCTTACTGACATGTATTTTATCAACATGCCAATGTAGAGAACAGTTAGTTGTGGCAATAAAAAAAAAGTTACTGTGATTTGACCTTCATTCTTTAACTTAGAAAAAAAAAATTTAATAGCAGACCTAGCGGTAAAAGCTATAAAGAGAGACCTTACAATATCCAATTAGTTATACAGACATTTATTAAGAACTTTATAACATTACTGTTTATGTTTTTGTCAATGTATATTATACAGTGTTACATTAGGGTAAGGTCAGGGAACATTTTTTGGGTACAATCATGGCGTATTTCTGTCTGATCAGAAATTTTGCGCGAGGGTGAGGATTTCCTCTGTAGATGTCACAGTGTTGGTCACATGGATTTGTCGCATCAACCAATTAAAAGCGGTTTGATAGTGACTTCTGTGTGAATTACATCTCAGACATTGCTACACTCTTGACCATGGACTAGACAATTCTTTGCCTGCAAATATGTTCACAATTTTGTTTATTTGTCTGTTTGATTACTGAGATGCATTGTTTGAAAATTTAGCTGGAACTGGATTGGTTTGTGGTAACATTCAGCATCATCCTTCAAAAACGTGTGTTCTGCAGAAGAAAGTCGTACAGGTTTAATGACATGAGTGTGCAAAATTTTCATTTTTGTCTGAATTATCCCTTTAAAGGATACTTAGGGTCAGTTTGGTGTTTTAGATGCTGCTGTTGCTGTCTGTGGAGGCATGTCAAGCCAAGACAGGCAGAAGCATCCCCAGCTCCTCAGAAGTGGCATAAAATCTCTCAAGGGGAACAAGAGGGCTGTATATGAGTCACCGTGAACAGCCAGCCCTCCTCTGTCCCACAGCACCCCATGAAATACGGCCCATTCGCTTGGTTAAGGAAAGCGTGTGAAGAAATGCGAGGGACTTTTAGTATTTTGCCTTTAAAGAGATTTTGCGCTGCTATTCACTGCTTCGGGCTAATCTCTCTTTGTAATACGTAACAATGCGCTGCCAAACGAGGAGGAAATGTCCGGTTATGTTTCAGAGCCGGCCTCCTTCCCACCCTCCATCTGTAGTAATGGCCTGGGCTCATTGGAGCATATGTTGCCTGTTGCACACCCACCATCTGTTCACATCCACTGATGAAGTGATCCTGTTGCCTCGGAGATCAGCCCATTCAGGGAACAGACCCTGGAAAGAGTTTCCTTTTCCCTCTTCATGTGTGTGCAGAGGAACGCGTCTCACCACAGGGTCACATAAAGGTTTGTTGTTGTTGACCTGTGTGCGCTGTGCCAATCCGACTGACTCCTCTTGAGTCGATCACAAGCAGCTCTTCAGGCAGCCGCACAAACAACATAAGATGTTTCGATTCTGCAGCAGCCTTTTTAAAACATTGTTACATTTTTTTAGAATTTTGTTCACTGAGAACTTCATGTCCTCAATTAAAGCTGATTGTTTAATTTGCAAATCTCCTGACAAAATCCCTTCATCATTTGTTCACTCATTCTTAAAAGAATGCATGCACAGAGGCAATATATGTCCATACGTTGAAAATAAAATTCAGTGGGGTCCAAGACAACATTGAGTTTCATTATATGTTCTTGTGTGGGGTCATATAACGACATCTGACATTAATCGCAGTAAACTACTAGTTTAGTAGTTTATACTGCAAGTATACTCATAAGTTTTTTTTAAAGTGAACTTTACATCATACTTTAAGTATGCTACTATGTCCCTATTTAGGTTTTATATTTTGTTATATGAATATCTGAACATACAAAATATCCAAAGAAAGAACCGGGTATCTGCTTGTGAACAAAAACATTTTATTCCAGCTTCATGCATTCATTTTTTAAACACTTTAATGTGGGTAATTTTCATGAAAAATAAAGAAATAACATTTTGAACAAAAAGCAAAAAAAAAAGAATGATAATGAATTGGATTCAGAATGATAATAAAAACGTAGAAGGAGGCGATCATCACCCCAAAGCGTGACTGTAATTATTACCTCTTCATCGGTCGATATTTTATTCCATAACGTTACAGTTTTGAAGCTTTTTCATGTCAGATGATCACGTTTGATTACATGTGTTACTGTCAGTTGATTCATTTTTTCTTCTTCACTCGTTTTTTTTTTTTAGGGGGGGGGGGGGGATTCTGAACAGAAGATGTGTACTAGCATCCTCTACCACATAATAATGAAAACACAGATTCTAGGATTGCTATACTACCCTACAAAGCAAAAAGGCAGTAACTACGCAGAGTGCAAAACTGAGAAAAATGACTTAAAAGTTATCCTGTCATCCAGCCTAAGTAGTTACTGTACAAACAACTACCATTTTTCTCCAAAACGACACACATTTCAGATAAGAGGTTTTGTCGCATAACAAAGGATGCCTTGAATGTCATGAAAATGACAATAACTAATTTTTGACCAAAAATGCAGTTACTGCCTTTTTGCTTTGTAGGGCAGTATAGCTCAAATACATTAAGACTTTTTTGTAAGTATAAGTTAAGTAAAGTTAAATGTCTTTTTTAGTATATTTCTGAGAAGTACATAAAAAGTTAACTAAAAGAATACTTTCCTATTTTAAGTTTAAAATAAGTAAACTTGAATAAACGTATTTTTCGTAAGGGTTGGTCCGAACACTGTGCATCTGTGCTGTTCCTGTCGTAAGTTTATGACATTACTGTACTCCCATGACTCCCAGGTGCACAGACCAACGGCCCGTGATTGTAAAGAAGGCCTTCCTCAATGAGGGGCTCTGTGTAAAGCTACCGTCTACAGCACAGACGCTGACGGTGTCTGATGACCATACCCAGAGGAGGAGCAAAACAAACCCACACAATAGAGAGAAGTTAGTGAGCGCTGAAACTGAACCTCGCTGACTTGGGTCGCAACCTTTCTGCTGCTTTACAACTCAACTGATAATACCTGAGCAGGACACACACACACACACACACATGCAGGACCGTTGAGGACCTGTTAGCCATATGTCAGTCTTTATAAGGCGTGATACTAAAGCTGTACAAGTCTACCGGGAATGTTTTGAGAAGTTTATCAGTAATCAGGACTCAACAGCTCAACTGCAACGGTTCTCCATGGCATCTGAGATGGGACACAGACTTAACAAGTCCTTTTTGTTGCATTAAAGGAACTTGCTAACTGAAAACCGCTACGGAGTGAAAAAAAAAAAATATTTTCTAAAAATAAAACTAAGAACATTTGAACAGGCTTATTTTGTAGAGAACCAAAACATCTTTTTTTACATTCTGACAATATTCTCAAAGTGGAAAACTCAGTAGAAAAGGATAGATTGTTTCATAATGTCCTAGTAGCACACTGATTTATGTCTGATAGGTGTTCACTTTATATAGAGCTGTGATTGATGAAGATCTTTCTGCTGACCACGGAGTAATACAAGACTTTTTCACCTTACAAATGCTATGAAATTCACATATTTTGTGAGAAAGTGCATTGTGCCACTTTATCAGCACCTCAAATTTAGTAAGTAGGCCTATTGCACAAGTATTAGATTATTAAGCGAATATGATGCATTGCAGTGTAATACATTCTTATTTAATTATTGATTGCATACATTTAAGAGCACATTCAGTTCACACTTAAATATATCTTTACCATAATAACGACTTATTTAAAAGTTATACTAGTGCAAGTGTAGGCCCTACTTCTTTATCGCAGGAGAATGTATGATTGTATTTCTGAGGAGTCAGAGATGTTAGATGTTTCTTTTAATAGTATTATAACTAATGAGCATGCGTTTGTGGATTTCTCTGGCGCACACACACACACACAAACTCACACACACTTTTCTCTCTCTTGGTTTTATTTTTCCCTTCAGGAAAACAGTCTTACTCGGGCACACATGCGTCCCCAGACAAACTGAGCATTAAATTTAGCTCAGTTGTGATTACTGGAGCCTGTTCGTCCAGTCGTTGCTGCAAAACCTCATGTCACAAAACAAAAGGAGGAGAAGAAAACCCCACAGATTGCATGCGGTGGTCAGCCCCTCCCCAGCGTCCAGCAGCAAACACAGCCAAACCAGCTCGACTTTCCCCCACATTTGAGCAATTTTGTTGGTGATGAGTCAAATATATTTAAGGGTGAGACTCTCAGGGTAACCAATGGTGCAATAAAGGACAATAAAAGAGGACAAAGCCCCACAGAGCTTTGGACAGCCTCTTATTATCGTTTCTTTTCAGCAGCACCCCTCTTGATATTTGTGGAGTTTGTTCCTGAAGACTCTGGAACAGACTCAAACCCTGCTGCTTTAAATAAGCATGACTGCTTCAAGATTAGCATAGCTTCTTGCAAGAAAAGTGTTGACAGCAGATGTGTCTTTTTCTGCGCATGTGTTTAGAGACTAGAGACTCTTTAACTTGAATGTGTGATCAGGGATGAAGTGGCTTGTGAATATTAAGAAGCTGACAGAAAGCTTGTCCAGCAGACTGATTTACTAAATCCAGGTAAGAGGACGCTAATCATCACCGAATGAAAGCTTGGTGTTAAATGGATAGTTTTCAGCATTTCATACTTGTTATGACAGACTAAACAATCTGAATCTCTTCACTTCTGGAAGGTCAGTAAACAGGATAAAACAGAAAACGTACTAAAAATCTCCAACACCACAGTTCTTTTACAAAACATTTGCATTGAGACGAGGAATGTGACCTCTCTTCCACCCTGAAGCCCCAATTACCCATAATGACACAGGGCAGATGATAAAATCCTGCTGCTTTGATCTGCCAAAGATTTATGCAATCCAAAATAGGGACTGGTGGTCTTTTCCCTCAATCATTACCCCTTATTATGTTTCTGGCAAGTGGGCCAATAGGAAGCGCGAAGCGTTCATCGCAACAGCATGCGCGGGTCCAACTGTGATCGTTTAGCAGGAGCTAGACGGACCCTCGTAGCACAGGAGTCACCCCCTCCTGAGCAAGAGTCATGCTCGTACCCGTCCCGTTCAAGAACTGCAAATTACATGTGCGTCCCCCAGCGGGACGATCGGGCTTCCTATGACCCCCGATGGAAACGGCTTAGCTGCGAACACTCTGATTCCACACAGCTTGAACAGACTTTACGGTTAAAGCGCAGGAGCAGAGGTTACGTTCCTCGTCTGCTCCTCGGTGACCCCTCGGCCCCGTCTCTAAAGACGCTCTCAGGTGAGATGATTCATGGTGGAAGTCATGGCTGTTACTGCCTTTGAATCTGCTTTGATGGCACATTAGCATCGTCCCTGATTCACATAGTCGCTCTCTACGGCTCTGGCTTGAATAGAAAGTGTTACCTTGATCCTAAAGGGACGGATGGTGAGAGGTGAGAGAGGAAAGTGTGAGCAGCCCAGGCAAGAGTTTCCTCTCTCTTTCTTCAACAGTCATGCTAATTTCACTTGCACATTTTGGCTCTCAATGCAAAGGCAGACGCCTGTCTAGATCCCAGCACTTCAAAAGAACCTACACTAATCTTCATTTCGTAACCCACGTTTCTGTTTTCATGTACGCTGCTGTTCAAAAGTTTGGGATAAATAAGATCTATGTATCATCACATAACATTATCATATACAGTGGGGCTCAAAAGTTTGGGCACCCCTTGCAAAATCTTTAAAAAGATAGTATCATCAAAATCACACAGATACGTTTTTATATAGAGTCATCTATATAATACATTTGATTGACTTTATATATTAAGTTTGATTTTTAATGAAAAAGTATTTGTTGACCAAAAGGAAGTTTTGATATTTGTATATTGCATTTTTAATTTGAATAATTTAATTTCTTGTTTTTAATTGCAATACAGATCATTACATTCTTCTGAATTTCATATGACGTATACAAATATAATTTATCTTGAATATTGAACTTTTTAATTTTTATTGCATTAAAGTGGTTTTGATGCAGTTTATTTCAAGGAATTTCTGCAATTATAGTTATAACAAAGTATTAATATGGCCACATCCTAAGCGTTAACTTTTTTGTGCATTTACTTGGTAATGAGAAGACATTGATCAGACAAAATATGGTTTTAGTTATGATTTCTTTATAAGGTTACGTTCAAAGTAGTAAAATACAAAACTTTGACATTTTTGTGAATTTATTTATTCATGGGAAATTACTTTTCAGACAAAATATGGTTTTATGTAAGTAATGACTGTTTTATAAGCTCACATTCCAAGTAATAACACAATAACATAAATAAAGATTTGACATTTTGTGCATTTATTTATTCATGAGAAGTTACTGATCAAACAAAATATGGTTTTACCTGCCAAAATATTAAGTTAAAGCTCGATTATAAGCTCACGTTCCACTGGGTCAAAAATGACCCGGGATTGCAAGAGTTTTTGAATGCATTAAAATGAACAAAGGCAGGTTGCATTGGGACATCAATATTTGTTAAATAATCTGTATGTTTTTTTTTCTGTGTAATGATAGTGGGAATGAAAATAGCTCAAGTGAAACATCCATAAAGTTACGTCTTTCAAAACTTTTCAAAACATCTTTTCATAAAGCACATGAAGAGGAAGGTATGTTAGCAGTCAATCTTCAGGAAGAGGTGCTGATCTTCCGTGCCATGACCCCGGATGTTCAGATCTTTTACAGAGCGTGACTGTCTCAGTGGGGTTAAAATATTGAAACCAGGTTAGAGCTCTTCTCCAGCGCAGTAACTCCTCCAGGATCATGACAACGAGGCTAATTGAGCAGTAAATTAGACTCCCTGCACTGTAGACAGGTAAGTGACATGACGGCGCTGGCTTTGATAAGCGACACAGCTTCCTCTTCACAGGCTTGTGTCAAACAGTGGCTCTTTCACGTTCCTGAGGAGGTGCTTCAGACCTTCTTTAAGTCTTCCTAATACAGGCTCTAATTAAACAGACAGGTGATAATACAAGCACAGCAGCCCAAAGGGTCCTGTTTTCTTTCGTTCTCTTATCATGACAATTCTGCTCATTCAGCAAGAAGATGCCATGAGAAACCCACCACAGGCCGGACAATATTAGCATGACTATTAGGCAAGACAATGTTGCTTGTCAAAACGTGTTACAGTTCACAAAAAAGAACACAAAAAAACATTTATTTGTTTTATTTATCTTATTTATGGTAATTTACCACCAGATTCTCATTGCTGTAAAACATGTTTTTTTTTTAGATCTTTTTTTAAAAAGATCTAATATTATTTATATATAATTTAAATTAATACAAAATAAATAGATCTAAATAAAAATGATATATAGTCCTACTTTAACAGAGAAAAGGGGGAAAGTAGATAGTGGTTAGTAATACATAAATTCAGTATATTTAATGTTTAGTAATAAATATTCAGTAAAAATACTGTAATCCAATCAGTTTAAATAGAAATCATAAATCGATCATGTTTACTGTACATGTTTTGTAAAACAACGAGAATTTGAGCTTCGAAAATTTTTTATTTAATATTAGGAAAATAAAGTCTATTTTATGAGCATTTAAAATGATAGTCTTCTGGTATTATTTAGATTTATGCTAATTTCCATCAAATTGGCATTACTGTAAAGCATGGTTTGTTTAATTTTTGTTTTTTAGATACCAATTTACAATATAACGTGGAGATGCAGGTTTTGATTAATAATGCATACATATAATAAGCAATAATGCAATAATAATATATGTGGTTGTAACTAGATTTTATTAATAATACAATACAGTGTAATATAACAAATAAATTCAGTACAAATACTGTTAACCAATGAGGAAATACTCAAAAATAAATAACATATGGGTTACAATTTAAATTTTAAATAAGTGTGTGTTTAAAATATATTACTGAAATTAGAGGAAAAAGTAAGGGACAAAAGATAAATAGTCATAAGGCTTCATTTTCCTAAAGTAAAATATAACGTACTGTTTGTGTTTGTGTGTGTGTGTGTGTGTGTGTGTTTTGTTTGTTTATGTGTGTGTTTTTTGTTTGTGTGTTTGTGTGTGTATTTGTTTTCCTTTTTGTTTTGTCTATGTGTTTTGTTTGTGTGTGTGTTTGCTTGTTGGTTTTGTTTTGTTTGTGTGGTTTTGTTTGTTTGTGTTTGTGTTTGTGTTTGTGTTTGTGTTTGTGTGTGTGTGTGTGTATTTCTTGTTTGTGTGGGGTGAGAGCTGACATGTGTGGTTGTGAAGGTGGATGGCTGTAATGATCCATTAACCCTCAGGCTGATTTGAGGAAATCATTAAGACAGTCCCTGCTGCCCATCAGGTGTGAATGAGCTCTATTCTCCCCTCACTCACGCCTTACTGTACATACGAATGGCCTGTTACCTCACAGGGGCTTTGCAGACAGGAACCCAACACAATCCCCCTCCAGTTACATTACATTTCATTGTCATTTCACACAATCCTGAGCTAGACAGCTAGCTTCCCCCTCAATATCATTTCTACAGTTTTCTACTATTTATATGTATGTGAATATGAAAGTGTAACTAATAATCCAAAATGAGTTACTTTATCTAGCACATAGCACTGTGACATGAAAATGATAGTACTAAAATTCATATACTAGTATAATCATATACTAAAATATCCAGTTTGTCATTAAATGTTCCCTTTTATTTTATGTCTGATTCATTTGAGTGAAGAGGGTTGGACTCCCAATCGAAAGGTTGTGAGTTCTAGTCTCGGGCCGGATGGAATTGTGGGTGGGGGGAGTGCATGTACAGTTCTCTCTCCACCTTCAATACCTCGACTTAGGTGCCCTTGAGCAAGGCATCGAACCCCCAACTGCTCCCCGGGCGCCGCAGCATAAATGGCTGCCCACTGCTCCGGGTGTGTGTTCACAGTCTGTGTGTGTGTGTGTGTGTGTGTTCATTGCTCTGTGTGTGTGCATTTCGGATGGGTTAAATGCAGAGCACAAATTCTGAGTATGGGTCACCATACTTGGCTGAATGTCACATCACTTTCACTTTTTTACTTTCACTTTTAAATGAAAAAAAAAAAGTTCAGTAAAAAAAAAAATAATAAAAGAGTACTACTTTATATTTGAGTAGAATCATGTTTATATACTATTTTTGCATACAGTAGAAATACAAGGTACTTGTATTGTAAAGAAAACAGTAATATTATACCATGGTATAAATACGTGCGAGAAAGTAAAAGTAGTATTATTGCTGTTAGTTTTGACAGTTTACTGTATATGTTATTCTTTATGTCAAAGAGTGGAATCAAGAAGATCATAGTGTATTACTATTTTATGTTTTAGTGAATTGGTGGCTAATTTGTAGAAATGTGCATGTTTTCATCTGAATTTGGTTATGTTTAGTGATTCACGTTCATGACATTCGTGTGTTTGCTTCTTCTTCCCCTAAAACCGTATGTTTCTGTGTGAATCGCATCATACAAATTCGTGGGAAACCACTATCTCTTAAAATAGTGCTTTCAACTTCAACTGTCAGAGTTTCTACAATAAACAAATCCCAGAGACGAGTCAGGGCAGGCCTGGCGGAGCAGATAGCGCGCTCTGAGATGCTGTCAGAGAGGAAGCTTTAGCGCACGGTTATCTCACATCACATGATTAGCGGCTGCTTTTAGAAACTGACCATCCTGCCTCTGCTCCACCTCTTCCCTCGCTGATAACTCTGTCACTCAGACGGCTGCAGTGAGGCCAGGGCCATGCTTTAGAGAGCACTAATAATGAGCTAATAATTAGTCATGTGAGAGGCTGATAAGAGAGCGGAAGCTGATGTGAGAAGAAGGGCAGAGGAGATGTTTCACTATCAGGGCTTTGTGTATCTCACAGTCTCCTGCTGTGCCATATCAGATACTCTCTCTCTCTCTCTCTCTCTCTCTCTCTCTCTCTCTCTCTCTCTCTCACTCACTTTCTCTCTCACTTCTCAGATTTGTCATTAGATATACTGTACTTTGATATATACTATGGTACTGAATGGTTGCATAATAATCATACAATGATATTTGCACTGTATTTTTAAATAATTAATGTGCATGTGCAAGAAAACATAGTTATACCCTGGTATTTACATGGCATTTTAAACAACCAGAATGCATGTACAAAAAGCATGTTATATGTAATTTCACATATACTATAGTACTGAATATTTACAAATTCATATGATGATATTTGCATGGCATTAAGAAGAAAGTCATAGTATTACAATAGTGCACGTGCAAAATCATGGTAATAACATGGTACAGAATAATTATTCAAATAACATTGTATTAACATGGTATTCTACGAAATTGCAAAGAATGGTTACACTTTATTGTAAAGTGTCTTTGTTGCAGTCTAATTATACATTTACGTACTGAGTAATATTAATTAACTACTTACTATAGGGTTGGGATAAGGGTAACTTGCATGTAATTACGCATAATTAATTGTAATTATAATAGTAAGTACATGCAACATGTAATGGACACCTTGAAATAAAAGTGTTACCCAAAGAATACTATGATACATATCCAAAAACATGGTATTACTATGGTAATTTGACATATAATATAGTACTGAATAAATGCATGCTCATTTTCAGTTGATATTTTCATGCATTTTAGTTTTCATGCATTTTGCATGGACATGTCAAGGATACAATGGTGCATGTGAAAAAGCATGGTAATACTATGATAAAAAATATTACTATATTCATATACCATAGTTTTTACATATTATTACAAATAATTGTTGAATAATATAATATAATTCATGTACAAAAAATATGGTATTTCTATAGCACTTTCACATTTTCCATAATCACACAATGGCATTACATAGTATAACAATATAGTGCATGTGTGAAAACATGGTAATACCATGATAATGAATGATCTTCTTTATATCTTCATTACTAAATTAATATACCGTTGAAAACAATATCATTGTGCATGCACAAAAACTATGAATGTTTCATATACCATACTGAACAATTGTATATTGATTCTAATATGATGGTATTTGACATGGTGTTGTCAAAGAATACCGTGATGTTAGTGCATGTGCAAAAACATTTTGGGAAAAAGTCACATTATTTTTTTCAGTAAGGTTTTTTTCCCAACAAAGGAAGTGGATTGTCGTATTATTGGTGTGCATTTGTTAACTTGGACTTGGTAAGAGTGTGTTAACCTAATGAGTGTATCCATCTGCCTTTTACTAACACATTGGCTACTTTGAATTCAGTGCAGCACTTCATGACAACAAAACGGGTCTTGGCCATTTTGTGATCTGTTTGAATTATATCTCTTTCCCACAAGCTGGTGTCTGTTTTCTACCCTTGACACCCCTCCCTCTGTGGGAAAAAAAGCCATCCTGTTTGCAGTGTGTAGTGTGCATTGTAACATGTAATTCAATTTTACTCCATAGCCAGCGGCTGCATAATGCAAAAGTCTGACTGCATGTAAAGACACAGAGAGGGCTTCACTAAACAGCCCAACCATGGCTTATGTGTCTTTGTGCGTGTGTTAAAGTCATGTGGATGAGGGGATGGATGGACTGAATCTCACGCCCTCTATTGGTGGCCTGCATCCCCTCGCAAACTGCTTTGTCACCAAAAACCTGATCAGAGGATTTTGGTGGTAAAAGACCGAGTCTTTAATTACCCCTCAGAAGAAAACGCTATAAAAAGTATGACATATTTTAAGCAGGTTTGCTGTAAAGACTGATTTAGACAAGCCATCCAGACAAAATCAAACAAACAACAACAAACCTTTGGCATTCTTTGTCTAGAGAATGTTTTTGGGAAGTTCATTGTGGTTTATGAGGTAAAGGCATGTGATATGTTTTGAAGAAGACTGTACACATTCAGGAACAATATACAAACTCTTATCTTTGTACCTTATGTACAACTAAAGGGTACATAAAGGTACATAATTATAAAAATATATATATATATATAATAAAAAAAAAAAATATATATATATATATATATATATATATATATATATATAATATTATTTTATTTTATGTTTTTATTTTATTTTATTATTATACTAATTATGATTTTCCTCATGTGAAACTTCTGTATAACTGTATAATCTAAAGTAGTCTAATTATGCTTCTCTATCTTGTTTTAAAGATTTTTGAATATTGTACTCAAAAAAAAAATAAAAAAATAAAATATTGTTTAGGAACCTGAAAAATTGTGTAAAATAGTGTTTTCTTGTAAAACATATTCCAATAAACTTTGCTGAATAAACGAAACAATAAAAGCAAGT
Organism: Carassius auratus; assembly: GCF_003368295.1. Lineage (NCBI taxonomy): Eukaryota > Metazoa > Chordata > Actinopteri > Cypriniformes > Cyprinidae > Carassius > Carassius auratus. Next base: position 17,676,845 of record NC_039280.1, on the reverse strand, counting down.
GAATGAAGTCAGTGGCTGGAGCAGAAGCTGAGTCGGTTAGCAGCAGTGTGTGAACATGAACCGCTCCAGCTCTGTAGTGTGTACTGAAGCTCTGATAGCAGCAAACACACCGCTGAGACGCTCCTCACCCCCCTCCACACATCAGCTGCCTGCTCTTAGAAAGCCAAGGTGTTAAACAGCTCAGTACAGATGCAGATCAAAGCATCTTCAAGAGTTTGAACTGAATTAAGCCCCTTTCACACTGCCATTCCGGCAAATACACGGGTAAAGTGTTCCGGCAATTGTTCCCGGGTCGCTAGATTTTGCACTTTCACACTACCAGTGATTACCCGGGATATGTGCGTGCTTTCACACACAACCCGTAAAGATCCCGTAATGACACGTGACATCAGGGCGTGACGTGTAATGTACGAGTCGAAAACGTTAGGCTCGTTATACTTTCACTGAAGCAAGCGAATGATCTCGGTGTCTGCGCGGAAAGTGAAGTGCTTAATTATAGTTTGCACAGATTTTTTCGTCACGTACGTTGATCTTCCTTCAAAACAGCCGGTAAAAGAGTCGCGCGATAACGTGCGTCATCTCTTCGACACGACATTAGATCTGGCTTTTGTTCACACAGCGCTCGTCTTGGGTTGAACCCGGCAATGTTACTATGTCCCCGACCCGGGTTCAATACCGGAATCAATCCCGGGACGTCGTTGCTTTCACACAGAAGGTGACCCGGCAATGTTCCGGCAATATGCCGGGTCCGACGTGCAGTGTGAAAGGGGCTTTAGTGACTAACTGTTATTACTCTTTAGGAGGAATTAAGAGTTTGATGCTGGAAGCCATGGCTGCAATTTTGTGGTAAATTATTTATTAACTTTTTGATATATTTAATGATATCAATAGTGAAATTCTAATACACATCCATATCAAAGACCAAAACTTTAAATAATAATAATAATAAAACTCCCAATTCAAGCATAAAATATAGATATGAACATTTCACATTATTTATTTATTCATTCATATGTTTGACATTGACATATTACTGTGTTTTTGGATATTCTTATCATGCAAATATCATGATATTTACAAAACCAAAACTGTACCATGCTATTAACATGGTGCTCCACGTTACGAAAAATTACTTTAATTTCCAGAAAATTTGTATTGGTACTTTTTGTAAGTGTATTCAATACAATAGTATATATCAAATTATTATGTTATTACCATATCATCACTGCATGTTTATACTTTTCATATTTTTATGGCGTTTTGAGGTGTTTCATTGAAATATCAAGGTATTACCTTCTCATACTGACACTGTACTATGGTAACATATTTTGGATTGGATGGTTATTTCTTTCTTATAAAGTTCATTTTAGACATTTGCAGCCCAATGAAATGCAATAATACTAAAAGCTCGGAATATTTATTCAAAGCAACTCAACCACTTCATCGCAAACTCTGAAGAACTAATTTAATATCAACACATTATTGTGAAGCGTGAGACGCCCTTGAATGGTAAAAGGAAGATGGATGGTGTTCATTTGATTTAATTTCTAAATCCTTCAGGGTCCTTCACACCAGCGTTTCTCAAGTGGAGATAAAATCGGTTCAAGGTCTGCTCTGACAGGGTCATGGATACACTAAAGAAAGTGCATCACAATTAACATGTACGTCTTTCTGAGTTTAAATAAACTAAATAAAACATTGACTTCGTTTTTTAGGTCCAATCAAACTCTTCTGTAATCTGCCACTTGGCTCAAGCAAGTCAAATCTGACGTGAGACTGGCATTCCCTCAACCTCAAAAAACACGGACAAAATTGAAACACAACCCAGACTGCATTAAAACTTAAGACAAAAACCAACAAAACAATAAGAGGAATGGAAATGAGCCTCAGACTTTGTGTTCACGTCCCTCCCCCTCTTTTAATCGCTCCCGTCGCCTCTGGTGTTTCCCAGGCTGCAGATAGTGGGCCACAGGCCAACCATTCATATCTCCACCATCATAGTAATATTCCCTTATATAGTGTGTGATACAAACATATTAACGCTGTGAAAGCATCTCGGTCGAACAGCTATCAGAGAAAGCTCAATGTTGGCGCTGGGACAGTGGAGGAAGGTGCTGGGGACGCTGATGGTGCCTGTGACAGATGGTTTAGTTCAGGATTGAGGATAAACAGCACTTTCACTGGCTCCTTTCCCACAGTAACACAACCTACGGAGGTGAGAAAGCCAATTTATTGGGACCAAACTAAGTGTCTCCATTCTAGCATGTAAACCACACTCACTCTGGCCCAAATGGTGCTCACACCTCTAAAGCATTCTGCTGAAAAAAAACCCTCATTTGGCAGATTTTAGCAAAACAGTGACACTTGGGAAGAACAAATACAGCTGAACACAGGCCCAACAGTGTATCTCAGACAAAACCTGCTGAGCTTTTTTCCCCCTTTCATATGTTTCACTGCAGTTTTCAACTGAAATGATCATAAAACTTTTATTTTTATTTTACAGAATTATTTTTATTACATTAATAGTTATATGGTTCCTTGCAAAATACTGTGTTATGACATCTTTTACCATAGTGCATGATTAGTAAACTACTATATTCTGATGTTTGCGTCACATAATCAGCTCCATATGTATGGCTTTTCTGACAGTAAACTTGCTCAGTAGCTCACCCGGTATTTTTATTGAGTCTCAATAAAAGAGTTCCAGGGTTTATGTTAGGTTTTAGTGTAGGTGGGACGTTATTTTTCAACATGATAGTCCATTTACTTGTTAGTTAGTGCCACTCACCGGACATTTAATTTCTAAACTGCCAGACATTGTCAGATTCACATCCATCTGTTTCAGATAAAACTGAAAACGCTTTTAATAACATTCACTGGACGTTCACTTTGAAAGTGTCACAAAATTAGCAAGAAGCAACATGAGATCAGTTTGCAGAAATGTCACCAGGTTTTTCCAGTGAGCCTGGGTTGAGTTTATTGGTTGCTGAAAGCATTAATAAAAACTGAGCAAATAACTGAAGTATTTTGCAAACAAACATGCATGAAGTCAGGTTAAAACTGGCAGAATTGTAAAGGTGTCGTTTCTGTGTGACCTCACTCTTGCTTTCCAGTATTCCTATTCTTGAATCCCGCCACTGGATAATCCTCCTTAAGACGCACCTCATGCAACACCCCTCTATCAGTTATTGGCTTTATCATCAGCTCTTCTTCCACAAAGTGAGAATGTGGACTTATTCTGGAAGATAATGGCAGACATTATTGTGAAGGTTTGATGAGAAGAGTGCCGAACCATGAGTGTGTTCTTACCCCTAATCACGTAATAAAGTGGAAGAGGAAACAGCCGAGATGTTGAATAAGAGAAAGAATAACTGTTTTCCTGTAAGAGAGTAACAGTGTGTGATAACTGAAGCAGTCCTGTGACAGTAGCAACACTAAACAAAGCACAGGTGTCGAACTGATTGCTGTCCTAACAAAATGTGTGTGTGTGTGTGTGTGTGTGTGTGTGTGCGTGTGTTTGTGTGTGTGTGTGTGTGTGTGTGTGTGCAATAATTGATGCCATTCAGAGCCATGACTGATAGGACTTTTCTAGTGTTGTTTTTGGGGAAAACTAGCAGAAATTTGCCTAAAGGATTTACTTAAAATGTGTTTAATGGAGAGAAGCTGGAAAGCAGAAGCAAAATAAAAATGTTAATAATGCATGCGTGAGCTTGAAGATGTGTTGAACTATGTGAAAGCCATGCAGTTCAATTCTGCTGAATTTCGCGGTTGCAGATTTCATGCGATCAAGTGTTCATGGCTAACTACAAAGTAAAAATCTCATGGTTTGTGGTTTCCTCTACAGAATGAACTGTTCTAAAGGCAATCTGATTGTGTGGACTAAAGGACCAGTATTTGTTATATCACAGTGGGGATTATTGTACTGGCTGACCAGTGTTACTCTCGTGGGAATGCTGGTGGTAAGATCGTGTTAGTATGTGACATTTACTTTCAACATGATTTTTTGGCAACAAGTACCAGTGTTTCCAGCCCATACAAGAATAATCTGAATAGTACAGTCACTGGATTGCAAGACGAGTTAGGAAGCTATTTTAAAACTTTAACATATCTTCAGCTTCAGAATGTTCCATAAGTAGTTAAAATACACTCTTTAAAATGTTTTACTTAGCTTCACTACATGTTATATAAATTACTGCTAAAGACACTAATATTTATTCATACATTATTAACAGTTTGATAACTATTTTAATTTGAACTTTTATATAGTTACTTGCAAAGATTGATAACGACTAGTTGAAATCAGTTATTTTGGCTAATTATACACTTAGCGCCAGCATTCAGTCTGATGGTCTGATGTTCCTCCCTTGCATCTGGTCCCACAATGGCCAAAGCCTGACTTTGTGTCTGCAGCAGCAGCTTAGGTGCTCCAGCTCTGACAGCTCGGATGAAGCATTCTACCAATCAACTGAGGAGATGCTCCCACACCCCTCGAATCCACAGACACACTGCCATATTGAACGGAGGAGATCCATCATCATGTGGTAACGGGATTCCCTTAAAATACGCCTCGTTCCCGTTAGTTCACACAGACAGTATTGCATGGGAGGTGGGGGCATTAGGGTCATACTGTCCTGGGAAAGTTTAGTTCTCCATTTAAATCAACAAACGATGTGGCCTTCTGCCGAGTATATGAATGTGCCCGGTGGCAGATGGCAGTGTTTCATACCCATAGACTCAAGCAAACCCTAATCCCCGGGGGATCGCGCATTCCCGGGTCATCAGTTGTTCACATCAAGGAGAAAAAAAGGGGAGAGCGCAAGACAGAGAGAAAGGAGAACGCTCGTTCTCCCCCTCCCAGAGCAAACAAATACATCTCAGGCCACTTCAGTAGAGACGTAAGCCTGATAAGGTGTCGATCATCTCATTAGTCTGGGGATATTGGAAAGCCTCATGAATAATGATGCTGGCTAATTAAAAAAAGCAGACAGAGTGTGTTAACAGGACCTCAGTGGTTTATCGAGATGAACGAGGCTCAGTTGGATCTCCAAACTCATTTAGTGGCCCGACTGTCATTTGTTTCTTAGATGCCTGCTGATTTTCTTTATTGTTTGTTTAGGTGGTTGAGTGGCGCATCAGTCCCACGCTACAGCCATGTGCGTGTGTTTGTACATATCAGCTGCTGTGGGTCAAACAAAGAGTCTCATGTGACTCAGCAGTTGAGGGAATAATGTTCCTCCCCCCTCAGGCTCTATTGCGGAGAGACTTTCTCACACCTCTCCATCTGGACGGGCTTCTTTCGAAATGTCAATCACAGCAGGGACTCCCATTTTTCAGCCAGCTTTGGGGGATGACCCTCTCTGGGAGATTTGGTGAAAAGTCAGTGAGATTGTTGATTTCAGCTCGGGACTTTTGGGAGATTATTGCTTAGAAGTCTGCTTAATCTCGCCTGGAGCTGCAGAAGGTCCATAAAAGTCATTCATTTTTTGGAAGTGATGTTCTTTTATATTGTGTTGCAAAAATAAATAAATAAATAAAATTACTTCCATGCATTCAGGGCTGATGAGTCAAAATCATATAAAAGTGCTATAATTTAAAGACTAAACTAAACACTAAAGTGGCTGTTCTGCAATTTCACAAGCATCAACAAACAGTAATAAACAGAAGCCATCCAATGGCATTATTAAACGTCACTGAAATATGTGTGATGTTTTGTGTTTGAGCGCCCTCTGTCCATAAAATCCTGATGTGACACTCACTCTTGTGGCCATACTAATGCAATTAAAAAAATGTGTACAACTTCATTTTTTTCTGATATACAATTAGAATTAAACCACATAAAAAAAAATAATAATAATAATTGTATGCAAATATGAATTGTTTTAATTCTCTTAATTATCAAATTTTTGAATGCAATCACAAATCAATAATTTATTTATTCATTCATTTATTTATTTATTTATTTATTGTGGAGACAATTAATCTAAGACCACATTGAAAGTCTGGGATATATATATTTTTTGGTAAAAAAAAATCTTCTAAACTTTTTGGTAGCATAAACATGAAAATGTTAAAATACAGTGACATTAAATTACATATAATTAATAAGAATCTGCCGTATGTTTTTAGATTAATTCCATGCCTTCTGAAAATGCCTTCTAGTTTAATTCTTACCTGCATAAGTGAAAACAATGTGTAGTCCTAAACGGGAATAAATCTAATCTTTTAAATCTAAGAAAGAGGTGTGCCCCAGGGTTCAACATCGGGGCCACTTCTCTTTTTTGTTTATGTAAATAATGTTCCAGATATTTTTAGTGACTGTTGTATTTAACTCTATGCTGATCACACTGTCATGTACACAAAGCTGATCTTCATAAAATGCAAGTTTCTCTTCAGTCTGAGTTTGGTTTTTAGATAATAAATTAGTGCTCAGTTTGGATTTTTTACTCATAACTCTAAAATGTATGAAGAACTTCAGGCGTCCACATAAAAACATTTGTGGACTTCAATTTATAGACAAATATAGACTTTTTTTTTACTTTGAAATATCAGTTTCAAAATCATCCTAACAATGACGAAAGGCTTCAGTTTCTTTTTCATACTCTCCACAAACTTCCGTTGACGGAGTATGTAAGTTTGATAAGCATTATGAAATTTGGCAAATAATAATAATAAAATAAAAAAAAATAATAAAGAAATTGAATTTAATTACTTTCTGGGAGACAAATGCACGTGTACAGCTAAAGACTCTTTCAAAAAGAGTAGAGGCGTGAAATCAGCATCCTGGCCAAATTGGCCCATTGGTCTCTGATCATCATGGCCTCCTAACAATCAATCCCCATATCGACTAACTGGCTTCATCTCTCTGTCTGCCCTCACCAGTCAAGCTGGAGTTTGGTGGGCTTTCTGGTGCTCCGTCGCATCATCCCGGTGGATGCTGCACAGTGGCATTACATAACTGTAGATTACATTTAATAGATTACATTTTTATGAGAACTATTGGTAATTGGTTTGTAAACGGTGACATTTATACATGTTTTTTTTTTTTTTTTTTTTTTTTTTTACAAGTTTACGTTGCATTTACACCATTTTGACCAGCAGGTGCCGGCAACATGTGGCGTTTCGAGCGCTTGGAAACAGTGAATCATTTTACGAAGCAATTGATTCAGAGTTCAGTTGATTCTTGAGTTTGTTTGTTTAATAATTGCATCAACCAAACAAGGTACAAAATTACATTCCAAAATCTAACACCTCTTATTCAGCCTTGATTGAGCATAACCAAAAACAGGGGAGTAAAACATGTTAAAAATTAAATTGTCAGAATAAAACGAAACTTAACCAAAAATAAAATAAATACAAAAGATGCTTCAAAAATTAAATACAACAAAATTGACTTTTAAATTAAATTATACAAAATCAAGAGAGAAGTCAACTTTAGGGCTTTCTTGTTCTTAACAAATTTTAAAGATTTGTATAAGAGTTTGCCTCATTATACCATTGAATAAAGATGGGTTTAGATTTAAACCATCTACACTTATCTCTCTGTTAAATAATGGAGAATAAAGATATTAAAGAAATTAAGTCATTTTAAACTACATTTTTCCAGTCGGTTAAACATATCCTCAGTGAATTAAATGAAAGCGGGTACTTTTTTTTTTAATTATTTTATGAAAGCGGGTAAATAAAAATTAACCTTTTTAGCTAGCACGATTCAAAAGATTCGAGTCAAAATCCCGCCACTGAACCATGCGCATGCGTGATCTGATGGGAAGATCGAATCATTACTGACTCGGATCTCTGAATCTCGTTCCACCAGATGAACGAATCCTCACTCAAGTCATTTCGCTGGTTCGGTCTTTTGTCACGTGACACCCCTGTGTTCTGACTTCCGCTTCCGGTGTGCCTAAAGTCCGCCCTCTGTGAAATGGGTTTGCTGGTGTACTGTCGATTATGTTGACTCACACGTGTTAAGGGCTTTTCTGTGTTTTAAAAGCGACTCAATTCGAATCCGCATTCACCAGCTCCGTGTTCAAAGTGAGTTCGCTCAGTTTCTGATAGACTCTTTCCTCTGTTTTTGTTGATTTATAAGATCCAGCGGCGCTAGCAGCCCGTCAGCTAGCAGTAACACACCGGTCTCTCGTTTAAGGGCCACTGCACACTGAGATGCGACAAGTACCTAGTGTGCACACGCGTTTCACCTGTCTTTGAAATCAGCAACCCGGATTTATTTGGTATTACGCGCTTTTCTGTCACGAAACCTCCTCGCAGACATCATGGGGGCTTACTTGTCTCAACCCAATACGGAGAAGAGCGCGAGCAACGGCGGGAACGAGAGCGTGCGCTTCGGCTTCGCGGCCATGCAGGGCTGGAGGGTGTCCATGGAGGTACAACGCCGCTTCAGTCACTCTATCTGAACACAAACACGAGTAAATGACCTTTAGCCGGTGTAATTGAAGCCAGTGGTTCTGTAGTATGTGTGTTTTGTTTGTCAGGAGTGGTTTTGGCGCCAGTGAGGTCCGCGTGACTCCCGCCTCTAGCTCCTGTTTTATCTTGTTTTGTTTCCAGGACGCGCACAACTGCATCCCGGAGCTGGATGATGAAACTGCGATGTTCGCGGTCTATGATGGACATGGGGGTAAGATGGGAACCTTTATAGCCCACTACGTGTGTATAAGATACTTTAAATTGAGAATTCACCCTAAAATTATATTTCTCACTTCATTCGAACTGCTACTTTTTACTTGGACAACAAAGGTTTTGTTTTTTCGCTTTCATTTTAGTAAAGCATATCAAGCCCCCAAAATGAACCATACAAATAGACGACATATTATTGTGACAGTTCACCCCAAAAACTTTTTTTTTTTCGACATTTCTCATCAGCGAGACCTCCTGTGGAAAATAAAATATATTTTGAAAAGTCTTGTTTTCTTTGTCCATATGTTGAAATTCAGTGGTCACCAAAAAAAAATAATCTGGTTGTGTGGCTGATATTAAACATTTATTCACTCAGAGTGATGATTTATTCACACATGTAGAGGATTGGTGATTTTAAATGATTTTCTTTTTGGGGTGAACTGCTTTTTTTTTTTTAAAGGTATAGCACAGCCAAAAATGAAAATGGTACTCATAATTTACTCAGCTTCAAGTTGTTCCAAATCTGTGTCCATTTCTTTGTTTTACTGGACAAAATAACATATTTTGAAGAATATTGGTTACAAAACATTTGACGGTAGCCATTGTCTTCAATTGTATGGAAAATAAATAGTAATATGGAAGCTGATGGCTACCAAAATATCCCCCATCCCTTCAAAGTCGTTCATAAATCTCCCTTTGTTCTGATGTACAGTCAGAAGGTAAAATCATTTTTAGGTGACCTACTCCAGAATGAGCTGAAAATGGAGTATAATATTCACGAATCCAACTGATAATTTAATTATTTGAGTCTTACTGTGTTTCTCCAGGTGAAGAGGTTGCTTTGTATTGCTCCAAGTACTTACCTGACATCATTAAAGAGCAGAAGGCGTATAAGGATGGCAAACTGCAAAAGGTAACCTGGCTGCACCTCTCTCTTATAGTTGTTTGTTGTGCTCGTCTGATTATGACCCTTATCAGTTTGTGCCTGCTATAAACCTTTAATTGACACATGCCCCCAACTCTGGTAATTCATTCATTCAGTACGATCATTAAGAAGTGATTAGAAGACAGCAGGATTTAGCAGAAAACCGCTCTGTTTTATTGTTGTTAATGTCTGTCGTGTGACTCTCTAATTAGATGATATCTTCTCTGACAATGGTCCTAGTGCCTGACGTCATTACTGTGTTTGTGCTGCTTGTGTTCATATTCCCAGGCTCTGGAAGATGCCTTCCTGGCTATAGATGCCCGAATCACCACAGAGGAAGTCATCAAGGAGCTTGTTCAGATAGCTGGGCGTCCTCAGGAAGAAACCGAAAAAGTAGCAGATGAAGATGATGGTTAGTGTTGTTGTTTTTATATATATATATATATATATATGACGTACTGATGTTTCTCTGACCTTTGGACAACAAGGCCCCCGGCCCCTACAGTCCATAACAGTGTTCCAAAACACTCTTTGTTTCCATTTAAATTGAGTATCCTTGATTAAAATACAAAAAAGTAGAGGCTCTGTAGAGCATTAGTAATCCAGATTTAAAAATCAGAAAAAGAGTGTATCTGGACCAGGGTGATGCAATTCAGTTTTGCTTAGGAAAACCAGCATTAAATTAAGATATCCTGGGTAGCAAAATATAGGATTTCCAAATCCAGATTTGAGCAACTGGCTCCTGGGTTGTGACTGTTACAAATTAACGTTAACCTTTCTTTCCAGTTGATAATGAAGAAGCAGCTCTGCTGCATGAAGAGGCAACCATGACAATTGAGGAGCTGCTTCACCGCTTCGGACAGAACAAAAATGCCAAAAAGCCATGTCCAGGTGCCTCTAAAGAGTCTGAGGAGGGAGAGAAATCTCCTGCTGAGAAGGGAATCAACGGTGAGATGGAGAGTGGTGCTTCTGAAGCCGACAGCAGTGAGAAGGAGAAGGCGTCCGCTGCTGGAGATGCGTCCGCAGGCTGTAAGATGAGGGCCTGCAGACGGGCGGCTGTGTCTGCGTCTGCGTCCGCTGGGGGCTCTGCCTCTGATGGATCCGCTGAGAAGACTGGGGATGCTGGACCTTCCTGCTCCTCGTCTGCAGATCCTGCTCCAGGAAGTGCCAAGTCCAAGTTCTTCGAGGACAGTGAAGAGTCGGAGGAGGGAGAAGATGAAGAGGACGGCAGTGAGGAAGAGGTGAGGAGATGAGTCGAGCGTGTTTGACGGTTCAGCACTAGGTTTGTGTAACCGCTTGCACTGCAGTTTCAGTCTCAAACACAGTTGACCTGGTAACTGGAGAGGAAGTGTTGTTTGAAATGGTCAGGTCAAGTTTTTTCACAAATACGCATTTTAAAACAGCTTTGCACAAAATGAATGGATTACCATCGCTTTCTATCCTATTACACTTCCATTCAAGAAGCTGATATGGCAAAAAATAAAAACAACTCGATCATTCAAAAGTTTGAGGTCATTAGTATTTTAGTTGTTTTTAAAAATATATACTCTTTATTTATCAAGTTTGTTAAATTGATAAAGAAAACACTTACTGAAGTTACAGAACCATGTTACAGAAGGTTTTATTTTTTTTTTTCTCGAATAAATATTTTAAACTTTGTTCATCTAAGAATCCTGGGGGGAAAAATGCGTCAAGGTACAAAAATATCAATAGTGAAATACGTTTTTTGCTGCTTAAAGAGAAATGTTTCTTGAGAAGCAAAATGGTATATTAAAATGATTTCAGAAGGGAAAAAAAGTATCTAGTATGATAAAACAGCGGTGCTTTTCCCAACATACGCATGACCAGAAGGAGGGGAAACAATCGACTGTGGCATAATAAAAGCTCTGCTGCTTTGAAGCCGTGTGTTACGCTTGTTCAGTGCCCTCTTTTCGCTTTAACTGCTTTGATTCTCACTCTGCTTCATGCTACGACATTAATACATTATTAGATCATCCATGAGTCCCTCGAACTACGCCTTTGTTTGTTTTGAATACACGCACTCTATCGGTGAAATCTTACATATTGCACCTTTGTAAGTTTTAATGTTAACACCATATTACTTTTTTGTTTGTTTTTTTTCTGCAGTGTCCATTCAAAATATGGCACAGTATATACTGTAAACTGAATGCTATTTTCAAAAATACTAGCGTCTTTGCAACGTTAATTTCAAAAAGTGCTACTTTGCACACAAGTATTTATCATTCTAATGATTATTTTTGTTGCGGCCAATAGGACTGCAGCGAGGAGGACGGTGAGAACAGCAGTGAGAACGATGAAGAGGATGACACCGAAGAGGGAGAGGAAGACGATAGTGATGAAGAGGAGGATGTGTGCTTGCCGGGCATGGACGGAAAAGAGGAGGTTAGCATACGTCGCACGGCCTCTGAAATGTGATTGATTGTGGAAAATGTAGTGTCTATTTCTGAAATGAAGTATGTGATGATGTTTCTGAAGTTTGTGATGCCTTCACGTCGTTCCTGTTCTTCTGAAACCTGTTTGCTACTGCTTTTGAAAACTTGAAATAAGTGTTTTATATACTTGTTTTCTTGGTCATTCAGCCAGGTTCAGACAGTGGCACCACAGCTGTAGTTGCTCTTATCCGTGGGAAGCAGCTCATCGTGGCCAACGCTGGAGACTCCAGATGTGTGGTGTCTGAAAAGGGAAAGGCGGTGGACATGTCCTATGACCACAAGCCCGAGGACGAGCTGGAGCTGAGCAGGATCAAGAATGCTGGAGGGAAGGTGACGATGGACGGCCGCGTCAACGGAGGCCTGAACCTCTCCAGAGCCATTGGTAACACTGCTGCTTCCTGCCTGATTTATCTGTGCTAATGTCTGATTTTGCACATTTCCTTTTACGTTGAAGAACTGCAGAAAATGTAAACCTTGTATTTTCTCGCAGGTGATCACTTTTATAAAAGGAACAAGGCTCTTCCCCCGGAGGAACAGATGATCTCGGCTCTACCTGACGTCAAAGTGCTGACTCTCAATGAAGACCACGAGTTTATGGTTATTGCCTGTGATGGCATCTGGTAAGATTAATGACTCCATATCATTAACATGAGTGAGTTAGTTGGGCTGTGTTATGTTTTGTATTTTCAGTTGAGAATGTTGTATTCGTAATATATTTATTCATCATGTAGGCCCCGTCCACACGGAGACGGAGCTTACCCCAATCCGATCTTTTTTTTCCTCGTCTCAAGAAATATCCGCGTCCACACGAAACCGCATAATGGTGTAGTATACATGCCAGACCAGTATGTGGCGCTGTAATTCTGCCACAGAGATACACTTAAAAACAGAAGAAGACTTGGACTATGCTCATAAACCTTGTGCGTGGAACACAACCGAACATGGAATAATACATTTATTAATCAGTGTTAATGTTAGTTAATAAAAAGACAATCGTTCAGTGTTTGTTCATGTTTTTGTTGCTGTTACGTGACGTAGAGGTGTCTGACTAGGGGGGAGACGTGGGCTGATGACGCCATCGTTTCAGAAAATATACGGATTAGCCGTCCAGACGAAAACGCAAAGACGGCGTTTTCAAATTTATCCACTCTGGGACCCGGTTTAAAAAAATAGCGGTTTCACCTTACGAAAACGCCGGATCCGTGTGGACGAAACGCCTATCCGAGAAAATTTTTTTGCGTATTCACAGAAACGCATCTCCGTGTGGACGGGGCCATAGTCTAAAATTATAAGTGAATGATTCAAGATCATACTTCCTTGTCGTGCCTTGGTCTTTTTTCATTGCATTTAGCTGAGTTCTTAGATCTACCTTCATGCATGTAATTGGCTGAAGCAGCAGTTTTAGTTGATTATTATTATTCCTCTAATTAGGGTAAAAATCACTTCTGGAACAATTCAAAAATACTCATTTGTAATTTCTAGAATTATTCAGTTTCTCTGTCAGCTGTGATCGGTGTATGAGAAATGCGTTGTCAAGAGCAGATTAAATGGTCTGTGTGTTAATGTTTGTCTTGGTGTTTTTAAAGGAACGTGATGAGCAGTCAAGAAGTGGTGGACTTTGTAAATGAGAGATTGAAAACTGAGCCTGGTAAAAACAGACCCCTGTCTGCCATTATTGAAGAGGTAAGTGCTGGAAAGTGTTGTTCTGGGGGGGGTTCTGTTTGTGTGGAAATATTTATTTATTTATTTTTTTGTAATGCAGCTCTGTGAATCTGAGATGTGCTCTTGATTTAAAAATTCCTGTTAAATATCCAGACAGAGTCAGATGTGTTTTAAGTGACTTTAAATAGTGTTTTGTACAGTGGTTTTTTTTAGTTTTTACTTGAATTATTACTTTCTAAAATGTGATGCAGTGTTTGCTTAATTTAATAATACTACAAGATTACATGCCCTTTACATTTGTTTTGCTGCATTTTTGAAATATGCATGAAATATGCATTTTAAAAAAATTACCATTGGCATTGATTCGTTATTATTTGTCACTAATAGTCTTGCAGTCTTTAGAACCATAAAGAAAAAGAAAAAAATCAATCAACTTGCTAAGTTTTATTTATTTTAAATCCCATCTAGCTGCTGGATCACTGTTTAGCACCAGACACCTCAGGAGACGGCACAGGATGTGACAACATGACCTGTATAATCATCACCTTCCCCCCACACCTTGGGAGCAGCAAGGACGAGAGCAGCAAGAAGCGAAAGCCGGAGGAGGAAAACGGCAACGACAGCAAAAAATCCAAAACTGAATAGAAGAGCTGTTCCTGAAGGGGCTGATTATTTCGAGGACACTTTCCCCTTTGAATTCAGACCACTGGGAAGATTTTAAGGATAGCCGAAAGAGCGTTTTAGTTTTAAATGATTCAAAGACGCAAGCAACTAGAACTGTTAACCCAGACCTTTTGTTTTTTGTTCTGATTTGTTTATTCTCGTCGACGACGACGTCTGTAACTGAACGAACGAAACGCAGTATGATAGCAGAAGAGATGACACGAGTGTGTGTCCTCCTGATGTATCGTACCCTCGTTTCTGTACATAGTGTTTTTCCAGTATCTGTCAGCTTGATTTGAACGCTCTCTTTTCTTATTTTCAGTAGTGGATCATTGTGTCAGTATTTGTGACCGCTTGTTTTTCTGAACACCAGTATGTAATTGAAATCAAATACTTTTTTTTTTTTTTTTTTTTTTTAAATGTGATGAATATATTATTTTTTTTTCCTGATGAAGCCATCGCTGACTATAATCCTCTGGAAATGCTGAGTTACACATTCATGACATTCCTTTCTCCCTTGTTTCTTGTTCGTGATTCAGAACCGTTTTCTGTTTGCAGTGTCACCGATCCTGATGTGTGTAATAAATCGGCTTGCTGCTTTTTGCTCAGAAGGCTGGCGTTGGGATCAATGCCTTATGGAAGTCCTCACTGCGAAACGGTTTTCTCATTGTCCTGAAGCGTCTAGCGGATTCATTAAGGTTTATATACAGCGTATTTTGGAATATATATTTTGGTACTTTTTCAGAACATCTTGGTGGGTTGTACGGAGAAGTCATTGCTCAGAACTACAACGTTTTCTGTACCAATAAACAAGTGGAGACAAGTACTGAAATGCTGTTTTTCTTGGGGGGAATTGGGTTTGTTCAAGCGGCAAGGTAATGTCTGTCCTGCTGGCTTCTGTGTAGTTGTATGACCGTCAAAGATTGATCCAAGTTTTATGAGCTGTACATAAAACTAGCAAAAATAAACAATGACTAGTCACAGCATTTGCCACAAAACACCAATGCCCCTTTATACGAATTATATTGATATTTAAAAAATAAGAAGAATGGAGATGTTGATGTATTTGTAAACTAGTACATCTTAATTACACATTGCATGTATTGGGGTTCTTGGGAGATGCAATGATCCTGTTACAGTCTGCTTGATCAATCACCAGAGAAATGTTAAACTCATTCAGAAAGGAGTTCACATTCCTGAAAGTTACAAAATAAAACTAAATGAGCATGTTCTGGTCAAAGGCCATTTCTGATCAACAGAGCGTGTAAAAGAGCAGCAGTGGCAGGAGGCTTTTGCAAGGAGAAGTGTGAAAATAAAAATAATCAATGAACTTGTAATAAGGTCCCTTGGTAAAATCAGGCTTTTAAGCTTTGATTTCATGATGAGTAATTACCAGAATACTACAAAATCATATTAAAAGAGCAAGTTCTCACAACATTAAGACATGCAACATGCAGAGGTGAACTACCTTCAGTGCAATAAACTCATTTAGTCTTTTCCAGAGCCCTTATTTACAAACTATGGACCTCTGGAATTCAATAATCAAGTCAATATTTTACAGATATTAATCTTTTTTGTTTTGTTTATATGAAATATGTGTTCAATACATTTCAATTTTGCCATCTTTCCATGAATTGTGATGTTTTCATCAGCTGTCTGGACTCTCATTCTGACGGCACCCATTCACTGCAGAGGATCCTCTGGTGAGCAAGTGATGTGATGCTGAATTTCTCCAAATCAAACTCATCTACATCTTTACTGTATTATGAAATGTTAGCGGATCATAACTCTATGCTGCGGGACACTTGTGTGAATCTCTGGAGACCCGATGTCATACAGCCACTAAAAATCCCTAAAACACCAACTGGATGAAAGGATTCGCAAAAAAGGCTCAGAAGAGTAAGGTTTAATCAGAAGAAAATCTCCCATTCATGCATTTGAACTCAGATAAAACACATGATGTCAGTCAGGGTTCGAGCAGACTTCACCACAGAGGAGCTCTTCTCAGCATCCCCTCCCAGCTGTACGACTCCGCCATCTCAAACCAACAGACACCGAGATTACATTATCATGACACATTATAATCACAGGACATTCTCTTATATGTGAAATAGATTGCATAGCTACAATTGAGGAATACGTTTACCTGCATTCGTTTGTGAAGAAATACCAGCTTTTGATTCAGTAACTCGATATCCTGCAATAAAAGTCATGCAATTATTTACCATGATTTAATTTGAGTTTTGTTATGAGCATTTGTATATAAAATGTGATGACTGATGTATGTCCAGTCAAATGCTCTCAGCCTAGGCTTAATAGCAAGCAGCAAATCATGTTCATCTGTGACGTAACTAAAGCCTCTTATACTTCAAAATGAAAGAGCAACGTTCAGTTTCAACGGGAAAAACATCAAAGCAGGAGAGAAGGCCGAGTTAAATATAGCATCGGATCAGAAGTTCACCTTTGTCGACCTTTCATGGTGTTTCAGTTTGATTTGAGGCAACAGTTCTTCTAATCTTTCAATCTGAAATAAGAGAGCAGTGTGCACACTTGGTCATCAAGGTCACTTTGTTTTACATTTAAAGGAGGAGCAGTTTTTCAGTATTAGAGACTGTAGACTGAGTCAAACATCTCACCCTTTTCACAATGCTCTGTAGTCTGGACCTTAGGGATTTATTAATAACAGGCACAGGAATACTTCTGGGACTTGGATTGACTGTATTCAAAAGGAAAATGACGTCATTTTTTGTTAATGTAATAAAGCTAGAGGGAAAAGAAGCCCACAAGTTCTCATACCATGCTGGTGGTTTTTGGCCACTTCAAGGACGTACGGCCTGGGTACAAATAACACGAGCAAATCAACACACAAGTAGTCAGTCCTAAGAAATATGACTAAGGACATATGACTATGGACAGACATTAAAGGACCAGTTCACCCAAAAAAAAATAACAATTTGCTGAATATTCACACACCCTCAGGCCATTCAGGATCTAGATGAGTTTGTTTCTTCAATAGATCAGATTTATATAAATGAAGCACTGCATCACTTGCTCGCCTTTGAATCCTCTGAAGTGAATGGGTGCCGTCAGAATGAGAGTCTAAACAGCTGATTCAACATCACAGTTGTCCACACCACTCCAGTCCATCAGTTAACATCTTGTGAAGTGAAAAGCTGTGTTTTTTCTAAGAAACAAATATACAGCATTAAGGCATTTTGACTTTAAACTGTTGCTTCTGGACAAAATACAAGTCCATAATCCATAATTAATGCTTCCTCCAGTGAAAAAAATATCAAGCATAGTTTACAAGCTAAAACAGATAGACTTGGAAGAAGAAATATCATTGATTGTGGACCTGAAGCAGTTTGGCCAGAAGCAAATGATAAAACATATTGATGGATTTTTTTCTTACAAGCTTTTCACTTCCCAAGATGTTAACTGATGGACTGGAGTAGTGTGGATCACTGTGATGTTTTTATCAGCTGTTTGGACTCTCGTTCTGACGGCACCCATTCACTGCAGAGCATCCACCGGTGAGCTAGTGATGCAATGATACATTTCTCTAAAACCCACCTACATCTTTGGTGGCCCGAGGGTGAGTCATTTTCAGCAATTTGTCCTTTTTGGGCTGAAAATTTCTTTTAACCAAGTCAAAAATATAGTATGTCACCCTTTTATGTGTTGTTAATGTTCAAGTTTAAATTCAGGTGTTTGATATAAGATGGTGACACACTGCTTTAATATATTTTATTAAATAAATATGCTCTCATAAATGTAAAAATAAATAAATAAATAAATAAAAGTCTTTAAAATTAATTCTAGGGACCAAATATTGGCCCATAATAAAAGAAAGGAAATTTTTGATGCTGCAAATTCCTTTTGATTTTCTAAAGCTAAGTGACTAAATGTAAATCTTATACGTGAACTTTAAACCTTTGACACGAAGGAAGGACTTACATTTGCTTGCTGTTTGGTGGCATGCAGGGATTTAAGGGAATAAGGCATCCTCGATTGTTTCGTATCTGCAAATTGATTTCAAAATGATTTCAGTTTATACAAATAGGGAGCAGATAGTAAAGGTTTCAAACCCCACAGGAAGGTGACGGACAGTACCTTAAGTGTCCTCTGAGAAGTGTCAAGCCTGAAAGACTGAGCTAGTATCTGTAAGGAGAGACCATCCTCATGTAATACATCACTTTTATTAAATCTCCAAATCTAAGCCAGGATCTAGTCACAAACACACTTGTCTTACGCTGGTCCCTCGGGCTCCACTGGGAATATGAACCTCCCGGAGAGCTGTGATCCTGCTGTCTGCAAAAGAGCGGCTCATGTCAGCACCCATAACACATCTTCTATATTTGCATGTAATTTGCATGTCAACACAACAACTGTGCAATTATTCAAAGCCATAGTCAAAACAATAAGAGTAACTGCCTCGTGCTGTCAGATGCACCTGTTGATATCGATCCATCGCAACTGATTTTAGAACAGCGGCCAAAAGGCAAAGCTGATTACTTTTCAGTCAATTTAGGACATTTTCCCAATGGTAAAAACAAAGATGGTTACAAAAACGCAGAAGAAAGAGATTCTGCAGCAAATCTGTTCACGTTGCCATGGCAACCCCAGGATGCTACCCCACGGTTAACTAGTTTAACTAGCTGCATTCAGATGGATTAGTATCAAGATTAGACCAACCATTGAGATCAAGCCTCTTCAGGGCAATCCAGACTGCAGCACCAATGTTTTCAGGGTTACAAACAGCCATTGGAGGATCTCTCATACACCTCTCAGTCCAGAATCCAGCGGGGAGGGGTGAAGACAGAAACCATAACACGACATAAAAGTCTCTTTTTCATAATTAAAGTCAAAATTAGAATTGAAAATGTGAAAAATTGCTTAATTACGATAAAGGGATTCGTAGGACAACTAGAATAGAGAAATAAAGCACAGATTAACAGTACAAAAGTCAGTAACAATGTACTGATGAGTTTTAAAATATGAAAAATTCTGTGCCAATTAAGCAAAATAAAAAAGTATATATTTATAATGAGTGCGTAGATTTCAACAGAGAAAAATACAAAAAGCAAAGGCAAAAAATCTGCACACCAAAGTTCAAGGTCCTTTGAACAATTAAAAAAAAAAAAAAAATGAAATAAATTAATAACAATTTATTGAAGATTTACATAAAGATTACAAAAAAAACTAAAGTGCACAAACAGAAAAAGTGAAACTGACTGAGCAACAACACAGAAGTAAAAAAAACAAAAACAAAGCAATGATTTGTTTTATGAATTATTTATGTATTACAAGATTGCGTTGTTTTTGTTGCTAGAATATTATTTATGCTTTTGTTCCAGTAAAGCAACATATAAAGGCTTTAATTTGCACAAGTGCATCATAAAGTTCAGGTTTTGTTTAAAATTTCTTGATTTAGCCGTTTTATCTGTACATATAATGCACATTTTAAGAGTTTGTGTTTACTTACATGTATGTTTATTAGCACAAATTAAGCTATGTAAGCTATTTAAATCATTTTGTTTGCTAAAAATGTTTAAGCAAGACTTTTAATTTGAAAAACAACGATCCAAGCGTCAACGTTATGAACTATTCCGATTCATTTAAGCGAACCGGTTCTTTTCAGACAGATCGGCTCAGTGAACCGGTTCAAAAAGACGATTCATCGGTATCGAGCGAAAACATCTCTACGCATTTATTTTCTAACAATTCAGTGCAATGTTGTATCAATCAAAAATTAAAATAAGTCCTTTGTGTCAACACATATTGAAAAGTTAAAAAAATAAAATAAAGTTATTTGTGTGAATATAATTCACTTAAGATATTGGTGTTTGTGGACAGTTTCATTCACAAACACGGATATGTTCTACATGTCTACAGTGTAAAGAATTAACAAACCAGTCATATAAACTAAGATTTCACTAAAGCAACTTTAATATAATCAGAGACGGATTTAACCATTAGGCAAAGGGCCTAAGGGCCCCCAAAAGCCAAGGGCCCCCTAAAATGCTTTTAATATGCGTGATGCGCTTTCATTTCGGACGAACACGATGTTGTCTGTAGTAGCTAAATAGCAGTGAGATGGTTTGAAGTGTACTGTATTGCATCTGATTAATTCATTTAATATTTGACTTAGAATTCCGTGACATTGCTCATTACGCAGTAAACTTCTTTTGTGTAGCTCTTTGAAATGTACAAATATTAAAAGGTTTGTTTAATTCATTGGAATAAAATATAGATTAATGTTTTTTTTTTTGTCTTACACAACACAGAATTTCTAAATAATAAGTACTTTTAATAATAAGTTATTTTTATGAATTCAGTTAATTAGATGTTTTTAATTAAACCATTAAAATGTTTAAAAGTTTAATGATTTTAATTAATCAGACATGTTTTTTTTTTCAGATTTAATATAATCATCCAGAAACTTTAAAATGAAAAAAAGAAAAAATGAATCTAGAAAATTTGGGAAAAAATAATAATTGGTTAATTTGGGAAAAACGAAACAGATTTCATAGGGCCCTATAAATATCATGCATCTGAAGCTATAATTTAATACTAAGCAACAGTGCAAATTATATAGGGCCTGTTTAAATGTTTTTAATGGCTCTCACAGTCACACTTCATGTTTGGATGAAATAACCCTTATGTGTGTAAATGTATAATTTCCATATTTATTCATGTATACTTTTCCAGTTTGATTTAAATGTGTCATTAAAATAAACAGAAAACAAATGTATATTTTACAATTTAGAATTAGACAGCCTTGCGTGAAATTATATAGGGCCCCATTCCTGTGTTTTGCCTGGGGCCCCCCAAATCACTAAATCTGCCCCTGAATATAATATGCATGGACAATAAACTATTGTAAAATGTATTTAAACATCCCTCAACAGAAAGGTTTTTGCAGGTTTTTATAAAATGTAAACAACTTACGTCAACAGTTGGTTGAACGGACTCATTTATTTATTTATTTATTTATGCATGCATGCCAAGGTACCGAAGATTAAAGTACAGAGAATATTAACATTGCATACAAAGATGTGACATTACATGCAGAGCACCATATAGACACATTTGACAATTAATAAAAAATTTTTACAAAATAAATTAAAAAGATTTAAAAAAATTTACTGTTTTAAAAGACTTGATTTTTTGGAAGATTAAATAGTTTGGATATACTGTTGAATCTCTCTTTTAAAATCAATATATAAAGGATTTTGATAACTTTTTAAATTATTATTCAAGAAATTGGATGAAAATATACAATCGCCTTCAGGAGAACATTAACAAACAAAATAAGATAGAAGTAAGAAAAAAAGAAGAGGAGAAATTAAACACAATGAGGGGGTATTTGGCTCACAATCAGGGGGAAAATATAATAACAATAAAAACATAATAGCAATAAAGGAAAGCTATCTCAGCTTAATCAGGGTCAAAACAAATTCAATTTTCATATAAATCCAAGGACGTGATAACTCTGCGTCATCAACCCGGAACTAGAGTTCGATTCATTTCGATTTGTGAACCGACTCGACCGGTTCCTTCTTGAGAACCGACTCAAAAGAACGATTCGCTCACGAACCGAACATCAGTATTATGAACCGCGCACTGGCTTAGGGGTGTAGTGAACAAACGCGTCGTTTGTTGGAGCAGCGTTTATTTAGCCTTACGTCTTTACTAAAGGTATCCGTGTAAGCCAAGAAAGAGAGAAAGTCGACACAATAACAGCAGAATGAATGAGTCAGAGGGACTGCGCTTCAGGAGGCTGAACAGACCTCAAATAATTACAGACGAAACCCATGAACCACAGAACAAAACCACAAGGTAAGACAGCTTCTGAACACATTCATATGTGACCCTGGACCAGAACAAATAAATTGTGCCCCAGGATCACATATGCATTTGAACTTTACTCAATTTAAATGGTGTAAAGTAAAATGTGTGCCATTTAAATGAATCTACCTGCCTCCCGTGTTATCTGTGTGTTGCAGCACTTACAGTGGGAAGGTGTTTCGTGTCACTTTACTGACATTAGTGGCTTTCCTGCTCTTCCCTCTGCTGGTGGTCACTTTCCTGCTGGAGTCTCCCATTCAACCAGAGCTCTTCAGGTGAGCCTCCTCTCATAAAGATCTACACCTTGACCACGGACCGGCTTCAAATGGAGAACATACAAGACACACAGTATTTCAGATATTCAGGGTTAAAAAAAAAAATCCAAAATGTATCAGTCTTTGAAAAGTCATGAAAATGTTTACGGGGAGCGTAAATGATACAGTTAGACTTTGCTCTGCTAGGATAGAAATGAATAAATGATTAATTTGTGGAGTAAAGCAATGCATTAAAGAATATCACTCCTGCAGTAAGAAGCGTGAATGTGTGTGTGTGTGTGTGTGTGTGTGAGGATACAGTTGTGTCACACAGCATTACTCAGGTACGTGAGATATAATCGCGCTGGTCCTGCTCTGTGTTTCATTGCTAAATGACGGTTGTGTATCTTATTACAAAACACCAAAACAGCTTCCTGTGAAATTCTGTTGCCAAGCTGGAAATGTTGCAATCCAAAAAAAAGCCCTGTTTCTGAAGTTATATGGTTAAAAAAAATTTCTTTCAAAAGGGATATCTTTTAATAAATGTGATTCCAACCTTTTATTGTTTACACAAGGACCTTAGGCAAAATATTCAAGCTTCTGCTCTCCGCCGAGATGAAGTGTGTGGTGATTTATCACATTAAAAGTAACCTGTGCTCTATATAGTGTTCACCTATATCTTAAACATGTTTAGTATTATGAACAAATATAGTATTCATTTTATGTTGAATTGGCTTTCATTTGTATGTTTACAGTTATAATAATGTACTTCTTTCAGTTTTACATTTAGGACTGAAGTACTAAATAAGTTAAGCTTGTTGACGGAAGCTGTGATTAGTTTTTTGTTGTCGCTGTTGGAGTCTCGTGTCTAATATTAATACTTCATTTCAGACTTATTTAAATCACAGAAAACTGTTTTTAGACTAGAGGTAGTTGATATAAATGATGTTAACCCTAGGATGCTGGTTTGAAAAGATGGTGTTACACAAGATTACAAAAAAAAAAGCAGAATTTAATTGACATTACCAAGACCGAGGATTTAAAAAGACTTAGAATATGATGCATGCGTCTTATGAACTGCGTTTGTATGTGTTTTCTGCTAAAGATCTGCTTTTGTGTTTCACAGAAGATGCAAAGGAATAATACGAGTGAGAGGAAATGAAGACACAAATTCTTATATCTGCATGCACTGTTTCTTTAATGCTGATGGAAAACCTCTTTAATAATTATTTTCCAATGTATTGATTTTGGTTCTGATCTGCTGCCACAATGTTCTTGACAAAATCCGGTATAAATATTCATCTCAAGCCAAATCCCACAGTGCTCTTTTCTCTTTTAGTTAATAATTGATGCCTCTGCAGTTGATATGTAGGGCATTTCATCTCCTGCAGACTTCTCCCGTAAAAACACCCTTCAGTTCTCGTGAACATCTGAGCATGAGACTTGACGGATGTCTTTCTTTGTGTTTAATAATCAGTCTCGGTGACCCCCCTCTGATGACTGGCTGTTACGAGCCCAACCTTAAACTCAGACAGGCAGAGCGACTGTTTGAGGATCAGCTAATCGGCCCAGAGTCCCTCGCTAACATTGGAGGTCAGTGTCTATGATGCAGTGCAGTCAAGCGTGACCTTTGACCCAGTTTGTCCCAGCTGTTTGGCTGTGTGCTCTGAGGAATAGACAGGCCAAACCAGATGAAAGTCTGTGTGATCTAAAGATAGAAACATATTTAAAACAGAACAACTTAACAAAAGAAGAACGGTTAGTTTAGAAAATGTAATCATTAAATATGTGTATCTATGGTTGGCATGTTTCTGAATTATTCTTGTTTTGCAGATGTTTTCTACACTGGGACGGCTGATGGAAAGATCGTCAAAATCGAGGGAAGGAACATGCATGTCTTAGCAACACTTGGCAAGCCACCGTGTGGTAAGAGACCCAGAAATACCGGATTATTTGATTGATTTCGTAATGTGGGATTTCAACATGAGTGACCTTGGTGTTTGAAATGCTCGGCTCCATGGTTTTGTTGCACAAGTCATGAATCTGTGTCGCTTTTAGGAAGCTGTAACATTAACGTTTGTAAAACAAAACATGAAATCTAACAATGTTTTTTTTATTTCATTATTTTTTTTAAAGATATTACTTTTTTTGTGGTCGTTTTTACCATTTCCAGCTACTTTGTTTCATATGTATTTATAAATATTGGAATTATGACCACCATAATGAATTATAACTGGAGTGTGTGCATATATAAAATAAAAATGATATAAAATTTATGTTTTATTTATTAGCCATTGTTTATTTACTATTATAGTATTTATTCGTGTTTTGACTAATTTTATGTTTTCCGCTCACATACAAGCATACACACACACACACATATATATATATATATGTACAGACCAAAAGTTTGGAAACATTACTATTTTTAATGTTTTTAAAATAAGTTTCTTCTGTTCATCAAGGCTGCATTTATTAGATTAAAAAAAAACAGAAAAAAATGTAATATTGTGATATATTATTAAAATTTTAAATAATTGTTTTTAAATTTATTATACTTTAAATTATCATTTATTTCTGTGATGCACAGCTGAATTTTTAGGATCATTATCACATGATCCTTTAGAAATCATTTTAATATGATGATTCATTATCAAATTTGGAAACCGTTCTGCTGCTTAATATTTGTTCAGAACATGTGATACTTTTTTATATATATATATATATATATATATATATATATATATATATATATATATATATATATATATAAATATGTATATGTATATGTATATGTATATATAGATATATATATATATATATATATATAGATATATATAGATATAGATATAGATATATAGATTAGTTTTGTTTTTAATTTATTTTGTTCATTTCACTGGTGCATTACATTAATGCATGTAAAGTCGATGTGCATAAATGTAAAGTAACACATTAAAGCCTTGCATAGAGATTTTTGATTGTCTTATGATAGTATAGAGTATAGTTTTATGAAAATATGAGAGTAAAGCATTTGATTCAGTGTATATGCTTGTTCCTTTAGCCTGGCTGTGTTGTAAACTGCTGACACACTAAAAAAACTAACAGAAAAAGTGCTTAGAGTTTTAAATGTCTAATGTGTTGACTAGCTCAGCTTTTGTTCCATCAGATGCATAAAGTTAAAATAATTCAAATAACTCCCGTATCAAATGCTAGTGTCATTAGTGTTGAATATCCGTCTGATTCGAAGGCTCTCGAGAGTATGAGCACACTTGTGGACGTCCTCTGGGAATCCGGCTGGGGCCCAACGGCACCTTGTTTGTAGCTGATGCCTATTTGGGACTGTTTGAGGTCAATCCTGTCACAGGTACACATATATCACATATTCTGCTTTAAACCATCAATACTCATTTAAAGGAATAAATCATTCAGAAAAAAAAATTCTGTCGTTGATCATTCACATGCATGTTTTTCCAAAACCTGTATGTGTTTAGTTCTTTACACCAGTCATCCAGCAATAGTTCATCGTGTCCACATTCGTCTCTTTTGGCTTTTAGGTGAGGTGAAGTCTCTGGTGAGCACGGAGAAGATGATCGGTGGTCGGCGTCTGGGTTTTGTCAATGATCTGGATGTAACTCAGGATGGGAAGAAGCTGTACTTCACGGACTCCAGCAGCAGATGGCAGCGCAGGGACTTCATGCACCTGATCATGGAAGCCACGGCAGACGGACGGTAACTGGGGGGTTTGCACTTTACAGCTTTATATTTGGATCATTGTGCATTGTGTGAATGTTTTCACAGGTAAAGATGTTTTGGTACAGTGACTGATGTGGTTCATGTGGTTGTTCCAGTGTTTTAGAGTATGATATGGAGACTAAGGAAGTGACTGTGGTGATGGATAACCTGAGGTTTCCAAACGGCATCCAGCTCTTCCCTGATGAGGTGTCTGTCCTGGTGGCTGAGACCACAATGGCCAGAATACGGAGGTGATGCTCACTCACCTGTTCACATTCGGCTGCTTACACTTACATTTAGTCATTTTGCAGACGCTTTTATCCAAAGCGACTTACAACTGGGGAATACATAACACGATTCTTCTTAAAGAGGCAAAGAGACACAGGAAGTGCTTGTAATACCAGGTTTCAGGCGTTTGTAGCTAGAAAGGGAAAGAATAAACTTCCTTTTTTATATAAATTTTACTCAAAACATAGGATGTTATTATCCCATAACTATTCATTTGGTCAAAAAACTGAAATATTGTGAAATTTTATCATTATTATTATTATTTAAAAGAAACATTTTCTATTTTAAGAAATTTCAAGAAACTTTATTATTATCAATGTTGAAAACAATTGAAGGATCTAGTCCACCAATGGAAAAATGTGTTATATTTTTTGGGAGCTGTGATAATTTTTTTTTACTGTTCTTTAAAAACATTATATAACTATATATTATATAACTAACATTATAAATGTATATACCATCACTTTTGATCAATTTAATGTATCCTTGTAGAATTGAAATATGTGGAATACATAAATTATTATTATTTATTTTTGTTCTTATATCAAACTTTTGAATGGTAGTTGATCACGGTTTCCACAAAAATATTAATAAGCACTACAACTGTTTAAAACATTGATAATAATAATAATAATAAATGTTTCTTGATCAGCAAATCGTCATATGTAACACTTGAAGACTGGAGTAATTATGCTGAAAATTCAGCTTTGCATCACAGCAATAAATTACATTTGACAATTTATTCATTAAGAAAGCTGTTATTTTAAATTGTAATAATAATTCTTACCATTACTGATTTTACTGTATTTTTAATCAAATAAATGCTGCCTTTGGGGAGAATAAGAGATTTACAAGCATCAGAAAATCCCCCCAAGTGTTGCTCTCTGATACAGATCTGACGGATTCATTTCTGTTGTGTGCATCAGTGAACTCGAAACATTCTGTCCCTGTGTTTGGGCTGATTTGTTATCAGTTCTCCCGCCTCTCACCGCTGAATTCTTGAATCACGCAGTGCTCTTTCACTGCTCTTGAGGGCTCATGTCTGCTCGAGGCACAGGCCGCTCTCTTACCTGGATAAATGATGAGTGCATGCAGTTGCCAAGGCAGCAGGCTCCATCATTAAGCTTCCTGTGTGGAGAGATGCATAGCGTGTTTCTCTGAATAAAGCGTGTGTGGTCTGTGTAATATCAATGCACCGTAAGTCCGTGCTCATCTGGGCTACGGCAGGACTTTTATGTTGACTCTGGCTCTTCTCATTGATGAACTGAAGGTTGCTTATGAATTAGAACCAAAATTGTCACGTTGCAAATAACTCAAGAGTTGATGGTCTCAAAAACCGCAAACACCGACTGATTTATGGGTTTAGGTGAAATATCAGTTCATCAGTGCTGCATATTGAATATGTGTTCTGTATCTGTTCACAGAGTGCATGTGTCTGGTCTTAATAAAGGAGGTATGGATACATTCATAGACAACCTCCCGGGGTTTCCGGACAACATTCGGCGCAGTTCTTCCGGTGGATACTGGGTCTCCATGTCTGCTGTGAGACCCAACCCTGGCTTCTCCATGCTGGACTTCCTGTCTCAAAGACCCTGGTTAAAGAAACTCATATTTAAGGTAGAATTATTAATGACCATTATTTGATTTATTTTCCAAATTTTTAAAAACATTGTATAATAACTTTTCAAAGGCCAGATTAAATGTAAATCTTTAAAATATTTACAGTTTTTTTAAGATATTTTTCCATTTTTTTAAAAATGTAACAATAAAATAATAAATCACCTTTTGAATAGACAAATAAATAGACATTTATACAGTAGATGTTTATTGAAATGTTCAGTTTAAAATTGGTGTGAATGTAACAGTAAAATACAATAATATATGGATATTTATTTAAATTGAGTTAAATGTAACCGTGAAATAAATCACACTTCAAAAAGACGTTTATAGTTGTTTATTTAAATTGTTTAAAATGTAGTTAAATGTTTAGAAATAACACTTAAATAAAACAATACATACATTTTTAAATAGAGAACTAAATTAAAATTTACAGCCATTTAAATTGCTTAAAAATTTAGTTAAATGTAACACTAAAATAATAAATAATTCACTTCAAATGGACAAATAAATAGACATTTATAGCTGTTTATTTCAGCTTTGTTTAAAATGCAGTTAAATGTATGAGCAAAATGAATCAATTTTCCAATAGACAAATAAAGACAAGAGTGTAGTGCCAAGTAAATCACACTGTCAAAGTCCTGTAAAGGTATGAAAAGTCGTCGTCAGAATTTTCCGTATGCCATCAGACGTGCAATCTTGTTTATATGAAGCGACGGGAACAAAATGTGAGAAAAATAGCAACAAAATAATGACTTTATTCTACTTTTACTGTCAACAGTCTCCTCTGTGTCTCTCTGCATCTGTGTATGCTGCATACGCTCTTCTGTGTCAGCCGCGCCACAAGGATGCGCTGTTTTCTTTCAAATCAAAGTTAAATACATGTAGAAACCGCGCATCCGAGTGCCGTGGCTGATACAGAAGAGCATATGCAGCAGAGAGCTACATGGGTCCGATTTTGTAAATCCGCACCCGCCGTACCCGCTTAAAATAGAACCGACACCCGACCCCCGACCCCCACCCGAAATCATATCAGTTAAGCCAATCACATTAGACACACTTTTTTCGAATTTTATTGCCAGGTCATACAGAAGTTATTTATGGAAAACTCTTTTTAAAAGATATACATTTTTTATACATTTTATCTTAATTCTGATCAATGTTTTATAAATCAATTGCCCGTATTTAAAAAATAAGAAGCAAATATATAGCAGACAATGTAATAACCTTAGTGTAATTGACAGAATTACTAAAAAATATTTTGTTACCTAAAAGTTAAATATTTTTTGTGTCACACATGCATGCATGTCTATTTCCCTCTTATTAAATATAAAATGCATGTGGACTGATATTTTTCCAATGTCTGGACTCCTTTATTAATGGAGTAAACAGACGTTTCAATATATTGGTATTAAATGCATTTTTTGAGAATTTATATTTCACGTTTTTACTGCAAATGTCGAAATACGTGCTCTTTGGTCCATCAGTCACTGATCACATTAGAATAAAATATCTCATAATAAAATACAAAATTGACTGATTTATGAATGTATATGCATAGTTCTCATCAGTCGGAAATACAGATAAACGCTTTCATTTGTTGTATTTTTGATCCTGAAAGAAAACAGAACAACAAAAGAGCGAATCATACCACCGTCTGAGGTGGTGCTTCAAGTCGAACGCACCCATTTTTAAATCGTTCACAGCTGAGCATCGCGAGAGGCGGATCTGCGCCAGAGCGCAAATGTGAATGAACTGCACAAAGAACATTTTCAGATGCGATTAAAAAAAAAAACAACAACCCTGGATAGCCTAGATTAAATACATGCAAGTGGAAGTGTATTGTTGTTTAAACACCATAACAATCGCGTTAGTTGAGCTGTATGCGCAATATAATTTTATGACACAAATTTTGAAATGGGCTTAAATATATATATATTATATATATATATATATATATATATATATGGACCATGACAGTGTATTTTACTTGGTAGTCTTTGGGACAGTCACAAGCCTCCCGGTTTTCATCCAAAATATCTTAAATTATGTTCCGATGACAAACAAAGCTTTTACGGGTTTGGAACGACATGGGAGTACCGTATTTTCCAGTCTATAAGTCACTCTTTTTTTCATAGTTTGGCTGGTCCTGCGACTTATAATCAGGTGCGACTTTTTTTTATTAAAATTGATTTGAAATGAACCAAGAGAAAACATTACCGTCCTATGCTACTCAATGCTCCTGTAGTCTACACTGAAGACATATAGCGCCCTCTCGAGGCTGGAGACAGTAATGTTTTCTCTTGGTTCTTGGTTCTAAATAAATGCAACTTATGTTTTATTCCTCATCATGACATATTTTTGGACTGATGCAACTTATACTTAGGTGCGACTTATAGTCCGAAAAATACGGTAAGTGATTAATGTTGGGGTGGACTGTCACTTTAAGGGAAAAAAGCTGTCCAAACCTGCCTGGCCCTACGTGAAAAGTAAATCACTTTTCAAATTGACAAACAGACATTTAAAAAATAAAACGTTTCACGTTTTGTCATTTTGATGCAGCTGTTTTTCGTAATTCAGTGTGTTTTTACACATTCCTACTGCATATATGTTTCTAAACTGAATGTGCTTCTCCACGTGTTGTGTGTTTTCAGCTCTTCAGTCAGGACACTCTGTTGAAGTTCGTGCCGCGCTACAGTCTGGTGGTGGAGCTGCAGGACGGCGGGACATGCGTGCGCAGCTTCCACGACCCACACGGCATGGTGGCGGCGTACATCAGCGAGGCACACGAGTACAACGGCCACCTGTACCTGGGCTCCTTCCGCTCGCCGTATCTGTGCAAGCTGGATCTGAGCAAAGTGTGAACACGTCACCAGTCTAACAGATGCTCCACTTGAGTCATTTCACTCTGGCTTCCAAACTAACAGATTTCCAAGCAATTACCGTTGGCAAACATCTACAAGAACACATATTAACATCTTCCATGTCACAGTCAGCACTGAACAAACACAGTCCCTTCATTTGATCACCATTCTCTTCATTTAGCTCTGACAGATGCCTCTATTTTTGTTCCATTAACCCATGTAGGCGACTTTCTTTTTTTAGCGTAATAATCTCCTCGACTGGCTGTTTTTGAAATCAAAAGATGGGCCATTGCTATTTTTGTTTTTCCCCTTGTGACAGAATTTCTGCAGGTTTTGTCCTTGTTTAATTTGCACCGAAAGTCGTCGTCTGGCTCTTAAAATAGAGCTGCCATCATCTGTGATATGAAAGTGGTAAAAACAATAATAATTTCTGTGGGTGGCAGTTTTGGGGAAGTGAAAGGGTATTTTCATTTCATTATAAAATGAATCTCCTGAAACAAACAGCTATAATTATCTCTGGCTTTAAAAATGTTTTGGTTTATTTTCAACTGAATGGTTGAAAGTATTCATTTTGGTTTTAAGTGTCATCATTATTATTTGTATATGTTGCTGAAATGAGATAAATGCTGCTGGCTTTATAGGATTTACCACACCTTTACATAAGTATCTGTGTGTTTTCCATTCATATTTATATGATGTCTATAAGAATTATCAGCAATAATGTCATATACAGTAACAGTGGATCTCAACTGGTGGATTACAGCTCACTTTGTGGGACAACATTGAGGACAAAAAGAACCGTGTTAAATGGAAAAATAAATGGAGTATTGCCGAGTTGGGAAAGCAAAATAAATTGGATTAAAGGAGTAGTTCATTGAAATTTTCTGATAATTCACCGACAGGACATCAAGGATGTAGATTAGTTTGTTTCTAAAGAACAGATTTGGAGAAATGTAGCATCTCATTACTTGCTCATCAATGGATCCTCTGCAGTCAATGGGTGCCGTCAGATTGAGAGCTGATAAAAAAAACACCACTATAATCCACACGACTCTAGTCTGTTAATGTATTGAAAAACTGTAAGAAGCAAATCCATTAAGACGTTCAAACATCAAATTGTTGCTTCTGGCTAAAGTAATCGTTGATCCATGTTTTCTCCAGTGAAAAAGTTTTGTCTGAATCAGAAGAGAAATCTGCACAGATCAAGCGATTACAAAAAAAAAAAAGTTTTAAACGAATATGTGGGATGATTTTAATGTGACACGACAACAGGAGCGTGATTATGGATTGTTATTTTGGCTACAAGCATTGGTTTGAAGTTAAAATGCCTTCATGGTGGATGTTTTTATCAGCTGTTTGGACTCTCATTATGACGGCACCCATTCACTGCAGAAGATCCACCAGTAAGGAAATGTAGCAATGATAAAATTACTACAAATCTGATGAAGAAACAAACTCTATGTCTTGGATAGCCTGAGGTTGAGTACATTTTCTGTAGTTTAAACAAAGCATGATGTTAGCAACAAAGTTGATGCCATGAACTGGAGTCAGTGTAAGTTGCACGGAATTAAAACTAATGATTAAAGTAAGATTTTGTGTCTTGAACTTGTTGGTTGTTTGATCTCAAACTAATTTGTTGAGGATAAACATTTGGATGCGTTACATAAAATATAATGCCTAAACTAAACTTCAGACTCGTGTTTTATTAGTGTATTCTAAAAATGACATTTTCAAATATACATAGATGACTGGTTTAATATAGAAGCATGTAATGTTTTATTTTGAAGGACAATTTTGACACTTCTGTCTGATTATGGCTTCATGTCCGATCCAAATCTGGCTTCTGAAACCAGTCCGGTTGAGAACACCTAATGGCCATATGGAGCTATGAATCTAGGACAAATCATGCACACTTCCAATAACACATAGTAAAGGAGTAGTCAAAAAAAAAAACCCCGTAAAAATCAATATAAAACCCCAATTCGGTTCATACAAGCCTGATAGATGTGTGTTTGATCAGTGCTGGTGTCTTTCTAGAGCCAGTTTGCTCAAAGGAAAAGAGGCCAGGGAGATGGAGGCGATGGCTCCTGATCTACGGTAGGTGCACAAAGCTGCTTCTGCACATCAGAGAAGCTCACTGAATAATTAACA
The DNA here is from genome assembly GCF_003368295.1 of Carassius auratus. NCBI lineage: Eukaryota > Metazoa > Chordata > Actinopteri > Cypriniformes > Cyprinidae > Carassius > Carassius auratus. Next base: position 17,643,754 of record NC_039280.1, on the reverse strand, counting down.
CACAGAGTCAACACAAGCTCAGCATCTGATGAACTGAAGGTCACTGTACATGAGATCCAATCACTGCACGGTTAACTGCAGCTCACTTTATTTTCACATCCAGTTTGCGATTCAATTAAGCATGACATTTCAGGTGAAATACTATTTTCAGAATATCTCATTTGAACGACATTCAAAATCGGTTGTTGACATTTTCTTCATCCATGGAATGGACCAGACATCAAAGTGACAGAAGAATGTCTAGAAGAGAAAAAAAAAAAAGATTTATATATACACACACACAAAATAAACAGTGAGTGTTCACTTATAACTTCAGGACAGTTTGACGCAAGAATCTTAATGTAATTTTCCTGATTGATATTTTACATGGTCATAAAAAAAAAAACTTGAAATTTGGGAAGTGATGCAAAGCTGAATTTTCAGCATCTTTAGAGTCACATGATCCTTCAAAAAAAAAAATATCATTCTAATATGCGATTTGCTACTCTTATTATTGATGCTCAATATTGGAAACAGATTTTGAATAATAAAATGTTCAATATAACACCTTCACTTTTCCCCCCACAGAAATGTATACCAAGCTTTTAATGATCTTAACTACAAATTACGAAGGAAAGGGAGTTTGAATTAAACAGATGTTCCCCCGAACCAGCCATTCTTTCAGAAAAACAAAGACAGAATGAGGTTTTTGTCAGAATATGGGAGGTTTGATTCGGAGTTGAGTGAAATGATTAATCATGAGATGCATGGTGATGCTCCAGAGCAATGTCTTTAAAGAGAATACAGTGATAAATGCATTGATCACAGTGAATCACGGAGGAAGATGTGACACATTGATGATGGCACAAGAGGTGGCTTTACTTTAGAACCAGAAAGCCATTTTAACTTCTTTAGCTCTATAGAAAAAGCACACACACCTGTTGTAAGAGACGGTCTGTCTGGAAGGGACAGTTGTCGAGGTCAGTGTTGCTCCTCTTCCTGCACACGGTCCGTGAGATCTCCACTTCCAGAATATAGCGGATTCCTTTAACTATCTATCTACGGCAGAGCAAAGACCGGATAACGCATGTATACAGCACACAGTGAGACGTATGGAAAGATTGAGTTATACCTGTCTCTTTGCCTCATCAACAGCCGATGCTCTGAACAGGAAGGCATCGTTGGATTTATTATTAAAGGAGTCGGTTCCAGTCAGGACGGCCTCCTTCACCCCAGTGTCATTCTTACTGACGTTCTGGAGAGTCCCTGGGATCGGTCTGCTGAAGAATGTGTGAACCGGATAGCTCTCTGATGCCAAAGACAAATGCAAACAGGGTTCCTTAGATAGCAAGTGAACACCCAACTCTGAACTACTCAACTGGATTGACTATATCTTAGCCATGACCCTGCAGTACATCTTCACAAGAACACACACAAAAGTAAACATCTATATCTACCAAAAAGAAAAAAGAACTGAAGGAAAAGCAAATAAAACGGTCTTACCGAGTGAGCATAAGCCTGCTAAGAAAAGCAAGACTAGAGTCTGATAAGAGACCCTCATGTCTGTTGAAGCGCTGTCAAGTTTACACTGCAACTTCCTGTTCAGCAACACTTCAACCACCAACTTGTGTGCTGCAGTCCTCCAGAGAGCAAGCACAATTCCCATTGGTCAACAGCTGAGCTTCCTGCATGGACTCTCAACGGCCTTTAAACAGGAGCACAGGTGAAGTCAATCTGCTGATTAATGCTTGACTGCTGGGAGATGACGTTCCTTAAAGATGCTGCAAAACTCAGGATACTTCTCAGTTTAGTTAGATCCAAATAACTACACAAGTGCATGTAGATGTTTGCTTGGATAAATATCCATCTTTGTAGAGACCACCGAAATCATCGAGAGCAAAGAACTGAATGGTTCCTCAGACCGAACTGAAAGATGCTGTGTGTTGAAATGCTTTGAAAGTGAACTCCTGTGGTTTCCTCCCACATCTGGTGATGAGATGTGCTGATAATAATACATGTGAGTAATGATGGTGAGCCTAACCTGATTTTACCAAGTGAGACATGTTCCTGGGACAACATCGTTGTTGACCCTGGAACGACATTGTGATTAACCAATCAGATTTGAAGAACCAGTTTATAGATTTTGTGAAGTTTATGCTTAAAATCAGTGTTTGGTGCTTGTACATCAGTGTCATTCATCTATCATTTCTTCTGATTTTAGGGATTACTCATGGTTAAGGTTAGGTTTAGGTGTAGGGATATGGTTAAGAATATATTTTTGGAGTAAAATGTTGTTCCAGGGTCAACAAAATATGTTGACCTAGGAACACATCGGACTTGGCAAAATCAGGACGTGCTGATGGTGAATGATGATTTATTGGCTGAGCGGAGCAAAAGCATGTTGATTTGTGTTCGATCAGAGATGAGCTTCTCTGCAGTCAGTATCCTTAGTCAAATTGAATCTGTATTTGCAACTAATTTTAGGTAAGGTGTTGTTATTATTATTAGCCTTTAATTATTATTGTTATTTTGATAAACCATGTAGACACCAGAAGAAAGCAAAACATTAAAATAATTGGGGAAATAGTGATTGATATAAAAATGTACAATTATGATGAAATTATTAATATAAAAACTATAGTCCCCACGAGTTATGTATGTATTAAGGTTTAAGTCCCCACCAGGATAGAAAAACATGTAGTGAACAGAGAGAGAGAGCGAGAGAGCGAGAGACTGCACATGAGACTGCCATTGTCAGAAGATTGTAGCATTCAATTCAGTAGGTTATTTGACTATGTAGACCAACTGCCTCCACATAAGGAAAAAAAGGCTTTGGTAAATTGAAAAGTCATAATTATGGTGACAACAAGTGAGTCTTATGAGTGAGTCAATATTCAGACGATTCATTCAGGAATAAAAAAGTCAGTAGGTGGTGACGTGTGAGTCATTGAATCATTCATTCTAATGATTCATTCAAAAACAATGCTTCATTCAGGAAAAAAAAGCTTTACTAGCACAATTACAGTGTGTACCTAGATATTAGCTACAATTTTAGGTATTTCATATGTTTTAGCTTATAGTACCAATGTGTTGATTTTCAGACATCATGGTTTATCTCTCTGAAAATAACTTGAGTCACATTTACAGGCTCCATTAAGCAACCGATTGGCTCCTGAAGCAGCAGTCTAAGTTTGTATTCATCACCAGCAGATGGTGTCGTGTCGTCAGTTTAATACTAGTACTCAGAAATACCTCATGTTTTGTTGAAGCCCTAGTTTTAGATCCTGTATTGGATCCAAATGGACAACAAGGCACCACTCATTTCCGAATTCATCATGCAATCAACAAAAACATTAAAGATACCGTTTCAGAAGATAACAAGAGGAGGAATGTGGTGTCTGTTCTCCTCACTTCAGCTTCTGGATCCTCCTCGGCTCACAGAAACTCAATCATGGTGCTCGTATCAAGTGCTTATCCTTGTGCTGAGAACATTGCTCCAGCCATGTCCACATCCTTTACATATCTCAATCCAGGCTGAAGAACTGCTGCTGCACTTGAAGACTACTTTTGCCTGTATAGGCCTCATCATGCCAGAAACCCTGAAATCACTATCCGTCTGTTGTTCCTTGTCCCATGTTAATACAACAGCCCCTTTTGATAGCTGCCAATATGCAGAGAATTTATTGCAGTCATTTTCTGTTGGTCAACATTTGCTTGTTTTAACATGAATCAGAGATACATCATTGTGTTCAGTAACCTATAATGGTACATTCAGCAACATTTTTCCATCACTTATAAAAACATCAACAAAACCCCCTCTTTTAGATATTTGCTAAATGGTTTCTGGTGGTTCAAATTTGTTTCCCAGTGCTTAACAAATGCTGGATATAGGTATTGTCCTTTATTAGCCCAAAAACAAATGAGTCATTTTCATGATGGTGAGTAGAACACATAAATACTTGAAGCTCATACAAATCATCTGCATTTAAACTATCGCTTTAATAAATGCTGCTTTCTTTCAGTTGTAATGTCAGATGTGTTGCTTGAAAGCTCTTCTGCAGAAGTGTACTTGAAGGATGAGCGCTTCAAAGTCTTGCTAAATCTAGCAAACACTTTGATTCCACACAAGCAACGGATGAGATCCTGCGCTCTGTTGAGACTTGAGTAAACCATGTCTTTTTATATCTGTCTGTCTGTCTGCCTGCATGGCAACCACTTAGCAGTGCCCTTACAATGACTCAGAACAACCTGGCAACATACTTGCAGACACCTACATGTGGAAAATAGCTGGAACAGACAACAAAGCTTTAACACAGACCTAATAACCAACATACAAAAATGCTTGCAACCGAAAACTGAGATATTTCTGCTGTAATGACAAAACTGCTTTCATATTTTATGTGTAGAAATTAGACTAGAAATATATTAAAATAACAGATACATAAATTCCATAATTCTAGGTGTTTCAAGAAGTGAATATATTGATGGATAACATATTTTGACAAATGGATATATTATAATATTTAAAGTGACCATATTATGCTAAGTTACAAGCTCATCTTTTTTTAATCACACACTGTTTTTCACCAATGATATAACGGTGAAGTATATGATTTCAGGCAAGTTAGAGAGAAGATATCTATTTTAAGCAGACTTTGTGCTTTATAACTTTGTTTACATGCATGGCTAAATTACACACTAAAGAAATTGTCAAATAAAAAAAGTGTCCTTTAACAACAAGAAATTTTTAATAAAGGCATAAACATTTTGTGCACTAATTTTGAGCTTTAGCTTGTTTAAAATCTTGTTTTGTCTTTTACGATAAGGCATTTTGCAGTCTTCTTGGAAGTGTGCTGAGGCAACAAGCGGATGCCAAACACTCAAAGCAAACAATCAGCAATCCCTACATTAAAACTTCAAATCTATCCATGTATTCAAAAAACAAGAGATTTGCTGTGTAACCTTCAAACCAACAATAAAATGTTTTTGTGAAATTACAATGAAGGCTTCATTAGGACAGCATTTAAAATTTTACTTTTCTATTTTTGCTCTCAGGCTTTTTGGGGGAGGTCATTTGTCTTTCGCATGTCAATAAACCTAAGTGCGTGGCTATAAATGCATGTTGTTCTGTTGAAATTGAAAACTGTATTGATTCCTGCAGTATGATGTATCACTAAGTTATTCTCCGAGATATACAGCATCATTAATCAGGATGCTGTTAGGTGATGTTCCTCTTGCTGCCCAGTTTGACCTCTAGATTAATCTGTCAGCTAATGGATTCAACCTGGTGTGCGACAGGGAACAATTGTCTGTGCTCTAAGGCCCATCTGCTCTCAAGAGAAAGATGTGAAGATGTTTGGGAGGGTGAGTGTGAGGGCATTCAGAAGCGCAATGGAGACGGGGTGACCTACCTTCATCAGGGTTATTATGAGCGCCACCTGATCTGGGCTGGTCAAGCTTTTCTCTGTCTTGTATAGAGATGTACAGAGGCTTGTGACAGGAGGCTGAGAGCACTGAGGTCATATGCATATGCAAATCCCTGTGGTCAAATTTGTGGAACAGATGTGTGCTGAACTGTATTGAATTCGCACTTGTAGTACATAAAATTGTAATCCGTTTTTTTTTTTAAACGTACTTTCAGATAATATATGAATGAAATAAAAAAATAAAAAAAACACTTAAAGGGATCGTTCACCCAAAAATGCTAATGCAAAATAATTTTTACCCAACCTAAGATTGTTGCAATCTTAGATTTTTTTTTTTCTTCTATTGAGCAAAAAAGAATGTGGGTAGCCAAACAATTGACAGTAGTCACTGACTTCCAAAAAAACAATACTAGGAGGTCAATTAGCTGTATTTCCATAAGGCAGAAAGCATACAAGTAAGCAATCCAGGCGAGTTAGAGAGCCAGTCTCCCATTCACTTGGCCGATGCAAAGGCAGGTAGCAGAGTGTTTTTCAGGGACAGATCCCATGTAGGGACTGTAAGGGGGCAAGGTGGGTTATAAAAAGCGGACAACCAAGGTGTTCCTGCCCACCAATTGGCCAGCTATAGGAGTGTGAGAAGCTGCTATAGCTTCTACATAGACCTTGAGAGACGATGGGGAACAACACTTATCCAGTAGTTATTGGAGGAAGGAAAATATCGCTGATATGACACAGGACGAAGGGTCATTGCCGAAGGTTGTGCACCAGGTGGAGAAGATAGACTATTTAAAAACATAGAGACCTCTCATAGATGGGGCTCCAACCTGAGGGATTGTTCTTCGAATGCTCATCGGGGTGGTCTGCTGGCACCCATTGAGAGGCCAGAGGTCCAGAGCCCACAGCTCAGGCTGTAAGCATTCTGTAATTCTGAGAGAGGAGGTTTTGTCTCAGGGGAATGGACCGTGAAGCTGCCATGAGGAGGTGAGACAGCTCCAAGAACCAATGTTGTTTCCTCCAGAGCGAGGGCACTAGAAGAACCTTTTATTTGTTGTTGCTCCAATTCACCTGATTACCTGAGGGATCGGAGCGATTGGGGGGAAAGTGTAAAGGATGAGGTTGGGCCAGGCGTGGGTCAACTCGTCCTTGTCCTTTGAAAAAGTTGGGCAATCAGAGTTGTCTTTTGAGGTGAAGAGGTCAACCTCTGCCTTCCCAAAGATCTCCAAGATTCTCTGAACCATTTGCATATGGAGCATCCACTTCTCTGAGGGGAAATTGCTCCGGGACAGCATGACTGCTCCTTGGTTCAACCTGCCCAGCACATGCTGTCGAAGCTCAGGCCTCAGAGCTGGCTGGGCCACTGGAGCCTCAGGCTTCGTGGGCTGCTGAATCAGCATAGACTTGGGCAACTGGAAGCAGCTGCAGTGCTGGAGCATTTTGGCATTGCTTCAGATGAGTTCTTTGCAGCAGTGCTCAGTAAAACCCTCAACCGCAGGTCCAAACAGGACAGTTGTAGAGACTGGGGAGTCAAGGAAGAGGACCTTATCAATCTCCATTAAGTTGAGCCACAAGTGCACAACTGCATAAGCTAGTAACGTCATGGCATTTGCAACAATGCAGAGAAATTTTTGCAGAGAATGCTTTTTGATATGTTTCTGTTTGGTGGCAAGGGATCGCTGAGACCACAGCTGCTTCAAACGCTGAAGACGGCTATGGGGAGCAGTGAAGTGAGATGAGCAGAGTGGTTTTGATCCACTGCAGGGCTTGTCTAGCCTGACTACGTCAGACTTCGTACTTCCGCTCAATTTCAGTTCGCTTCTATACTCAGTCTAAGATAGCAAAATATCTCCCAGTATTCCTCCGGCTCCACAACAGCCGCCCAATCAACGAACAGAGGGCAGGCTGAGAGCCGTGACGTAGCAGCTAAGTGCCGAATTTAAGATCATAGTTTAGGTTAGGGAAATCAAAAACGTCAGTGGGCATGGAGACACAAGATGCTATTCGCTCTGTCGTGGAGAATATTCCTGGCATTTGGCAACTGAAGCCCGAATAAGAAGAGTGTTTATTTCACATTTTAAATGGAGGTGACGTTGTGGCCCTACTCCCAACAGGTTTAGGGAAAGTTTAATTTATCAATTGCTACCGATTATTAGCGAGAAACTGGGGAGGCCAAAGTCCGGCAAGGCAATAATTAAGATTGTGTCCCCCTTGGTAGCTCTCATGGAGGATCGGGATAAGGAGGCAGCGAAACTTGATCAATGGTTTTGTTTTCGCAGCATACTTGTGTTTACAGCGGATGTTTGAGGCGGCTGAGGCGGCGCATAACACACGTCATAACCAAACGATATGTGATTGGCTTACGGGTACATCAATGATTTTAAACTTCAGACAAGCACCCCCACGAGAAAGTAAACGCTTGTCAATTATGCCCGTCCAGACTCTGTCTATGAAGTAAAGCAAAGTAGCAGAGTTTGGTATTACCAGGCTAGGGTTTGGCAAAGGCTAGAGTGAAGATTGTAGTCGTTGCTGAAGGAGAAGAAATATGAGGATCCTATGCCAGATCATCCACTTATATAGACCGATGGCCTGCCAAGGCAGGATGTTCAAGGCAAGCAATTGAACAGGTGTACCTAATAAAGTGGCTGGTGAGTGTATACAGTATTGTGCAAAAAAAAATTCTGTCTTGTTGTAGAGTGTCAGTATTAAATATCAGTTTACATTTCCAATGATTATTTTTGCCATTAAATGTAATGAGATTTGTTTGCACAAGCAGTCTGACAGCAGCCAGTGCTGCACACAGAGATCTGATCTCACCATCATCATCCAGTTTTTCTGGAATAACATGAAGAAACAGAACAAACTGAGACAGACTAAATCCAGAAGAACTATGGTAATGTCTCTCTGTGTGGAGCCCAAACAAAAATCTTACTGAATTATTACATTTAATGGTGAAATTAATGTCTGGAAATCTAAACTGATATTTCCTACTGGCACAGTATATCAAGTCAAGTCACCTTTATTTATATAGTGCTTTAAACAAAAAAAGATTGTGTCAAAGAAAGTGAACAACATTCATTAGGAAAACAGTGTGTCAATAATGCAAAATGATAGTTAAGGTAGTTTATCATTGAATTCAGTGATGTCATCTCAGTTCAGTTTAAATGGTGTCTGTGCAATCATTTGTAATCAAGTCAATGATATCGCTGTAGATGAAGTGACCCCAACTAAGCAAGCCAGAGGCGACAGCGGCAAGGAACCGAAACTCCATCGGTGACAGAATGGAGGAAAAAACCTTCTCAGAAACCAGGCCCAGGCTCCTCTGACCAGACAAAACCAGTAGTTCAATTCCAGGCTGGAGCAAAGTCTGATTGTGCAGAAGAATCATCTGCTTCCTGTGGTCCCTTCCTGGTGGTTTAGAGGTCCTTTCTAGGTGCTGATCCACCATCTGGGCTTAATATGTACTGGATCCAGGTGACTGTGTGTGTATATGTATGTATGTACAGTATTGTTCAAAATAATAGCAGTACAATGTGACTAACCAGAATAATCAAGGTTTTTCGTATATTTTTTTATTGCTACGTGGCAAACAAGTTACCAGTAGGTTCAGTAGATTCTCAGAAAACAAATGAGACCCAGCATTCATGATATGCACGCTCTTAAGGCTGTGCAATTGGGCAATTAGTTGAATTAGTTGAAAGGGGTGTGTTCAAAAAAATAGCAGTGTGGCATTCAATCACTGAGGTCATCAATTTTGTGAAGAAACAGGTGTGAATCAGGTGGCCCCTATTTAAGGATGAAGCCAACACTTGTTGAACATGCATTTGAAAGCTGAGGAAAATGGGTCGTTCAAGACATTGTTCAGAAGAACAGCGTACTTTGATTAAAAATTTGATTAGAGAGGGGAAAATCTATAAAGAGGTGCAAAAAATGATAGGCTGTTCAGCTAAAATGATCTCTAATGCCTTAAAATGGAGAGCAAAACCAGAGAGACGTGGAAGAAAACGGAAGACAACCACCAAAATGGATAGAAGAATAACCAGAATGGCAAAGGCTCAGCCAATGATCACCTCCAGGATGATCAAAGACAGTCTGGAGTTACCTGTAAGTACTGTGACAGTTAGAAGACGTCTGTGTGAAGCTAATCTATTTTCAAGAATCCCCCGCAAAGTCCCTCTGTTAAAAAAAAGGCATGTGCAGAAGAGGTTACAATTTGCCAAAGAACACATCAACTGGCCTAAAGAGAAATGGAGGAACATTTTGTGGACTGATGAGAGTAAAATTGTTCTTTTTGGGTCCAAGGGCCACAGGCAGTTTGTGAGACGACCCCCAAACTCCGAATTCAAGCCACAGTACACAGTGAAGACAGTGAAGCATGGAGGTGCAAGCATCATGATATGGGCATGTTTCTCCTACTATGGTGTTGGGCCTATTTATCGCATACCAGGGATCATGGATCAGTTTGCATATGTTAAAATACTTGAAGAGGTCATGTTGCCCTATGCTGAAGAGGACATGCCCTTGAAATGGTTGTTTCAACAAGACAATGACCCAAAACACACTAGTAAACGGGCAAAGTCTTGGTTCCAAACCAACAAAATTAATGTTATGGAGTGGCCAGCCCAATCTCCAGACCTTAATCCAATTGAGAACTTGTGGGGTGATATCAAAAATGCTGTTTCTGAAGCAAAACCAAGAAATGGGAATGAATTGTGGAATGTTGTTAAAGAATCATGGAGTGGAATAACAGCTGAGAGGTGCCACAAGTTGGTTGACTCCATGCCACACAGATGTCAAGCAGTTTTAAAAAACTGTGGTCATACAACTAAATATTAGTTTAGTGATTCACAGGATTGCTAAATCCCAGAAAAAAAAAATGTTTGTACAAAATAGTTTTGAGTTTGTACAGTCAAAGGTAGACACTGCTATTTTTTTGAACACACCCCTTTCAACTAATTGCCCAATTGCACAGTCTTAAGAGCGTGCATATCATGAATGCTGGGTCTTGTTTGTTTTCTGACAATCTACTGAACCTACTGGTAACTTGTTTGCCACGTAGCAATAAAAAATATACTAAAAACCTTGATTATTCTGGTTAGTCACATTGTACTGCTATTATTTTGAACAATACTATAATAATAATAATAATACGTTTATTTTATATAGCGCCTTTCTCAGACCCAAGGTCGCTTTACATAGAAATAGAATAACAAACATAATAACAGAATAAACAGATTAACATTACATAGGAAACATAAGAATTAGTGATACAAACAGTAATACAACAAAACATACAGTAAATGGATTATAAATTGTATGAGGAGAAGTGATCATTAAACAGAAATTTCTTGAGATGCGTTTTGAAGAAAGGAAGAGATGAACAGTTCCGAAGAGGTTGTGGGAGGGAGTTCCAGAGTTTTGGGGCCAGGGCACTGAAAGACCTACCACCCACGGTGGAAAGTCTAGTGCGGGGAATAACAAGAAGGTTTTGGTCGGAGGATCGGAGTGAACGGGAGGGGGTGTATGTAATCAGGAGGTCACAGATGTATGGAGGAGCGAGGTTATGGAGAGCTTTGAAGGTGAGTAGTAGTACTTTGTATTTAATCCGGGACGGGACTGGTAGCCAGTGGAGTTGATGGAGAATGGGGGTGATGTGAGCAGATCGTTTTGTATGTGTAAGGAGCCTGGCTGCCGAGTTTTGAATGTATTGCAATCTTTGAAGGGATTTGGTGGGTAGACCAAGGAAAAGTGAGTTACAATAATCTAAGCGGGACATGATGAAGGAGTAAACCAAAGTCTCTGCATCACTAATAGAAAGGAAAGGTCGGAGGCGGGCAATGTTACGGAGGTGAAAGAAGGCAGTTTTAGAGAGTGATTTGATATGATGATCAAAACTGAGAGTGGAGTCGAATGTAATGCCAAGGTTTTTGACAACCGGGGTGGGGTGAACGGGTGAATCATCAATATTAAGAGTAAAAGTGTACGGTTTGGAGAGCAGGCTTTTGGGGCCAATCAGCAGAATTTCAGTTTTATCCGTGTTGAGTTTGAGAAAATTGTTTTCCATCCATGTTTTTAAGTCAGAAAGGCAGTCAGTGAGCGAGTGTGGGGGGGGGGGGGTCAGAGAAGGAAGTAGTGGTAAGATAGAGTTGAATGTCATCAGCATAGCAGTGGAAATTTAGACCGTGGCTGCGAATAATCTGACCAAGAGGGAGAATGTATATGAGAAAGAGGAGTGGCCCGAGAACCGAACCCTGAGGGACACCAATAGTGACTGGGGACATAGAAGATTTATGTGAGCCAAGTGCGACAAACTGCTTTCTGTTGGTGAGGTAAGATTGAAACCAACTTAGGGCTGTGCCTGAAACACCAATGGTAGACAGACGGGAGATTAAGACATTGTGATTTATTGTATCAAAAGCAGCACTAAGATCGAGAAGGATGAGAATGTTGAGTGAGCCAGAGTCCACAGACAGAAGGAGGTCGTTAACTATGCGTAATAGGGTAGTCTCTGTACTGTGACACGGGCGGAAGCCAGATTGAAAAGGCTCGTACAGGTTGTGATGGTGTAGAAAAGTGTGTAGTTGTAAGGCCACCACTTTTTCTAATACCTTAGCCAGAAAGGGGAGGTTGGAGATTGGACGGTAGTTAGACAGTGATGTAGGGTCAGAATTAGGTTTTTTGAGAATGGGTGTGATTACAGCAATTTTGAGTGCAGCAGGCAGATCACCAGAGTTGAGACAGGCGTTTACAATCAATGTAATGGATTCAGTTAAAGATGTGACACAGGCCTTGAGTAAAGTGGTGGGGACAGGATCGAGCTGACATGAGGAAGAGTTAGACTTAATAATGATGTCAGTGATAGTGGTAGAGTCAATAGCAGTAAACTGGGAGAGCTGTGGGCCCATGGGAGGAGGAGTAGTTTGAGAGCTAATGTGGGTGTTAAAAGTGTTGTAAATTTGGGTAATTTTGTCTTCAAAGAATTTTAAGAAGGCATGGCACTGTTCAGGGGTCTTAGGACAGGCAATGAGAGGGGAATACTGTATGTGTTAGTGTCTAACCCTTACAGGCCAGAGACTCGGAACAAGAAGAGTCTTTTGGGAAGGTACCAGTGTTGCCAAGTCCGCTTATTATAAGTGTCTTTGGGCTTTTTTTTCCTGTAAAGTTGCTTTCAAATATTGGTAGTCACAGGTCGCTGTTTTTTTTTTTTTTTGGCTTGTTTCTAAAGTGTAGTTGCTTATTTGGGGCTTGATCTTAGCTCCATAATAAGTTGTCAAGCAGATATGTTCTGTATGTTATTTAAATGTAGGAGTTCTAGCCTGTTCTCTCTGTCCCTCCCTTTTCCCAATGCACAGGAGACAGCTGAGTTTTACCGCACCCACATCCTGCTTCTAATTGGCTCTGACCCAGATGGCAACGGGTATTAGCCAATCAGAGGCAGAGCAGAGCCATCTGTTTTTTTTTCTGGTTAGGAAAACGTTGTGAGTGACGTAAACTTTAAGTGAATGTGACTACTGGTGACTGGATTGTAGGAGAGTTTTTATTATGCAATAATAAATTAAAAATTTGTGAATTCAGGATGATATTTATTTGTGTGTCAAATTTTGGTTACACTTTATTTCGATAGTCCACTTTAGACATTCTACTGACTATAAGTAACTTTGTAGCTACTTGTCAACTACATATCAACTAAATCTCAGAAATTTGGAACTAAATGTCTACTAGCACTCAGAGTAGACTGTTAGGGTAGGTTTAGGGTTAGTGTTAGGGGTAGGTTTAGGCTTAGTATAAGTTGACAGTTAGTTGACAAAGAAAGTGTTAGAAGATATTAAGCAGACAGTCTGCTAATACTCTACTAACTGCTAGTTGACATGTAGTTGCAAAGTTACTTACTGCTAGTAGAATGTCTGAAGTGGACTATCAAAATAAAGTGTTACCCAAATTTTAATTATCAGATCTTTACTGTGTATATAATGTACTCGGTACATCAGTCTATATTTGACATCCCATCAGTTTTCTAATGTTAAATAATGTTAAAAGGTGGTTTAACTCCCCATTTACCAATCAGTCCACATGGACGTAAAGTGACAATCTGTACCCACATTTTAAAATCCATCCCCAAGGATTGAAAAAACATGCACACAATTTATTTTTCTCTTCCCGGAACCTAGGGGGGCTCCGTAGAAAAAGTCCCTTGTTTTGGGCTTGTTTTCACAGGCCTGGTTGCTTATTTGTCACACGAGATCTGGCAACATTGGAAGGAACCTTTATCCCTTTCCGATGAGGAGGGGATTTCAATCTGGCACTTCTCCATTTCCAGGCTGTGATCGGCTGTTTCCATCAGAGTGGGGGTACATGGTATGGCCCACCCTTCTTTCCTCCTGTGGAACTTATTTGCATAGTCCAAACACAAAGTTAGAAAAGTCTCACTGATGTTTTACCAGTGTATATCTCACTTTCCAAACCAAAACCAGAATACATTTGGCAATGTTACAAACACATTAAATCCATGCATGATTGAACTTTCATGCATGCATTCATTTGTCCATTTACAGCAGAGTTTGTTTAAGATGTTGCACTACATGTCACTTGAGAACACTTATTTCTCTGAATAAATATGAGATGTGTGTGTTGTAGTTTGCATCAGTTTAAGGTTTGAAAACACAGTTATGAATGGATTTGAATGGAACTCTGTGATCTCTCTTTGTTTCACCCACAACTGCTGCGTCCAGAGGCCCTAAGGATTTTTTATGGTCTGTTGGTGGGTGAAGGGCAGAAACTGTATTTCGACCAATGGAAAGTCCTGTCCTACCCAGGCTTTGTACCAAAGGTGGTCATCTTGCCCTCTAAGTTCAAATGTCAGTTCATTTGTGTTTCAGCCTTATTCATGCTGTTATTCTGCTTTATCACATGTTTGGGACCATCACTGTATAATGTAGTGAAGTGATGAACTGACTCAAGAAATGCTTTCTGCTGTTGTTAGATCTCTGCTTAGTGTACAGGAACTGAAATGGAGGTGCTTCACTTCGTCAGCATTTCCAAAATAGTTTGATAGTGGAAAGATTCTGAAGGACTCTGGACCGTGACGACAGTTTTTGTCAAGCGAGCCTGAAAGGTCATCGAAAATGAGTACATCAAGCAGGCAAATCACATAATTTGTCTAAAAAACATGTGGCTGTAATGACTGTCTCTGTTGGTTTACTGTTATACTGTTACTGCAGATTACAGAGATGTTTTTTGCTTATGGATATGCTTTTAAATAAATCTGCAAGGGAAACAATTTTTTTTCACTTAAACCTGATTCAGAAAAAAAAAAAGTATATTGCAGCAGAAAGCAGTTGTGACATATTGTCCCTGCAGGAATTTGTACAGCATGAATCAGATGGATTGTGACAATCGTCATATTCAGCACTTGATACATGTTGCCAACTTGCATTCGAGGTTTCTGAACTGAGACTAGATGCAATCTGAGCTTGTCAGTCAGGAGAAATCTCCAACTAGATCTCTGTGCAACAGAGGAAAAACATTTGAGCATGAAAGGTCTCATGTCAGACCTAGTTCCTGCTGTAGTATTTCCTGTTTGAGTGATAGATGTTTGACCTTTTCCAGGGTGCATGCTACACCACACCATGTGACTCACTACAGCTGTTTTATGATGATCTTGTTGATCTCCATGTAAAAAAAAGTAGTACCACTATGCAAAATGATCTCATTTTTTTAACATTAACAAAGTTAAATAAATGCTGTAAAAAAGTTTTTAATTAATAGCTGCATTGATAATGTTAATAAAAACAATTAACATTTCAGTTCAAGACATTTTTGCACAAGAGATTTAAAATTTGATTATGTCTATTTCTATATATGGATATAATGTGTGGTATTCAAATTTAAATCTCATTCTAAAATACATTTTAAACCGCACAGGAATTTTAAAGTAACATTTAAATTTGAATACAGGTTTTAATAGTACAAATAATAAGTATGCTCTCTCTCTCTCTGCCTGTGTGTGTGTGTGTTAAAAGAAAACCACTACCTCATCGTGGCTCTTCAGGATTGCCACTTCTGCACGATGAACTTTAACCCTTTTAGAACAAAAATGCAGATGCACATTTCTCACCCGTTTAAAAACAAGGACAGACTGCTCCACTGCTGAAGGTAACCTAGCAACAGTTCACTGAGAAGTGATGCTGGATGAATGTTTTACAACAAATCCCAGGATGCTGGAGTCTGAGAGGCATCTACTCAAAATCTAGACATCCACACTGATAATCTATTAAACTGAGATGACATTTATACACCTGGGCTTAAGATGGAAATCAGCATCTGGGGCAGTCGGTGCTCTGCGATGTGGATATCCTCAAAGAGACATTTCTCAAGACATTTGTTCTCTCCTTATAGGATTTGTATCTAAATTCTCTGTCATTCTCTTGTGTTCTCTGTGTCTTGCATTCGTAGGTATCAGTAATGTCAGCAAATCAGCATATCAGGATGATTTCTGAAGGATCTTGTGACATTGAAGACTGTAATAGTGATGCTGAAAATTCAGCTTTGCATCCCAGGAATAAATTATATTTTAAAATGTAATAAAGTAGTAAATGGTTATTTTAAATCATAATCATATTTTACAATATTACTGTTTTACTGTAATTTTAATCAAATAAATGCAGCTTTGAAAAGCATAAGAGAATCCTTTAAAAAACGTAAAGAATAAGCACTTAATTATTTCCAAACTCCCAAACCAAGACACTGTGGTCATTTAAATGCTTGTGTGTAATGTGAGGAATCAAACTCGAACTGTTATGAGCCAATGATGTATTAAAAAAGTGGATTTATTGGACCAAATCAATATGTCATTTATATGGATGTGGCATAATAGTTTATAATCTATGGGAGAATATAATTGTATGTTTGGCAGGATCAAGTTTGAGTGAAGACAGAAGCAGAATCTCTTATTTAGGTCATGGTCAAATGTTTATGGATTGGTTTAAATGTTACATTTTATAAGTGCGATTTGCAATATGCTACAGCCTAAATAAATGAAAGCAATCTAATATGTTTTAGTTCACAGAAATTAAAAATAAATCGAAACATGCTAAAGAAATGTCAATTATATACTCAAAACAAAAACTTATTCAGGATGTCACTTCTTATGCACTGTGCCCATGAATGAAATGAATGAAAATCCCAGTTAGAGTGTAGCTTACAACACGGTGATGATTTGTTGATTTAATCAAGACATTATCCTTCCATGATTTCCTTCCTTCTGCCTGGATTCAGTCTCTCAATGACAGTAGAAACAGAAACCATGCTGCATCACCTAAGGGAAGCAATCCAGTGTGTGTAAGATTCAATCAATGTGCAATCTGAGGCTACATTCTTCTCTCCTATGAATAAGTTAAATTCTTTGAATAACGCATCCAGTGCTAGAGGGAGCTCAGAGCAGGTAGCATCAGTGCTTGGTCCCTGACGTGATGCTCAGGAACAGCACCTCGAGGCTATTAATGAAACTTGAAGTATGACATGTTTTTCCACCCTCTTTACTCAAGGGTGATTAGTTACCAGCGCTGAAATAATTCCTGTGATTCCTGTGACTGGCACTATGTGAGACAGGGACCAGAGGTATCATCCATTGATTGGTTATTTATACCATTGTGACATTGATGACAAATTTTGTTTGTCTTAGCACTTTTTTTTTTTTTGGCACGTTTTTGCCCTCTAAATAAAGTGATTTTTATTAGAAATCTTCCGTTTCACTTTATTTTTATGGTCCCTTTAACAGATTCTGGTGAGTAATGTTGCAACTACATATCTACTAACTCTCATTAAGTTCGATTCTGACTCAATGACTTGGGAACACTGATCGACACACATATACAGAGCACTTCAAATACAGTAAACTTGAAAGCTCAAAAATGTTCTACTAACTAACAAGGTTTGTTAATATGTGCACAAAAGCCAGACCAACTCAGTTCATGTGGACTGACTATTTGGACTTGATGATTTTATGAATGTTTTGAATCAGAAATGTGTTTCTGTAGACTTTCAGTGGAAGGATAGAAATCTCTCAGATTTCATAAAAAAAAATAACTTAAATTGTGAGAATTCTCTTTTTGGGTGAACTATCCATTTATGAAGAAAATATGGTTCCCTTGCTTTACCAAAACTTTTAGAATATCAGACAATATGGCATTTAGAATCTGATATTTTATTCTATAGCCGTCATTTATATTTTTAATCATATATAAATCACAACAAATTCAGAAATACTCTTTCACACTAACCAAACTCTGACATCAAATGTATTCAGGTCCACACCAATTGCTCTGGTGTGAAAGTGCCCATTATCTATAACATAACATCACAACAACATATAACATATCAACATAACATAACAACAACATAACATAACAAAACAACCACATAACAATAACATAATATAACATAACATAACAAAAAACTACATAACATAACATAACAACAACATAACATAACAAAACAACAACATAACAATAACATAATATAACATAACATAACAAAAAACTACATAACATAACATTACAACAACATAACTATAACATAACATAACAAAACATAACATTACAACAACTTAACAATAACATAACATAACAGATATATAATTTAACAACATAACATAACATAATATAACATCACAACAACATATAACACATCAATTTAACATAACAACAACATAAAAACAAAACAACATCACATAACATTACAACAATATAACAATAAAATAATATAATGTAACAACAACAACATAACATTACAACAACATAACGATAACATATCAACAACATATATAAACATAACATAACAACATAACATTACAACATAACATCACAACAACATAACATCACAACAACATATAACATCAACATAACATAACAATAACATAACATAACATTACAACAACATAATATAACATAACAAAACAACAACATAACATAACACTACAACAACATAATATAACATAACAAAACAACAACATAACATAACATTGCAACAACATAATATAACATAACACTACAACAACATAATATAACATAACAAAACAACAACATAACATAACATTGCAACAACATAATATAACATAACATTACAACAACATAATATAACATAACAAAACAACAACATAGCAATAACCTAATATAACATAACAACACAATATAACATCACAACAACATATATCAACATAACAATAACATAATATAACATAACATTACAACATCATAACAATAACATAACAACATATAACACAATATAACAACATCACAACAACATCAACATAACATGATAACATTACATAACATAACATAACATTACAACAACATAACAATAACTTAATATAAATCAACAACATATCGTAACATTTCAACAACATATAACACAACGTCAACATAACAAGACATAATATAATATAACATATCAACAACCGAACATAAAACAATATAACAAAACATATAACATAATATAACAACAACAACATAACATGATATTATAAAAACAAACATAACAACAACATAACATAAACCAAAAAGTACAACAAAACCATGCGGTAGAAAATTATCACAGTGACTATTGAGTTAAATATTATAAAACAACCACTTTTTGTCTCATTTCTTAGTGTTTCTCTCGTGGACTGAAGCTGCTGAGAATGTAGGTCAGAACAAAACGCTTGTGCACTCATTCTCTTTGAGGAATTACAGTGTAGGCTCAACACCGAAGACATACCCAGTATCTTGAGGCCCCCTCTTCTCCTGTACCTCCCCCTCATATTCCTATTTCTTCTGTATCCCACCTTTTGTTCTCTTCTCTTCCCAAGTCACTGTATCTCTTCATATTCCCTTTTCATTTTTTCCTAAGCGCATCTGCTTCCAAAGTCAGTTGTCAAAGTGAAGGTCACCCTGCTGTCTGTTCTGACTGATTGTGGAGTCTGATCACTGATCACAGATCTGTATGAGATGTTTGTTTTAAAATATTATATGCTTTGATACACCACATTTCACCTCAAAAAATGTGTCAAGTGCAAGCATCTTTCCTTTCCAGCTCTGAGATTCATGCTGCTTGTATGCTTTGTATAGTAATATTGCATTTTTTTTTTATTTTTTTTTTTTGGTTCAACTACCCCAACGCACAAGAAAAAATATGAAATGATACACCATTTATCAACATTGGAGCAAATGTGACTTGAGAAGCCGAGCGTCCCGTCGTGCCCTCTGTGATGTTACATCCTGGTGAGTCCAGCATTTGCATAATTATTAAAAGCCCATTGCTGGATGAGAATGATTTGCATCTGACTGCATTAAATGTGCTTTTAAAAGGTGATTTATTCTTTCTCTCTTCTTTTGAAATGAGCACATCCCCTCCTTCACTCTTTCAGTGGCCGCATGTTGTTGGTTTGTGTATCAAGGCATCAGCTATATCAGCTAAATATATATATATATATGATGCAACCATCCTTTTTCTTAGTCAGGTTAACATTTAAAAACAATGCATCGTGTTATTGCTGAGGCTGTCTAGGAGATTTTAGTTTGATTGGCGCTGACGTGCACGAAAACCCTCATGAGAGACCCAGAGGCACAAATAAGGTTCTTCATCCGGGATGAGTGCTGATAGGTACTGCGCCTCAGCAGACGAGACAGAGAGTCAGGAGCAATTGGGTCTTCGCTGTGATCGTCAGCTCAAGATTATTTATGTACACTGAGACTGATGGAGCTAGTGCTTTATTTGTGGCAGAGCTCTATGGGGTCCAAACACACACCTTCTCTTTTAAAAATAAAGTTTTTTTTATTAGCATAAAACCTTGAAAATCCATGGAACCTTTCAAATGCAGAAAAGTTTCTTTATATGCAAAAAGAGGTTAATTTTTAAATGTTCTTCAAAATGGTTCTTTTTGGAACTGTTCACTGAAAGGTTCTTTGGGAAACCAAAAACTGTTCTTCTATGGCATCACTGCAAAAACACCCTTTTGAAACCTTTTTAAAGAATGCACTCCCCTTTTCAAGGTCTGAAAATCCAACATTTATATATATATATATATATATAAACAAACAATTATTACATTCATGTTGCATAGAACATTCACCACAGTATCTGGTTGGGCGAGACAGACACTTCTGTATGCAGAACAACATGGGCTAAATAGATTTCTTTAAAACCAATAAAATTGCAACTCCGTTTCATCTGATGTATTAACAGAAGGATCTAATGTGGTTCCAACTTAATTCAGGATTTCAGTGACATTTGAGGTCATTTTTGTTGCAGTGTCACTTGAAATGAACTATTGCTTATGTTATAAATGACACAGTTTAGCACAAAAGTAAACAGACACATAATTATAGGAATTAAATTCATCATATTTCAATGTGAATTGGGAAAATAGAAAAAGTTGAATACCATCCTCTCTCATTTTTTTTTTTCCAATAAAGGGTAATCATTAAGAGATGCCCTTAATAACGAACTAATTCAATTCACTTTTTGTGCAAAACGATTTGGAATGATTTTCAAAGCACTGCAAAAAAAAAAATTCAGACAAAGTTTCAATAATGGCAGACGTTATTTTATTTTTTATTAAGCTTTCAGTCCAATTCATTTCTAGACTTGATTAGATTTAATTTAATTGTCTTTTTGATACAGATGAAGTGATTTCAAATAGCATATCACTTAATACATGGATCAAGAGGAATAATTGTTCATTAATACGTAACGCTGGATGTGAATTAGTCGCTGCTACCCCAGAAGTCACGGTAAATGTGAGCACATTTATTACTCTTTGATTGCTTCTTTTGAATCAGTTTTTTTCTTTTCTTGTAACTCCTGCATGCTTGTCCTGAAGCATAGAATAACCTTCAAATGCAATTAGAGCAGTCGACTCCCCGGTTAAACTATGCCAACGGCTTAAGATGCACCTTTATAATAAGCGTGATTAAGTTGGCATAAAAATGATTAAAGGTGACATGTGTAATTTCTGCATCACTAGCAGCGCCAACAGAATTGCAAAGTTGTTCCAGACGTTACAACATTGGCTCAGCCAACAGTGTGAGTTCAGGGTGGGACTGTTTGTTTCAATGACCAATGGAAGATGTGAGCTATGAAGATATGACAATCATTATAATCTGTTTGGTGACGTATGTGTTGTGTTATATGTTGCCAATTAATTCTACATGTATTGTATTATGCATACTGAAATGCATCCATGAGTGGGAAACAGAGCTGTGTCTGCTGAAGGAAGGCTTTTATTTAGTCTCCAGGCTGTGTTAGGCCAGTGTTTGTGTGCAGGAGAAACTCAATCGCTGTTCATTTCTAATTAATGGCCCTGGAGGAAAGGCTGCAGCAATGATTTCCAAGCCAGACACCTCAGCACAAGGCCTTGCCACTGTGATAAATGTGCCAACAGTTTTCTTTTCTTTCTTTTGTTCTTTTCTTTTACCTGTCTATTCATTTGTGATGTTGTTCGAATCATATGACTGTTCATCTGTGCAGTGCTACACAGAGGGGAGATGTGTCAAAGCAATGCATTTTTGTCTGCCGTTTGTAGAACAGATGTGGTGCAGAACATTGTATAGATTCAATGTCTCTGTTCCAAATGTGAGTTAGGTGCCTTAATGGGCAGCACTTTGAAGTACCATACAAATGCATGTTAAATACACTACTTTATACCTATGTAGACTTCAGTGAAACTGTTGACCACAGTAACTGATGCACCATTAAACACTTCGAACTGTAGTAACATGGTTGATTGAAAAATTGCAGCTACTAATACATTGTAAAAAGCACTGAAGTATAACCTATTCCATAGGATTATGCTGTGGACATTATGCACATTTACTGTGGAAATTGTAAGGGCAAATATAATTTCTAGAACAGAACATCGTACAAGCAGTGCTGTTGAGAAAGTCTGTAAATTCTCCCAGTTTTATTGATATGCACCTCACATAATCCAAGAAGAGCATGATTTATATTTCTCCAATAATACCCTCAGGTCAAATCTGTTTCTGCTAACAGCTGGATTTCCAATCTTCAGGTGCTCATTTGAATTCACTGTGGCACTGAACAGTCCGATAAGGCCACAAGTCATTTCAATCTGCCAATTATAAGAATGAAAACCACAGTGTTTACAAAACCGCATCCACGCCCAAGTTATGGCGTACAACGGGTATTATGTTGCAAGCTAATTATTTGGGTTGTAGTGGGAGAGAGATTAACTAAAACCCACAAATGCAGTAAACACATAGAGACCCCTCTATTATTATTAAAGCTCTTGAGATCACATCTCAGCAAATGACCGTAAACATGAAACAACTGTGCATTAGGCTAATTGCGTTCTGACGCCCAGATGCCATTTAACCCTTTTAGCAGAATAGGATCTGTAGCAGTACAAATGCAGATGATTGTGCTATGAATAACAACCGTGTTTGTCTGGAACAATGTTTGTCATTACGATTGATGGACAGGAGGTCTGTAGTAACAATATAATTTTAAAGGGTAGCCTTTAAGAAAACACAGGAAGGAAATGAATGTGCTGACAAAATCTTAGATATATTTGTACTTCATCTGCCCGTGAAAATCTCCAAGGCCATACAATGACGTTACATAAAACTGTTGCAATCTTAATTAAGCTTTCTATTTTAATATATTACAAAAATGTTACCTTTAATGTAGATTTTTAGCATCAGTCATCCAGTCTTCGGTGTCACATGTGGAAACTGTAATCTAGTATTTTTCTGGATTTTTTGATGGATAGAAAGTTTAAAGGAATGAGAGCATTTATTAGAAATTTGTCCTTGCTGAATAAAAGTAATAAGGAATAGTTGACCCAAAAATGAAATTGTGCTGAATCTTTACTGACTATCAGGCCATCCAAGATGTTGATGAGTTGGTTTCTTCATCAGATTTAAATAAAGTTAGAATTACATCACTTGCTCACCAGTGGATCCTCTGCAGTGAATGGGTGCCGTCAGATTGAGAGTCCAAACAGCTGATAAAAAGATCACAATAATCCACACCAATCCATTCCAGTTGACATCTTGAGCAGCAAAAAGCTTCATGCTTGTAAGAAACATATCCATCAATAAGATATTTTTAAATCTAAACCTTTGCTTTCAGCTTAAATACATAGAGTCCTCTATCCATAATGTTGCTTTCTCGTCTCATCTGAATCAGGAGAAAAATCTGCACAGATCAAGCTCCATTTACAAGCAAAAACAGTCTGAAACACTTCAAAATAAATATGTCAGTGGATTGTGAGCTGTTTTGACTCTCAAGTTGATGGCACCCATTCGCTGCAGAGGATCCTTTGGTGAGCAAGTGATGCAATGCTAACTTTCTCCAAATCTGAACAAACTCATCTACATTGTGGATTGCCTAAATTTTAATTTCTGTGTGAACTGTTTCTTTAATTCCTTTAAAACCTATTACCTATGTGATATTTATATTGTATTTTTTGTGGTACTTCCTCAAAAGTGATTCGTTAATGGAATCTAGATGATGTTGATCTGATCAGAAACAGTATACTTCCACATAGTCATGTAATTAGGTTTGTGTGATTGTGCTTTCCTCCTCCGCTGCAGATGTGAACTTCAGTGAATGACTCATCATCTCTTCTCAGTAACAGATGCTCTACTGTACGCTACTGAGAGTCCTTCAAATGAATCCGTGACTCCTAAAATCCTCAACTAGGACTGCAGAAACCCCAGTATTTACAAAGACCTCATTGATTTAGTGACCTTCCTATATCCCAAAGTTTTACAGATTCTGAGGTGCTACATAAACCCACTGACCCTCTTTAGCTCTGTCTCATCATGTCTTTCTGTCCACTGCTAACAGTCACAACTAAGATTTTATTAACCCTAAAGCCTTTGATGGTAACTGATAACTTGATACAAATTTCTAAACATTCAAATATCATCTTACTAAGACAGAGTGACGACTGATATTTATATTTTATGTAAGCAGTATGACATACTGCTATAAATGTCACATTGGCTTACATTACAAGCTATCAGAATTTCACTTTTTGGCAATAAAAATATCAGCAATTGCATTAAATAGCATATTTTTGCTTAGTTTATGAGCCATAAAACCTTGATGATCAAATATAATTCTCAGAAAAGCTATTGATTGATTGCATTTATTAAAGACAGTATGTACTATTCTAAACAACGTCTGAAACTTTGTATTAGCCTACATTATTTTTGTCTTTTCATGATGGAATGCATGGTTGTATTTCTCATTTATAAGTCCTTTGGATAAAAGCATCTGCTAAACAAATACATGTAAATATAAAGGTTCAATAAGCTGTTCCATAAAAAAAATAATAAAATAAAAAATAGCATGTCAGACTTTTACAGGTTTAATTATTGCTAGATAGCATACTGTTCAGTTAACCTGAGAGCCCTCTTAATTGGGAAGCAGTGTTTCCCAAGCCATCTACTTTTATAAGGAAGCTGCAATTTTTTTGAGATCCTAACCTCAGGCATCCCTTCATGTAAAATGCATGAATTGGCTTAGCTAGTATCTCTGGCAAACTGTACAGCTGTGAAATATGCACAGGTGTTTAGTTATTCAGTCAGCCCATGGGAACTGAGGAATGAAAACTTCAGGACAGAGAACAACAGAGCTGAAACTAATCAAGCTGGACACTTTTAAAAGGATAACTGAGCCAAAAATATATCACTTTCACATGTTTTCCACATTTATGTAATGTAACCCAATCTTAATCTTATTTAATCATAATTAGGAAAATGTTAATGATTACAAAGGGAGTTACTTTTTTTAAGTGATAAAGTAATAAAAATGCATCCCAGAGCTGGTAATTTGTTTTGACTGTGCTTTAAAATTATGTTTTTATAATCTTCAATAAAGTAATAAAGTATTTTGAAAGTCTGACAATAATCAGTGTTGAGTACTTGTCACAGTGTCTGGTCTGTGTTTCCCTGGGTGTCCACTAGTGGTCTCACTTCCCCATAGTCACCCCACT
The DNA here is from genome assembly GCF_003368295.1 of Carassius auratus. Classification (NCBI taxonomy): domain Eukaryota; kingdom Metazoa; phylum Chordata; class Actinopteri; order Cypriniformes; family Cyprinidae; genus Carassius; species Carassius auratus. The sequence continues at coordinate 17,618,356 of NC_039280.1, read as the reverse complement.
GCAGGCACTACATTTCCCACAAAGCCTTGTCCCTTCATTACTGTTAATTGCACACCTGTTAACTGCACTCAGCTGTCTCCCCTTTCATCGTTTTCACCTGTCTATAAAACGGTCCTTTTCTATCTGTTTGATGGAGTCCTTGTTTTCCGTCACCCGGCTTTCTCATGTTCCCTTGTGTTTTTCTTGTTTCTGGACTGATTTTGTGTAATGACCTCTTGCCTGTTTTTGGATTATGATTTTTGGATTACCCTTTTAAAACACTGCAATTGGATCTCTCGTTTCGTGTGTGCATGTGTTACAGAAGGACTCCATCATGCCCAGATCCAACAGTGTGGGATTTCGTAGCCGTTCCCCAGCCAGGATGGAGGAGTGGAGGGGAGGTTCCGAAACCTAATCACCCTCCATCAAGAGGGCAGTGAGGTGGGTGGTTTGGCGCAATTATTTTGGGCCATGGCGGTAGGAATGGGGTACAATGATGAGGCACTTAAAGACCTTTTTAACACCTGCCTTGATAACCCTGTGCCTGAGTGGGAGATGAAGGAGCTGGAGATCCTGGATTTTGGGGGGTTCACCATGTACCTACATCATCGGTCTCAGTCGGATACCCCAACCACACCAGGTTTTATGGCCGACTTCAAACCTGTGTCTCCAGACAGGAGGTCCGCCAGCCCAGCGCCACTTCACCAGGTGACCGCCAGGCCAGAGCCACATCCCAAGATGGCCGCCGGCCTAGCGCCACTGCACAAGATGGCCGCTGGCCCAGCGCCACAGCACAAGGTGAGTCGAGCCAGGTCCCCATTGACCCCTCCACAGTCGAGTCAGGTCCCCATTGACCCCTCCACAGTCGAGTCAGGTCCCTGTTGACCCCTCCACAGTCTAATCATGTCCCCGTTGACCCTCCAGAGTCGAGTCAGGTCCCCGTTGACCTTCCAGAGTCGAGTCAGGTTCCTGTTGAGTCGAGTCAGGTCCCCGTTGACCCTCCAGAGTCAGGTCAAGTCACCATTAACACTCATGAGCCAAGTACTACCACAGTTAGAGCTCAGGAGTCAAGTCACCAATGATCTTCCTGAGCAAGGTCAAGTCACCAATGATCTTCCTGAGCAAGGACAAGTCACCAATGATCTTCCTGAGCAAGGGCAAGTCACAAATGATCTTCATGAGCAAGGGCAAGTCACAAATGATCTTCATGAGCAAGGGCAAGTCACCAATGATCTTCATGAGCAAGGGCAAGTCACCAATGATCTTCCTGAGCAAGGACAAGTCACCAATGATCTTCCTGAGCAAGGGCAAGTCACAAATGATCTTCATGAGCAAGGGCAAGTCACCAATGATCTTCATGAGCAAGGGCAAGTCACCAATGATCTTCCTGAGCAAGGACAAGTCACAAATGATCTTCATGAGCAAGGGCAAGTCACCAATGATCTTCCTGAGCAAGGACAAGTCACAAATGATCTTCATGAGCAAGGGCTCTTCATGTCTCTGCTTGACTACCAGAGCCTCTCCACATCTCTGCTGGACTACCAGAGCCTCTCCACATCTCTGCTGAACTACCAGAGCCCCTTCATGCCTCTGCTGGACTACCAGAGCCTCTCCACATCTCTGCTGGACTACCAGAGCCTCTCCACATCTCTGCTGAACTACCAGAGCCTCTTCACGTCTCTGCTGAACTACCAGAGCCTCTCCACGTCTCTGCTGAACTACCAGAGCCTCTTCACGTCTCTGCTGAACTACCAGAGCCTCTCCACGTCTCTGCTGAACTACCAGAGCCTGTCACGTCTCAGCCGAACTTCCTGAGCGCTCGTCCTATCCTGTCATGGCCATGGAGACCATCTACCATCTCATCAGGGCCATGGAGGCCAACCTTAACCTGTTCATGTTCTCTATTTCAGGCTTATCTAACCAGACTTGCTCTCCTATGCCATCGATCCCAATGTGGTGGTCTTCTGCACTGCCCTGGTGGGCTTCTGTCTTGGCCACACAGCTGTGGTGATTTTCTGCACTGCCCTGGTGGGCTTCTGTTTCGACCACACGGAGGTGGTGGTCCTCTGCACCGCCCTGGTAGGCATCTGTCTTGTATGCTCGGCTGTGGTGGCCCTCTGCGCAGCCCTGGTGGGCCTCTGTCTCGACCACAAGGCAGTGGTAGTTCTCTGCACTGCCCTGGTGGGTGTCAGTCACGTCTGCTCAGCTGTGGTGGGCTCCATGTCCATCTGCGCCATCCTGGTGGGCTCCAGTTCCACCTGCTCCACCCTGGATTCCTGCCCTGTCGCTCTACCCTGGGCCCCTGAACTTTCCATTCCCTCCTGGCCTCTTTGTTTTGTTGTTTGTTTTGTTTTTTTCACTTCTGGTCTCTGTTTCTCTGGTCCTCTGCTGGTCCACCTCCCTCCTGGTCTCCTTGTGGTTGTTGTTTTGTTCGTTTTTTTTTTTCACTTCCTGTCTCTGTTTCCCTCTATGGACCTGGCCCTCCGTCCCTCCCCCTTATCCTCCACCAGTCCACCTCCCTCCTGGTCTCTGTGTTCCTTGGTTTGTTCTTGTGTTCGGTGGAGCATCTGGTAGCTGCTCCTTAGAGGAGGGGGTAATGTCACAGTGTCTGGTCTGTGTTTCCCTGGGTGTCCACTAGTGGTCTCACTTCCCCATAGTCACCCCACTGCAGGCACTACATTTCCCACAAAGCCTTGTCCCTTCATCACTGTTAATTGCACACCTGTTAATTGCACTCAGCTGTCTCCACTTTCATCGTTTTCACCGGTCTATATAAACCGGTTTGTTTCTATCTGTTTGATGGAGTCCATGTTTTCCATCACCCGGCTTTCTCGTGTTCCCTTGTGTTTTTCTTGTTTCTGGACTGATTTTCTGTTATGACCTCTTGCCTGTTTTTGGATTATGATTTTTGGATTACCCTATTAAAACACTGCAATTGGATCTCTTGTTTCGTGTGTGCATGCGTTACAGTACTATTCTAAGGCAAACCCTGTTTGGTATAAATGTTTGAAAATGATTAACACTTTAAATTTAGAAAAGTAATCACAAAGTTATCAAATGTAATCAGTTACATTACTTTAATAAAGTAATTTAAATTCCATTGCATATTATTAGTGCTGTCAAACGATTAATCGCGATTAATTGCATCCAAAATAAAAGTTTTTGTTTCTATAATACGTGTGTGTATTGTGTATATTTATTATGTGTATATATAAGTACACACACACATACAGTATATATTTAGAAAATATTTATGTATATAGACTTATATATTTATGTTATTATAGCTCGGTTTCCATCACCCTGCTGTAATGTACATTTTGAAGTATCGCATCAGAATCGAGTGATGGATATGCTGAACTTTAAATAAATATGCCTTCATTTGTTAAAATTTCACCCGCTTAACGTGATTTTTTGTGCGCAAAAGGGTTAATGCGAATAATGGGAGATGGAAATACATTTTGCGAATGAATTACTCAAAGCGCATCAAAAAAGTCATGTGACTATGCTATGGGACCCAGAGCAATTGCCTCCCAGAACTGTTAAATGACTGCATTCCCAAACAGCAGCATCCACCTCCAAAAGCAATAAATGGATTCATTGTGTTTTGTCTGCTCATTTTGAGACGCAAGTAATTTATTATAAAGGAAAATTATTATATTCAGTAGCTTTTTCCACTTTTCTTACTGATATATAGTGCCAGTTTTACAGAAAGTGACGATTTTGTTCTCTTTGACTCGTTGGATGGAAACTGTGCTTGTTCGCAAATGTTTTGTGAGATATTCCAATTTTGCGCTTAAGTTAAATTTGAACCTTTAAATGGAAACCAGGGTGTGGATTTATTAAAGACTATTTGCATTTATCTTCATCTTTGTCATGCATTTATCTCACGGTAGCAAGAAAATATAAATATATTTAATATATAAACATATTTTTTCTTATACTGTATACAGGTGCTGGTCCAAAAGCGAAACTTGTATATTATATTCATTCATTACACACAGACTGATATATTTCAAATGTTTATTTCTTTTAATTTTGATTATTATAACTGAAACCTAAGGAAAATCCCAAATTCAGTGTCTCAGAAAATTAAAATATTACAACGATATATAACAAATATTACAACGATATATAACAATACAACGAAAGAATTTTTAGAAATCTTGGCCAACTGAAAAGTATAAAAATGGAAAGTATGAGCATGTACAGCACTCAATACTTAGTTCCTTTTGCCTGAATTACTTCAGCAATGCAGTGTGGCATGGAGTTGATCAGTCTGTGGCACTGCTCAGTTGTTATGAGAGCCCAGGTTGCTCTGATTGTGTCCTTCAGCTCTGCATTCTTGGGTCTGGCATATCGCATCTTCCTTTTCACAACACCCCGTAGATTTTCTATGGGGGTAAGGTCAGGCGAGTTTGCTGGCCAATTAAGAACAGGGATACCATGGTCCTTAAACCAGGTACTGATAGCTTTGGCACTGTGTGCAGGTGCCAAATCCTGTTGGAAAATGAAATATGCATCTCCATAAAATTGGTCATTATGTGTCTCTCCTCTCTTCCTCCAGACTCTGGGACCTTGATTTCCAAATGAAATGCAAAATTTACTTTCATCAGAGAACATAACTTTGGACCACTCAGCAGCAGTCTAGTCCTTTTTTAAGCGAGACGCTTCTGATGCTGTCTGTTGTTCAAGAGTGGCTTGACACAAGGAATGCGACAGCTGAAACCCATGTCTTGTATACATCTGTGTGTAGTGGTTCTTGAAGCACTGACTCCAGCTGCAGTCCACTCTTTGTGAATCTCCCCCAAATTTTTGAAAGGGTTTTGTTTCATAATCCTCTCCAGGGTGTGGTTATCCCTATTACTTGTTCACCTTTTTCTACCACATCTTTTCGTTCCATTCTTCTCTCTATTAATGTGCTTGGACACCGAGCTCTGTGTACAGCCAGCCTCTTTTGCAATGACCTTTTTTGTCTTGCCCTCCTTGTGCAAGGTGCACTGTTGGGAACGTTACCTTAAAAAAGTAATTAGTTATAGTTACTCAGTTAGTAACTGAGTTAGTAACTGAATTACTCTATAATAAAAGTAACTCGTTACCAGGGAAAGTAACTATTTGCGTTACTGTAAAAAAAAAAAATGTTGCTATATGTCAGAGAATTTTTTTTTTGTTTTTTGCAGTTTTCACAAGTCAGTTGAAATGAGTAGAACAGACAGGTGTTTGTACATAACTTCAGATATTTATTGCACGTCAACAGACAGCAAGAGTTTTATCCTGCACTTCAAGTATTATCTTTGTAAGAAAAGTGTTTTTGGCCACTAGCTTTGTAGATGCGTGTCACACATTACATGTACACATTACATGCACGTTCTTGCCTTAGACCACAATGAATTTGAAGTAGTGCTTATATCTCCACCTTGAAAATGCCAACTTTTTATCGGATTGCTCCTGACTCGCCATTTCTGCTGCGAATCTCTGTGTAGCTGTTGCGTGTGTGTGTGTGTGTGTGTGTGTGTGTGTGTTTGGCGCCACTGGCGCTGCCGCGTGTGCCGGCATGTGTGTAAAAACACTGGCTCTGATTGGCTACCATGAAACACATGACTCTGCCTTAGCCAATCATAATCGCTTATCTTGTTATTAACCCACCTGCTCACTCGCTGTGTGAGCCAGGGGTGCGTTCGGATTGCATAGGTTGTTAAATCAATGCATAGTAACGCACCACATTTAACGTTCAGTAACGTTAACAGCGTTGTAACGACGGGAAAAGTAATTAGTTAGATTACCCCGTTACTGAAAAAATAACGTTGTTACCTAACGCCGTTCTTTTAAACGCTGTTATTCCAAACACTGCCAAGGTGTCAATGGTCGTCTTTTGGACAACTATCAAGTCAGCAGTCTTCCCCATGATTGTGACTGAGAGACCATTTAAAGGCCTTTGCAGGTGTTTTGAGTTAATTAACTGATTAGAGTGTGGCACCAGGTGTCTTCAGTATTGAACCTTTTCACAATATTCTAATTTTCTGAGATACTGAATTTGGGATTTTCTTTAGTTGTCAGTTATAATCATCAAAATTAAAAGAAATAAACATTTGAAATATATCAGTCTGTGTGTAATGAATGAATATAATATACAAGTTTCACTTTTTGAATAGAATTAAGTGAAATAAATAAACTTTTTGATGATATTCTAATTATATGACCAGCACCTGTATATGCATGTATGTGATTGTATTTATATACACTTAATAAATATACACAGTATATAAACAAAAACTTTTATTTTGGATGCGATTAATAATTTGACAGCACTACTTATTACATTTTGAATAAACTAACTTGTAATCTGTGACCTATTACATTTCCAAAGTAACCTTTCCAATACTGGTATTTACTATAATAATAACTGTAAATTGTGCGTAATTGTAAATAACTAACATTAAATCGAAACCTATAGCAAATTTATGGTAATTATAAAAACTATAGTAATTACACCATAACAAATGAAAAAATACAACCTAAATTACTTTATTTTTTCTTTGGAACACAAAATAAGATATTTTGAAGAATGCTATTAACTAAACTGTTTTGGTGACCATTGACTTCAACAGTATGGACAAAACAAACACTGAGCCATTTCTCAGAATATCTTTTTTTTATGTTTCACAAGAAATTCAGACATTTTGAAAAAAAAAAACACAGAATAGTTTTAGGGTGAACTATTCCTTTAACATACACTAACATAACTGCAACAGTTCATCAAAGTTCATAAAAATATCTGAAAGCAAATTAGATAAACACACCAACACCATATTTTAATTAAAAGACCACATTTAATTAGCATGAGCTTGTTGGCAAGAGGTGTTTCCCAAAGTATTAGGAGAAAATATGACAGCGGAGGCATTTACAACTTCATAGACTGACATTTATAAACTGAAAGCCTTAAGACTTAATTACAGAATAGTTAATATTAAATGTGACAGGCCCACGAGAATGATTTTATCCATACATTCTGGAAAAAGTCCACGCACAGGCAACCCATCTATATGGCTTTATGTTCATTTTGTGTCTGTAATATCAAAAGACAGTTGAAAATGCCCCTTCGTGTGTCACAGACCTTAAGATTCAGTAGCTCTTATTAAAAAGGCTTGAAAGCCCTGTGGCGCTTCAGAAAGATGCTTCATGTACTCCAAAAACATTCAAGAAAAATCTCTGATTGTTCAGATTTGGATTCAGATCCCATTCAGATCTTCAGACAGGTTAGATCTGTATACTAAATACTGTTATTATGACAAACCAATATTAAAGTCAACATGAAGTTTTGTTCTTAACCCCTTTTAATTTACTTAAATGTTTGTTTCCAAGTAAAACAAAAATTTTAGGGGCCTGGGTAGGGTTACACCAGCCGTTTGTAAGGTCTTAATTAAAGGGTAATGAGTCCACACTAGATTTTTAGTAACTACTAGAAAGTTTGTAGCTAACTGTGCTTGATTTTTGTTGCACCATTTGTGTGTAGCCAGCAGGTTGTAAGCACTGGGTTCGTAAACAATATTTTTCACATGTTTTTTCAAAATGTAAACAAGAGTAAATGTCATCACATTAGGGGTGTTCAACATGTTTTGTCAGCAGTATCGTAATTGTTGTTTTAGAGATGTGCGAGCTGACATTATCAGTGTTCACCTACTTTGGCAAAAAACAAACAAAAACATCTTTTTATAAGACATTTATAAGAGTAAAGTAATATCACACAAGCAAGGGTGCCATTTCTTTTACATTAGAATGTGATTCTGATTTAATACAATCATTCGACAAACAATAAGTTAATATTAAATTATCATTATACACTCAGTATTACATTACACACAATTGTCTTTCTTTTTTTTTGTTACCTCAATGAAAATAGTTTTGTATACATTTTTACATCTCAGAGAAATACTGCTGTGTTTTATTCCTGAATTAATCTATTTTTGAATGAATAATTTGAGTCAATGATTCAATGATCCATTCATAAAGACAGTCAGTTTCTTTGTTTCTAATTTTATCAACCATTTTGAACAAATCATTTGAATGAATGATTCAATGAATCACTCACTCATTAAGACAGGGACATAGAGGTTTTAGTGTCATATTTATTTATCCATAAGAGCCATAATCCGACCGATCAACACAAAAACACACCCTACAAAATATTGTTAAACAATCATTAAAATGATCCCCCCAAAAATCTAAACACCCCTACACTCTTAACAATGCTAGGTTGTTTCAAATCAACTTTGGGTCAAAGATGGACTAACCCAACAATTTGGTAAATTTTTTACAAACTATTTTTTATTTTAAATTTTGTAATAATTTTAACCCAAAAGTTGGGTTAGTCCATATGTGACCAAAAGTTGGGTTGAAACAACCCAGCATTTTTTAGAGTGTACATCGTATGTCTAAAGAATTGTAGTTTGTCAGGTAAATCATGAACTTATTGATGCAATTCAATCATTGTACTATTTTTTTCCGACATTTACTTCTTGTCTGAGGCTTTTGTATTACATTTTAAGTTTATATATTAAGTTGGTGCAATGCAAAAATTTTTTTACTACTGCCTAATGGTGTATGCACATCAAAATGCAAAGCAAAATTTGTATCGCATTACTCAATCTAGTGAAGTCGCGGGATGTTTTTGAATTACTAAAAACATAAAAACAATAAATAAATTTTCTGATGCCAAGTGTCAATAAGCTTTTTAGTTGATTGCCTTTCATGACAATGCTTCATGCTAATTTTACGCTTTGAGTTGAAATTTTACAACTTGCAGAAGACACGATTGAGGCGAATATCACGCTTTCACGACAACGGCATTGCACAGTTTGCATCATTCGCGTCAGCCAGCACAAATTTGCATATATATGCCTGTTTGCATTGACTTTATATGTAATTTACATGTGCGAATAATTCATTTTGCTTTTGGTGTGCACTCACCATAAGTTGTAACTTAGTGGACCTTTGCGTCAAAATTAGGCTAAGCTGTAACTTGCGCACAGCTGGTGCAACCGGTCCCTGATTTCATCCAATGGGAACTGACTGTATTGATGACAAATATGGAAAGTTGTGGAGTGGCAGAGCAAATAAATACATTTTGATGAATTCAGCATGATTAAGAACATGCATTAAGAAAATAAATCAGGTTCATTTTGATTTCATATTGACTTTAATCTACCAAAAAAACGTGTGTGTGTAGCATTAGATTTGCACTTGCACAAACACTGAGCGCAAAAAAAATAAAAGAAAGAAAGAAAAAAATACTGGTGGTGGCACGTTCACATGAAAATGCAGAAAAGTGACCAAGACATTTTACACAAATGATGATCTTCCCAACAAAATGGCAACGTGACTTTTAAAAGTGCAGGAGTGGAACACATTGCTGGTGAGTCCCGTATCGTGACCATCGGGTGTTTCCCAAAGAAGCTGATCCCAAAGTGAACCAGGCTTTATCCGACTGTGAGAGTGATTTGGGCATGGAAAGGCTACAAGTGATTGTTTTTGGAGAGGTATGCAATAAGGGCCACGGCCACACCCACATAGATGCCCGTCCCAATGGTGATGGACAGTACGGCGAGGAAGAGCGCCCGTCTGGAGCTGGAGCTGGCATGGTGAAAGTCTCCTTTAGTCACCGCTTTGTTAGTCTGCATGAAAGTGGGAGAACAAAGACAGAAATAGCACATGTTGACATGTTTTGAAAAGGTCTGGAGTGTGAACGAGCTATGATCGTATAAGAGAGCTGCAGAGAGAAAGAAAACAGAGAAATTATTAATTGGCCGCTCTCCAGCAGCTGACTGACAGATCTGGTAAAGTGCATAAATAATAAGTGCTGCATGACTCAGAGATCTCCTGCGGGGACCCGCAGCCTTTGAAGTCCAGGAAATGTTGCCAAGATTAAGGACAGATATTTCTGATGAATTCATTTACATCTCAACACCCCACTGCCTCAATGTTTTCTTTCCCCGCTCGCTTACAGATGCTCCTTCCTGACCGCTATGAGATATTTTGCCATCTATTATCTTGATTTATTACATAATGGTGATAATTGCTTGGGGAGAAAAGCTGAACTGTCTGTCTGTAGGCTTGTGTCTTTCATCTTTGCCAACATCCATCAGACAGGTCGGCCCACAATAACCTGATGATACTAATCGGGTCATATTGAAATTGCCCTCACATTTAGCAGCCGATCACAATTCAGCTACTTCTGACCAACTGCATCACGAGGTAGGAACAAAACAAAATTATTCTAGTCATGCCCAACCTAGATTTCTCTCAAAAGTGCATTTCTCATCGCCTGGATGATGTCAGACTGGTGTGCATCAGACTAACAATACTGAGAGCGTGTAAAAACAGTTGGTAGGTTTGATTAACTTCCATGAATCAGTTCAAACTGTTCAAACATAATTAACTCAAGAGACAGATTCTAGCATCTGGAAGATCCACTAGTTTCCTGTGAAAGTGGTCATTGAAAGGGCAGCTGTAAAATGTATGCGATCTGCCTACTTCCGGGTCTCTTAAGATCACTGCAAGATGTCAGCACTCCCCACAGCATGCAACATGCTGCAGACAGGCATGGGAGTATGTTAATGCCATGGAAATAACACAATGGTCAAAGAAAGAAATTAGAATATGGGGTTAATTGGTGAGAAACTGCACTTTTCTGTTTTTTAAACAGTATTTTTTGTATGTTGCTTGTCAATGACAGCAGACTTTCACTTAAGCTTTGCTGCAACCAAACATCAAACATTAAGGTGATTTAATTTTGTGAGTGGATAATTTTTTTGTGTGTGTATGTGTGTGTGTGTGTGTGTGTGTGTGTGTGTGTGTGTGTGTGTGCTTACTAATTTAATCATTTTTAGATTTGTAATACATTTAAGCCTCTTAAGCGATATCATTGACTTGATTGCAAATGTTTGCACAAATACTATTTAAACTGAACTGAGCTGAATAATGACTATGAATTCAATGATGAACTGGCTTTACTGTCATTTTGCATTATTGATGCACTGTTTTCCTAATGAATGTTGTTCAGTTGCTTTGACACAATCTGTTTTGTTTAAAGCACTATATAAATAAAGGTGACTTGACTTGACTATTACAGACTTTTACATTAAGTTAAAAATGTCTTGAATTTAGTACAAACACATATTTTCACTTCACAAAACTGATTACTTGTGGATTATTGTGATGTTTTTATCTTCTTTTTAGATTTTCAATCTGATGGAACCCATTTACTGCAGAGCATCCATTGGTGAACCAATGATGTAATGCAAGGTTTATACAAATATTTTCCAAAAAAGAAACACATTTATCTAAATCTTGGATTGTCTGATGGCGAGTAATTTATTATTATTATTATTTTATTTATTTATTTATTTTTTGGGGGGGGGGTTGAACTATTTAAAGTTTAGAGAAGAATTTGTGACTCAATTTCATTTACAGCTAGAGAACAACAGAGCCTTGTGATGCATTAATCATAGGTTGTTATGTCATGTTCAGCAGAGCTGAGCACATTTTATTCCTGCTTTTACTCATCCAGAATTCACTAAATCTATCACTGAAGACCTCATCTAATAAAACTGTCACTGACATTATCATGATGCATTGTTGGAAAAGCAAACAGTCCACTGGTGAGATTTGAGCCCTCATTGGTACACATGAGAGTCTTGTGCGGATGCGGATGCTTCCCTTGGGCTTGCCATACAAACCAAGCTAACATGATTTTTGTAATGCTTGCTGTCAGGGCATAAATTTTAGCTTTGCAGTCCAAGAAGCAAAGCAGTATGTTGTTATTTTCACATCAGTTATTCATTTGTCTTCCTGGCATATATCTTGAATGTTCTTAGGCCTCTGGAAATGTCAAACCGTTCACCAGCACAGCCACTTTAACTCCATACCTTTCAGACTATCCAATGTTTTCGACACTTTCAACTATCTGTCTGTCTCTATCTGTCTGTCTGTCTGCCTGTCTGTCTGTCTATCTATCTGTATATCTCTGTCTGTCTGTCTGTCTATCTCTGTCTGTCTGTCTGTTTATCTCTGTCTGTCTGTCTATATCTGTCTGTGTCTGTCTATCTGTATGTCTGTATATCTCTGTCTGATTGTCTGTTTGTCTGTCTGTGTCTGTCTATCTGTCTGTCTGTCTTTCTCTATCTGTCTGTGTCTGTCTATCTGTATGTCTGTATATCTCTGTCTGATTGTCTGTTTGTCTGTATGTGTCTGTCTATCTGTCTGTCTGTCTTTCTCTATCTGTCTCTATCTGTCTGTCTATCTGTCTTTATCTGTTTGTCTCTGTCTGTCTGTCTTTATCTGTCTATCTGTCTGTCTGTCTGTCTCTATCTGTCTGTCTGTCTTTATCTGTTTGTCTCTGTCTGTCTGTCTGTCTGTCTGTTTGTCTCTATCTGTCTCTATCTGTCTGTCTGTCTGTCTGTCTGTCTTTGTCCGTCTGTCTCTGTCTGTCTGTCTGTCTGTCTCTATCTGTCTATCTGTCTGTCTGTCTGTCTGTCTGTCTTTGTCCGTCTGCCTCTGTCTGTCTGTCTCTGTCTGTCTGTCTGTCTGTCTCTGTCTGTCTGTCTGTCTGTCTGTCTGTCTGTCTTTCTGTCTCTATCTGTTTGTCTCTGTCTGTCTGTCTGTCTGTCTCTATCTGTCTATCTGTCTGTCTGTTTGTCTCTGTCTGTCTGTCTGTCTGTCTGTCTCTATCTGTCTATCTGTCTGTCTGTCTTTCTGTCTCTATCTGTTTGTCTCTGTCTGTCTGTCTGTCTGTCTCTATCTGTTTGTCTCTGTCTGTCTGTCTGTCTGTCTGTCTCTATCTGTTTGTCTCTGTCTGTCTGTCTGTCTGTCTGTCTCTATCTGTTTGTCTCTGTCTGTCTGTCTGTCTGTCTCTATCTGTTTGTCTCTGTCTGTCTGTCTGTCTGCCTGTCTATCTATCTGTCTGTCTGTCTGTCTCTATCTGTTTGTCTCTGTCTGTCTGTCTGTCTATCTATGTCTGTCTGTCTTTATCTGTTTGTCTCTGTCTGTCTCTATCTGTCTGTCTGTCTGTCTGTCTTTCTGTCTCTATCTGTTTGTCTCTGTCTGTCTGTCTGCCTGTCTATCTATATGTCTGTCTGTCTCTATCTGTTTGTCTCTGTCTGTCTGTCTGTCTATCTATGTCTGTCTGTCTTTATCTGTTTGTCTCTGTCTGTCTCTATCTGTCTGTCTGTCTGTCTGTCTGTCTGTCTTTCTGTCTCTATCTGTTTGTCTCTGTCTGTCGGTCTGTCTGTCTCTATCTGTCTGTCTGTCAAGTCAAGTCAAGTCAAGTCACCTTTATTTATATAGCGCTTTAAACAAAATACATTGCGTCAAAGCAAATGAACAACATTCATTAGGAAAACAGTGTGTCAATAATGCAAAATGAAAAAGGCAGTTCATATTTAAATTCAGTGATGTCATCTCTGTTTTATTATTTGCAATCAAGTCAACGATATTGCTGTAGATGAAGTGAAATCTGTATGTCTCTCTGTCTGTCTGTCTGTATGTATATCTCTGTCTGTCTGTGTCTCTATCTATCTATCTATCTATCTATCTATCTATCTATCTATCTATCTATCTGTCTGTCTGTCTGTCTGTATATCTGTATATCTCTGTCTGACTGCCTGTCTGTCTCTGTTTGTCTCTGTCTGTCTGTCTATCTGTCTGTCTGTCTATCATCTATCTATTTGTCTGTCTGTCTAACCGTCTGTCTCTATTTTTAATGTATCCTTTGTTGAAAATTAGTCATGCAGTAGTATTTGAACTTTGATTTGCAAAGTAGTTCATGTCTTCTTCTGCCCCTGCTGTTAATGTGCACAGTCAGTGTGCAAACATGATTAGTAGCCTATTGTTCCATACAGGTGAAGGACTGTACTTAGTAGCCTAATTAATGCTTCACTTTAGACATGCATAATTAATTACAATCAAATCAAAGTAAAAAGTAACAACAGAGTAATGACACAGAAGATAAGAAAAAATAAAATTTAAAAGAAACTAAACAAGGCACGTCAATCACTCACTTTGTCGTATTAGTGATTGCACCAGATTTTACTGTGCAGAATATATTTCCTGCAATATTAATATCTGACATTCCTGCATAATCATCAACTACAGCACAAACGCATATTGAAGTGAGCTTATGTGAATCTCTGCGGCGATCCGTGCAAAGAGCACCCACGGTGTTGCTGACGAAATGAAATCCGCATCCACCCATTGTTCAAAAAAGGTATCTTATTCAAAGCTTATGTTCTACAAGACCCACACTTGCACTCTCGCCAAACCATTACATAAGGAGCTTATTGTGTTTGTGTTAGAACACGCTCTAAATGCAATGAATCAGATTATGCACACAGGCTTAGCAAAAACAGATATCACACGAACAGCATTCACTGACCTGCCCAGATTAATAATTATTCATGCTTTGAGATCTAATAAGGACAATTCATGTGAAATTATAATTTGATTGTAATATATCTGATGAGATACTGTTTTCTGTACTGCTATGCATGAGTGGCACTGGTAAATATGCAAACTTATAAGGATAGTGATCAAATGTCTTGTATCTACTAACTATTATAAATTACAGTAATATATTAAATATTACATTTTAATCACATTTTCCCCCTTTTAAACCATAATCTTTTTATATAATACTACTTGTTATTGTTAAGAATGTTCTGCAAAAATAAAATCTTTTAGGAAACACTGTGATGAGATTCATCACAACAAAACCCATTACAGTTTTATCGCAATCTAAAATTCAGAATTGATTACTCGCTTTGGTGAAAAGCATGGAAATATGCATGGATGCAATCACTGGGAAACTGAAACTGAAAACATAAAAATGCATCCCTCAATACACAGATGTAATTAGTAGCCAGTCAAACAAAACCACAAACTCACATGAAACAATTTTAAATTGAGCATTGTTTGAGTGCAGGATCTTTGAGTGGAGATGAATGTTTAAGGGCCTGATGTTCTGAGCAGAACAGGAACCATCCGCACAACTGGAATATTACTTAGAGAATTATCAAATAAAATCTAGATATATTTTAAAGAATGTTGCAACTCAGACCAGCAGTATTGTGATTTACTTTAAGATTTATGTTTTCAGCTAGACATATACAACTTTAATTTGAAAGAAATTAACTGCAGAATATTTTATTTTAACTACTATATAAATTCACAAAAATGTTCAGTTAAAACTACACTACCCATGATCCTGAAGAAAAAACAATAATAAAAACAATACTATTGCAGAAAGAGTGGCAGAATGCAGTAGTCTGGGGTTTTCTTCCACTCAGAACCACATACAACATGGGAAATTGTGCCATGCAAATTGTATTCAGCACTGAATTTTGTATTAGTATTTGCACAGTTTGTGTAATTCCCTTGGTGGATTGAAAAATAAAACATTGCAGACAGTAAACGAACGTTAAAACCATGCTATAAGACTTGTAGTTAAGTCAAATGCTTTATATCTCTGATTAAGTTTCTATGCAATTGCATTAGCTGACAGCAATAACCTTTTAAAAATGATGCCAGTGAAACAGAATAGAAGAAAAAGAGCTGTTCAAAGAGGCTGCTTTGGCCCCCCTCAAGGCACATCACGCCTGCTTCATTCTCACAGAACGTCCCACCAGCAGATGACTTTCATATCGGCCATCCATTAGCTTCTCGCTGAACCCAGCAGGAAGATGAAAAGCCCTGGAGAAACGCTATGTATGATGTATAATACATGACCATTCTAACAGTTTTGGACTGAGCCTGACACAACTCTGAATTCAAAGCATCTATGTTTCATTTTAATTGCTAAAAAGTGCAAATTACGCACATTCTATCTGTATCCAAGATCTGTATCCAAATTTAATGCAATAATCAAATTACTAAATTTTTTTCAGTGCACTCTGTATATAGTCTACAAGATGTATCTAGCATCTTTTAGAAGAAATGCATTAATGCATTCAGATATTTAAAGTTAAATCAGCTGCTTGTGTGACATTTTTACTTGATAAAACATTCTGCAATAATGTAAATCTGTTGAGGTTTGTAGAAGGATTGCAGTGAATTGATTTTGGTGTAGGCTTAGATTTTAAGAACCGGGCTGAGAAAGGATTTCTATATTTCTTTTTCTTTCTTTTTTTTCAGGCAGAGAATTAGAGAGCTGTGGGTGTTGAGTCGTGATGTACCGCTTGAAAGAGAAAGATGGAGAGAAACCGAGCAAGAAGCACCAAAAATGAGGGCCATAAACTGCTTTTAAAGCCAGTGTCAAAAGTGAAAAGTTTAAGCCCACGATGAATCACACAAAACCCATCAAGCACATGTCCAGGACATATTTCAGCCCAAAATCAAAAGAGATTACGATTTATAAAAAGGAGGCCTGTTTTGGAGCCATTTAGATATTTAAAGACTACAGTAAATTACTGTAAATTATTTCATAACTGATTAGGTAATATGCATTGTTTATATTATGCAAAAAAATTGGTTTCATTTTTATTTGGAGGTGGAGGTGAATGGAAGATGTACAAAAGATCAACACCATCATATCTTGTTTTGCATTTATGCTTTGAAATAAGAGAGGGAAAGAGTGAAAATGCTGCAATTACCACTTCTCTGTACAGTTCCCGTCTGAGGCGAATGACCTATCTCTCTCTCAGCACTCTTTCTGTAAGCAATCTCTCTCCTCTCAAGAGCATTGCGGTAAGCTATAAATACAGTTGACACTGCAGCATACTATAGTCACCTTTATGAAACAAACCCGGCAATGCTTCGTCTTTTGCCCTGCAGCATACATCAGACTATAATGACGTATAATGACCGCCTTTTTCCTGACAGTGTGCGCTGAGTTGTGGAAATCTACTATTTAGCTAGGCATCCTTCCACAGTTTTAGTTTGTACTCTGGATTACCAAACATAATAGGGAACAAGCATGGTTAAAATATCAATAAAACTCGAATCTGATAATAACAATCGTAATGGTAACACTTTCAGAGGTGTCAAGTAACGAAGTACAAATACTGTAGGTAGTTCGGTAGCAAGACATTTTATAAATTGGCGTTTGCGATTGATAACGCGATTGACGATGTTGTGATAAGTAGGCTATACCAACTTTGTAACTCGTTACCCCCCGAACAATGGACATAGCAGACGTATGTGACGAATACAGGAAGGTATCAATCAAGTAGGGATCAGGATTATGAGTTATTTTTTATTTTTTTGATTAATCACTTGCATTAATCATTCATTTTGACAGCATTATAACATTTATTGTAAATAGACAACCTTACAAGGGTAATTGTTACTAAGCCGGCACCAGTGTTCTTGTCCATTGCCCTCACTGATTCCTGCAGCTAAGCCTGGATGTACATTTACATTCCATTAAAGGTTATTGATGACATGCCTCTGAAGTTTGACTTTTTGCACCAATAAAATACTTATAGGCAACTGTAAGTAATGTATTTGCATTGTACTAAAATGCGTTTATTTTCAATGGGCATTTACGCGGCAGAAACAGGTAGCCTAGTGCATCCCACATTTTTCAACATGAACATTTTAATATAACATTATAGTCATTATGGCCTTAAGAAAAATGTGTTTTTTGAAGAGGTGAAGTTGTGCACAAAAGCTTTTGTTCTTAACAGCATGTTTTTCCTTATATTACCTTTACTTTTATACTTTAAGTAGTTTTTTAAACCAGTACTTTTACACTTTTACTTGAGTAAAAAGCTTGAGTTGATACTTCAACTTCTACAAGTCTTTTTAAACCCTAGTATCTATACTTCTACCTGAGTAATGAATGTGAATACTTTTGACTCCAGTGAACACTTTACTTAAAGCCTTTGTGTGTAATGTATTATAAAAGTTGTTGTAATGCATGACTTATGCCTTACATTTATAACACTTATTTCATTGTTACACTATGCTTTTCAATTTCAATGAATGTATTCATTGTTTCTGCATGAATAATAAAAATAATAATACTAAATAAAAAGAAAATATTAATAATATGCCTCAGTTTGGAGAATAGATGGATGATAGATCATATAAAGATCAACTTATTATGGTAACACTACTTAAAGGTTGTTGCACCAAATATATTTCAATAAAAAGTAAAGTACAATGGATGCATTTCTGTGAACTTCTCACAGGAATGTACAAAAAATCAATTCTACCTGTCACTAACAATATCTCCAAAAAATAATGTAAAACCCTTTGTTAAACAACTCATGGCCTCTTCTGGCTTACTGCTTCATTATAAAACAGATTGTTCAGACAATGTTGTAAAGTAGCCATTATACTGTACACACACCTGTGACCACGCATCAGTTCTGATATGTTGCTAGGCAACTGTAAACAGCCTACACACTCAAAAATAAGAGTGTTTCACTGGCATCGATGGTTCCATAAAAACATTAAACATCCCCAGAACATTCCGTTCCACAAAAAGATTCTTTATCCACCTTATTCCTAAACACTAAAGTAGGTCTGTGGAAAGACTTCCTGTTGATTAGCCGCTATAGAGAAATAATGAGAAGAATAACAACATGCAGTAAACGGTAAAACTGTTTGCATGACAAACCTGTGTGTTCATAATTCAAATAGCACACTAAAATACTATGGTAAGACAGACCAATTTGCAATATCAAGCAGCAAAAGGAGTGGTTTTGTTCTGCTAAAAAAAGCTGAGACTGGAAGCAAGACCCATTAAATTAACAAATAGCCATTTTTACGTGAAAAACAAGGTGGATAGTGGAAAAGGCTTCTTTAGATTTTTACAATGTTCTTCACACTAAAAAAATAATTATTCTAAGAACTGTTCACTGAAAGGTTCTTTGGGGAATCAGAAATGGTTCTTCTGTGGCATCACTGTGAAAACCTACTTTTAGAACCTTTATATAAAATCATGTGCAAATTATTAGTATTAATAAATGAAACTACTTCTTGAACATTGGCATTTACGTCGGTCGTGATAGAGATCTTCTCACCTCATGAGACAGGCAGAAAGCTGCGATGCCCAAGGGCCAGAAACAGCAGATCATGGAGAACACACTGAGGCCCAGGTGGTCCCTCGGAGGCATCAGGAGGAAATTGTCTTCGCTCTCTGAGTCACTTGAGTACTCACTCTGCAGAAAACACACAAAACACTGAATGAATCAGATGACAGAGCAGCTTTTCATCCAACTCTCTCCATTTCACATCTCTCTGCTTCTTTTCAGGGAAAAGGAAGACCAAGAAAGTGGAGTAATAATGGTAACAAGCTTGTAGGAGGCCTGAGACAGGCAAGTGGAGGGTTTTTATAGGGTTAAAATGGATTTTACTTATTGCTTAATGTATCTGGTCTTTTTGTACTGTTCGACAGTATATGGTTCCACAAAAAATATATATTAGAATGAAATTAATTTTATTTTAATAGAATACAGTATTTCTTAACTGCTATTTTCTACTTATTTTCTTACTAAGGAATTGCGTAAGATGTGGCAAGTGTTTTTGCTAGTTTCAGCCTGACGCAGTTCTAATTTTCCAGTCCTGTGTCGTGTTGTTTAAATAGCCAATGCATTTGCACCCATTTGTGCACCAATGGGCGTGCTGGTCCCAAAAAAGTTGGCATGTTGCTGTTTTGAGGAACTAAAAAGTTTCTTCTGGTCTAAAGTCTGACAAAATATTTTTTCTTTGTTATTTAAATAGAACGTTAATAATATGCGCCTGGTGCACAACACGTGTACACTTTGCTTATTACACACACAGGGATGCGCAGCAGCACAGAAACATAAAAAATAAGAATTCGCAAATCTGCAATGGCACGAGCGCAACTGGCTTTTAAAGGGGATGGGCGATGAGACTCTGATTGGTTTATTGCGCATTATGCCAAAAAAAACACCCATTACTCATTAAGAGAATAAAAGTGCGCTTTAGACCATGCACTTAGATCATTAAAATAAAGCCCAAAATCTAAGAAGAATTTGAATTCCTGAAAATAATTATCATAATAATGTAAATCATAGTTTTTACCTGAAAACGACAGTAAATTAGTTCTTACAATTAAATTCCATATATTGCTATGTTAAACCATCTACAATTATCACTTATATGCGACTTACATCAGATTTTTAATGTAGCATTTTACTGTATTTTTCAGTAAAAATTCTAAACTTTTTTTTACTGTAATGCTACTGTTGTCTTAATCAAAATACGTGCCTCTAAATCCATTTCTTCAGCGACGTTATTATGTACCTTACTGCATGTTTCGCAGCAGTTTTAAAGTGAAACGTCCATTGAATGGCGCTAAAACACTCTGGATTAATTTTGTTATGCTGAAATACAGGCAGGTATTGCTGTTTTTGTATTACGTTGCTTCAGGTGCGTTTTCCAAGGAGTGTTAAAAGTTAATGCTGTATGTTTCCTACACCAAACCCAACCCTAAACCTGTCAGATAGTGTTAACAAATGCAAAAGTGCTGTAAAAAGGCTTTTGTTGATACAGCCATGCTATTTTTGCTATTTGAGCTGTTTTGTTGAACAATAGTTTCACGGGATTCATACCAAAGCTCTTCATCACTTAAGTGCAATGCCATATCGCGTGAGCTACAGAGCAAACCTGCTGGATTAGAAAACTCATGCATATGAAGTTGGATATGTGACGCTAACCTTCAGATGCATCAGTTTTCAAATCGCGCGGCATGTTAAAATTGTTTTGTGATTTGTGAAAAAGTAATTATGTGAAAATTTGTCTTTATTAATTGAAACTGTAGATCTGCATTATACAGAGCCCAGCCCAGCAATAAATTGTCCTCACGATTTACTAATTTGTTCCCTCGATGTACTATAACATGCACACAATTACTAATTCGTTCCCTCAATTTGCTAATTTTCCCTCGATCTACTAAATCGAGCGCACAATTTATGAACTCCTTCTCTCGATTTATAAAATGTGTGCACTATTTAGTAAATCGAGGGAAAGAAATAGTAAATTGTGCACACAATTTATAAATCGAGGGAAGGAATTAGTAAATCGTGCACACTATTTTATTCCTGCATGCCATGTGCGGGGCTCCGTAGCATTATGTATGCAACCATTCAAAAATGTTTTCTTTGCACATCATACAAAGCAAAATTAAACATATTAAATATTTTATATTACAGTAATAGGGAAAATTGCAAAAATGTATATATAAAATACAATTTAAAAAAACTATTAAAGTTTGGAGCGAAAATTTAGCTGGGAATGTTCTTGTAAGATTCAATCTGACACATACAATGTTTGTGAAACACAAGACATGTCCTGTAGTGCTTAATTCGAGGCAGCATGGAGAAATTAAATGACAAATGGATGTTAATATTCTTTTGATTGTATCATGTGGGTACACCATATTTTTAATCATGCAAAAGCGATGAATGTAGATTGAACAGTCTGATTGCCAAGTTCCAGATTGATCTCATCCACAAACCTCAGCTCACATCTTGCAAGATCTCATTTACTCAGATTGGCTTTTGCTGTGAAGCAGCAAGTTGCTCTGATAAACTGGCACATCGTTTTCCAAACAGCGTGTCATATGATGCAATGTGTGCGAGGATGTAACGGTGCAACAGACTGAGAAGTGTGTCTGCATAATAGAAATGTCAAGTGTTCCATTAATTTGATTCCAGAAAGATCTTCAAAAAGGCCAGAGCCTCTAAATGCTGCGTTTATGAAAGGAGGCACGATAGAGTTCTCTCTGCAGGTAAGAAAGCAGCGGATGCAAATTCACTTCTCACGGAAAATATAAATAAATGAAGCACTTGTGAAAGCAATAAGGGGAAGTGTTACATGAGTCATCGGAGCGGCTGCACATGCTGTCCCGTGCTGTATGATGTGATGTTTTTTCAGGCCAGTGCAATCAGATTTTCATTCCCCATGTTTAATAGACTGATTAATCTCTCCATAAATTACATTTTTGATTAGCCGTTGATGCTGTATTATGAAATACCCAAAAGAGATATGAGAGTGCCTGCAGAGGGTTACGCAGTGTATTGAGCTGTAATTGAACTATCACAACATGCTGCAAGCGACCACATGCAGCGACAGTTTTCCTAAAATTTATATTCCAAGAGAATTACAAAAGAATCTGCACTGAGTCAAATTTTCCATTAAAATGAAAAGGTATACGCCATGATACAATCATAACCACTTTACAGTTCACACCTAAAATTACTTTTCCCCCTCATGTTTTTCTAAACCTATCTTGTTTGTGACAGTATGAAAATAAATAAATAAGGTAATTGTAAAAAAGTAAATATGGTAATAATTCTGGCATTTTTTTTTTCTTACAATTTGAAGACAAACTCTCAAAATTGCACAAATTCGCAATTCTGAATTTCAGACTTTATTCAGAATTTATTTTTAACCCTGACTTTTTTTTAATTAACTCTTGAAATTCTGTTTTCACAATGCACTGGATAGCTGGCCAATCAGAGCACACCTGGCTTTTCAGAACAATGAGTTTTGTAAAATGACGCGTTTTAGAAAGGCGGGGAATTCAGGAGAAACAATAATGTACATTATGTGGAAAATGAGGTGTTTTTTTAACCTTAAACACATTTAATTAAACTAAGTACACAAAATAATGTTCTTTTTTTTAGCAACGTCATATGACCCAAATTCAAAATAGAATTATTACAGATACAGATTAAGAGATCATATTTTAATGCTATGGTCAATAACTGATAAATGGCTTTTATTAATATAAAAATATTTTAAAAATGTAAAGAATAAAATAAAAAAACAATAATAAACAATAAAATCCTGCTTATGGAACACATACTGTATGACCAGCAGCGGCCCTGATGTTATATATATATATATATATATATATATATATATATATATATGTATATATCACCACATTTTCATTTTTAAGCTTCTGACTGTATAATCATATAAGCCTTTTTGGGGTCATGTATTTTAATCAAAGTGAAACAGCACATCTGCAGTTTGTCTGTGCTCTCCGTTGCTCTCGCGCAGGACTCTGTGAAGCTGCACATCGGACTCAGAACAGAACAGGTGGTGCAAACAGGCGGGCAGCAGCAGGAAACTGGCCTCTCTTTACACTCTCTACACAGCCTTCTGATCACCCACTCTCTCTCCCAGTCATCCGGCAAGAGCTCCAGACACGTGCTCGCTCAGATCAGCAGCACCATATGACAGGGTGCTGTTAAAGTAGAGCTCACACCATCCTTATAACACTGGATAACAGTATGGTTTACATAGAATCACCTCTAAAGAAAACATTTGGGAGGTGCATAAATTATTCGAAAAGACCAAGCTGGCTCTGCACTAAAAGCCTGGTCTACTGTATGTATAAGGGTGCGCATGCTGAAAAAGTGACATATTTGATTACGTGATCGCAGCACTTCCTGTAATGCACATTGGTCCCCTCACAGGTTTGTGAGGTCGTGCATACTTTAAAGTCAGTGCATCAATCCTGAGATTGAGATTTTTCAGTTCATAGTAAATGCTGTAACACACTATCTTATTTCTGTATCTGCTCTGAGTCTGGGTTGTTTTAGCATGCATCTGGGAACAGAACCATGCACCAACCATCTACCTAAACGTGCAATGAGAAGTTCTTTAAACACAATGTTGTCCACAAAAGAGAAGCTTTAAGGACTTGCTTCTACATTTTAAACCAGAATGAAAGCTTGTTTTAATGTCTGCAAGTAAATAAATTAAGACAAACTAAATTTAAAACAAATAAATTCAGATGAATTAGCATTATAAGTGTAACATATTTTTTTTAATACTTAAATTGACAGTGACATATTACAATCATAATATTACAATAGTAATATATCTTTTTTGTATTTAAAATAATTATATATTTTTCTTAAATACGTGATTTTTTTATTTTACAGTGAAATATTACAATAGTTTTGCAATATTTTTAAATGTACTTAAAATAATAATTCTTGCATTTGTATTTTTCTTAAATGCTTGATTTTACAATAATATCTTTTAATAGTAATATTATTTTGCTAAAAGAAAATTGTGTACATCATTGTTTTCCTTGATTTTTAAAAAATATTACTGTGAAATCCCACCATAGTAATATTTTTTATTTTGTTTAATAATTGTATTTAGTCAGAAAAATAATCTTAATAAAATAGCAATAATAATAACGATTATAATCACATTTTCATATAATCACAAATGCTGATTTTTTAACCATTTTAAACTGCAATCACAATTTCATCAGAACAATCCCCCGCCAAATCATGCAGCCCTACCACTGACTTTAACCTTATGCACAAAACGTCTTATGTGCTCTTTTGTGCATCTGGATGAACTTTGAGTATTAATCTGCAATCTCTCACCTCGAGTTCCTGAAAGTCGTCGTCGTCGTCATCTACATCATAGGAGAGCGTCTGGATCTTGGCGTCCTCCATTGAGAGCTCCAGCAGTTTGCCGTCGGTGAACAGACCGTCTTTAGTGACAGCGGAGCCGGACGAGGCGGGGGTCATCTCCTCAATGAAGGTGGTCTCGCAGCAGTCCCCCCCATCTCCCCAAGCTCTCAACACGCTCTCGGGGTACAGAAGGAGGTTGGGTCTGTAGTAAGGGTCTATAGCCTGGGGCAGGGCGCTGGGGTTGAGCAACTGTGGGGGTCCTCGACCATCCGGTGTCCCATTCATGTCCTTGGACACCACATGGCCCTGGTACTGAGGGGCAGAATAGACCGACACCAGTCCTTCCTTAGTCTCCACCATTAGGCTGTGGGTATTGATCAGACCATTACGTTTGCAACATTCATGTCCCAAGTCTGCACTCCCCACTAATGGGCTCTTCCCTTGAGTAAGAGCATCTTTCTCATCTGCCGCTCCTGTTTCATGTCGTGTTCGGACCCCTTTCTCCATGCTGGTCTGTCGGTGTGGAGGAAGCCTTGCCTCACGTATGGCTTTGTGGAGGCATGAGGTTCAAGTATCCCTCTTTCCTGCAAAAAACACATCAGTCTGGTTATAAAATGATAATACTATGATGGGAGAATTCGATGCCACACACATCAACAAGTGTCTTGAGTATAATAGAAAGAGTGGAAGAATTATGTTGGTGAATGGCTGTGTATAACAAAAGAGCTTGTCATATTTTAACCAAAAATCAGCTGAAAGAATGTGTAAAATTATATTTTGCTCAGATGTGTACTCATTCATTCTGCACCTTAAAAAAAAGGAAAAAAAAGAAATGCATTACTGTCATATATATATATATATATATATATATATATATATATATATATATTAAATAGTAAAAAATAAATAATAATTATAATTATTATTATTATTATTATTTAATATTTTTTGTGAGGAAACTGCATGGGTTTCATGAGTTGATGAAAAGATAATAATTAATTACAATCGATATATAATTAAAATAAATATATAACTGGTGTGGCACGATAAATTGACACATTTTGGGGTGATTAGCAAATTAATGGCTGTGGTTAAGTTTTAACACCGAAAAAAATAAAAAAACAGTAACATCTAGTCAAAAATTAATTAATGAATACATTAATTTATACTACCAAAACTAATTTTCATGGGTTAAATAAGATTGAAACATCTTTTGAAAGTAACAAAAAGAGAAGAATTTATTGCATAAATACTGTAAATTGTAGTGTAAACTTATTATTATAATATTTAATATTATGTTAGAATAATTATTAATAAAGCTTCATTTTTATTTTACAATACATCTGTAACTTACAACAGTGATATATTTCAGTCATCTTTTTTTTAAATAAAATTAAAACAATCATAACAATAGTTGATTATTATTATTGTTGTTGTTGTTATTGTGATTATTATTATTTATTTATTTTCTGAAAGCCACTATAGGCTACATATTGTGGACTGAGACATTATCACTTTTAAAATAGGTTTAAATCTACTCATATCTAATAAAATCTAATAAAGACTCAAAAGTTGTTGTTTCCCGACCGTGTGACTGTTGCTTGCTCTTATTTAATGCATGTCTAGGCCATTGATCTCAGCACCACCGCATTATCCAAAACCCTTCGCCCGGGTATACACAAACTTTCTTTTGTGCTAGGTTCAGCAGTGTGCCGAATCGAAGCTGTGCCCGATGCTGGGGGCACCTAATGGGTGCACAGCATCCTATAATCTGATTTAGAGTCACTGCCCCGAGCACCATCCATCACACCGTCAGCAGTGTCCTGTGAACAGGAACGTGATCGCAGCAGTTTTCTTCAAAATCACAGAGCCACAGGAAAATACCGATTCATCCCAGCTTTATCCAATCTGATGTCTGTGAATATGAGTGAATCAGATATCACAATTTAAATCAGCCCTTTAAGGCTAAAGGCATCTGTGAAAAGGATTGAACACCCTAAAGAGAGCTGGATGTCCTCCAAGGAAACATATATCAGTTTAACAGGGCTGGTGTGAAAACATCAATACCACATTAAAGACTCCATGAACATAAGATTGAACACTAGCATGAGACCTATACATCAGCCAGCTCATTAAATTCAATGATATTTAGTTGTTTTCAGATTATCGGCACAGGGTTAGCTCTAATTAGCCTAACTGAGGTGTTTATCTCCACACTTGTCTGATGCAGATTCTACTGACAACTTTGTCAATAGATTTATGTCTAAATGTAAATGTAAATGACAAATCTGTAAATGTTGCATAAATGTTTCTTTTCAATTCATTTGTTTTACGTAATTGTAGCCTATACTATGCTTAATAAATGCATTGGCCATAAAAAAAAAAAAAAAACTAATTTTGTTTACAATAGCTGTATCAAAGGCATAAACCAAACTTATTATTATCCTCTATATGTAGGTAAGTGACTTTTTTTCTTCAGGCAAGCCTGTATGTTTAGTCTGTATCAAATATAAATTATAATTGTGTTGTAATGTGTGTGTTTTTAGTGACTGAAAGACACCAGTTAGTCATTTTTAATAATCTTGTTAAGCTTTAAAAATATATGAATTGTAATAACTATAGACCACGGCAATTTCTTATGATGCCCATAAAAATAAATCTTGGAGTAAATGGTTGAATTGACTTAACTTAAACAACTTGCATACATTTTTAAATGTTTGACCAATTAAAACATTTTAGCAGCATGTACTGTAAACTAGTTCAGTAAAGGTCACTTGATCACTTTGAAGACAGAAATTGACTGAACATATCATTTCTGTGGAACTAGTTACTAAATAAAAAATAGTTGAAGCTGATTATTATAATATATATCTATACACTGAACAAAATTATAAACGCAACACTTTTGTTTTTGACCCCATTTTTTATGAGCTGAACTCAAAGAAATAAGACTTTTTCTATGTACACAAAAGGCCTATTTCTCTCAATTATTGTCGACAAATCTGTCTAAATCTGTGTTAGTGAGCACTTCTCCTTTGCCGAGATAATCCATCCAAAAACAAAAGTGTTGCATTTATAATTTTGAAAATGACAAGACATACAGCAAAGTGTTTACCCATACTCAGAATTCGTGCTCTGCATTTAACCCATCCAAAGTGCACACACACAGCAGTGAACACACACACACTGACAAAGGAGTATACTTTAAAGGCTAGCGCACTCAACTCTTGGCGAAATGGAGCTTTGTGCTTGTGTATCCTACCTCTCTCATTCAGCACAAATCTAAATATTCCATAATATTTCCATATTTGTGATGCATCAGAATGTAAATTATAGGCTTTGTACCAACTGAACTGTCAAGTTAGCAATGCTGAAACTGATGTGTTTCTGTGTGTGTGTGTGTGTGTGTGCTCACTTCAACTGTTTCCTTATACCAGGAGAATCAAATTAAAACACTCAGTAATTTATTGTCTTATTAATAATGCATCATTGTAAAAGGTTAAAAACAAAACATTGTGCTTTTGTAAAATAAATAAAACAAATAGAATGCCACTTTCTGCCATTTGAGTTTCCATTCTGTGAACAAATTAAGCCTGTCACAAAAACTCAAAAAAATAAAAAATAAATGTGTTCCTGTAGCTCAAGTCGTAGAGCATTGCATTAGCAAATGCAAGGTTGTGGGGTTCGAATCCCAGGGAACACATGATGGGAGAAAATTGTTAGCCTGAATGCAGTGTAAGTCGCTTTGGATAAAAGCGTCTACTAAATGCATTCATTTAATTTTAATTTTAATTTAATATATAGGCTACATTACGTGTTGCAGTTTTTCTGTTTGTTTATCTGTTAAATAAATCAAACATATTTCAATGATTTATTCCTTGTATGTATATATGTACTGCATATTTTTTTAAATGTTGTACTACTCGGTTCAAAATAAATAAAAGAAAACTAGCACATTAGATTTGTTGTTTTTTCCCGTTGAACCGAAATCGTATCAAAGCTCAACCCAGAAGATAAGTTACCAGTTCTGGAAACAACTCTGTCGATTCTGTTGCTTCTAGATCCAGGTATCGGAATCAATACAAAAATCAGCCCCAACGTTTTCACCTGGGAAATGTAAAATCTGAAATGGGTCTCAAGTCCAGTCATCAACGCTTTAAGTGGAAGCGAAGGAAAGCTCTGCGACTCCATTCAACCCTGTACGCTGATCCAGACCCGGCATTTAATCTGTGCATTGCATGGTGACAATTAAAGCAAAGAAGAAATGTATGCAAATGCTTGCCAAATTACAATACACAATATTAATTAATTGTTCAGGGAACCTGTATAAAAACTTTCACTGTGTGCCATAACATCACATGGCAATAGGCCGTGATTATTCAGTACACAGCATTATCCCCACTCCTTCTTTTTCAAAACATCTGATTTTTCATTAGCCTACATTCAATTTTTTTTTTATTTTTTTTATTTTTTTTTACCCACAGCAGTTTTATGTAATCTGAACTCTTATTTTCTCTCAAACAATCAATTAAAGGTAATTTCAAAAAACTGAAATAGCCTATAGCATTTCACAAACCAAAACATCTGAAGGGTTTTGCACTGCTAGTCTTTTCTGGGGGGAAAAAAAGCTCACAAAAACACGTCAAATCTGTCTGATGCACAGAACCTTGTAAATATGTCACAGAAGAACAAAACATACTCAATGCAAGATGAATTATTTAAAGAGTATATGATCCTCCACCATTACAGTCATCAGTCAATCAACCTGCGCATCAAGTGAGCTCTGCTCTATCTCTATGTCCTATGCGTATAATGCACCAGTGCAACTGTGCAAGAAGGATAAACAGAGACAAACAGACCACGAGAAAGGTTTCTGTTGCCAGGCTTCAGAAAGGCTGTGAAGCACTGATGTCATCTTGGTGCAATCATTCTTTTGCTGTACAAGTTCGTGATCAGACTGGTAACTTACCTTCCGAGGTGAGCTGGTGGAGCAGTCAGTAAATGTGAACAACGAGTAATCTCAATGACTGGTGAAACGTTCGAGTCATGTATCCGTCTACAACTGTATTTGTGGAGCACAGAAATAAATAAAAAGTGCGAGTGTCCAGTTTTTGTCCCTGTTTCGAAGAGTCATCTATCAAGAGTGAGGGAAAAAATCACCAGCAAAAACGTTTCATGCGGACACGATGTCGATTATACTGCATTTTGCCAGCCGTTTTAATACGACTGCGGTAAGAGTAGTTATTAGGCGAACAGACGCGTCGAGACTGTTGATGTCGAAGCACTATAATGCACTGCTTTCTCCTCTTCTGCGGTCTTTATATTGATGCGCTCGGGTCCCCCTGGGTCCTAAAGATCGCACGGGACAGGCCCGTCTGTCTTCATGATTTATATGGATTTATTGCTTGTGCTTAATTAACATTTTTACTAAGTAACAATACATCGACAGCGCGTGCCAGTTTCCCGCTTTGGCTATGTATGAATGAAACGTGTGTTGTTGACCAATCAGAAGCCAGGAACTTTGGTTTATAAACTAAACAAATTCCATCACACATTGAGATCAAATTATGACATGTGCATAGACAAAC
Organism: Carassius auratus; assembly: GCF_003368295.1. NCBI lineage: Eukaryota > Metazoa > Chordata > Actinopteri > Cypriniformes > Cyprinidae > Carassius > Carassius auratus. The sequence goes on along the minus strand of NC_039280.1, from coordinate 17,588,379 downwards.
AAATTAATAATAATAATAATAATAATAACAAATCGTATTATTAGGCTAAATGAAATATAGTTGGAGGAGAAATTAAGATTAAGATATGAAATTAGATATTTATCTTCCTTCCAAAATTAGTCCTGTTCTTAAAAAGAAAAATAACAGTTGAAATTGTTGAATGCTGTCTAAATCAATATTGTTTATTTGGCACGTGTTTGACATTAAATCTTAATGTCAAACACTTGCATGTTATTTATTGTTTTAAGATTCGTGTTTTAGAGAGTAAGAAACAATTTGCATTAAGGCAAGATTTTAGCTGGTGTCAGCCAATTCCACCACTAATCATTCACTCAGAAACTGTATGGCTTTATGACTTAAAACAAATAATAGGTTGCAATATAAATAAGAGTATATAATAAATATGTAATATATAAAAAAACTGACATTAAGTCAGCTACTTAGCTATTTGGGAAAGTCATGGCCTAGTGGTTGGAGTTTGACTCCTAACCCTAGGATTGTGGGTTTGAGTCTCGGGCCGGCAATACCATGACTTATGTGCCCTTGAGCAAGGTACTGAACCCCCAACTGCTCCCTGGGCACTGCAGCATAAATGGCTGCCCACTGCTCTGGGTGTGTGTTCACAGTGTGTGTGTGTGTGTGTGTGTGTGCACTTTGGATGGGTTGAATGCAGAGCATAATATCTGAGTATGGGTCACCATGCTTGGCTGAATAATGTCACGACACTTATTTGAATTAGAAAACTTGAAAGGTAGCTGCAATATTTATTCTAATCTTTAGCACATTGTAAAATTGCAATACTAATATGTATGTCTTAATTCCTTCATTTCAAACATGCACTTATCTGGATTTCGCATATCTGATTCTGATTACCCGTTTTCTTACAAGCAAATCTGATTCCTATTCATTAATAGGCCACATTTTTTTTTCTTTTTTAAGCAAGAGACAAGAAAGAATGAAAATATGAGTACACGTACAAGATGTTTATTTCGCACTATTGCAGCCCAAATCATTATCATCATTCATAACCATAATCAAATCCCAAGTAAGAGCAATAGTAGGCTATATAATCACACCTGCCTTACCAAACACAACTACTAATAATAAGGGGAAATGCTGAAGAGATGATTCTGCATAAAGTTGGTGGTTTGAAGAATTTAGACCCTCTGTAGAAATTAATTTAGCAAATAACACTGATGCTTTCAACTGTGCAGAAGCGATTTTAGCAGAGAGCAGGATAAGGTGTTGTTATTGCAAACTTTATTCAGAATCTCAATTGCAACACTGCCATCCAGTGTTTAAAAAGTGGAAGTCCGACTGTAGATGAATGTATATGCAATATTAAAGGTGAATCACATAAAACGGGTACAGTTTTTGAGCATTAAGATTTTTGGTGACATTATTTATTAGCTAATATCTATCTATCTATCTATCTATCTATCTATCTATCTATCTATCTATCTATCTATCTATATATACACACACAGGTGCTGGTCATATAATTGGAATATTATCAAAAAGTTGATTTATTTCATTTCATTTCCATTCAAAAAGTGAAACTTGTATATTATATTTATTCATTACACACAGACTGCTATATTTCAAATGTTTATTTCTTTTAATTTTGATGATTATAACTGACAAATAAGGAAAATCCCAAATTCAGTATCTCACAAAATTAAAATATAACTTAAGACCAATACAAAGAGAGGTTTTTTAGAAATCTTGGCAAACTAAAAAGTATAAAAATGAAAAGTAAGAGCATTTACAACACTCCATACTTAGTTGCTCCTTTTGCCTGAATTACTTCAGCAATGCAGTGTGGCACAGAGTCGATCAGTCTGTGGCACTGCTCAGGTGTTATGAGAGCCCAGGTTGCTCTGATTGTGTCCTTCAGCTCTTCTGCATTCTTGGGTCTGGCATTTCGCATCTTCCTCTTCACAATACCTTAAGGTTAAGGTCAGGTGAGTTTGCTGGCCAAGAACAGGGATACCATGGTCCTTAAACCAGGTACTGGAAGCTTTGGCACTGTGTGCTGGGGCCAAGTCCTTTTGGAAAATAAAATCTGCATCTCCATAAAGTTGGTCAGCAGGAGGAAGCATAAAGTGCTCTAAAACTTCCTGGTATACGGCTGTGTTGACCTTGGACCTCAGAAAACACAGTGGATTAACACCAGCAGATGACATGTCACCCCAAACCATCACTGACTGTGGAAACTTTACACTGGACCTCAAGAAACGTGGATTGTGTGCCTCTCCTCTCTTCCTCCAGACTCTGGGACCCTGATTTCCAAAGGAAATGGTAAATTTACTTTAATCAGAGAACATAACTTTGGATCACTCAGCAGCACTCCAGTCCTTTTTGTTTTTAGGCTAGGCGAGACGCTTCTGACGCTGTTGTTCAAGAGTGGCTTGACACAAGGAATGCAACAGTTGAAACCCATGTCTTGCATACGTCTGTGTGTAGTGATTCTTGAAGCACTGACTCCAGCTGCAGTCCACTCTTTGTGAATCTCCCCCACATTTTTGAACGGGTTTTGTTCCACAATCCTCTCCAGGGTGCGGTTATCCCTATTGCCTGTACACTTTTTTCTACCACATCTTTTTCCTTCCCTTCACCTCTCTATTAATGTGCTTGGACACAGAGCTCTGTGAACAGCCAGCCTCTTTTGCAATTACCTTTTGTGTCTTGCCCTCCTTGTACAAGCTGTCAATGGTCTTCTTTTGGACAACTGTCAAGTCAGTCTTCCCCATGATTGTGTAGCTTACAGAACTAGACTGAGAGACCATTTAAAGGCCTTTGCAGGTGTTTTGAGTTAATTAACTGATTGGAGTGTGGCACCAGGTGTCTTCAGTATTAAACCTTTTCACAATATTTTAATTTTCTGAGATACTGAATTTGGGATTTTCTTTAGTTGTCAGTTATAAACATCAAAATTAAAAGAAATAAACGTTTGAAATATATCAATCTGTGTATAATGAATAAATATAAAATACAAGTTTCACTTTTTGAATGGAATTAGTGAAATAAATCAACCTTTTGATGTTTTTCAAATTACCATCAACACCTGTATGTATATATATATATATATATATATATATATATATATATATATATATATATATATATATATATATATATATATACGTGCAGAAGTAGACTCTTTGTGAAGACTCTTCACAAAACAGGAACAGAATAAAATGTTTATAAATGTGATGTCAAAATCAAAAAATAGTAAAGCAATTAAAATGGTTATATGGTCCTTCTTTACCATTTTCAGATAAAAACAAAAAACATTTAATGGTGCTTACCTGGAAAGTACATTTTTTTGTAGTATAAAATATATAAAGTGTGTCCTCTGACATATATAGCAATTGTAAGTCACTTTGGATAAAGGCGTCAGCTAAATGAATAAATGTAAATGTACAGTAAATGTATAGTGTAAAATATATATAATTTATATTTGTCTGTTAACTGATGCTTATGTACCCTCTCTCCTTTTTTCTCTTTTTCCTTGTTCCTTCTTGTTGATGCATGTGAAAGGTTCTTTGTTATACAGTTGGAGATAACGTTCTACATGATATTTGTTAAAAAATATGAGCAAATTCTGCATCAATTGAGTAAAACAACAAGAACATGTTTACAATTGTGTGCATAGATTCAGTCAATAGAGAAAGTGACAGAAAGCAAAGTCAAAAAAATCTGCACACCAAATGAAAGTATTTCTGAAAATTTACAAAGAACTAAATTGCACAAACAAAAAAGTGATTGCACACATGCAAACACACACACACACAAAGGCAAATGTTTTGGTCCTGGCTGGAATAACTTCAGTGCTAAAGATTACAACAATGGTTCACAATAATGAAGTATTAGGGCTGTTGTTGTTCCTCCACGCCGGCAGATGGCAGTGATGTGTTGCTGCACGCACACATTGGCGGACAGACAAGCTGAACTCATACCTGTTACACACAGGAAGAAGGACTAGACTACTCTAACAGGACTCAACTATACAACGGGCAGCGAAAACGACTTCAGGCTGGGCAACGATACGCTACCACGGAGAAGAAAACTCCATCCACCCCGGGGGAAAGTCGAGAAGGAGGGAAGGCCCTGCGACACCGGAGGTGAGTCCGAGCAGAGCTCCGCGGCTCTCGCAGTGCTTTTTAATGTGTTTTTGACACAGAGGCCGCACTGACAGCTGGTTACAGCATATGTTCCCTGCTAGAGACGCGACGCAGATAACTACAACGCTTTCGCAGCCGCACGACGCTGCCTCGCGCGGCTTGCACTCTATTAATTTTTATTTTTGAACGCGTTTCAGTTTGACGCGTTGAGTCTCGATCTCGATGCCCGCTCGCAGTGTTGAGTTAATGCGCACTGATCAGTTCCGCTCTTTCACCGCTTCTCAGAAGAGACGCAGCGCGGCTGGGAGGCTTAAGACGCCGTCAGATGTGCGCACAGAGCGGGCTGAGGTCAGCGGATCCTCGGCTGAGCGTCAGTCACACACCCGTGATGACACCAGGCCCTCGTGTCTCTGTTTAGCAGCTTCGCTAGCGGGTGACAGCAGCTGGGAGAAGACATAGACCTAGTTTAACCGCAGGCTGACACGTACACTGTGTGTGCACGTAAGATTTCTTTATAAACTTTAGACTTTGTTAGAGATCAATAACAATTGATGTTCTGTTGACGCTAGCAAACAACGTTTCACAAAACAAAATGATCCACAATCAGGTATCTGTCATGTTTTAGTTCCCTCGTGTCATTCAAGACTGAGTCATAATGAGATGCTAGATGGCATGACTAATATCCCAGACCTGGGTATAGATAATTAGGTAGTTTTGGTGCCTTGCAGCATTGGTCACCATGCATTTCTTTCTAAGTTTATACTTTTCATGGAAAAATAACTGGATGTGGGATTGGGGGAAAATATGAGGCAATGTAAATGTAGTATCTCTTTAATGTGAGACTGGATTATGGAGATTACAGAAGCTTCCTAACACTTTAGTCGCATCTTATCTTGCTTGAAATTTTCAGATGTTATAGTTCAGTTGTTATTTACTCACCCTTTTTTGTTCATCTTGGAAAAGCATGTTAAGATTGTTGTTTTAAAGAAAATCTAGGTATTTCTGTGCCTCCATTGAAAGTTAGTTTCACCAAAACCGTGCCATCATCATTTACTCCTGCTCATAACGGTCCAAACTCAAAAGACTCACGTTTGTCTTAGAAACACAAATGGAGAGATTTTTGATGAAACCTGAGAGATTTTTGCCCCCCCCCCCCCCCCCACTGAAAGCCCATTCACCCAAAACTTTTATTCTTCAGAAGGCTCATAAGACATACGGTAGTTCCTTTTGAAACACAAATGCACATTATTGACATCCTTGTTGATGTGCAAAAACTTGAAAATGCTTTAAAAAAATCATAAATACATCATAAAACACATCAGATGTTAAACAAAAATTCTTGACACATGTTTTTGACACATGAGAACCAGTGAGGTTTCTTCTCACACATCAAGCAAATACAGTTGAGTTTACTAACTGTACATTGATGGTATGCTTATCTATATGAACAAATATCTGCATTAAATCTGATTTTCATATAAAGTGATTGTTTTTTCAAAAGACTTTGCATAATATTGATTACTTTGACAATGTCTTCTTGAATGTTTTAGAGCATCTAAAGTTTGAGTGAATGGATTTTAATGAGGGACAGAAATCTCTCAGTTTTTATTTAAATGATGATGGGAACTTCATTTTGGTGTGAACCTTCCCTTAATGTGATGATATTCCGTGCTACTGTCATGTAGTTCCAATCCAAACTCATAAGGTTTTTATTAAAATTATTACATTTTAATAAATCTGTTCATCATGTAAAGTAAGACTTGGCTTAAACATCCGTTTTGTTTTCGAACAGATTTTTCATCTCTTTTAAAACTAGATTTGATCCAGTGGTATTTGCTAGATGTTGATCGGTCATACAACTCAATGCATGTTTTGCAAGATTCCCCTTTCTGTCAAACATATTTTATTGGACTGTCCTGCTTTTAATGTACGTAGAAAACTATTTAATGAAGTGAACTCCCTTAAAGAGTTAATTAGTAAAGAATGTGTATCATATGTTAATGTAAAAAAATCTTGTGCAATATAACTTGTGCTTGTTTGTTTGCTGGGTTTTATTGTATTTGTTATACTTGAATTTTTCTTATTGTTTTTGCCATGAAATTAGCCTAAGATGCTGACATGGCATTAAATAAATAATACTACTACTCGCCCAGAAGTGAGCAGAGGAAAAGGTATTCCTCTCAGAAGACATATACCTGTAGATGTTTAATTACTTTTTGGAGCTAGAAGAGGGCTTAAAGGTGCAATAGGTGATTGTCTTCAGAAACATTTTTCGTTATACTGATTGATTATACTGAAGTCTCTTCACATCCCGATAGTTAATTGGTTTAAATGTATTTATCTGTATTTATATATTCTGTGGGAAGCATAGGACCAAGAATGCTAGGTGCGAGTGTTTTAAATAGCTTTCCTACCTGCCTGTCAACTTATGTATGAGCATATCTCATTGCTCCCTACTCCCTGAGCAGGGGTTTACTTCCCTTCGAAACATGGACTGGAATTGGGAACCGCTGATGTAGCCTATTGTAGTAATGTTGTCTCTGGTATTCAGGTCTGTGAGCGTAAATGCATGGAGGGTGGGACATCCGCTTTCAGTGCTATCAGGCTAATGTTAGCATTTTCCAAGATCTCCTATTGCACCTTTAATGAACTCATTTTTGTGAAAACCTCAAATTCGACATTTTTCACTTCTTCTTTTGCCTGTAACTCAAAATTAGATTGTGTGCCTCATTCCCACTCATTTCGCCAGCACGGGTCACATGTCCTCATTATATCACTCTTTGTTTCCTCAGCTATCATGGTGGGTGAGCGCCGCAACGGTAACCTGCTGGTTCAGCTGGGCCCAAAGCTGCAGTCTTACCCAGAGGAGCTCATCCGTCAGAGGAGGACTCTGGATGGCCAGACGGAGTACCTGATCCGCTGGAGCCTGCTGGCTGTGGAGGACAGCAGCAGCTCAGGCGGCAGCAATGAGGCGAGCGGCGGCAGCAGTTCGGGAAGCGGAGGCTCTAGTGGCTCCACCTCAGGAGAGAGCAAGAGCGAGAGCATCCTCATGTGGATGTCCACCGAAGACGTCTACGCCAACTGCCCCACTCTGCTTGGCAAGCGCAAGGCTGACTCCCAGAGGCCTCTGCTGGAGGAAGAGGAGCGCCCCAGTGGCCAGTTCCCCGCAGATGTCGACAAGGGAGAGCTGTTGGACATGAAAGATGATGTGAAGAATCTGGTGCGCCGCGCCCGGAAGCAGATGGCCAAGAACAGCGACTTCGGGATAAGCATCACTCACACCATCCACGTGCTGAGCGCCTACGCCAGTATCGGCTCTCTGGTAGGAGTCTTCAAGGAGACCGGCGCTCTCGACCTGCTCATGGAGCTGCTCTGTAATAAAGAGCGACAGACCAGACGCAGCGCTGGCAAGATGCTGCGAGCCCTGGCTTCTCATGATGCGGGTGAGTCTGGCTTCTATATCTAACTCGTGGTTATTTTGTTTGACAACCTCTGAACAATCACAGACGGTCTTTTGGCTGTGATCTTTCGAAACTCCTCGGGTACTCTGTTAGAGCTGTTGTTTCCAGTGGTTCAATGTAAAGCTCTCACTTCCTAGGGTATTTCCCCTGAATGAAAAGTAAAACTGAAGTCACTTTCCTTGAAAACTGCTCGTGATACTGCTGAATACTTGCATGCATTTCAAACCGTGATCTTAATTATTGATGCAGCAAAATGAAAAATATTGACACACAATTTTAAATAGCTATATTGTTGGGAATACCTTTCTCTGAGTGTTGTTCTATTGCATTGATTGCATAATTATTGCATTGTGCCTATTGTATAGCTTTAGTAATATTTAGACTTCAACAACTTTTCAATATTGTTTAATATTTTAAAAGTATCTTACAACAGTATAAATAAAATTGAATGCAAGAACAAAGCAAGTGTGCATTAGTTCAATATTGGCTTAAACTCTGTTCCAGACATGCTGTGAATAATGCACGCAAAATATACTGCTGGAAATACTAATGGAAATTTGAGCATGCTGCCACATCATGTCACGTCACATAGGGCTGGGCGGTATATCGAGTTTATACAATATATATTGATATTTTCTTTATAAGCGATTCAATATGAGGCAATATTATTTATATCAAGTTTGATATGAGCGCATATGAAAATATAGTGGAGGACACGCACTGAGCAGCTTCAGAGCGAGTGTATAATCCAGTATGTTCATAACATGTGACAAGCTTCATATTAAGGCCTTTAAAAATTGGTAAGCCATATTTGGTAATTTTGTTTCTCAGTAGTTTAAGCGGCTCAGCCCACCATATGCTCAGACAGAAAGGCTGCGTGCGCCTCTGACTGAGACACAGGCTACTCACGCTATTTAATGTGTTTGAGGTGTATCACGGGTATATCCTCCATCTGTAAATGATAGAAAGCTATGGAAATATAGACATTTTTGTTTCAGAAGTGCATGAGCATTCTGTTCTGGGATCTCCGCTAAACTTCAGTGAACGAGCACCCCCTCGCGCATGCGTGCCAAACAGACAGAGTTTAATTAAATATGAGCGCTATAATTATGATCACACAAGTAAGTCTATTTTTATGATAGCACTGACTCTAAAGAGACGCAATGGCATAATCAAATTAGCCTAACACAAGCCTGTGTTTTTTTTTTTCTACCTTATTTTTCCATTTTAGCTTGGTGAATTTAATTCGCTTATTTTTGTTTATAGATTGTAATGTTACAATTTTAGGATAATATTGCACATTTTAGCACATAATATAAAGGCTTACATGGTTACATTAACTTTATTTGTTTTCATAGCCTTTAATATGTATTTGTTGGACAACATTGGGCAGTAAGTGAAATAAATCTATATTAAATACAGATTCTTTTAATGCGAATACAAAAATAAAATTTCAAGATGTATATCGGAAATCGCAAATCAGCCAAAAAATACAGAGATGTTTTTTTTTTTCCATATATCCCAGGCCTAATGTCATGTCTGTAAACAGAAAGAAGTTGTCCCAGCTAGTAGGCTATATAACATGTGAGAATGATGCGGGTAGCGGATCGTCTATCACCTTTTCTCAAAGCAAATACAAGATGCGCATTAAATATCGCATTCAGTTTATCGTGCAGACCTATATGAAACACATGGGATTGAAATAAATTATATTCCCGTTTTGAAATGTGCATATGATTATAGATAGCCTGGGATTACACGAGATTTGTATTTTAAATATAAGTAGTTCCAAGGAAGAATAATTTTGAATAATTTAGCTTTTTGGGTTAAAATAATTTCTAAAAATGAAATTTGAATGGTCTGACAATTAGAGATTAAACTGTACAGGAATTGAAATACACATACACATAGTCACACAATGCTGATGTTGTTAATGGGGTCATATGATGTTGCTAAAAATAACATTGTTTTGTGTATTTGTTGAAATGTTTTATGTAGTTCAAGGTTAGAAATTTTAAACCTGTGCGGTTTAAAACACCAAATAGTTACGCTATGACAAGAACAAGAGTCTCTCTCTTGCGCCACCCATGCACGATAATATCGTGTATCGTCGATCTCACGGGCAGACGATATGACGATTTGAAAAATAACCATATCGCCCAACACTAATGGAGGCTCTTCATAATGCAGAGGTCAACTGCCTGCTCTGCCAATAGTTAGAAATGGCCCTATAGTGTGAAGTTTAATAAATCGCTGTTTTACTAAATTCTGCTGAGGTGAAATTCATTGCAGTCCTGTATCATGACGTTTACAGCCCTATCCCCAACAGTAAACGGCCTTGTCCTATTTATATGGTACTGACACAAAGTTCAGATGTCTAGACCAGGGTTGGTGAACGTCAGTCCTGGAGAGCCACAGCCAAGCTTCAACCCTAATCAAACACACCTGAACATGATAATCACGATCTGAACAGTTACTAGGAAGCTACAGGCAGGTGAGTTTTAATTAAGGTTCGAGCTGAACTCAGCAGGGCTGTGGCTCTCCAGGACCAGAGTTCGTCACCCTTGGTCTAATCAGACTCAACCTGTTGCGACTCGGCGGTTTCGTGTCCAGTGTAGACACAGTTCACAGTTCTGTCGCCAAGCAAGCGAGCCAAGCACGTGTACACACAAGGATGGGTGACATGAGTGGAGATGGCTTCAGATCGGCGATGTAGTATTTGGTTTCCCATTTTGTCCATCGCCCCACAAAAAAAAAAAAAATTTACTTAATGCAGAATAAGCTGTATTTTCCTGTGCTCAATCCTGCCAATCTAAAGGAAATGCTGTGTATGGTGTTTGAGGTAATTTGTGAATTACCATAGAAGTAAAGTTTAAATAAAGCAATTTGCCTCTGTTACTGTTATTACACTTGTATACAAAACTTTGCATGTGTGTAAAACTCTCTGTATTTTAAAGATTCTATATCGTGAACTTTCAATATTTGATATACTTTTTGAATATCCAGTGTTTAGTTGATCCTGATAAGCCTGTGAGAAGGTTTGGCGCATTTGTGTTTCTAGGCAAAATGTTAAAGAACGCGACACGCACGTCTCCTGGAAATCCTGTATAATTCAACTAATCCGATAACAACTTTGACACTCCAGAAGTGTTCCACTGTTGTGTCCCATATGCATCAGACGTTTAGCCAATGGTCTGCGGCCGTGACGTATCTGGCTGAGACCACCGCAGCATTAACACGTTAGACTGCACCCCACAAACACAATCAAAAAAAAAAAAAAGTAATCTACCAATTTTAAGATATTTATTTTAAGGCAAATTAACAGTCTGGTTTCTAGAACTTTCACTTTTGGAGCAAATTATTATCGATTATGACTGATATGACTTTTTTGTCTTGATTATTATTAGCCATATGCATATGGGTTCTAGTGAATGGAGCACAAAGCCTAGTGTGAACCCTAAGTAAAGACTCACTGAACTGGCTTTGGACCACGGCCCAAGTTTGCTGAAGCCGTCAGATGCCCGCGTGAGATATTGGGCAATGTGAGTCATCAGTGAAGGGCACAGAGAGAGGGCTGTGTCATAGCGCTCTCAGCATTGGGTGTTGGCAGTGTCTCAAGAGTGTGCTGATGCTTTAGGACCCTGCAGTACTAGATGAGATAAGTTTTTTTTTTTTTCAACATATGTTTGATTGAGCTCTTTTGTCATCCTCAATTATAAAAAAAAATCTTGTGTTTTAGAGCTATGCCTAAAATTAGAAACAAAAAACTAGTGATGATAATAAATCGGACTCATAGAGGCAAGGTTATCAGATGTTATTTTACTGTGTTTTTTTTGAAAGAGGAAATTGACTCCTTAAGAAGGGGGCGTCCAGTTCCTCCTCTCATTCTTTAACTCTTATTCATACTCTTTCACAGGATGTACTTATTTATCTCTCGCTCCTCTGATTAGGCTGAGACATTTTTATCATTTACTTCAGCATAACAGAGACCACAGGCATGTGGCTTATGTTAAGCCACCCGAGGGAACCTGAACATGTGATCTGTAGTGCTACATTCACAACATATTAGTAATATATCACTATATAATAGACTTATATTAGATTTTGTCTGGCAATATGAAATCAAGTAATACTTTTAATATGCATAGAATATAAACATTGTTACCCATTCAAAGCAAATTCAAAAGTATTGAGATATTTCAATATTAATTCCAACTACAAATAACTACCTCTGTAGTGTAAACTGAATTGTGATTACTTAAAAACTGGTTTCTGTCTACCATTGGCTGTAAAAGGGTAGCCCCACCCTAAACTCCTGGCCAGTGTTTGAGGCAGAATTGGGCATGATACACCAGCCTCTCAGACAAACAGAGCAATGTTTAGATAGCTCCTCAGTGTTTGCACTTTTTTAGTTTCCTTATAGTCGACACTGCATGTTAAACTGGTTTAGGAGATAGTATTTTAACTTACAAATTACTATGATCAAGTAGTAAGTAGTAAAACTTTAAGGAAGTAGCATAACCACATTATTCTGTACTGTACTGATACACACTTCAGCAGAAAGTAGATGAATGCATTTTGGCTGGATGATTTTGCAGAAAGTGGTTTCTAAGAATAGTGAAATATAAGCACAAAAGTTGCTGACCTGGTCTGTGCATTTTGCTGTTGGTGAGGTGTAGTGGTCAACCGATATGTGTTTTTTGACAGCCGATATCTTGGAAAACAGAGGGGCCGATATAAAGCCGATATAATTTTTTAATTATTAATATTTAAGAAACAGTGGATTAAAAAATAAATGTGTATACTTTAGATGACAGTATTTTTCACAAATAAATATTTAATAAAATTATAATATATAAAAAAAGTAAACACTGTAACCAACAATAGGCTTAATATAAAAGCAATTGTTATACTTTCTGTATATATTATTTTCTTTAACCATTCTATCTGATTATTAGACAAACTTCTATCCATATTAGAAAGAACTGTTAACAACGAACGAGAGAGGGAGTGTGAGCTCAGGCGCTGCCGCTCTCAGCAGATGATGCGCTGTCAAAATAAAAGTCCAGAACACATCGGCCAAGCAGAAAAACGTATTGGCCAATGCTGATATTAAAAAAATGCCTAATATCGGCAGATATATCGGTTGACCACTAGTGAGGTGAATGTTTTATATCTTATTTGTCTAATATGTTTTGCATCATAGCTTTTATGCAGTTGCTTAACACCAGTCAAACAATGAAGTTTCTTGATGAAATGCTAATATGTAGAATTAGACAAGCCTAATTATTGTGAGGAACAGTGGTAAAATCTTATTTAATTCATTTTTAGAAACAGCCCAGCCATTTGTAAATTAAATATTCAAACCTGTTTAAGGCATGCTTCCTTTTACAGATTAAATGAGCCCCCAAAAAAGAGGAATATATGAAAAATCAAGCTTTTTGCCAATTTGTTTTTAGACTGGGAAAAAAAATAATGGTTTAAATACACCCCATACTGTCAAACCCACATTTTTAAACGCACTGATATTGCTGTCTGTTGTCTTTGGCTTTTTTTTTTTTTTTTTTTTTAATTGTAAATGTGTAGTAGAAGTAAATAAATACAGGCAATAAAATTGGTCTGTAAAAATCTTTCAGTGTTGATGAGGCTGATGTTGTTTGTCTTTAGGGAGTCGTGCCTATGTGCTGCTGTCCCTGAGCCAGCAGGATGGCATCGAGCTGCACATGGACTTTGACAACCGCTACACCCTGCTGGAGCTTTTTGCGGAGACCACCTCCTCTGAGGAGCATGGCATCTCCTTTGAGGGCATCCATCTTCCACAGGTACTCATGCTTATTTCCACTCTATTCTGAATACCTCTCCTTAACCTAGTCCGGGTCCTTGTTGTCTTCTGGCACCATGCTAACCCAGATTGAATCCCATAAGTGATGACTTATGACAGTTGTCTTGTCATTGGCAGCAGCTCATACAACACACCAAATGCTACTACCATAAAGTAAATGAGATGCAATGCTCAATTGATTTTTAATTTGACAAAACATTTTATCTTTTAAGCCTTCACATTGGGAATGCACCTGTGTAAAAAAAGACAAAAAAAAAATACATTTTATATTAATCAAACAGAATGGAAAATTCAAAAATAGAAAAGCTATAATAGTATCTAAAATAATAAATGCTAAAATTACACAGATTTGAAATTTATATTCTAAGATCTGTTGTTTGGACACTCATCGACACTGTACAAATGTTTTTGTGTGAGAATTTGTTTGTCTGTTGTAGATTCCAGGCAAGCTGCTTTTCTCTCTGGTGAAGCGTTACTTGTGTGTCACTTCATTGATGGACAAGCTGAACACAGCGGGGGTGGAGTCCACCTCTGAGCGTCAGGAGGTTGGCTCCTCCTCCTCCACGGCAGCCTACCAATCAGAGCACGCTCGTGTGCAGCGGGAGTTTGAGTTCACCATGGCCATGGCCAACCTCATCTCGGAGCTGGTGCGCGTCATGGGCTGGGACCGCAACCGGCAGCTGCCCCTAACCTCCACAAGCTCAAGCAGAGCGGTTGAGGAAATAAATAACAAAATTCAGAAACACCCCATCCGCTCCATCTTTCAGCCGCGCTTCTCCCCTTCATCTCCCTTCATGGCCACTACAGCAATGGCCGCGGTCACGCCACCAAAGAAGAAGAAAACGGCAAACGGTTTCAAGACTCGTTCTGACTTCACATCTCGTTCAGCTTATGTGGAGTATGTGCAGGACAACCTGAAGAGTGGCATGTTGGTCCGTATGCTGGAGGACTATGAGGAAGTCAGCGCCGGGGATGAAGGAGAGTTTCGTTACAGTAACGACGGCTCGCCGCCGGTGCAGGTTAGTGCTGAGTGCATTCACTTTATATGCTGCTCTCTAGACACTGAAGAACTTTAGGTTATGTATGGTTTACAAGCACTGAAGAGAAATATGGCAGTTATTTCCACGCTGATTTACTTTGGACAGATAATTGCATTCTGAATTGCAGTCATATAATTAAATTATATTTATTAAGTAAAAACAGGCAAAATGTGGTGATGCATATAGGTTCATCAGTAACAAACCAACCAACATTTGATCCCAAGCTAGCTAGCATCAGTTTGCTGCCCGCTTAATTTAGGATGCATTTACAGCCTAATCCTGCATAGATTTTCCCCTTTTGTAGTTAACTTAGGGCTGGTAAGTGATTACTTTTTAAAAAACGAATGAATTACATGTTGTGGCGATTTAATTAATTGCAAATTATTCGCACATCAAATTTGGCTGAGAAATTACTCCCAAAAGATAATTTAAAGACATTATGTAAAGCATAAAAAAGTCATTACAAAAAGTAGCTTCAGATAGAAATATTTTGTTTTTTATAATTTATTAAATATACAGGTGCGTCTAATAATTTTTCATTTAAAGTAAAACATTTCAAATGTTTTTTATTTTAATGTTGATGATTAGAGTTTACAGCTCACGAAAGTCAAAAATCCAGTATCACAAAATATTAGAATATTTACATTTGAGTTTCATTAAATGACCATCCCTACAGAATAAATTCCAGGTATCTCTTGTACTTTGAAACCACAATAATGGGGAAGACTACTGACTTTGCAGTGGTCAAGAAGACAATCATTGACACCCTCTACAAAGAGCGTGAGTCACAGAAGGTCATTACTGAAAGGGGTGGCTGTTCACAGAGTGCTGTATCAAAGCATATTAAATTCAGAGTTGACTGGAAGGAATAAATTGGGTAGAAAAATGTGCACAAGCAAGAGGGGTGACTGCAAGCTTGAGAATACTTTGTTTCAAACACTTGGGAGAGTTTCACGAGGAGTGAACTGAAGCTGGAGTCAGTGCATCAAGAGTCGCCACACTCCGACGTCTTCAGGAAAAGGGCTACCAAGCCACTTCTGAAACAGAAACAACGTCAGAATCATTTCACCTGGGGTAAGGAGAAAAAGAACTGGACTGTTGCTCAGTGGTCCAAAGTCCTCCTTTCCTTTCCATTGCTGACCATGATATATGACTGTGCTTGATTGGCCAGCCAACATGCCTGCCCTGAATTGCTGATCGCTTCCTCGCCACACACCACTGATGCTGGAGTTTGTGCTAAAGCAGCCCCGACCAAGTATAGAGTGCATAAGTGAACATAGTTTAAAGATCTTGAACTTTTCTGTTTTGCTAATCCTTTTTACTTTTTTGATTGATCTTAGGAAAAATTCTAATATTTTGAGATACTGGATTTTTGACTTTTACGAGCTGTAAGCTCTAATAAAAATTTTAAACAAACTTTTTAAATGTGTTAACTTATCTAGAATATATGAAAGTTTTAAATGAAAAAAAAAGTAAGTGTAAAGAAAAAAACTCTTCTAATTTTTTGAGATGCACCTGTACTCTCTTGGACCATGAGGGTGAGTAAATGATGACACGATTTCTCATTTTTGATGACATGGTGAACTATAGGTACCTTTTAATTAATCTTCTTTATTTTAATATAAGGTCCGACCGTTGTGTGACATCAAACTACTGCAAGAGTTTTACAGAGCAGATGACTCCTTGTGCTTTTGAATCGCTCTCGCAGTACTTTGATGTCATACACCGAGCGTCTGTGCAGTGCTACTTCAACGCCAACGCCATTGGTTCAACACACCAAATAATTCACCTGATTGATTCAATATGTCCATTAAGAAATTGAATGCTGCTGTGTGTTGCCCGGAGACGAACATTTCTGTTTTGTCTTTTATATTTTCATTGGGAAAGTTGAGCAAAACAGACAACATTAAGTCTAAAATTACACAATATCAGCTTCTTATTAAACTTTTTTTAAGATCAGTATCACATTTGCACTCATGTGATATTGCACTTAGTGCTTAAATATATGATGTACATATGAGACAAAGACTCCTACAAGGGCATTTTTGCCCCATATCTGGAATTTTAGGGAAATTCTAACTACATTCTCTAGACTCCATAATGCGTGTTGTTGTCCTGCCTCATGTTTGTCATCAGTCATTAATCATGAATTGTGCGTTAATAATTTTAACAGTAATTAATCTAAATAACATGTTAAATTACCAGCCCTAATTTAAATGCGATAGATTTTGCATATTTATTATGGTTAATAATATCGGTTGCACTTTATTTTACAGTACGTGTACTTACATGTACTTATAGTGTTATTTAAGAAAGTTCTGGTAATATAAGGTAACTACATGGGGTAGGTTCAGGGTTAGGGGTAGGTTCAGGGTTAGTACCTAGTTAATACGTAGTTATTGTAATTACTATAATAAGTACATAGTATGTACATGGGGAACAGGACTGTAAAATAAAGTGCTACCATAATATCTATTGCTTAAAAAAAAACAATCTTCACATCTTTATGTAGACGTTTGAATTTTTGGTAAGAGTTGCAAATAGAAAATAAAACGACCTCATGATTTTGGCAGTTGTAAGCATCTTCTTTCACGACACATTTGGTGAAAACTAAGATATTCTGGCCCTAATTACACATTTTATAGAAATACTGCTTGTACAAACCTTGATGTTTGTCATGTTCTGGCTTTTGCAGGTGTACTGGAACTCCCTGTCCAGGACTTACTGGGTGCACTGGCACATGATTGAAATCCTGGCCAATGGCAGCGGAGGACAGGCAGAGAAAGAGACTCAGGAGAAGGCCTCGTCCCTCACAGAGACGCTCAAACTCACTACAGGTAACTCTCACACTCAACCACAAGATCGTGTGTGTTTTATATGTGTCTCCATTACTTTATATGAAACCAGCAGTGTTTTCTTCTGTGTTTGTGAACTTGGCAGTGAGTCAGACGTTCTTCTCGAAGCCCCCCGGTGGGCTGTACACATTGCCTTACCTGATTCAGGGCTCTCAGGATGACGCAGACACCCTGAGCCGTGCTGAATGGTGGGAAGTGCTGTTTTTCATCAAGAAGCTGGAACCCAAGCAGCAGCAAGAGATCAACAACATCCTGCGACAGAGCCTCGATGAGCCGGTACTCACCATTTCTCCTACACTCTTCACACTGGGTAGAAAAGGCCAGCAAAACTGAAAAATTGAAGAAAATTTGATTTAAATATAAATAAAAATCTAATAGTTCCTCCCACCGACAATGTTTTAAAACATTTTTTAAACCAACATCCAAAAACTTCCAAATGAAACCACTTAAAGGGTTGGTTCACCCAAAAAGGAAAATTATGTCATTAATGACTCACCCTCATGTCGTTCCAAACTCGTAAGACCTATCTTCGGAACACAGTTTCAGATATTTTAGATTTAAGGCCCGTTCACACCAAGCACGATAACGATAAAGATATAGTTCTAAAAATTAGGGATGCACGATATTGGATTTTGGCCGATATTTGATATGCCGATATTTTCAAAATAATTTTGTCCGATGCCGATACCGATATCGATATATATACAAATATATACTGATATATTTAAACTTTAATTTTACTGAAGAGAAATCCATGTATCTCTTCTGTACAGATTCTACCATAAATTTATTATTTTACAAATGTAGACAGACATTCACATCTGAAAAACAGGTCAATTATTTCACTTGGACAATATCGGTTTGGCTCATCGGCAGAAATATTCATATCGGCCGATACCGATAATGGTCATTTTAAGCTTTTATCGGCCGATACCGATATTGTGCCGATATTATCGTGCATCCCTACTAAAAATGGTTCTCAGTATTAAAGAATAGCAGAGTCCACACCACAACTATAATGATAAAGGCACAGAGAAACCATATCGTTGGAATCACTTTCAGAACGATTTTTTTTTTCTGATGAACGATAAAAACATTGCCAACCAATCAGAATCAAACCTGCTGTAATGACCTCGAGAATTTAAAGCAGCGGACAATATCGTTCGCTGGTGTGGACGCTAATATCGTTATCTTTATAGTTCTCTTTATAGTTATCATTCTTGGTGTGAACTGGCCTTTAGTCCGAGAGCTTTTTGTCCCTCCATTGAAAATCCATGTCCAGAAAGGTAAGAAAAACATCATCAAAGTAGTTCATGTGACATCAGAGGTTTTTTTGAATCATCGAAAATTTTGGTCCAAAAATAGCAAAAACTACGACTTTATTCAGCATTGTCTTCTCTTCCGTGTCTGTTGTGAGAGAGAGTTCAAATCAAAGCAGTCTGGATATCCGGTTCGCGAACGAATCACTCGATGTAACCAGATCTTCTCGAACCAGTTCACCAAATCGAATTGAATCATTTTAAACAGTTTGCGTCTCCAATAAACATTAATCCACAAATTACTTAAGCTGTTAACTTTTTTTAATGTGGCTGACACTCCCTCTGAGTTCAAACAAACCAATATCCCGGAGTAATTCATTGACTCAAACAGTAAACTGACTGAACTGCTGTGAAGAGAGAACTGAAGATGAACACCGAGCCAGATAACGAACAAAAGACTGACTCGTTAATTAAGTTTTGATATATTTACGGTAGGAAATTTACAAAATATCTTCATGGAACATGGTCTTTACTTAATATCCTAATGATTTTTGGCAAAATAAAAATCAATAATTTTGAGCCATACAATGTATTTTTGGCTATTGCTACAAATATCCCCCAGTGACTTAAGACTGGTTTTGTGCTCCAGGGTCACACACGAGCCTGTTTGGGGTTATTCATGTGATATATTCCGCTCTCTCCTGGTGTCTTTCAGATGGTGGAGCTTGACGAGTCGACGCTCATCCAGCTGTCCCTCTCGAGTGAGGTGGCGAGGAAAGTCCTCCACTACCTGAAGCAGAATCTGCAGGCGTCTTGTCTGGGAGACCTGCTCTGCTCCCACACTTTCACCAAGCACTACCTGAACTGTGGAGGTGCCGGCCTCGAGGATGAGGAAATGCTGATGGACAGCTCGCTCGGAGGACAGGGAGCTTCATCTTCTTCATCATTGTCCTCCGCCTCTTCCTGCACCATGGGCTCCGTGTCCAAGAAAGCTAAGAAAGAGATCCCAGCAGACTCGGGCAACTGTGGCAGTGAGACAGAGAGTGAACTTCCCACTGAAGACGACACGAAGTATCCTGATGACCTGGAGGAGAAGATGAAAGGCAAGGCTTTGTTTTATACAGGTTGCAGCTCTCCTGTGGATGGGACTGATAGTGGATCTCTTTGTTTTGTTCATAATTATATATTTGCTGAGCAAACAGGAACATTTGAGCACAGCACTCATGAGTTTACTATTAATATATTTTATAGTAGAATACAGCATCTTACAGTATTGTCAAAGTTTAGGATGAATGAATCAGAAGTAGGGCAGTACACTTAATCAGATCGATATGGACTAGTGTCTGTAAATATGAAACTGTGTAGACTACTATTTAATTATGAAATGTGCATGTCTGTGTGAACGAATGGTGTAGTTTTGTCTCCTGCACATAATCAACATGGTGCAATGGGGTTTAATACATTTTCTCACAGTTTTTAGTTCACATTTTAATTTAAACAGTGGGTAAAAAAGTTGTGCAGTGCTTTGTTTGCCAAAAAGATAAAGGAATTGTTACATTGGTATTAAACCATAACCAGAATTATGACACAATTTAGGAAAAAAAGATTTCAAAGGGTGTTATATTGGCTATTTTACAGTGACTCATCTGATCAGAATTAAGAGTCAAAAGTTTACATTTTGTACATTTTCATCACAGATACTTTTATCAACATGGCTTTTGCTGAATGACATGATTATTGATGCGCTGAATTTCCCCCCTCTGCAACAGGAAATGATGCATGCATTTGGCAGCAAAGGTTTTTGGCTGATAATCGTTTGTATTGTAGCTAATAAGTGTTCTTCAAATGGGGTGATTGAATCAACCATTGGGCAGCATTTCAGTTCTCAGGATTTGATTTCCTTTGACTTTGATGATGACTAATATTTGCATATAGTCTTCCTTAAATATAGTTAACCGTTTGCAACTGCCTTCACACTTCACAGTGAGAAAGTGTTGCATTTAATAATTAAAAACCCCCTAAAACTGTGATCCTGGCCAGTGCTAAGAATAGTGCCACCATTTTCAAATTCAGCAGACAAAGAAACCCCATAAATCATGCTATTTGCTACTCTAAGTGTTGTAAAATTATCTGCACAAAATACAGCCACATTCATCCAGCACCATATATTTCATCAAGCCATCAGTTTCTTTTGTTCAAGTGAATGTTCAGAACTGTTGATTTAAAAAAGGCCGTGAAGTGTTTAGTCGAGCAACATTTCTTCCTCTGAGCAAGTGTTTTCTGTTCTCTGCAGTGTTCAACAGTCCGAAGGTGCAGGGTAAGAAGAGCTCCCTAGAGAAGATTGGGGAGGTGGTGGACCTGATGAAGAAGAGCAGCTCAGACTCCGGACTGCAGCTGGCCGGAGCGAAGGTCATCAGTAAGATTCTGGAGGAGCAGGGACCTCAGGAGAAGAGCATCTTCAAAACAGACTCGGCACAAACCATCCGGTGAGAGCCACTGTCTACTATCAGCTCAGCACTCTCTTATGCTAATCTCATTAACTGTGGGTCTTTCTGAATGACACTTAATTTAAACATCAGTATTGCAGGTGCTAAGAAAACCTATACCACCCGTAGATCACTCCGCTTATCAATAGACCCTTGCAAAATGACTGGGGGGTTCAGAAGCGGAAGTTATAATATAACAAACAACAATGTGTTATAGATGTGCATTTAATATCTAGATTTTAGGCCTACATTTTTAATAACAATAGAAGCAGTCTGTGAAAAGAGTCCTTTGCCTACATGCAATGCATTATACATTGCATTCCATAAAAATTAAATGTTACCTGAGGTTACACTTTATTTTAAGGTGTCTTTGTTACACGTTACTTTTTACTTGTACTTTTTATTACAATAACAATAAATGATGCTTAATTACATGCAAGTAACCCTAATCCTAAACCTAACCATAAAGTAAGTACATGTAGTTCAGGGCCTGAATTTGATTTAGGAAAATGGGGAGGAACTCCCTCTATAGGTGGCTATAATGGGGGATGGGATCTTTAATTTGAGGGGGAGTTAGGTTTTTTTTGACTCGAATGCAGCAAAGTTTGTGGTTCTTAATTCATGCCGTGAGCAATATGTGTGTAATAAGTGTAGATGACACTGAGCTGTGTCTGTCTTTGGGCTGCTTTTACACTGTTGCTGTGGGTTATTTAAGTAAGTGCTTCTAAATTCATGTTAAACCATTGCTTCGTGGGTTTACGCTCTTTATTTATTTTTCTATTTATAAATAAATAAAATCTATTTATTTTTGGTTCTACCATGATTTGTAGTTCATATTGCAAATGGTTTTAAAATGACTTTCTTCTCTTTTTCAGTGACAAAGTCTTGAAGATGTTGGTGGAGATGATTGGCAGTCAGCCCAAGCAGAACGCTGTCTCTGCGCTGCTGCTGACCCGCAGTCTAATGCTGAAACACGAGTGGAGGGTCTCGTTCGCCACAGAGGGGGGTGTTAAAGCCATCCTGTGCTGCATGCAGGAGTATCCTACCTGTATACAGGTGCAGCAGATTGCACTGGCGGTGAGTGAGGATTTATGGGAACTGAATTGTTTTTAAGAATTTCACTGTTCATCCAGTCATATACAACCAAAGTTACTGAATCAGAGCAATTAGAACATTATTGAACATCATTATTGTTTTTGGTCAAGTTTGAGTGTTGCGGTTCCAAAAAAAAAGACAGAAATTCAGACTCTCGATTAAAAAAAGACATGTTAATTGAATTCTTCAAATCCTCTGTAGTCAAAAATGTTATCCCTTAAAAGACATCTTTGAGCATCAAAATTACATAGTCACATTTTTTTCTTGTGAAAATAATTGTTCATGCCTTTAAAATAGCTTGAATGTAAATCTACACCCTTGCCTCATTTACTATGCACAAATCTATGAGCCAAGGCCTCCTGATCCACGGATAATTGACTGATAAATCTGTTTTCCCCATGCAATTCATGCCGTGAGCAATGCGTGTGAAGGGTGGATGCCAATGTGGTAGAGTTGTGTCTGTCTCTGGGCTACTTTTACACTGTTGCTGTGGGTTATTATTAAAGTAAGCAGTTCTAAATTCACGTTAAACCATAGCTTGATGGGTTTTCGCTCTTATTTTTGATTTGTGCGGATATATTTTGCATGCGATCGCTATGCTATAATCTCTATTAGGGATGCACTGATTCGGGTCGATACTGAGCTCCAGTACTCGTTAAAATGCCCCGATACCACACAGCATGTGATAAGTGCCATTTTCAGACAAAGAAACACTAAACAACAGAACAGAAAGCAGAATTGAGCCTTTAGAGATTAAGCTCGTCTACGTAGGATATATCTATGCAATGAATATTGTAAAATATATTTTAATGGGCATAATTAAGTGTGAAAATAATCGAAGGATATACAGTCGAACCAAAAAAAAATATTTTTATAAATGTAATTATTCAGAGATCAAATGTAATTTTTAATATTTTTTTACTAGTGGGTGCAGGACACTATAGTTCATTTATGTAAGTGAGGATAGCAAAATAAAGTAAATGGTGACAAATTATACCCCAAAATTCTTCAAATAGTGGACTACCAATAAAACTGATATGAATTTGGGACCAAAAAGTATTCATACCAAGTCTGGGGAAAAAATTGAAGTTCAGGTTTGCATGACTACAGACAGTCATTAAGGCCAAGGGTTGCCTGACTAAGCATTGATAGTTGTATAAATACTTTCATACTAACAGCTGTCTGAATCATTTTTGGTTGATTTTAATCCATTACAAATCTTTCTATCAAAGTTATCAAGATGAATTTGTTCTGACACTGTTTAACTATGAGTTCTTGTCATATTTTATTACCATCTTCTAAACTATTAAGAATAAACTGTGATAATGTGAAATGTTGAAGGTGTCTGAGTAAATTTTGATTTGACTGTATTTAATAAATTAAATGAACCAGCTAACATTACACATACTCTTTTGGTTTCTATACCCAATATTTAAAAGTTTTACAAATGCAATAAAATATCGGTATCGGTACTCTGTATAGGCAAGTACCACAAATAAAAGTATCGGTATCAGGTGAGGACTGGAAAAAGTGGTATTGGTATCCTAATATCTATGCTATGTTCTCTGTGCTATGATATCTATGCATGCTGTATTTGTATAAATTTAGAGAGGGATATGCTAATAATAGGAATCTATCCCATGACGTGATTGGCTATTGAATTTTGTAACATTGCAATCCGACGGCTGTTTGAAAACGCATTTCTGGGACTGCCTTTGGGAAGCTACAGTTTTGAAGAGAAAATACTTCATAATGGTGTTGATTTCTGGATTGGCACACGGTTCGTCTAAAACCAAGTTAAAAACACCACATAGACAAATGTGAAAAACTTGATTTTCACTACAGGGGGACTTTAACCACTGCGTCAATTAAAGAAAACATATAATGAGTCCTTAGAGGTATATAAATATGTATATATGTGGTTTCTGCACACACATAAACCACAATTTCTGATTATAATATGTCCACTCAATTCTAATTTAAATTCAGTTGGCCTTTTTTCATTAGAAGCAAAAACCGGAAAAAAAATGCAGAACTGAGTAAAGGGTGCTATCAGGTGGAAAATAGTGTAAAAAGAATTGAAGCCTTGCTAACGGAGTGAAAGCCTATTACCAATGAATGCATGACTTTTTGCTTAAATGGCACAGAGATTATGGTCTTAATGGGGATGTTTTTTTTTCCTTAAAGTCTTGTGTAATTTTTTTTTATTACTAGTGTAAAATAAATTTATGAAAGCAATTGAGGGTGAAATATTAAAAATTCACATTTCTGAAAAAACGTATGGCCATGTGTTAAGTACCGTTAACTAGAATTGGGGCCAAAATTATTGCATTTTCTACTATTCTATTCCTTTTTTAAATCCTAGTGTCAGTGCATTGCAAGTGTACATTTGAAGGATGCTCAATGAAATAAAAACGAATTGCTTTCTCCAGACTCTGAAGGTCATCACGGGTGCCAGTAAACACGACCCTCGCAGTGTGGGTGGCTCTCTGCCTCTTTCTGAGTCTGGCACTCAGATGATGCTGGAGATTTTCGCGAGCATAGGCTCTGCTACACCTGAAGGCTCCAAAGGGCTCCTGTGTGCCATCCCTTCTGCCATTGACCTCCTGCTCAGCACACCAGGGTAAGAGGCTTGGAGTCTGCTTTAGATGTACAATCTTTGTTTGCTGAATACACATTAATTTTCCTCCTGTGGTGTGATCAGTTGTGGTTTGTCCGTGCGGAACGGGCTGCTGGTCATCATCATGCTGATTTCCAGCCACAAGAGCCTGGCAGAGCAGCTAGTCGCCTGCAATGTCAGTGCCACACTAAAGAAGTGCCTTTCTGCTCAGAATCAGCACAGCATGCTGGCTCTTATCGCCCTCAACCACATATCCATGGTTCACAAACTGGAGAAAAAAGGTACGGTCATGCATTATAACTGCTAGCCAAATTTAACTGCTTTTAGTTGCTTTTATAAAGGCATTGGGCTTAAGTATATATAGTCATCTGCAACACACTGATTTCTACACTCTGTAATAAACAGTATGTCAATAAAGCAATGCACATTCATTCTTGACTTGATTACACGTGTTCGTACCTCATTTGAAGTAATACTGGTCGCCTCTGTAGAGTCTCAAGAGGAGCATGACTTTAAGGACGCCGAGCTGAAGATGTTGGTGGTGAGTCTGAAGGAAATGCCAGCCACTAAAGAGGTTATTCTGACCCTGGAGCAGCTGCTCTGTGACGACACCTCCCAGCTGGAGGAAGAGAGAAACGAGGTGACACACAGCAGAGACACCTTCCAGGACCTCCTCCGCCTCATGGACCAGCACAGAGCGGATCGGGCTGCACAGCTGTCCATCCTGAGGTGAGCCTTTCACTCGTTTAGGTAATAGATACTTAACAGCTGTTTCAAGCTAATTTGAGGTAGATGTACTCACACAAATTGGTCATAGGGCACATTTGACCCCAAAATGAAAAACTATGCGCAAATACCTCAAGTTACCTTGAAAAAATTCAATCTCACAGTCTAATACATTTTTACATTTTCATTTATTCATTTAGCTGACGCTTTTATCCAAAGTGACTTACAATTGCTATATACGTCAGAGGTCGCACACCTCTGGAGCAACTAGGGGTTAAGTGTCTTGCTCAGGGACACATTGGTCTCTCACACCAAAGCCATGTGTCTTATCCACTGTGCTAACACCACCCATAATATTTGCTGCGTATTATGATTACGCCATTTTTACAAGATGGGGGAGCTCAAATGTCTTGATTCCACACAGAACTACTGGTTTTCTCCCAATAAGTTAATGTACAGCCTATTATGATAAAGCTTTAGATAGTTTAGTTTCACAATTTGAGTTGAATTTCTGAAATAAATGAACTTTTCCAAGACATTCTAATTTACTGAGATGCATTTGTACATATATGTCTATATATATATATATGTATATTTGTGTGTGTGTGTTTGTGTGTGTGTAGTTATTTGTTTATTGTGCAGACCGAAGCACGCTGGAACCGTGCTCAAAGAACGCTAACAGTGATGACTAATAGCAAAAGCTAAGAAGCAAAGCTAAATATATAGACTGTTTCAACGGCATCAACATAAACAAACGTTAATGCGCGTGAGTGCTTTTGTGGACCTAACTTAACTTGCGGTAGACTCCAAATAGAATCAATAACAACAGCCAAGTCCCTCTAGAGTAGATATTTTTTGATAACAAACAAAATGTGTTTGCTGCGTGGATCAGGCGGACTTAATGAAAATGCAAATTCATTCTTTGCCAGCAGGAGATGTTTTAAAGCAAAGACATAAAGTGCGAGAAATAGAGGTTTCCCCAGTAAAAGCTGTAAACAAAGCAGAGCTGGTACGCTCTCACGCTGCTTTATCACGCATATAACATGCAAATCTTCTTTCAGAAATACAGCGATATAAAAACACCCGTGCCTCGTTTTGATATTTAAATATAAATGTAAGGAATTATTATTATTATTAAACGTGCAGTACGTTACGTAATGTTACGTTACTCGTGTTTATTTAACGAAGCCTTTTTGAAAATCGATCAGTTTTAAAATTGTGGCGAGTCTCCAAAAATAAATAAATGTATGGGAAACACATCCCGTGGGGGGGAGTCAATCCAAGGATCTTGTTTATTACTCTCATGGGTTTAAATATGCTGGCTGGCGTTGCATCTCAATTACTTGCCCCATATTTGACAATCTCTTCTCTGAATTTAAATGGTCAATAATTGTTATAATGGTGTAAATGTCAAAAGCTGTTCTGTGAAAGAGTTGGTTGGTTTGTTATCTTGCTTCATACTAGTGGCACTAAGAATGATTTACAACATCATGTTGCCTTTCTGTGGAATTCGGCTCGTGTTTCAATGCTCCTGACCGACTCTTTAATATATCTGGTTCGGGTCTGATTCGCTACATTGTTTACTAACCTTGCCTGATCATTACTTAAAAAAAAAAAAAAAAAAAAAAAAAAAAATTAAATGGTCTTTTTTAGTTAAGTCATGTGAGTTGGGAATGACATCTGAGAAAACGAAATTTGTTAGTCTTCTAACTACTTGGTCTTGATTTCAATTTTAATTGTTGATTTTGTGACTCTACTGATTATATTATTTTATTTGCTAATGATATATGAACTATTTCATACTCCACAGGATTTTGAACAAGTTTTTGGATAACTACCAGGAGGATCTGCTGCCGTGGCATGAGAGCATTGAGCCTTGCCTGTCATCTATGACGGCCTTTGTCGGCGACAGAGAGGTACTTTCCCTTCATTTAGCTTCATAAGATCATGCTTTCATAACAGTAGTATTTGATTCCTCTTTATCCCCACTTAGGTCGTACAGCAGTTCATCCGCTTCTTATATCGACTTGCATCTCTGAATAAAGACTACGCTGTTGTGATGTGTCGGCTGGGCACCAAAGAGGCTCTGATCAAAGCCGTGGACAAACACAGCACCAGCCTGCTCATGGTCACAGAGCTGCGGGACCTGATCAACGACTGCGAGAAGTACGCCAGCCTCTACAAGAAAATGACCACCAGTGTGCTGGCTGGATGTATTCAGGTAAAGCGTGGACTGTCCAAAAAAGAATATTTTCAATGTTTAGTTGCCTGAACAAGCCTTATATTATTAGACCGGTTTCTGGGTCACCTGACCTCGAACAGACTTGTTCCTTTGAAGTTTTTTACATGAACATTTAGGTGGAGCTTAACAGGTCATGTTGGATGGTTCATTCCTAGAATGTTTAATGGTTTGTTAGAAGATCAGAATAATTAATAGACATGTTCAGTTAATTACACACTCCATATCTGTATCTTTAGATGGTCCTCGGTCAGATTGAAGAGCATCGGCGCAGCCATCAGCCCATCAATATTCCTTTCTTTGATGTGTTCCTGAGGAACTTGTGCCAAGGTCTGTTCATAAAACACTTGTAGAAAGTAATGTTGTTGAAGCAATAATTCACCCCAGAGTTAAATTCATTTTCACTCATTTGAATCTTATGGGTCTTTTATTTCATCTGATGGAAAGAACCAAGACCTGCCCTTTATATTTTGTTGTTCAATAATTCATTAAACACGGATGTATAACACAATGTGGAAGAAAAGCTCTGTAGCTGCTTCTCTTTCATCGCGTCTTCAATGTTTACTGAAATCATGAGATCGCTTTGTGTGAGAATCATCATCCACATTGTTGTATGGAAAAGAAAATCTCCTTTTGCACCTCCTAAAATGAAACAATTTGAGCTATATGTACTAACAACGTAATAATCAAATTGTATCTTTGGGTGAAATATTCTTGTTGTTGGGGACGTTTTCGTCCACTATGGGGGTAAACTTGAGTCTTAATTTAGCCACGACTTTCTCTGTGTTTCAGCAAATGGAATGATTTTTGGTGACAAATCTTATTTTGACAAAAACTCAACTATTATACTCCATATAGCTCCATATACAAGTCAGAAACTTAAGCTTTTTTTGCACAGGCCTATCTGAAGGGTTAATGGTCACACCTCGTGATCAACCATAAAAATACAATTCAAATTTTACCTCTTCCCAAGAGGGAAAACCACCAACCATCAAGAATGCATGATTTTATGGTGTCATGGCTTTGCAATAAAAAAATGTTGTTATAATGGAAGTCAATGGGGCAAAAACAGCCACGAACAACAAATGAGGGAGAAAAAATTAAAATCTAATGCTGCACAAAAACTACAAATGGTTCAAAGCCAATGTTGCTACTAATCTTTGACATGCCCAAGACTGTGATTAAAAAGTAAAAAATAAATATCCAGCCACAATTACTTTTATATTGAAAATAAGTAATTTTCTTCGTTTCCCCCCCCCCCAAAAATCAGTGACATCATTATGAACTTGGCAATTAAAGAGTTAAAATCTTGGATTTTTTTTTTAAAACGTTTGGTAGTTTTGAAAAAGGCAGAGTTGATATAATAGATTCATGCAAAAAAAAAAAAAGATCTGATACATTTTTACAGCAGTTTAATGTAGTGGATGTTTTCATCCCGAACATAACAAAAGGGTAGTGAATTTGAACAATGCACAAGGGTTAAAATATGCATTGAGAACATATTTGCTTAAGGACAATGCTGCTTTGTTACTAGCATAGGTTTAGGTATAACTATAAAAGTTACCAAATGTGATTGTTGATTTGAGTGTGATGTTCTCCAGGCTCCAGTGTGGAACTGAAAGAGGACAAATGCTGGGAGAAGGTGGAGGTCTCCTCCAATCACCATCGAGCTAACAAGCTGACAGACAAAAACCCCAAAACCTACTGGGAATCCAACGGCTGCACCGGCTCCCATTTTATCAACATCTACATGCATAAAGGGGTGATCGTCAGGTATGCTGGCCTAGCTACTCTCTGTTAAGTGAATGCTGTTAAAAGAAACTCTAGATTATTATTACAGCAACAGCTAATCGGTGCTGGAAATGAATGCCTGAAAATCAATATAAAGAGACAAATTTATATATATATATATATATATATATATATATATATATATATATATATATATATATATATATGACATATTTAAACGATAATCACACAAGGAAATGTGCTGTTTTCCCAAATATCAGCATAACTGTGTAAATTATTATTTATTTTAGGTCAGTAAACTTTAGTCACTACATTACATTGTCAAAATGTTCTACTTTGCTCAGTTTTAGTTAGTAAATTATAGTAGGTAGTAGCAGTATTCATATAGATATTCGAGCAACACATTCACAAAAACTGTTTTGTTTTGGTGGATTTCTGTATTCAAAATTGCTCAACATTCATTCATTTGTAACTTCTCTATCGTGTCTAACTAGCATTTATTTAATATGGTTTAATAAATAGTTTCCCTTATAAAGATAAACATTGGATCTAGAAACCCTTGAAAATTGCCTTTTAATGGAAGAATACATTTCTGTCACTGCAGATGCTTTATAATTTTCTTCGTTCACAGGCAGTTGACCGTGCTTGTAGCCAGCGAGGACTCGAGTTACATGCCAGCTCGCATTTTAGTCCTGGGAGGAGATGATCCCACAAACGTCAATACTGAACTCAACACTGTGAGAAAGCCCTCCTCATTCGTCTGCATCTTACAGGTGGTGACTGCACATTGAACTTTAAGATGATACTTTCTTTTCTTTTTTTGTGTTGAACAGGTAAATGTGGCACCCTCCGCCAGTCATGTGGTTTTGCTGGAGAATGCGACCCGCTTCTGGCCCATCATTCAAATCAGAGTCAAAAGATGTCAACAGGTCAGACCTATTGAATGCATTGTGGCAGAACTTACCTGGAGTTATACATAAATCCTGAGATGTTCTTGATTCCACTTCTCATACAAGTTATGTTTCTTCCTGTCAACAGGGTGGCATTGACACACGAGTGCATGGGTTTGAGGTCCTGGGGCCGAAGCCCACGTTCTGGCCGGTGTTTAAGGAGCAGCTGTGCTGCCGCACGTATCTCTTCTATACGACAAAAGCTCACACCTGGTGCCAGGAGATCCTGGAGGACAAGAACCAGCTGCTGCAGCTCTTTAACAAGTGAGGCCTTCTGTCAGGGTTATAGGGTGGAATTAAGATGGTGGGAGGTGATATTGTTGCTGGTTTGTATTAAAACCACTTATATTTCTGTGCATTTCTCTCTGGGCTTCAGGTTAAACAGTGCCCTGAAACATGAGCAGATGTTTGCTGACCGCTTTCTGCCTGATGCTGAGGCCGCGGAGGCTTTAGGCCGGACCTGCTGGGAAGCTCTCATCACCCCCATCATACAGAGCATCACTATCTCAGGTAACAACACTTACCGGACTGAAGTCTGGTCTGATTTCCATCACCTGCTTTCAATAGACAGAGCCAGAGTCTATTTTTTTTATTAGAGCTGTAGATCACTGACAAGCTACGCAATGTCGCGTTCATTATGATGAATCGCCTTCGATAATGAACGCGATATTGTGTAGCTTATCAGTGATCGCCGGTTATGTCTATTAAATGCCGCTCCATTTAAAAACCGGAGATGGTGATTTACTACTAATCAGGGAACCGGCTTTACTGACGAAATGCGCATGACAATCACATGCAATATATCGGCCATCCCTAACCACCCACTTAAAAACGAAGGGACCATCTGACAAACACGCAAACCCCAGTTTCATTTTTACATGCTGGTAATATATTATACCACAATAATAGATTAATGCTTAAAAACAGTTAAACAACAGATGGTGTCAAACTTCTGAAAAGTGGCTAAACTGGGTGGTCCATTTCGATTGAATTTCTGATCTTCTTGTTTATAACAGAGACTTCTGCTCTCAGCCCTCTGTCCTGGTTGATGAGTGAATATTTGGAGAACACTGAATCCTCCAAGAGATGTAAGAGCTCAGCGTCCATCTTCAACTCTCGTGTGCGGCGTCTCACTCATCTGCTCGTCCATGTGGACACCTGCACAGTTGATACAGAAGAGCTCAAACCTCCCATCAAATCCAGTGAGTGCCTTCAAAACAATAAAAACTACAATACTTCATTCTATAGACTGGAGTGCCACTACTGTGGAGTACTTGTGTGTATATACATCAGACGTATTTGATAGTTTCATGGTGGTCCTATTTAAGTCTCTTCTATTAAGCCAGAGAAAACAGGTGTGCTGTTTTTAAACCACCTGCTGTAGATTGTGTTGAATGAAGGCTTCTGTATTTCAAGGTATGTTTCTTGTTTTCAGAAGGTATCAACAGAAGCAGAGATTTGAAGAGTAAGTAATAGTGTAAATGCTAATCTTATTTTATTTTGACTTCATTTGATGTATTTTGCAGCCCCCCCCCCATCCATCAGCTCAGCTGAATTCCAAACTCACCATGACAATGCCTTTTGTTTTTAATTTTTTTTTTTGTTTGTTTAGTTTTTTGCATTAGTTCAGTTCCGCTGTCTTTAAATATGTTTTTGAATTGTTCCGGCTTCTCATTTTATAATTTATGACAGCAGTTTGAGATTTCTCTTGCTTAGATAACAAAATATCTAGAAAAAAAAGCTTCCATGCTGATAAGTAGGTTAAAAAAACTACAAATTGTAAATTTTTCATGCCTTCTTATCTCCAATATGGTTTTGTTTTATCCATGTTCTGCAGCTAGTACAACGAGTTCACACTCGAGTCCTTGTTTTACAAGAACTGAACTCAAACTTAAAAAATCAAATCCAGTGCAGTTCTCTTTGCATTCACATTGAGGCCAAAACAGAAGTAAATTACTATCTGGTCCACTTTAGTCTCCGTTTTATTTATTTTCAGTTAAGTATTATTTTTGTTGTAATGTTATGTAATATTGAATTTTATCATTACAACATTCAGTGTTTATATTTTGCATTCGAAACCTCTTGTTGTTTTTGTTATGTTTTTAACACAAAGTATTTTATGCTTGTAGTTGACATTTTTTAATGTGGCCATTTTTCAAATCAGGTGAATTGCTTTCCTGCACAAGTGCCATTGCTTTACTCTAGATTTGTGGAGGCCAAAAAGTCTTGGAATTAAAAACAAACACTGAAATGTCTTTGTTTTCATAATGCATGTTAGAAGTTAACTACAGATTTAAAGGGAACCAACATTTTGATGAATTGTGCAGCCCTAATTGCTGGCACATCGTTTTTTGATCACGTTTTGGTTAGAAGCCACATGATGTGTGAGTGGTTTGGAAATATGGTGCAACTTGTCAAGAGTCCTAATTTATGTCCTTTGTTGTTTTGCAGATGGTAAAGAGGGAAAGAATAAGGAAACGACAGCAGTGAGCTCATCTTCATCCTCTAGCAAACCGAAAGTGAAGAATACTAGCAGCATTGCAGGCATCGCTTTGTGCTGGCAAGGTGTCGTTCAGCGACAGGTGAGACATTCATTTTAGGTTTGGTGAAATGTAGGATTTAAATATGGAGCTTTAGTCTGTGAAAGTATAATCAAATTAGTCAAAATACCTGAACAAAAAGAGAAATCATTCAGAAATCTGTGAAATCTTCTACAGCACTGATTCCATGTGTCCATGTTTCAGTTCAATTAAAAATGTTGATTTGACCATCATTGTTTTCAGCCTGAAATGAACTGTACTGATGCAATACTAATTCTAGAGTTCTTTTTGTTTGGCTCTTTCCAGGTAAAGAGTTTCCTAGATTCGACATGCAGCCTCCCTGACTTCGTAGAGCGTTACAGGGCTCTGTTCCTCCGGTTAAAGAGTGCCATGGAGGAACTCTTCGGACAGCACACTGCCTTTGTGCTTGCGCTCCGTCAGGGCTTTTCTGCTGCCTTGCTCCAGCTCTCCATCCTGACCGCCATGCATGTGAGTCAACGGAATACTTGGGTCAATGTTGTGAAAACCTGTCAAGATAATGTCTTTGTCATATTGCCCAGATAATCTAATTCATAATTCAAGAACTAATCAGGGTTAGTTTTTAGAACATTGGGATATTTTGAATAGAAACGAGAATTAAAAAGTAATTCTGTTTTTGTTTTTTTTATAACTCACTTGAAGGTGAGTGAACGTTTTGCACAGTACATAGACCAGATGATCCAGGATAGTGGAGTGGACTCTGGAAGTGTGGACACGTTGAACCAGCTCCAGCAGTTCCTGGAGCCCATGCTGTTTCTCTCCGGTCTGGAGCTGGCCAACACCTTCGAGCACTTTTACAGGTGGGAGAACAGCTGCTGCTAACTGGGGATGAGTGAGGTTTCAGAAACAATTATAGAAACATTTTACATTTCTTGTTGATATTTGATTCACTGTTTTTGTATTTGTTCAAAAAATGTGTGATCAGTTAAACTGTTTTATCAATGAAATTTCATTTATAAGATTGCAAAGCATGGCACAGTATTTTTTTTCCGGGGAAACACTAGCTTTTATTATGGTTCACCCGGTGTTTCACACTGTGCATGTCTTCCTCTGTGCTCAGGTACTATCTGGGTGATCGGCTGTTGGGTCAGGGGAAGGTGTGGTTAGAGAGCGCTGTGGTGGAGCAGATCGGTACCTGCTTCCCAAACCGCTTTCCCCAACAGATGCTGACAAACCTCAGTGAATCTGAGGAGCTCCAGCAGGAGTTTCATCTCTACCGTCTACAGCAGCTGGACAAAACTCTGGAGAACATTGAGGAGGTGAGAATAATGGACTTCAACTCTACAGCTGGTATTAATCCATCTCTTGTGTCCTCTCTAGACAACTTTCCTGATTTCTCTGAGAAATTATATATATATATTAGGGGTGGGAGAAAAGATTGATGCATTCTCCGATGCATTGCAATTCTTAAACAATTCTGAATCGATATTCAGTAGTTGTTTTTATTTGTAAGATTTCAACAGACTTTCTAGAAATCCTTTGTCCTTTTAAATGCTAATGCTGTTCATTTTGTGGTTTGTCGTGTTTTTTGTGATCAGATGATGGAGGAGGATGTGTCTGAACCCGAGGAAGAGAGTGACGTGAAAGTGTTGGTGTTGTCCCCTCGCTGCTGGGTTGTGTCGGCTCCCTGCTACCTCGAGGACCCCAGCAAACACTTCCCTGCTCAACTCTGCAATTACCTGGCTGAATTCACAGACTTTTATGCCAACGGTTAGTAGAAATATCCATGATCTCTGCCAATGCAAATAGAGGTCGACCGTTAAGGGTTTTTCTCTGGCCCATACCAATATTTAGAAATCAGGGCTTCCAGTGGATTTATCTTTGCTGATAGACACCAGTTTCTCTCTGACTTGCAAATGCAAATTCACTTCCAGCAGGTGGTGCTGTTGGAGTGGGAGAAATAAAGAGGTTTCCCTGACAATGGCTGTTATCACATAGGCGCTACTTTATCAGGCATTAAATGAAAATGACATCAGTTTTTCTGAAGACGGTTGGTTCTCTCTGGCTGTTGAAGTGAATCTGTATGTGTGTGTCCGTCCTGTAGGTCAGCGCATGTATGGTTTGACCCACAGTAAGCCTCGGCGGCTGCAGTGGACATGGCTCGGCCACGCTGAGCTTCAGTATGGCTCCTGTACTCTCTACGTCTCCACACTGCAGATGTACATCCTGCTACAGTTCAACAAACATGAGGTACTAGCTGAAGACCATAACATGGTGCAAAGTTTTTATATATCAGAACGGTTCACTTTCTTCCTGTTGTACAGGACGTGAATGTGGAGATGCTGCAGCAGGCCACAGGTCTCTCTCCAGCCATGCTGAACCATGCCCTCAAACCTCTCACTGCAGAGAAGGGGATCCTCAGTCACACCGGCTCCGGACAGGACCCCATGAAAGGTGAGAGATCCTCATTACCACAGAACGAGATGACGTCTGTTTTCTTGATGCATTGATTTGAAAGAAATCAGTGCTTTGACGAATACAATAGAGGAAGTATTTTAATATACACAAAGTTCTTTTTTTCAAACTTCTTATCTATCTGCATTAATTTGATAAAAAATACAGTAAAAACTAAAGTAAAATTTTATTTGAATTAAAAAAAAAATCTATTTTATTTCATATATATGTGTGTGTGTATGTGTGTGTGTATGTATTTATATGTGTGTGTGTGTGTGTGTGTGTAGATTTTAAATTCAATAAGACATCTGTAAAAATCTTATCTGAATGATCATGTGACACTAAAGACTGGTAATGATGCTGAAAGTTCAGCTTTGCATCACATGAATCAATTACATTTTGAAATGTATATAGGATATTGGAATAGAAAATTCTTTTCAATTCTAAAAATATTTCACAATACAGTTTTACAGCATTTTCAACAAATAAATGCTGCCTTGGTGAACATAAGAGACTTTCAAAAACATAAAATGTACAAATTATTCCAAACGTTTTAAGTGTAAATGCATTAGGGCTGCACGATTAATCTCATATGATTGTCATGCGTGTCTCTTCAGTAAAGCCGGTTCTGTGATTAGTGGTGTAAAGTCCAGGCACTCGGCCGAAGGAAGGTATCCGGTGCTGGATGAAAGTTTTCTACGTGTTCGGTCTTTCAGCCCGTAGAGTTATTCAATTTAGGTTAAACTCAAGTTTGACTACCATTTATTTATTTAATATGACTCCATTTTAGTATGACCTTGAATTTAGGTTGAAATGCAAATTGGTTGTATGCCTTTTTAATTAGTTTTCTTCTGACATTTATTCTAGTAAACTCCTACTTTTATATTAACTCGTTCATTCGATGCTCATGTTGCTAACAACGTAATCTACTAGAGTCAATAATTATAGAGTAAAACAGAATAAAATCAAATGTAACAATTTATTATCAGTCAGGTAATTATGTATTCTGCCAATTACATATCCAATTGAAACATATCAAATCATAGCATTAGAAAACATCAAATTCTCAAAGATGAATCTACAAGTAAAATCTGCATACCTGACCTTAGAAAATACAGAGTATGAAGTGAAGAGACACACAACACACCACGGGCTTTCTGGCTACAGAAATCGCCCTGATCCTCTTGCTGCAATCCTTTAAATACCTCAGACCAAGACAAACATCCCCCGAGATGAAGACAGGAACTAACAATTGGATTTTGCATTAACTCAGGTCCCAAGCCTGGGTGGTTTTACAACTCAATGGGAATAGCGGGTAATTTACATGGAGGACCCTAGGAAAGGACACTCATCACAGTAATCAAGATATCTCTTGACTCTTCAGATCTAGTTGCACCGAGACATTTCAAATGATACCAGACATGTGTTAGTTCACTTGCATTGACATTTTCATGTAATCATTTTGAGCAGACTGAGTAGAAGGAAGAATGGGTGAAGGGATTTAAAATGAAACAAATGGCCAGAAGGGGAGGAGGTCTCCTGCTCCTCCAGTCTGTGGGGTGTCTCAAAGATGCCTGTGTATGTTTGTATTGTCTGTTTTTCAGGAGATCAAAGTATCTCAGGTTCTTTCATCCTTACAGTGGTAAATATCTATCACCTGCTTTCAAATGGGGCGGCACTTAATAGACAAAGTCGTAGTTCGCTGACAAGCTACGCAATATCGCGTTCATAACCGAATGTGATTCATTTGTGATTATGAACAATATCTGATTCAATCTCTGAATCACTGGTTTGAATCACTCGGGGTTCAGTGTTCTGAATTCTGACTGTACGAAAAATCTGACTCAAAACCATTTAATTCTGAATTTTTCAGGAGTCCTGAGACTGAACATGAAGACCCTCTCGCAGAGCTCGGACAAACAAGGTTGTCATTTCCTGCTTCCCAAGCAGACCTACCTGAATGTGGATGAAGACGCTGCACTCACACTAGAGCGGAAGAGGAACTACATCTACTGTCTCATTGTGCAGATCATGAAGAACGAGAAGGAGATGCACATTGACAATTTAGTGTTCATGGTAAAGTATCAATTATTTTGCATCTATCTATATGTGAAAATGAAAAAAGTAGTCATTGAAAGTCCTCGAGTTTCATTTAGCAGTTTCTGTACGAACGCAGTTTAAAAACCTTAATAAAGCATAATGCTAGTGTGAATTCATAAATGTTACGATTCAGTTAAATAACTATATGTGATGCAGGGTTAAAGATGAAACCCTCTCTTTCTGAGTTTAGGCGTTTTGATGTCCACATATTTAAGACATTACAGTGGCTATAGCATTTGTGTCGTAAAGAAATAGCCAAATGTTAAAGATTAGGTGAACATGTGTAAGTAAGTATTAAACATGGATATGGGCAGTAGTTTTAAAAAACTATCGTGTGCAGGCGTTTATTATAATGCTTAATGTACATTAGATCGCTTGTTTTAATACAAGATGTATTTTAACAGTTTTGTTCAATAAAACCATATGATTACTTGCTTTTGATGCTTTATTTGAACTAAGTATTTTTACCTCATTACTCTCATATATGTATTTTAATAGCTATTGTTAGATAAGGTCTATTTCTATTACCAAAAGCAAAAATATTATAATTATCTGATTTCTCTAATAATCATCAAAATAATCGTCAGATTACTTAATTACCAAAATAACCATTAGTGACAGCCCTAGTACACTTTTTACACTGGACAAAAATGCTTTATGTAAATAAAAATGCATGTAATTTTACTGAATGTTCTAATCGAATAGTTCTGAAAGTAGATGTGCTTTTGTATGTATGTTTTATGTGTTTTAGTGTTAATTCTGAACAAGAGTGATAATGTGTGTGTGTGTTTGCTGTGGCGTTGCAGGTGCTGGACCGGTGTCAGAAGCAGGAGGCGAGTCGCACTCGTCCCTCGGTTCGCTTCAGCTGCAGCACCACAGACGTTCTGTCCTGCATCATGCACGTCATCAACAAAGGCTACCTCCGCCGCAACGAGGAAAGCCCACACATCGTGGAGTTCTTGATGGAGGACCCGTCCACACCCCGAAAGGGCCAGGCGCAGTTCTCCTTTAAGATGGACGTGAAAAAAAGCTCCGCAAGCGGCGGCGGTGGCAGCAAAGCCGACACCAGGTGTGCTGATGACCCTTAACCCTTGATCCCTTTATGTGGAGCTGCTGCTCATGAAGAGCGTTACAAATCATTCATCTAAAGGCTCGTTCACACCGGGACCAATATCGTGCGTTTAACGGCTTGTGACTAAACTAAGGGCGCCAATGTGATTGTACACACCAACACGCAAAATGTGTGGCGTAAAAGCATCATTTAAAAAAAAAAACGTCTCGGGCTAGTTATTTTTTATTTTTTTGGTTTGATGGCCATGTTCAAAATCTGGTTCACCAATGAGATTGCCACTTTTGTTCACGTGCCCAGAGCTTCTGAAGTAAAGCATGACTTGGTGGCGCTCAAGCTCAAAACGGTCTTGCCGAGCACACATTGATCGTTAACAACGAAGAGGAAGTAAGTAGACCAAGAAGATGCATCAAGGCAAGATGAATGTAGATCTACTGGTCTCTTTGGTGTCTGAACACAAAGGGCATTGTGAGAAACGTAAGAGCGACGACAAAAGTCTTTATAAGAGGGAGTTGTTATGGAGAGGAATTGCAAATCAAATTGGATGTGTACCCGGGGTTTTTTATTAAGCGCCATCTAATGTCAGGGAGTGAATTAGCACGTTCACCCGACTCATCGCCAGTGGAACTCGTTTGGGTATGAACACAAAAGACGTGTGGATAAACGTGTGTGATAATCGTCCCGGTGTGTACGAGGCTTTAGAAGAACGCAGTAAACAGGGAAGCAGCTCACTACAGGAGGTTTCAGAGCAGTGTCTGTGATTGGAGCAAATACTGGCAAATGCATTTTCAGTGGCACAGGAAGTGTTTGCTGCTGG
The DNA here is from genome assembly GCF_003368295.1 of Carassius auratus. NCBI lineage: Eukaryota > Metazoa > Chordata > Actinopteri > Cypriniformes > Cyprinidae > Carassius > Carassius auratus. The sequence goes on along the minus strand of NC_039280.1, from coordinate 17,548,968 downwards.
GGTTTATTTTTTTTTGGCTTAACGTCTGCAGTTGTGCTGACTGTGAACTTCTCATGGACGGAGCTTGTCCATTCCTCATTGGTCAGAATGAATATTGTCATCAGCCAATGGAATGCCATAGTGAAAGGGTTAGTTCACCCGTAAAGGTTTTGAAACACCCTTTTGTTTATCTTCAGAGCGCAAATGAAGGTATTTTTTATATCTTTTGTTCCTTTTTGTCCTTCCACTGAAAGGCTATGCAACCAAAACTTTAAAACATATTTTTTTTAGACATTGTAAAAGCAATTTCTATGAATCGAGTGGTTTTAATCCAAGTCGTCTGAAGAGACACAAACATATGAAAAAACACACAACACATATGGTCAAAACACACTTGCTTGACACAAACAAATCTCTTTGCAAACACATTTAAGCTTCCATTTACCATATACTTCTATGTGCTATGTTTGTGCATTAATCAGTGTTTATATATGAATAAAAAAACCAAATTAAATCCGTTCGGATATCTTCATTTGTGTTTTGAAGATGGTTAAAAGTCTTAAGGGTTTCGGAACAACATCAGAGTGAGTAAATGACAGAATTGAAATTTTTGGGTGAACTACCCCAGAAAGAAATGTTTTTAGTCCACTTTTTAAAAATCTAATACTTATGCTTCTTCAGTACAGACTTTAGTATAACTATATTAGATATTTTGAAACGAGGCAACTTATGTTTACCACTTAAAAATAAATAAAGACTGTTTAAATTTTGAATCATGTTTGTTGCTCATTTATTCTATTTGATGGTCTATTTAAATTCTATATAAGGTGATTATTATTACTATTATTTTCTTTCTATGAAAATTTTTTATTTTAATCCGTGCAAAGGGATAATTATATTCCTTATTAAATGTGGTGGATATAAGGGAATTAAAATGTTTAAACTTGACCAGAATAAAATCTGTAATTTTTTTAGTGACTTTTAAAAGGTAATAAATGGAAGAGTTTTTTTTATTTACATTTTTTTTTATTGGTTTATTAAATATTTTGGCTAATTTGAGCATTCTTCCAGCTACAGTAACAATGTATAGTATTGAATTTTACCATGTTTAAATCCGTTCTCCCATATAAGCAGCACTGAGAATGTGGAAATGTTTGCTCAAAATGCCCATCCCTGACATCAGTGATTTCCCAGTCCACATCCACATAATGATGTTTTGTGTGACTGTATGTCTCCCTCTGCAGCCTGGGAGGCCTAATAGTTCCCCCGCAGCATCCGGAGGACGGCGTGCTGGAGGCCGTGCTGTTCTCCATGGGTCGCACAATGACTCAAGACGAGGTCAAGCAGCTGATGCAGCGCACCGTCCAGCAGGTGGCGGGGACCCTGAGCCTGGATCTGGACCGGGCCGAGCACCTGCTCATGCACTGCAAATGGAACGTGGACCTGTTGATCCAGCGGTACACGGATGACCCAGATGCCTTGGTCCTGGCTGCCGGCCTCAAGATCCGCAACCCCCAGCCGGCCCCGGTCCCCGTGGCCCAATGTCCCGTGTGCCTGTCCCAGACCAAAGAGAGTGACCCCCCTCCCATGCTCTGCTGCATGCACTACTGCTGCAGGGTGAGTGCGGGGCTACAACCTCTCAGAGTTAAACACTGCGTTGATGTGTTTCCTGTGGAAAATGCACATTTAGACGGAGCATATTAAAGGGCTTGTCTCTTTTAAGAAAATACAGTACTGTTCAAAAGTTTGGGGTCAGTAAGTGCATTTATATCAAATGTGATTATATTAAGTGAAAGTGCATAGTAGTTAAAAACCGTTATAAAGTGAGTTTGTTTGGATTTTTTTATTTTTTTAAGCAATTACCTATTATTCTGCAAGGTTGCATTAAACTGATCAAATGTGACCATAAAGACATTTTACATTGATTCAATATTTATATTTCAAATATTCAGAGAATCCGTTTTTTTTTTCTTTCTTTCTTTCTTTTTTTTTACAACATATTCCACAAAAATATTAAGCAGCACAACTGTACCAACGATAATACTAATACGAAATGTTCATTTCAACAGTAATTGCGGTATAAAATTCAGATTTTTTTGATCACAGGAATCTATTTTATAGAATTTATTTTTAAGGAATAAATGTTTACATGTATAAAAATAGTTCAGTTTTTAAATATAAGTGTAAATGTAGCTTTGATGAGCATGAGAGACACAAAAAAAATCCCCAAAATGTACCTTCCCCAAACTTTTGAATATGGCTCTGTAAATCAGTAAAAAAATATATAATTCTGTAATTCCTGTAGAGCTATGAAGCATGAACATTTAGATACATTATTTTGTTTATTACATGAGGATTAGAAATAATTTTTACTCTCATTTTGTTGAAGAGAAAGTGTATTTTATGTGTTCCAACTTAATTTTGTCAAGTTCTATTATTATTGGTCACATTTTATTTTATAGATAACTGGCAGCTAAAAGACTAAAAGCCTGATTTTGATTTAATCGTCTTTACGAGTAACAGTTATGGCATATGCATGTAATACGTCAGTATATTCATGGGCCAGATTTACTAAACAGGCATATTAGCGGGAGTACACAGTCCCATCCAAGCGCAGTTTTCTTCAGGTAATCTACAGACCGTGTGCAAGTTAAAGAACACAGACGCCGCTGGATAATTCCCAATATTATTGCAGGGTCGCAAAAGAATCAGAGCCAATTATAATTAAGGGCAGATAAAAAATCAGTTAAGATATGCTTTTTATAATGGTGCAAATACCAGTAAACCGACTAAATCAAAACTTGGTAAATTAACTTTTTGTGCTTCATTTAAATGCTCTCCTACTACAAATGTTACGCCTGAAAGAGAAACTCCTATAAATGCATATGCAATAATAAAATGCAACCTTTTCATTGCTAATTCTTCACTGCGTGTCTTGAATGAATAAATCCAGACAGTAGTTTTAGATCTCAATAAGAGGGTTTGTGCTGTTGCACGCTGTTCGTAAATCTGGCCCAGTATGAATGTGAAGTTGTTAAACTGTGTTTCCCATTAGTCCTGCTGGCAGGAGTACCTCACTGCTCGTATCGAACAGAATCTGGTGATGAACTGCGACTGTCCCATCACAGACTGCCGGGCTCAGCCCACCTCCAAGTTCTTTCACAACATCCTCACCGATAAGGACACCATTGCCAAAGTAAGTGCAGGTCAGCACACACACACACACTCGCTCTGTGTGTTTAGGGGACTGGAGAATGAGTTTGTACCCTGTGCTTCCTCCTGCAGTATGACAGCGCTCTTCTGCGAGGCTTCGTGGAGTGCTGCTCCAACCTGACCTGGTGCACCAACCCTCAGGGCTGCGACCAGATCCTGTGCAAGGAGAACATCGGTAGCATGGGCACCTGCTCCAAGTGCTGCTGGTCCTCCTGCTTCAGCTGTAACTTCCCAGAGGTACACCAATGCTAAAACCATCAGAGGATAGCTGCTTCTGTATATAGAGACCTGTTGAGATTGTGCGCGGTTTACATTTCGTGTTTAAAAAAAGCTTCAGTGTGAATAATGGGAATCACGTGGGTATTTATGAGATACCCAATTAACTTGGAGTTATCCACTGGTCCTGTGCTGTGTAATCCCTCTCTCTCTCGTCCAATCGTCAGGCGCACTACCCAGCCAGCTGCAGTCACATGTCTCAGTGGATGGATGATGGAGGCTATTATGAGGGAATGAGTATGGAAGCACAGAGTAAACATCTGGCCAAGCTTATATCCAAACGCTGCCCCAGCTGCCAGGCCCAGATTGAGAAGAACGAGGGTTGTTTGCAGTGAGTGTGCATGCGCAGATGTGACCCTGGAGCACAAAACCAGTCTTAAGTCACTGGGGTGTATTTGTAGCAATAGCCAAAAATACATTGTTTGGCTCAAAATTATAGATTTTCTTTTTTTTTTTATGCCAAAAACATCAGGATATTAAGTAAAGATTATGTTCCATGAAGATATCTTGTAAATAGGGAAGTTGTGGCCTAATGGTTAGAGAGTCGGACTCCCAATCGAAAGGTTGTGAGTTTGAGTCCCGGGCCGGACGGAATTGTGGGTGGGGGGAGTGCATGTACAGTTCTCTCTCCACCTTCAATACCACGACTTAGGTGCCCTTGAGCAAGGCATCGAACCCCCAACTGCTCCCCGGGCGCCGCAGCATAAATGGCTGCCCACTGCTCCGGGTGTGTGTTCACAGTGTGTGTGTGTGTGTGTGTGTGTGTGTGTGTGTGTTCACTGCTCTGTGTGTGTGCATTTCGGATGGGTTAAATGCAGAGCACAAATTCTGAGTATGGGTCACCATACTTGGCTGAATTACACGTCACTTCACTTCACTTAAATAAATTTCCTACCATAAATTTATCAAAACTTAATTTTTGATTCGTAATATGCATTGCTAAGAATTCATTTGGACAACTTCAAAGCCGATTTTCTCAATATTTAGATTTTTTTGCTCCCTCAGATTCCAGATTCATCAAATAGTTGTATTTCGGCCAAATATTGTCCGATCCCAACAAACCATACATCAATGGAAAGCTGATTTATTCAGCTTTATGTCAACTGTATACATTGTATAAATCTCAAAAAACACTTAAGACGCTGGTTTTGAGGTCCAAGGTCACAAATGTCTCATATTTATTATTCCATTTCAGCACTATGTAACATTAGCTTTAATACTGAGTGTAAACCTTATGTCTTTTTCTCCGTGTAGTATGACGTGTGCCAAATGTAATCATGGATTTTGCTGGAGATGTCTGAAGCCATGGAAGCCAACGCATAAAGATTATTACAACTGCTCGGCCATGGTAAGCGTCTTCAGAAGATGTGTGGGCTCCTGTGAGCGATTAATTAGGTTTCACCTCATTATTGTTCATTAACTTTTTACCTTTTTTGGCTGCGACTCCAGTCTGTTTTCAAGAAGTAGACACAAGGCCTAAATTTATATGAAGTGGGTCAGTGGTGGCCTCATATATTTAGTGGAGGTGAACGCTTCACCGTATATTTTTGTAATGGCTGCATGTTCTATTATTCTGGAGGCCTCTGTACACACAGGCTTTCAAAACTCACAGTTTCAAACTGGACGCTCTGATTTTTTATAATTGCTGTATATTAATATGCAATCGCAGGTCAGTAAAGCTGCAAGGCAAGAGAAGAAGTTCCAAGACTACAATGAGAGATGCACATTTCATAACCAAGCCAAGGTTTGTTGGAGCCCTTCACTGCATTGAGCTCATATGCTTCAAGTTCTTATAAGTGTCTGTCTCTTGCTTTCTGCAGGACTTTGCAATCAATCTGGAGAATAAGGTGTTTTCCATCAACGAAGCTTTACAGATGAAGTCTTTGACATTTGTGATCGACGCCTGCAAGATTCTCGCCCAAGCTCGAAAGGTGGGAATTTATTATGATGATGTTATTTATTATTTTATGTTTTTTTCTTCATGCTAATAGTTGTGTTTGTGTCGTTTGTCATGTAGGTGCTGGCATACTCGTGTGTTTACAGCTATTACAACCAGGACACTGAGAAGATGGATGTGATGGAGCAACAGACAGAAGCTCTGGACCTTCACACGAACGCCCTGCAGATCCTGCTCGGTCAGTGTTAGGGACACACCGTTGCTTTTGGGAATGTTATTCAAGAAACCTTTGCAACAATGACCTTTTTACCAGACTTGGTCCTGGAAGCACTTACTTTTTTTTTTTTATAGTAAACAGTTGTATACTTTGAACCAAACCAACCCAATAACTCAGTCGTCCTGAAGAAATTTTGCTCTAATTGAATGTTGTTTAGTTCTGACGCGTGACGATAAAACTGCTTGTGATTCTGGTTTCAGAGGAGACGTTGCTGCAGTGCACTGATCTTGCATCTTGTGTCCGACTCCTAAAACCTGAACACCTAAACACTGGCCTGGAGCTCATTCGCCGAATCCAGGAGCGTCTTGTGGCCATCCTCCAGCACTCCACTCAGGTAAACCTACTCCTGTATGGACGCCTTTGAGGCTTAACATGAAAAGCGTTCAAAGCACTCATTTGACCATCTGGGATAAATCATGTTTTTGGCAGGACTTCCGTGTGGGATATCAGTCCAAGACCGAGCAGGACCAGGAGACTGCGCAGGCCTCGAATCTGGCTAACCTCACGGACACCAACAAAGAGTGAGCCAGCACACATCTACAGAGAATCACAACTGACTTCTGCAACGAGCCTCACCTTTGTGATTTTTTTTTTTATTTCAGGTCCAAATCTGATGGAGACACTGATAACAATAACTGCGCCGGCGAGGACCCTGGCGATGACGCGGACGAGTCTGAAGTGTATGACGATGACTACGTTCCAGAATGGCACGAGGATTACGATGAGGAAGATATAGATGACGACGACTTCTTTTCTGATGATGACGAATCTGAAAACTTAGAGAGGGACTTCAGCCCTTTGGACTAAATGACCCTGAGAGTGATACACAGTGCTTACACGATGCCTACCAATGTACAAGTAGACACTACAAATTCCAACCCCGATATAAGAACAACAACAAAAAAGGTTTTCTGTAACGTAGTTTTTGCTTCGCACTTAGTATCTACTTTGAATCCTAGCGTAAATTCGTCGTTCCACCGAAAGTGGTATTTCACATTTTATTTAGGCTTCTGCTGCAGTTATAAAATTGCTTCGTTCAATGCTGACGAGGGTACTTTAAGTTCAATGAAGGATGGATGTTACATTCTAGAGGAATTATGGTTTTGAAATTGAAAGAGAAGGGACGTATAATTTTGAAAGCTGTTTTTTTTTTTTTTTAATGTGGTCAAAGGTGTCGGCATTGTGTATTTAGTTTGAATACCAAAAGCACTTGCCTTTATTCCATTTTAAATTCCTTTAAATGCCTTCATATATGACGTTAAGTTGGTTGGTCACCATTTGAATGATCGTAAGCATTTGGAAATATTTGCAAAGACTGAGAAAAACATCAGCATCTGTGTTTCAGAGCAGCATGAAAAATGACGAGGATTGGGCTTCAGTGACCTGCCGGTTCTGTCCTACAAACTCAAACATTTTACTTCAGCCTGACTCATTTAGATGCTATGGCAATAAATATTTAATAGCATTGTAGCTCGTCGCATAACTTGCTAACCAAAACATAGCTTAATCGCTTTTTTTCAGTTTCTTCCTCCAAAAAAAAAACATTGTAATTCTTTTTTTTGGACATGTTGATGTTCGCTTGTATAGAGATGGAGATATAAAATATCTTCCAAAGTCCAGTTCTGAATTGAGATGCCTATATATTCATATACTGTCCATCTTCTGAAATGTTTTCTCTGTTCAACTTAAAAACAAAGTTGCTCAACTTCATCTCACAAAATAAACGCTTTTCTTCAAATTGCGTGTACATGGGTTGTTTGTTGTCGTCTTGTTGTGAATCAGAACTGTATCTACAAAAGCTCCCAAAAATTAAGTATGTTAACGTTAGAAAGTTTAAATGTCCCCTTAGTAGTTCAACTTTCAAAACTATCTTGAGACCAGTTCATTTTATTCCTGGGAGCATTAACACAGAATGAGTACTAACCTGAAAAACTAAATGTCTGTAATATCTGGAGAAAACATTTCATTGGTGTTTAGTTGCCTGAAGCAGCTATGATTGTGACCAAACAATCTGCTCGATTTTTTAAGAAATTTATGATACCTCAAGGCCATCCCTTTTCCAAGCTTTTCCCTTCATAAATGAAAAGTAGTTGCCGTATCCTCCCCAACAAGCATTTTCTAAGTGGTCCAACCAGTTCAAAATGTCACCTGCAGTTGACATGAAATTGCAACCATTTATAGCAGGGTGTAACACCGGACCGGTCACCTCCACTTTGTTGTTTTGACCTGATGCTGGCCTGGATCTCCAGGGCTTTGAATGCTGGTTGCACACATCTCCAAGATGTCTTTCAAAGAGTGTTTCGCCTGGAAAGCATCTGCAGTGTACGAACATCGGATACAATTTTACATTCTAAATCTTTATTTAACATCTGACAACATCCCATAGAGGCATTGCAGATGAGCTAATACAAGTACATCAGACATATCTGCAGTATGCTGGACCAGCGGAGGGGAGGCCACTGGAAAAAGTATCCTGAAGACTATGATCCTCCAGTCTACATCACAGAGAAGAAGCCATTTTTAAACTGTTTTAAGACACCTGCGTTTATTGCATGGGATAAATATTGGATCAGCTAGTGTTGATCAAACTTAAGTTGGATTTTGATAAGAGTCTTATGGTAATTACTCCCAACACACACTAATACAAAATTTATATTGGGAATTCACCACACTGTGCATCCCAAATGAATGTTTTGTTTTACTTTGCCATTTTTGAGGTAGCAAAACTTTCTTACACATGCCAAGAGACATTCTACCTAGAGGGGAAAAGACTATTAGCTCTTAAAAGGGGACATCCCCAGACTACACACACACACACTTCATATGAAACCGTGCCACTTTAGAGTTGCATTCAAAGTAAACACGATGCTCAAAAACAACATACGGTGGAAATGAAGTAAAAAGAGACACCACTTCTAGCAACGTACATCCTGCAAGATCTACACTTTAATATGAAGCATTTATGGTGGCACTTCCACATACGAAGTATGGGTTGAAGAGATTTGAAAGACTTTGTCGCATTTAGCTACTCTTGCTTATCTGTAAAGCTAGTGAACGCTTCAGGCTGGACCCAAAACAAATTTAAAAAGGAACACTGCAGTTTTTTTGAAAATGGTTTCGAACTTCAAAGTTTTACAGTTTTTGTATCCATTCAAGTATTTCCAAATCCATCTCCTGGTCTGTCGATAGCGCTTTTAGCCTAGATCACGGAAACTGATCAGACCCTTAGCATCTCGCTCAAATGATGAAAGGGTTTGTATTTTTCCCCAGATTTAAAACCCCATATTTGAGACTCTTCTGTAGTTACATCATGCAAGACCAACGGTTGTGATTTTCTTGGCCGATATGGTTAGGAACTAGACTCATTCAATGTGCCTGCTGCACCCATGGTATATAGACATTAAGTTGGACATGAAAAACCCCACACTAGTTCGTTGCTCAATTAAGCTCCACAAACACCAAAGAAACTCTAACAAAACTACATCTGATCAAGGTCATGAAGGCAAAGCTAGTCTAAGAACCAAACTAAGAGGGTTCAGATGCATTTAAAGTTTATTTACTCAATATACAAACATTTTGCATACTTAATACTCCTCTTCATCCTCCCCACCGTCCTCTGTGGAATCCGCACCAACCTCCTCGTAGTCCTTCTCCAGAGCAGCCATATCCTCTCGCGCTTCTGAAAACTCCCCTTCCTCCATCCCTTCACCCACGTACCAGTGCACGAAAGCCCTCTTTGCATACATCAGGTCAAACTTGTGGTCCAGGCGACCCCACGCCTCTGCAATAGCAGTGGTGTTACTCAGCATGCAGACGGCCCTCTGCACCTTGGCCAGATCCCCTCCCGGGACAACAGTGGGCGGCTGGTAGTTGATTCCAACCTTGAACCCGGTGGGACACCAGTCTACAAACTGGATGGAGCGGCGCGTCTTGATGTTGGCTATGGCAGCATTCACATCTTTCGGTACCACATCACCACGGTACAGCAAACAGCAGGCCATGTATTTTCCACGGCGAGGGTCGCACTTCACCATCTGGTTTGCCGGCTCAAAGCAGGCATTGGTGATTTCTGGAACAGAGAGCTGCTCGTGGTAAGCCTTCTCAGCAGAAATGATAGGAGCGTAGGTGACCAGTGGGAAGTGGATGCGTGGGTATGGGACTAGGTTGGTCTGGAACTCCGTAAGGTCCACATTTAGGGCTCCATCGAAACGCAGTGATGCGGTGATGGAGGACACGATCTGGGCGATGAGCCGGTTCAGGTTGGTGTAGGAGGGACGCTCGATGTCGAGGTTTCGCTTGCAGATGTCAAAGATGGCTTCATTATCCACCATGAAGGAGCAGTCCGAATGCTCCAGAGTAGTGTGGGTTGTAAGGATCGAGTTGTAGGGCTCCACCACAGCAGTGCTGACTTGTGGGGCAGGATATACAGAGAATTCCAACTTGGACTTTTTACCGTAATCAACAGACAGTCGCTCCATCAGCAGAGATGTGAAACCAGAGCCAGTTCCCCCACCAAAGCTGTGAAAGATCAGGAACCCCTGCAGACCAGTGCACTGGTCCGCCTAGAGAGAATTCAAGGGAAAAATGGGAAAGTTCAGATCTGACCAGGAATAAAAGACTCTGAATGGTCACAATACCTAAAAAAAAAAAAAAAAGTTCCAAATTTTCACAGAAAATGGTGTAACCATTTTGGGTTCACCTGAAGATCTTGGTGAACTGTTCTTAAAAAGTCATCTAAAGAAACTTTCCCCATTATAAAGAGGGTTTTGCAAAACAGGTTAAGATATTAAAGCAGTGGTTCTCACCTCTGGCCCTCAAGGACCATGTTCTGCAGGGTTTAGCTTAAAGCTTGATCAGAGTCACTGGTCTAAAACATTCAAGTGACCCTGAAGGCCTTACTTGTTCAGGTGTATTTGGTTAGGGTTGGAACGAAAATCTACAGGAAAGGGGACCTTGAGGGCCAGAGTTTAGAAACCAATGATTAAAAAGACTCTTCACTGAACTGTAAGTGCCAATAAAGATCTTCTTTATTTTTAAAGCAGCCTTCTCAAACGCAGTTCCTGGAGGGCCACAGCTCTGCACAGTTTTGTTCCAACCTTAATCAAACACACCTGATTCAGCCAATCAATTAAAGCATAAACTCACCATTTTGCGCATCCGGTCAAGCACAGAATCTACAATCTCTTTACCGATGGTATAGTGGCCACGAGCATAATTATTGGCAGCATCCTCCTTGCCACTGATGAGCTGCTCAGGGTGGTACAGTTGTCGATAATGTCCATTACGGATCTCATCTGCAGTTCAAACAAAAGAAATAAAGCTACACTGGAAGTACAGCGACAAGATTCTTTAATAAATTAAGAAGCCTGAATGGTGTTCAGTCTTACCAACAACTGTTGGCTCTAGATCAATGAAGATAGCACGAGGAACGTACTTCCCAGCACCAGTTTCACTGAAGAAAGTGCCAAAAGAGGAGTCAACCAGTGAGCCTCCATCAGCAACAATGGTGCCATCCGGCTGGAAGCCATGCTCCAAACAATACAGCTCCCAGCAGGAGTTACCCATCTGGATACCTGCTTGACCAATATGTATGGAAATACACTCCCTCTGGTTTGACCAAGGCAAAACACAAACACAAAAGTCAACTGCGGGGAAGTGCTAAAGTGGCATAACTAATAATACTGTGACGAGAACCAGCAGTAATCTCACCATTTTACTCAAGTATCACAGCAAGTAGAAACTAATTAAGAACCTTGGAATGATAATAAAAATAAACCACTTGCATGCAAACCTTATCACCTAAAGTCTGTAATCTTTCTAAGAGCAGCTCACCTGATCTTGGTTTATATTGGCCTCAAATTAGAAGGGTGTGGCTTATAATGAACTCTACCTGATAAAACAGGCAGCCCAGCAGATTCAGAGCAGAACAGGCTTTATCGCACTCGAAACTCATGTCTTTGTTATTGAATAAGAAATCAATACAGTTTGTGTTGAGCTTACACAAGATTAATTAATGTCAAATAGATCAGGCTATTAAATTCTCAGGGGAACAATTAAGACTATGTAAGAATATGAAAGTTCATGCCATGTTTAAACATGTACCAGTCCCCTCTCTTATGCATATTTTAGTTACATTTATATACTTAATTATATAAGGGATAAGGATTTGTAATAAGGAACCCAAAATCATGCTTCAGCAAGAATTTGAATTACTTCCATCTCAGCTACGTTTTCAGTTCAGAGTTCAGAGAATCTTTATAGTCTATCAGCAATGATAGAAATTTGTCTTCGGTTAAAAGGCTCTCATACAATACGACATAACAAAAAATACATACAATCTACAATACACAGTTAATTTTAAAACAAACATTTTAGGATTAAAAAACAACCCACACCCAATCACTAAACCTTGTTTAAAATACCTGTCAATACAGTTTTACCTGTATTGACCCCTGGGTGAGGGACAAATAAAGTAAAGATTGATAAACTGATTAATTGAAGACTGAGATTGATAAAAGCATATTTTATTTATTTAAAAAACTTACAAAAAATACTGATTGGAAGTATGCCATGAAATAACTGGCAGGACAGGAGTATTCCCAAAAAACCTACACTAACCTTTGAGTAGCATGGCATAAATATTAAAGTATGTATGGACTTACAATTATTCTCTTTTATGCCAAAAATACTTATTTTTGAGAAGTGTTTTGAATTGATTCTAACTGCAGCTGCCACTCTGCCCTCATATTTACTAAAAGCTTAAATGTATCTGTTTTTATTGTCATGTTACATAGTGAAACATCATATCTATTTTGTCTAAAATAACATTGTCTATGTTAGAGTCTGCTTTATATTTTATGGTATTTTCTTATTTAATTTGTTTGTTTCTACATTACATACAAATCAGACACCAGCTTCTTTTTGCGCACTCTTATTTTGAATCTATTGCGTCATATCCGCTGGCCATTTGGATCTCCTCAATGCTTGTGTTGCTCTTGTTCGAGGGAGTTCGTGCTGCGGACCTTTGCCTTTAAGCCTCAGTTTGTGTCTAGTGAGTGGCTCACAGCTCAAATGTATTACAGCAGTTTGATTATGACTTTGTTTGCGTTGCGTTGATGTGACTGAACGGTACTACATCTGCATGGTTGTGTGCGCGTGCAAACGTGGTCGTGACAACACGACTCGCTAACGTTAGCTGTTCACCCAGCAACTCGTTACTGATCAGTGAGCGCAAACTGTTGGGAAATGGTGAAAAATCGCAAGAAAGGAAAGGGACCAGCTCTTCCTCCAGGACCTGGAGCACCTCCTCCACCCCGACCTCCTCCCCCTCAAGGCGGCTTTCGAGGTCCTGCGCCCGGTTACCCGATGGGCCCCCCTGGACCGAGGTTTCCTGGGCCCCCTCGCGACTTCGGACCGCATGACCCCCGGATGATGATGATGATGGACGACATGGAAAGAGATCGAGGGTTTATGCACGAAGCGCCTGGATTCATGATGGACGACAGGCCTTATCCTCACCCCATGGATTTTCCCGACAGACATGAATTTCACCCGCGTTTCGATGGACCTGATCCAGGTTTCCATCATCCCGAGTTTGGGAACAGACCACCAGCGTCGCATTTTTACCACCCAGAGCTTGAATATGGACCGCGGTTCCGTCCTCCACCAGAGTTTTATGACGGACCTCCGGACTTCTGTCCGCCTGAGTTTAGGGGAAGACCCCCGAGCTTCCACCCGCCCGAGTTTGAAGGTTACCACCGGATGAACCCTGGATTCGACCAAATGGAGCCCTATGGTCCAAGAGACCCTTATTACATGCCACAAATGGACCCTCATGTAAGTACATGGTTTTGTCTCGAAGTGTGTTGGTCGTGTTAGCCGTTGGCTCCATCGTTTCGAAATAACGTAAAGTGTTCTGTTCTTGTTAACGGTTCGTTCTGTTCCAGTTATTCCAGGATGCTGACCATCTCAAATGTCAACAAAATACGTATATAATTTAATGTAATAATTCTCGCAAGAGGCGTGTTTTACAAGGGACAAAATGCAGGGCATTGATGTTATGAAATGCAGTTAACAATATTTATATTATTAAAACACACACGCAAAATAGTAATGAAACAATTAATAATAATAATAAAAAAAGCATTTATAGTGACTCAACATCGAGAGATTCATAAGCATTCTGATTCACTAGCATGAAGAGTCATTTGTTTCTGAATCAGAATACACTGATGGCGCTGAATGTTTCGATTCATCTGAAAAGAACCGGATTACATTGATGAATCATTAGTTTGGGAATTTTACTAAATCACTCCATATTAATTGTACTATTCATCACTGGTCGTGTTATATGTTGATTTACTCAAAAAACGGCCCGCATAAACAATTTGGACGACCCTGGGTGCTTTTAATGAATCGACCAAAAACCTTCCAGTTCAAGAGTTTGCTGATTGAATCATTCTGAATCCTTCATTCTATGAACTAATGAACTCAACATCTGACAACTTACTGAACTGGAAATGTATTTACATTAATCACAATGCATCATACAATTAATCTTTATCACTCTTTTCTATATTTCAAGTCTTGCATGAGGAAAAAAGTATTGAATGACTTAAAAATATTTTTAAAAGTCATTTGGACTAATGGTGAAGAAGAAAAATGTAAAAGTGTAAAAGTATTCAAACAGATTTTTTTATTATTATATAAATATTTTTATATGTGAAATAAGCTTGCAGTGTGATATTTGATTGATCAAGGTTTATACTTGAAGTCTTGAACATCACAAAGCTTGTTAGCCTTTGATTTTATACGTACATGATAAACTTTGTGACTTTTGAAAGCATATTTTTCACAAGTTTTCTGTCTTGACCATTTAATCTCAGTTTGCATACCCTCTGCCCTAAAAAAATGACACTCATTAAAGACAAAACCATGTTGCTTTCATTGCTTCAGAGCTTTGTTTCTTAGTCATTTATTGTCTTCTTAATCTTCATGCATATTAATAACTTACCCAGCCCACGATGGATCCTGACAGACAGCGATTACAATATTTTCTGGGACTGGGACTCTTTTAGGCCCATTATGATTGCTACAGCTGGATTTAAATAATATAGTTCAATATAGTTTTAATCATATATGTTTTGTTTCATTTAAATAAGGGCAATCATGCGTTTGCTGGACCACTGGCACCTGATTTCCGAGGCCCGGGTCCATTACAGCCCCCACCTGAGGCATTCAGTGCCACTGTAAGTTCCCCCTTGTGTTTCATCAAGTCTGTCTGTCAGGGTTTGTAGATGTGTAATGCAATGTCTTGTGTGCTTTATATCTCAGAGTGGGCCTCCTCCTGCTGGTCCACTCCAACCCCCGCAGAAACAAGATCAGCAGGCTCCGAAAGAAACCAAGACTGAACCTGCTAAATCCATGGCTTCAAAGATATCCACGTTCAAGAATATGTCTGCAAAGTAATTTCATAATACTTTTCTATTTCATTTTATTTTATTATTTATTTTAGAACCATGTTTGATCTGTGAGTTCTGGAGAGAAAGCCATAGCTTCTCTGCTGGAAATCAGTAGAGGTTTTCAGAAAGTAGAGATTGGTGAAGTAAACTCGTATGTTCTTGTTTTTTCAGCACACCCCGTGGACGCTCATTGGGAGTAATTTCACTTATTGCTGTAAGTGTTAATAATATTGTTTATTATATTATTACTAAATAATAGACCTGGATTTGATGCCATATTGAATTGCGAATAAACACAAGGCTTTTAAAGATAGATGATTAGTGTATGCATTAACTGTACAAAGGTAGGGATGCATCGATCCGATACTTGGGATCGGTATTGGCTCCGATCCAGTCATTTTCTGTGGATCATTATAAAATGTGTAACGTCTTACCAGATTTGAAACTTATTTACTTTTATTTGTAAATAAAATATTTAAATAGATTTGATAAAATTATTGTGCTCCCGTGATTTCTCTAAAATCTAGAATATCTTTTGCTGCTGAATTATCTACCAACTTAGTTTATAATAATATTTTTGTAATCGTTTATGATTATATATTTTATAATTTGTTATTTTTCATTAAAATGAAGTTCTGTATATCTAGTAGATTGTGATTAACACAAAATAATGATGATCAGGTCAACACAGAGAAGTACTGAAATTCTATGCTGAATAAAAAAAAAAAACTGAGCTGGTATCGGATTGGATCGGTATCGGCACATTCTCAGGATTTTCGGTATCGGATTGTGGTGTAACCCAAATTTTGACCTCTGTCTTGAGGGCATTTGCTACGTGCTTAAAAGTACAGAACAGTCTGTTCTGAAGGCCTCAGTTGAACTTTAGACTTTAGAAGACGTCTGCAGAAATAGAAGAAAACAAGCTGAGTATGTGCGCCATGTATCTAAATTTGAAGTTAATTTACAGAGTTCTGAGCAATGCTCAAAGTCCAACAGCAACAACTGTCTGCTGACTGTTCTGAAATAGGGAATTGAAACTTGGCTGCAGAGCTCATCTGGTATTTTTGGATCAATGCTTTAACACCTCTTGAAATTTGCTGCAGAGACGGTTTTTAGTTTTGATCACAAGTTCCTTTGTTTGGCAGAGCTATTGAGAATGAGAAGTTGTCGTCATAGCACAAAGCCCCTCCCTCGATATCACGGTCTCCGCCATGTTGGAATCAGAATCAGAATGAGCTTTATTGACAGATATGTTTACACATACGAGGAATTTGTTTTCGTGACAGAAGCTCCGCAGTACAACAGAATGAAAGCGACAGCGAATGATACCGACGGCGAAACAGGATTGTTTAAATGTGTTGTTAAGAGGAGGTTCTCGCAATTCTGCACTGTTTTACCATGCCTGGAAGTTACTGCTGCGTTAAAAACTGCTGCAGTACCTCACACGGTACATATGGAAAACATAGGAACAATGAAATACCGTTTTTTTTTAGGTTACACCAAGCGCAAAACAGTGGTATTTGGAGAAGCTCTCAAGTGGCACAGAGACCTGGACCATTTAGCTCCATGCACACATATGGACATTGTGAATTATCTTGTTTTTGGTGTAAGTTACAACACAATGCAGGAGTTTAAAAGCCACACGTCTTTGGAAAGTTACAAGGCTTTCTGCTGTAGCTGGGTCCATCTACAGCAGGTGATGAAAACAGTGTTGTACTGGCCAAAGTAAGTTTATTCACATGCGTTTTAGCGTATTGTAATTACATTGCATTTAGAATTAACTGCGACTGAACACTAGATTGTAACGAGATGTTCAATGTATACAAACGTTTCCAACATGTTTTGATGTAGGCTAAAGCTGTGTATGTTTAGTTATAATTTGATTTTAGCCCAATGACACATACTGTACCGGTTTTTTTTGTTGGGGGCTGCAAAGTGGACAAACCAGTTCTGGGTTAGCTAGGGTAGTTAAATGTGTGATTGCGAGATGTAAATGTCCGGGTTAGATTAAGCCATTAACAGCGTGAACGCAAGGTGACTTACATCGTAAACAATATTATTCCCAATGTCCATATGTGTGCACAGAGGTTAATGGTCCAGGTCTCTGTGCCGCTACAGGGAGCTCGTATATGGGTCGATATTTTGGATGTCTGAGAGCTTCTCCAAACACCGCTGTTTTGCGCTTGATGTGAGCTTGTTCCTGTAAGGTCCACTTTCTTTCGCCTTATGTTTTTGCATTGCTTTACTTTCTTCCTTTTCTTTCTCGTATTCGTTGATCCGTCTCGATCTGTTCCGCCGACAAAATAAATGCACAAAAATGAAAGCGCTCTGAAATGTTTAGTCGCGCCTCTGTGAAGTTCTGAAGGCATTGCCCCTGGCAACAGATAGCGTATCCTTCCATCAGGGCCGACCGGCTCAGACCCCTCCCAAATCAACCCAAATCGGCACGTGACTTCTCATTCTCAATAAGACGAGGCAATTCACCCCTCCTTGTTTAGCTCAGGCTGAGTTCAGACTAGACCCTTCTAGCTGGACTTAGTCTTTTCTCACCTTTTTCTTCTCATATTCCAGGGGCTCACTTGAACTCTTTGATGGACTTACAGGTTTTTATTCAAATCAGATACATTGTCTTTTATTGTTATCTTGAAATGCAGGTATTTTATATACTGGTTATATACTTTGTATTATTTTACTAACAGTTTGAATTGCATTTGAATACTTCAACCAATGGTATTGTATTAATCTTAGATGAGTAAAATCCACCATATATGGATTGCATTTAAAACTATATTAATTTTGGAGTTGCATTTTCTATATTTGAAGTTGATTGTAATAATTAATAACCTGTTCGTAAGAGACGAGTTTTTGTCTTATTTTCTATATTCTTTGAATAAATTTGCATATTGAAAACTTTACACCGTCTGACCAGGATTGAAGTCTCTTTTTTGCATCAGATTGGTTCTGAACAAATGGTATCGTCGGCTGAAGAGTGTTTTTTTTTATAAAAAATAAAATAGAAAAAAACTATAGCTCTGCTTTTGATTTCCCCTCAGAATAATTGTGGTTTCATTGAACGGGAGGATTTGAAGAAGTTTTCTTTCGCATTCGATGCTTTTATGGGAAACCGTGCTCTTCTGGTGCCTGGGGTTAAAGTGCATTTCACAGCAGTGAAAAACCTGGTAAGTGTTATTATAGAATTCGTTTGATGAAGCATTTTACATGTTTGATAGAAAATATTCACATTTTTGAACCCAAAATGCTTGTGATATTAGGGAAAAGAATGTGCAGTTGATGTTAAAGTGGCACCAGGAGGAACCGAAGACATTGACAGTACAGTGTATGAAGGTGTAGTTCTCACAGTCCTTCCTGATGTGAGTACAACTCTGTTAAATACTTTTTGTCCAAATAAGAAATGCAAGATCTCCATCGCAAGTTATCCATCCATTATATCTTATCATTCACTTTCAATTCATGGTAAAGATCACTTTTCAATATTAGTCTAATTGTGTACTGAAAATATAAAGAGAAGATCTTCTCATGGGAGTAAGGGGTATAGTGTTAAGCACTGGAGGAGTTTGGCAGATGTGTGTGTATGTGTCGGCCTTGAGCAGAAATAGTGAGTGGGAACTGAGCAGCCTTGACCCAGCCTTGACCCTATTGTGACTTCTGCTGCCTCAGTGAGAAATCAGTCTAGGGGTTTTGATGCCGGAAGACAGAATTTATTATCAGAGATAATGAAGCCAATAGACTCTCCAGAGTATGTGATATGTATGATTAATCTCTTACATTTACATTTTTTCGTTTAGCAGACGCTTTTATCCAAAGCGACTTCCAGATGAGGACAGTGGAAGCAATCAAAAACAACAAAAAGAGCAATGATATATAAGTGCTATAACAAGTCTCAGTTAGCTTAACACAGTACACGTAGCAAGGGCTTTTAAATAATATAATAAAATAAAAAGAAAACACACACACATAATTGCATAATAAATGAAAAGAAAATACAATACAAAAAGATAAGGTAGTTAGATTTTTTTTTTTCTTGGTTGAACACGGCTCGTTTAGGTGTTTAAGCAATGGAAGGAAGAAGGGAAACTGGTCTGTAGTTCTCTAAAAGAGATGGGTTGAGGCTGGGTTTCTTAAGTAGTGGAGTTATACGAGCCTGTCTAAATGTTGAGGGAAAAACACCAGTGTGGAGGGATGTGTTAATGATGTGAGTGATTTTCACACTCTTCTATACAGGTGCTCTACCCAGGGGAGGGTCAGTTCATATTAGGGTTGTGACGATTAGGGATGCACAGGTTGACCGGCCATAAATCGGAACCGGACGGTTTTTGCTTAAAATACGCGATCGGCAATCGGCCGGTTTTTGTTCTTTTTTTCCGGGAGTGCGCTTACTTGCACAGACTACATTGTAATCGTTTGCTATGTCATTTGTGTGGAAGAGTATTTCGAAATCTGTGCGCAGGACACGGGCAGCTGATCAGTAATGGAAATGCAGAGCTTCATGTCTGAGGCACAGATAGCAGGAAGCGATCAGCAGTTGTTGTACTGGCGCACAAATAAGAGTCCCTTTTCTGCGCATTCTCAACTTCTCACGTGTTCGATGAAAAACGAAACCGACTAAACTGTGACAAAACTGAAATGTTTTTTTTTTTTGTAAATTAGAACTTGCATACATATCATACTTTTACAAATGTGCCGAGCAGACAGGGGTTTTTTTCTTTGTGCATGTGCTTGAATGTGGGCGACTGCTGGCCTTGGCAAGTTGGATAAGAAAGGAATGAGAATGTCTAAAGGAGGTTTTTATTCCTTAAGCAACACCCCCCACACCCCCAGAGCTTTATCAAGGCCAGATTTACAAGCTGGTCATGCACATATCATAGTTGCACATATTATTGTAGTTTTGAAAATTGAACTATTTTTAATTTATCATTCATATATTGTTTTCTTGTTAGTTTAAATACTGGATATACAGTAGTCAACATTTGAAGTGGATCAAAACCTTTTATCAAAGAGTTCCTAAAACCAAAACTGTATCCGTTCTTGTCTTAGGACAATTTTTATGAAATTTTTAGATCAACTTCAAATGTTGACTTCTGTATATCGTATTTTCTGGACTAGACTAATTGTGTACATTTCGGAGGACCAGGATAAATATTTATTTCAATCGCTCCGGCATTTAAGATGCACCGAAATCTGCGTTCTGATTCAGTTCTGTTCATACGGTTTTGGTACCCTACCCTATATAAAAATGAGACACAAACTCATATGGGGCATTTTTTGCACCAATATCTTGAAATTAGAGCATAACTGCATTTATGGAGTTGTTGCCCTGCATCGTACTTGTCAACAATGAACTATATGAAATAGTGCTGCACGATATTGGGGAAAAAATGACATTGTGATGTTTATTTTTCTGCAATTATATATTGCTATATGAAATCTTTCTTACAAACAAAAATGGGCTGAGCACACTTCTCATTTTAAATGATTTAAACATCAGAGTATTATTTAAATTAGAGTAAATTAATTTGTTAGTAACTTTGGGATATGGTTTGAATAGTTAACATATTAACTAACATGATCTTACCACGAGCAATACTTTTGCTACTATATTTTGTTAATCTTTGTTTATCTTAGTTTATAAAAACACAGCTGTTCATTGTTTGGTAATGTTACTTCACAGTGCATTAACTATGTTAACAAATACTGTACAACTTTTGATTTCAACCATGAAGGATATAGCTTAAATGTTGAAATTAACAATGTTGTAGAAGTGCAGTTTAGTAATGGTAAATGTTTAATAATGTAGTTAAATAGTTTAATAAATAGAACATTATTGTAAAGTGTTAGGGTTAAAAAGAAATGTATACACCAATTCAGACGTATCGTGATTCAAATTAATCATTAGTTCGCGAATCAGACGTTTTCAGCACGCGTTCAGCACAAGATTTGACAACACAGAAAACATTTCATCACTTGATAGTTTTTTTTTTTTTGGACACCATCGTGTCAGTTGATTTTGATTTAATGTGCGCGAGGGAGAGAGAGCAAGACAGCGCGAGTGTTTGAAGACGGTGAAGGTGAGCAAACGCGTGCGGCCGGGGCGCTCTCTCTCTCTCTCTCTCTCTCTCTCTCTCTCTTTCTGACTCTCTCTCTCTCTCTCTCTCTCTCTGCTCGTTCTTATATGTGCCCTGTTAAACTGACAGGACTTAAAAACACATGCAAATGATAAACTTTCACTCTATGATGGCTAATCTGTGCAATTAATCCGCGAATCACATTCGTCAAGGGCCAGGGAGCAGCTGGCCCGTACGGTTAATGAATAACGGATCAACTAGAACAGCGTACATCGCACATCCTGCAATGTGACTATCGTGGATTCGTACATCATGATATCGATGCTCAAACGACACATCTTGCAGCCCTTATATGAAATGTAAGATGACATGTTACATTATATATATATATATATATGACATGTATGTGTATATATATATATATATATATATATGACACACACACTCACTCACTCACTCACCGGCCACTTTATTAGGTACACTGGTTCAATCACAGCCAATCACATGGCAGCAGCTCAATGCACTTAGGCATCTCCATGTGGTGAAGACGATTTACTGAAGTTCAAACAGAGCATCAGAATGGGGAAGAAAGGGGATTTAAGTAACTTTGAACATGGAATGGTTGTTGGTGCTGGTCTGAGCATTTCAAAAACTGCTGATCTACTGGGATTTTCATACACAACCATCTCTAGATGGTAGGGTCAGAATTTGGTGTAAAGAACATGAAAGCATGGATCCATTCTGACTTGTCTCAACAGTTCAGGCTGCTGGTGGTGTGATGGTGTGAGGGATATTTTCTTGGCACACTTTGGGCCCCTTTGTACCAATTGAGCATCATTTGAACACCATAGCCTACCTGAGTATTGTTGCTGGCCATGTCCATCCCTTTATAACTACAGTGTATAAATTAACTTATTTAGCAAGGATTTGAAAATGTATTAAAAAAAAGGTGATGATAAAGACATTTATAATTTGTAATGCTGAACTTCTGAACTTCTATTCATCGAAGAAACATCTGTCAGCCTGACCACACTTCCTTTCTAATTGGGCAGATGCCAAATAGCCAGAAGTCAGGCTTGGAAGTTGTAAAATTTATTAAATCTGTCAGCTTTATTAAAAAATACTGTCTATAAATCTGTCTCTATTTCTTTATTTTTATTTGTATTGTAACATCTTGACAAGTCTGGTGGAGATTATGCAGTCAGTAGCTTTAATGTGTAACTGTAAAAATGTCCTGTAATAATAGTTGTATTACGTTAAATCCAAAAATCTCTTTCTGTATGTATCGCTTAAGGACACCGTCCAGGAGGCTAACCCTGGCTGTATCAGGACCATCATCTCTAAGGATCCCATTAAATTGCCCTTTGGAAAGGTGGACACCAGTGTGACTCTGCTGCTGTATGACCGTGTGGAGTTCCAGTTGCTGACAGATGTTATTACTAAGGAGCAAAGAGCCACAAACATCAAACCAAAAACACCTGACACTTTTCAGCTCACCAAAGAAGTCAGGGAGACCGTAAGTGGTCGCATCATATTTCACTCACCTTAAAGGATTTATGAATTATATGCATTTTTTTTATTTTATGAATTCATCTTGGCCAAAACGGCCATGATTGGGTATGATTCAGAAAAATGTACTTGAATGTCTGTGTAAAGAATGCCAAGTCTTGGAGAAATCTTTTATGGTTCCTGCGTGGTATGGAAAAGAGTGGAATTTCATTGAAGATTTCATTCCAGATCTGGAAAAGTATGGGAAAAAAGAAAGCAGTATATTGATAAAATATTTGCAGTTCTAGACTTTTGCCCCTATTTATAATTTTTTTTTTTTTATAATAGAAAATTAAGAATAATTATAATGCAATTGTTTTGATAGAAGGAAACAAGATACAATTCTAATTTCAACATGATTTATTCTTTGGACATTGTTCTTTAGATAAAATAAGTATCAGCTGTATACAAAGTGACCAACATTTAAAATTGAACCATCTGGACATAGAGCCTCATTGAGATCCCCATATTTCTGGGACTGAACGATGTAGGGCCTTGAAAATTAAGATTTCAAAGGAAAAGTTTATTAAAGGGATATTCCACCCTAAAATGAAAATTTTGTCTTTAGTCACTTTACCCCCATGTCATTCCAAAATATCTTTAATTCTTGATTTATAGCCACACAAACTTTGGAAAATAGAACATTATGGCACTCAGGCAGGTATGTCCCATGCAATTGTCTTGGCAAAATTTCTAACATTATTTGTTCTTCAGACATTCCTCTTTAAAAGAAGTGGCACACATTTGGTTTTTGACCACTGAAAATGTGTACAATTTAACGATTTACCCCTGGAGCCATATTGAAATTCCAATATCTCTCGAACCGAACCATGTAGTGACTTAAAAATTAAAATGCCAAAAGAGAAGTTTAAGACCCAGTGTCTAAAATAGCATTAAAATATATTTAGTTCTTCTTGAGTTACAGATTGCAAACTTTGGAGTAAAAACTTGAGAAGTACTGTTTCCGCGTTTTTTTTTTTTTTTAATGGTCATCATTGCCACACAAAGTAACAAAGATTGCTAAGGTCAACAGATTTTACTAATTGAGCTACCAATCTATGTGTAAAAATAGCATTATGACGATACAATCTTTTTGAAGTCATTTTTACCCCCTTGCAATTTGGTTCTGAAACTCAAGTGAAAATTGTCATTTTGACTCCTTCTACAAAATAGTGGATTATTCAGTAAATATTCATCCATCACATTTAATATTTTGGTTTTCATCAATATACATGTCTATTTCTTCAGAAAAAATACATTTGAGCCGGGGACCTCTGGTTAAGTTGACACCAAATGAACGACCCAACTAGAAATTATAATGCATTAGCATGCAAAAAACACTGTGAACGTGATGCAGTCTGCAGCATATGCAACTGAGAACAGGAAGTTAAGATTTTAGAGCAAGAGGAAATGAGTTGTACAGTGTAATTTGAGTATACAGTTTATATAATATAAAAAAATTTATAGTGTGCTTAGCGTAGTTTTAAAGTTTAAAATTACACAGTTTCACAATTAATAATTTTAAAGCAACCACGATTGCATTTAAAATAAGGTAGATATTTTGTGCTTCATAGATATTTTTGTTTCCCTAACACTGTATCCTAACCAGACATGATGTGACCTAAAGGTCATAAGAAGGTGGCTTCTATGTTTATCAGAGTTTTTGTACTAAACAGCCGAAATGTAACAAGTGGTGGGATTTTGTTTCTAAAATGATTTTGTATATCATTGTGCACAAGTTTGAACCTTTGTGCTAGACATGAGTGGTTTTAAAATCATGAGGCCTGTTGAGGAGAGAAGAACTATTACTTTTGAGTTTTTAGTATTAAAGAAACTGGTTGCAGCATGCCACGCAGAACT
Organism: Carassius auratus; assembly: GCF_003368295.1. Taxonomy (NCBI): domain Eukaryota; kingdom Metazoa; phylum Chordata; class Actinopteri; order Cypriniformes; family Cyprinidae; genus Carassius; species Carassius auratus. Next base: position 17,524,374 of record NC_039280.1, on the reverse strand, counting down.
CCCGTGCATCGTTGCTCTGGTTTTTACACAGACAAACACTATTCATGTTTTCTTGTGAAAACATAAAAATGTACAGTTGAGGTCAAAAGTTTACACCCCCCTATCAGAATCTGCAAAAATATTAATTATTTATTAAGAATCAAGGGGATGTAAACTTTAGAACATTATTATAAATTCAACTATTATTTTCTCTTGTGGACTATATGTAAACAACATCTTTTATGTGAAATTGTATTCAGGTCAGTACTAAATAAACAATAACGTGCATTTTGTATGATCCCTCTTACTTTGGTCAAATAATTAACATTTTGCATATTCTAAAAGTGGGGGTGTGTAAGCTTTTGACCTCAATTGTATTATTATTTTGCCGCCAGGGTGTGATTATTAATAAGAGCGATGGAACCCTGACCATCAAGACAGAGAAAAATGATAGCGTGATGGCCACTGCTACCGACAGTTTATCAGATGAAGAGCTGAATGTCATGGATGAAGTGGAGCTCACCATTTTGACTGTGAGTCAAATTATTAAGGTTCTTTTTTGACACATTGTATCTTTCTTTGTATTCAAGCTTTTGTACTCAAAGCTTCATAATATATATATTGTCTATTGAAGGTGAACGACACAAAGAAGGCCGTCCGACTCAGAAAGCTTCCCAAGGACTCTGTGTCCTTGAATCAAAAAGCAAAAGGCAATGAAAATATTCCCGGCGCAAAGGACAATACATCTGGGACTACCCTTGTCAAAGACAAGGTAGTTTAGACCAGGGCCTTGTTTATTCTCAGCTGTCCTGTTGGAGAGAACTTAAAAAAATTGTGCTGTTGGATATTTTCACGTTCTTCTAAACGTGCCATAATGTCTTTATCTGCAGTGGAAACCCATTACTAAGGAAGCTGGTTCTCAAGATTTGGACATAAGCAGTGAGAAATACGAGGGAACCATTACCAAAATCGCCCCAAAGAAAAGCCAAAGTCAAGAAAAAGTGGTAAGTCTTCACCCTCCTGCAACTTGAACACAAGTAGTTTCTCATTAGTATGCTGAATTGAAAGCATCTAGGGAAGGTTTTGTAAATATAGAATCAGTGTGGGAGGTTTCAATGTCATTTTTATTCCTTGATAATGATACTATTTTTCCAAGCAAAGTCATATGTTTCAATTATTTATGTTTTTTTGTTGTTGAGCAGATGGACAACCAGGAGCCCACTTTGGGTCTCCTGGTCACCACAGTGGAGGGCACAGAGAAGCGCTTATCTTTTAAGTCCGATGACGTGATCACAAAAGCCACCATGATGGTTGGTGACAAGGTCCAGTTCCACATTTCCACCAACAGTGTGACTAAAGAGGAGTGCGCCGTCAACGTAGAGATCCTGCCAGAAACTTTCCAGACAGATTCTGAAGAGCAGCGCAAGATAGTAAGTGTTTTTCAGTTGTGGTCATCTGTAGTGATTTGGCATGTAGCTAGTTGTTTAGAAATAGCAGTAGTAGTAGTAGATATGTGGCTGCACCATATCTTGGTCTTAAATTGGCTTTAGGCGTTTAGCTTTCAAAGATGAAAATAGCCAAAGATTTGCATAGTTGCACTGTTGGTCAGTGTGGTTCTGTAGGACACGAATGGAATGACCTCACAGACCATTGTGCAGTAAATCTTATTACATAGGAAATAGTAAGAGATTAGTTATATGGAAAGTAGTGGGATTAATCGCAAATAAATAAGCTTGTAGGGTATGAACCAAAATGAAGAATAATATGATTGCACTGCATCCACTTGGATGATGTGACAGCAGCCATATGATGCATTCTTTATATCTCAGAAGTCAGATGTTGGGGTTTATCTCGGCGTCGGATGCTGGGATTGGGAATGATGTTTCATTTCCTGTAGAGAAGCCAGGAAAAACAAAGATGGATGCATCCATTTTTAACAATACAAGTCGATTAAACACAAATAAAAAGTGGTATTTCTCATAGATAGCATCACAGAATCATGTCCCCAAATAGAGGTTGGATAGTACTGAGTGCACAACTGAGTTTGAGACACAGACAAACTTAAGTGCCAATGAACAATATATATTAGTACTGATTCTCTTCTGTTGATGCACTGAGCAGCCATATTTGATTCTTGTGATTACTCCAAGATTCCGAGTCAGAACTCATGACTTGGGAGGGCGTTCCAGCTAAATGTTTCTACTGGGAACTCGGAATTTCCAGCTTCTGAGCACAAATGAAATGCAGCAATAGAGTGATGTAGCTAATGGTGACGATTTGGCCAGGGTTACACCGCTCTGAACGCGGAGTCATCTATGCTTGCTTTAATATTTGCATGAGTTCTCTCTGCTAAAACCCTTTATCTGTGAAGCTTGTTTTATTGAATTGTGCTGGTTTTAACTCTGAATTTTTGAATTTCTGAATTTTGAAGAAATTTTTAACAGTTCAGAAATTTTAATATTCATCAAAATTTGTCATGCACAGAACTTCATGGTGTCTCTGAATTGTAAAATGCTTGCTACGGATGTGAAAACTAAAGTGTGTAAATGTGATTGACACAAGGTGATGTTATATTTATTTTTTAATGTGCAAAAATTTCAGATGAGAATTTCGGACCTTTTAAGCCACATACAGTTTAATAATGTATAATTGAGCCATACATTTTCTTGGTGTGAAAGTTGCCAGAGAAGCTGGCATGGCATTAAACAAACAAACAAAAATCTCATGCACGAGACTTTTGTGGTCAGGTTTTTTTCCCAATAATTTCTTTCTTGCCATTTACACTATTTACAGTATAATCTAGATAATTTATTGTGCATTTTTATTCAGAGTTTCTTATATTAAAATGCAATCACTTTTCATAGTTTTGGCAAAGAATTTGGCCTGCTTCCTTTTTCAAAAAATGACAGGTTTATTGCATTTTCTGTGGTTGAAGTTTTGGTATGTCCTTGCTTTTTTGCATTTGCAGAAGAATCAGAACCAGTGAGGTGCTGTGTTTTATTACAGCTAATCTTTCCTGGAGATCAGCTCCAACCCTGATTAAAAACACCTGTCTGTAATTATCAGGTTCTTCTTATGATCTCAATTAGCTGGTTCAGATGTTTCATCAGGTTTGGAGCAGAAATTTCAAGAGAGGTTGGCCTCCAGGAACTGGATTGGACAGAAATTTGTTCCTTAAGGAAATTAATAACTTTACAATTTATTTTTGCTTATGGCGTACTTCCATCTATTAGGGGCTTGTTGTCAAGATGGATGATAATTTTGGGTTCATCAAGACACAACAGGAGCCGCAGCTATTTTTTGACATGGGTGAGGTTATGGAGGACACCAAACTCACTTTGTCTGAGAAGGTGGAGTTTACATTAGTACCGGTAAGTTTTCAGCCGCAAATGTCATGATCATTTCAATGTTACTACAGTAACAAATTTTGTTCCTGAACCTTTTGTAACTGCTAGATTTCTCCTGCCCTGTATTTTGTTATTGTAGTTTCTGGCTTTTGCTGGAAAAGTAGAGTGTACATTTTGGGTGCTGGTGTGTCAGTCCAGCTCTGTTGATGTAATTGTTATACTATTTGAAGAGTCAAGCAGCTGAAGGAGGAAAACAGGCTGTTAGAATAAGAAGGCTGAATGAAAGCGTCTTCACATCTGCACCCAAATTAGAGGCATTTGGAGTAAAAGAGAAGGTGCAGTACATAACTTTTTTTTCATTCAAAGATTATTATACTAGGGCTTGCACAGATACTTGTTTTTGCTAGTTGTCCAAATATTAGTTGGTGGGTCAATACCTACTGAAACACAATACACTGTGGAATCATTAGTCAAACATGTCCCACTTGCTTAGTTTATTTAGGGTCGACTGTAATGTGATTTTATTAAAGCTTAGATTATTATTATTATTATTTTTTTTTTACCTTTTTTTAAATTATGAATATATTTATCCGTGACAGGTAATGAATGATATGCAACAACACTGGGACGCAGTTGGGCTTATTCTGTGTATGGAATAAGCTGAATTAAAATAATGTGATCTACTACTAGTTGGCAAAGATCAATGCCTGCATTGTAGAATAATAATTAGTAATAATGAGAACTAATCAACTAGTCAGTGCAACCCCTAGTTTATACAAAAAAAAAAAAATTAAGTCATTTTTGCATGGGTTGGTTGATCCCTAAATATGAATTCTGCCACATTTGCTTGGCTGCCTGCAGAAGAAAATGACTATCAAATTGCTGAAGGATCCGAAAGACCAAATCAAGGAGGGGGTCAAAACAGAGGACAAAGTCAGTGAATCAGTGGATGTAGAGTAAGTAAATCATGAGTAATTAGGTCAGTCTGTTAGTAAAATGTGCAGATGTTCTTCAAAACTCCTTTGGAGCATCATTACGTTGACAGTAATTCAGAAGTCTTCTTTTTGTCATATGTTGAAGTAAGATGTTTAGCGAAAATGTGCTCCAATTCTATTTACATGGAGTACAGCTGTTACTTTTATTTACCTTTGAGAATACTTAAAAAAAAAAATGGAAGTAAAACTTAAGAGTGCGGTATGTATTTTTAGGCATGAATAATTAGTGGTTGAAATAGGTATTGCAGTCTAAATTTAAAACTCGATGCTCACGTGGGTTGCCAACATGGAACAAGCTCCGCCAACAGTGTTAGGCAATGAGCCTTACACTGCAAGTTGAAAGTTGATTTATCTGTTTTCATATTCCTCTGGTCATAAAGATTTTTTAGTTAGATTCTGGGGCTATTTAGGGTCAGGTAGAATCTGTGATCTCTGACCCAGTTTGTTGGCTGACTTCCATGGTGTTCCCCACCAAATGGCAACCCTAGGGTTTTGAAATACTATTGGGTGAATTGGCAGTGAGTGGAATCACAGACCAAAACAAAAACAGATATTCAGACACTGAAAGCACATTTCAAAGTATAATAACTGGCTGTAGTGTTATTTGAAGAAACAAGTATGTGAACTTAGCGTGTTTCCTAAATATTTGCAAACGCATACATAAAAAATTACATACAGCACCTTTAAGTAATTTGGTTTCATGAATAGAAAAAATACAGTATGGCTGACAGTAACAAATAGTTAAATTATTTTAAAAAATTGTTCAAATCTGATGTTGTCAGGCTCCTGCAATGTGAAAAAGTAACTATGTAAATATCATCTTATAATGATAATAGTTATAATCTAATATATAGATACCATGTTTCCTCAAAAATACATCTTGAGTCATTGCCATTAATAATGTTTTGTTACAAACATTTGATTAAAATGCTTGTCATTGTAAAAATTCACACTTGTTATAGTTATGTATTTTTGTTGTAATTAAAACTTCTTGTACAAGTTATCCATAAACAATGTATATTACTTTAGATCAGATCTTTTTTTTTTTTCTTACTGAGAAAAAAATGTTGTCTTATTTGCATTTACAGTTACAACATGTAATATACTATTATGAAGCTTTTTATGTTGACAATATCTTTAGCAAGCCAAACAAGGGAAAAAACAAGACTTCAACATATATGTCATCTGCAAAAGATCTGAAGAAGGAAAGTGACATTAAACAAGAAAGAGTACGGAGCAGAAGCAGGGAAAATAGTCGACGCCGGAGCAGGAGCAGAAGCAGGGAAAATAGTCGACGTCGGAGCAGGAGCAGAAGCAGAGAAAGTGGTCGACGCAGATATAGTCGCAGCAGGAGCAGAAGCCGGAGCAGAGACAGAAGTAGAAGCTACTACAGAAGGCACAGAAGCTCCAGCCGTGAGAGGAGGGACAGCCGATACAGATACAAACGCAGCCGCAGTCGGAGCAAAGAGCGCGGAGAGAGATCCCGACGGAGTCGCAGCAGAAGCAGAGAAAGGAGCAGTCAGAGTGCTAGGAAGAGAAGCCGCAGCCCTGCCGACAAATATGATCGCTATTCGAAACAAAGCAGCATTAAAGATCCAAGTGACAAAAAGAAAGCTAAAAGCCCTGACAATGTAGAGGAAGAATTATTGAGAAAAAAGAGAGAGCTAATGGAACTCAACGAGCTGATTGCACGTAAGAAAGCTATTGTTGCTATGGAGCACAATGCAAAGAAAATTGAACCTGAGGATGGAAAAAGTGGAGTTACAACATTTGATTATGAGCATATGCATCATGAAAACATTTGGATGCCTGACCTAAAACCAGTGAAGTCCATCTTGAAGAAACAGTCTGAACCTCACACTGATTCTCAATCTCAGGTTTGTTTCAACATGGGCTCCTAGGTTTTGTTTCATATTTAATTTTTTCTTGCCTATCTCATTGTCTCTTATCTTCTCTAAGGCGTCCGCAAACAAGGAAACTGCTGCTCCTTTTGTAAAGAATGAAAGTCAAGAGATGCAAATTGGATACCACCAAAAGACTTGTGCTTTTGGCTCAAATACACCCAGCTACTCAACATATGAAAGTATTGCTGAGAGGGCTTTGACCACTGCAGGGTCTGAAAAGACATCTCTATCTCAGATTCAGGATTCAGAATTGGTCAGAAAAAAGAAGCAGTTAGAAGATCTCAGTGAGTCAATAGCCCGAAAAAGAGCGATAATTGCCTTGGAACAGAAGGTCAAAGTTGTACGGGAAATGCATGAAATGGAAGAAGAATACGAGTTTGACTCACACACAGAGGACCGATTTGTAATGTCTAAAGGGAACTTGTGGAGCTCCGAAATAAAACCCGATATTCAACCGAAAAAGTCAATTTTGAAGAAACGCTCAGAGATTGTAGCATCTCAGGTTTGTTCATTGTAAAATATATTATATGGATTAAACTCTCCTTGGTGGAAAAAAAACAGCTTAAGGTGGTAAACTGGTTTTTCAAACATGGTAGCTGAGTTGCTAATAGTTGGTTTGATTATAAACCCCATCAGCTATCTATAATCCTTAGGACTGTTTGGACCATCTCAAAACCATATCCAATCAGCTACCACCTGAAGCTGGTTTTAGCTGAAAGTCCCAGCAAAACTATAAAAATACTATTACATAAAAAAAAAAAAAACACTTTCCACCATCTGACTGAACAGTTCTGAGCATGGTGAATATTCTATCAGCAGCATTTCCAACACTGTTCAATATGGTACATTGACCACACTTATGCGTGGTTAGTGTATCGAACTCTTTACAGGAGAACAGTGTTGATATAAATGCTTTGGAAACTTTGGTCAAGTTACACCATGATGGAAACTGAATCCATGTCATAGTGCCTGGACTGATACAGAACTAATTCATGAACCGTAACCTTTCAGATCAATGGTGGAAAGGTGCTATTGGAAGCCAGTGTGTGCAAAATGTTTTATGAAAAGCTACCTGTTGCTACAGTAGTTTGTAAAAAAAAAAAATTATTTGTATTTTTGCTTTGCAGAGTGACAAAATCTCAACTGATGAATATGGTCAACCAAGTCAGGATGAGTCGTCTTTTACAAAACCGACTTCTCAGAAGACAGCAACTTTGCAATCTAACAGGTCCTCCAATCCACAACCCATTCATCCAGATATGTTGGGATTATTCAGCCGGATCATAAGTGCTTCTTCAGCAGCCTCACAAAGGTCTGAAACACCCCCTTTTAACAAGCCAGTTATCCCACAGTCACTTACTCAGGCATCCGGTTCAAGATCTTTGCATGACCAGAAATCTTCTAGTCTGTCTAAAGGTAGCAACGCTCATGACCATCCTCCTAGCAGTAACCCTTCGACAAGCCAGACTTCACCATCAGGTCAAAGGCGCAATCTTACAACTCAAATGGAGCGGTTCCTTAGTGCTCTCAACAAAGCTGACACCAGTGTTGTTAACTCATTGTTTCAAGAGGCTAGAAAGGATCTGGCTTTAATAAACCCCCAGAAACCCCCTCAGCCTCAATTAGATAGAAACATACCCTTCATGGATGATGTATATGATCCTTTTAAAGAAGAGGACGACCGTGACCAGCCTTCCCTAATAGGTAAACAATCTGGTCAAGAACGAATGAAGACTGAGACACGTTTAAATGACCCCAGCAAAGATGACCTCTTGCCTCATGAAAGAGCTGTTCAGGATGGTAGTGGCTTTTCTCGGCTTGTTGGAATGAAGTACGGTGTGGACCCTACTGCAAAAGCTGAGAAGAGTCCATATGGGCATGTGATGGTGTCAGAAAGCTGGAGTGCCCATAAAGAAGATCCAAATCAGTTCTCTGAGCAGTGGAATCAGTATGAACAGGACACTGATTTGTTTGCAACAGAACACAAAAATTACACCGATGAATGCAGTGTATATAGGGAGCGTAGTCAGTCTGTTGAGTACCAGGAAGTCAATCCAAATGTTCAGCATTCTTATGTAGTGGACAAAGAGATGCCTGATAGTACGTTTGACAAAAGCTTAGCTCGTCAGGAGTCTGAAGAAAGCATTGAAGATAAAAACAGTAAGTCAGAGAACTTTGAAAAAATTCAGAATCTTCTTCAAACAATAGGACTTCATCTAGATACAGCAGAGGTTAGCAAATTAGCGGACAGGACGCAAGAGCGGTTGTATGGTAAGACAAAAAAACCTCATAGTGCACCTACTCACTCCTTTGATCAAAAAAGGGAGCGATCATTGAGTCAAACTGGGCAAAGGTGCAGTAGTAGAGCAGATTCCTCAGACTCTGAAGGCTTCCGATCTGTTTCTCCAGCTCAGTCCTCAAATCGCAAGGTTTACATGAGTTATAAGGACTCGGTAAAATACAAAGACCAGCTCAAAGTGGAAGATGTAGACCTAACTAGCATTAAGAGAACTGTAGTGAATTTAAAACCAGAAACTGATAAACAAGATCCTAACGAGCCCGAGCCGACCGCAGTTTCTGAAGCTTCGTACCAACCAATGACCATTGTAACCACAGTTCAGCCTGACACTTCCCAGTATGCCCAAAATTCCACCGTTTCCACCGTTCCCACCTTTCCAACTCCACAATATTCACAATATCAAAGTAGTAATCAAAATGTTTGGGGTTCTGTGACCCCTGGTCTGTACCCTTATGGCACTGTACCTCCACCCCCTTATGCTATGGGTCACCAACCAATGGCGCCCCATATGATGTCTGCTTATAGTTCATACACTGCACAAATGGCCACTCCATATTATGCACCTCCTCCATTCCCAATGCCTCCTCCCTATGGTCCTCCACCTGTCTCCAACCCTCTCCACTTCTCCTCAATGGCCTCTGCTTACTCTACCCAAGCGCCTAGTCAAATCCCAACCGAATCTGTTAAAGCAAAGCCTGTTAGGTGCCTCAAAACAATAGAAACAGTTCCAACACTTAAAACAGAGCCTGTCAGCGCACTTGTTACCATACAACCTAAAGAGGACAGTGAAGCAAAACAAACTTCAGAGGAAGCCAAGAATGTACAGGTTGCTACCATTACAGAAGATGACATCAAGGCTAAGCAGAAGAAACGGGTATGACATCTTTCTTCAAACTTCTCACATGTGGAATTTTCTGTTCCGTGATTCTTAATATCGATGTTATACTTAATTTCACAACTCATGTCATACTTTGTAATTCTGTGATTTGTCAAATATCAAAAACTGTCCAGTGACAATGTTGCTGTGAGCTTATTATCTTCAGCTTATGAGTGCATCTGTAATGTTCAAAACCTGTGATAAATCTACTGATTGTTTTAGCACAAATCTTGTCAGAGTTATGTTCTTATATAATTGTGCTCTGGGCAGCTTGAACAGTTTAACCAGAGAATGAAGTTGAAGAAAGAGCAGCAAATGGAAGCCCAGCGTTCACGTGGACAAAATCGGAATTCAGCTCCAGGTATTATTATTTCCAGAGTCTTTAGGTTCAGGTATTTATTGGCTTCAGGTGCAATTGCCTGTTTAGTTAGCTTATTCTTTTACCTTGCAAACAGGATTATTGCCAAAATTTTACAATCTTTGTTTCCAAGAAGAACTGATTCAGTTAGCTCTCAGATAATAATAGGGACGATATCGGATCACGATTTTAGCTTTTTAAAGAAACCTGGTCCTTTGTCACGAGATGAGGAAACAGCATTTTAGGATTAATGGTTTATTTTTGAACAGCAGACCTTGAAATTAGAATCTAGATTAATTTGTGAAGACAGTGGTAATAGTTTTAAATGTTCTAATGTATTGCATTAATTAGAGTGCAAGCTGGAAACTTACGCATGTCTGCACTGGATGTGTAAAACCTGGGTTTCATTAAAAGTAGAGCTGTTGCAATATGTTCAGTGGTGCTGTCTACACAACGAAAGTGTCCGTTACAGCATTACAGTATTTTCTATTGATAGTTGTCCAGTGTTTTCTCTTTTGACATAATGTAGATCTGTTCCTGACACAATATTTTTCACTTTATTTAACACTTCATTATAGTGTCTGTATGTTCAGACATACATTGGAGATCAAAATTAGAGAACAAGATATAAATACTTGGTTTTTGATTTTCTGAAATACTGTTCATCTTCATCGCACAAAATTTGCAGGAATATGGAGGAATTAATGCCATTGTAAACCTGCAATATTTGAGAAATAACCGATTTGGAATAACCAGCTTCTCTTGCATTGATTGAAATGGTCACCCCTTGGTCTTCATCTGGACCGCCTCATTTTGCAGGGGTTCAGTAAACGCGACCTGCTATCTTGCATTCTCGGTGAAAGTTAAAAGAATCCTGCCAATTAAAATGGCTTTGTCAAACAATTATTGAAATTAGCACCATGTGCCGGATTAAAACCAATAACAGCTATTTTTCAAATACTTCATTGAAGTTTTTATATTGTGCCTCAGAACACACTTGCTTGCTTACACTTCATAATGCTTAAAAACTGCCCTTCTCCTCCTGTTAGAAAAACTAACAGGATATCCAAACAGGACTAAGCAGTGACCTTCAAATTTAGGAAATGATTGGTTGTTCTCTAATTTTGACCTCCACAGTAAATCCTGCTTTATTTTAACTGTTAAGTTGCATCACATTTTACGGTTTTGTAAATTATTGCCTTGTAAAATAGGTCAACCCGGTGGGAAAATCAACAGAAAGCTGCTTAGTTTTTACTTTTTTTGTGTGTGTGAACTGTGCTTCATACATCTACACTAGAGATAAAAGACAAATTACTTTTTTGCCTGAAATTTCATGGAACTTTTACTAAAGTGAACGCACCGTTAATTAATAGTTGTGGTTTGCTCCTATGCAGGAAGATGCAATTATAGCAAAAGTACTATAAAATTGAGTGCTTTTCTAAAAGAACTCATGCTAAATACATTTTTAAAACCCTGGATTCCTGTAAAAAATAAATTGGGATTTAGCCCAGATTTAGGGTATAGTTGGGCCGTCAGCTTCAACAATTCTAGTTTAGACAGTTTCAAGTCAACTCAATGCCAGTCGCTTTCGGTGTAGACATGCGTTCTCCCAAACAACAGCTGCAGATCAGATGGTAGATAAGATCAGGTCTAGTCAATTTCATTCTTCATTAGCTGAGGCTTGTCAGGTTTAGGATCAGGTCTTTTGTGATAAACATCACTTTGTAGGTCCTGAAATGATGTTAGATTAAGGACCATCAAACACTTTTTCTTTTGGCCAAGCCTGTCAAGGTTAATGCACACCCTATATTGTAACATATTTACAGGTAAAAGTATCCCCAATGAGATAAAGAATGTGTGGATATGTGGCCACTCTCTTGTGTTTTGGGCTGAGAAGAGGGCTACTTCCCCTGAGTATGGCGTGCAGTTGGGCATGCACCCAGACTCAGTGCGCATCTGGTGGAAGGGCGTGCAGGGCATGATGTGGCAACAGCTTGTGCCTTTGCTGCTCCAGCTCAAAGACAACTGGCCCAAACCTGATGTGCTTATAATCCACTTGGGTGGAAATGACATAAGCACGACTGATCCAGAGGCCTTTATTGAGACTGTAAAGAAAGACATGACCTCGCTGAAGAGCATATTCCCTGAATGCCTGCTGGTGTGGTCCAGCATCCTTTCACGGCAGATCTGGAGGGGTACAGAAGACAGCAAAGAAATGGACATTATCCGTATGGCTATTAATGAGAGCATATGTGGAATTATGAAAGAACTTGGTGGCTCTGTATTGAGCGACAGCAACATAAGGCCAAGTTTGGGACACTACAGACCAGATGGGGTTCATCTGTCGGGGAAGGGTATTGATACCTTCAATCTAAACCTGCAGGCTTTTCTGGAGAAATGGGAGAGTGAGACTAATAAGACTGAGACGGAGACATCGGACGCATCCGTTTGAAATCCCAGAAATTGTCAATTGTTTTGTTTAGCAACTTGTACAGTGCCATTTCTTTCTTGTGGATCATTTGTTGCCGTTGTTTTGTTGCTTCAAAATCGATTGTAATACAACCCATGTAGAATGAATGCAGATTTGTTTTCTATACACATGTATAACAAAGTATTTTGCAAGAATGTTAGATTTTAGTTTTTACTTGTCCTGTTTTATACATTCAGTTTAATAACAAATAAAAACAAGAAAATTGAAAATATTCCAATTTAAGATGGAATAAACGTTTCTTTATTATTTGAGATCTCATGTATGATACAAAGAATGTTCTCTACACCCTACTTGCATGTTTTAAGTGTGTTTACAACACAAAGCATCAGCCACACATCAGCACAGGAAACAGAAAAATGTCTTTGGATCCAATCTGGGTATGTTAGTAAGTCTCTCAGTAGTGCCAATGATTTCTGATTTTCTAGAGCAGTGGAAAAGAAAACAGCATTTCTTCTGTTTTGTGACGATTTGCTTGTAAATTCAATTATTCTTGTTGAGCTGCAATGCTATATACGTTCCACCTTAAAGAGTCTAAATATCTTTGAAAGATTATACTTCATTGAAGAAACTGCCCTGAAGTCTGCTTAGTCATTGAACCAAAGTGGCTTCCTAAAAAATGCATGCATATTTATACTTCGCAGAATATATAACAATAACATGGTTGATTTTCTTAAATGTGATTGGCTACACATCTTGTTAAATCATTTACTGATAGTAATCACTTCCCAAAGTCTAGAATGCTTAATCATAAGAAATGGCAGTAAAATTGTGCAATTTCTTTCTTTGACTTATATTAGATATACTTTTTTTTTTTCCTAGAACGTTCAGAAAATACTAGCTAATGTTATTGTATTGGACTAAAACTTTGCTGTCTTTTCCCCCCGACTTGTTACATTTCCTTGTCAAAAAAGACTTGTCGATGACAAATAGCATATACATTTCTTGTCATGCCATATTTGACCAAATATCGGATTAAATCTTTTTTGTCAACTTTTCTCAGATCAACCACTCAACCCATTAGTCCCAAAAAGAAAATGCAAAACATGCGCTAATTGAAACAAGTTGACAAAAAGCTTGAAATCCAAGTTTTGGTGATTAGATATATGCATCTTATTCGTAATCTTCAGATTGTCTTTAGAAGGCCAGTCATTTTTAACTGGGAACTTCAAATTAGGTGAAGGAGCACAAGGGTCAAAAACATAAAACAGGAAATGAGAAAACTCCCATTTAAAAAAAAAAATGCACACACATTCAAAGAAAACATTTCATTTTCAAGTGAATTTCCATCACGCTGTCTGAAGAGTTCTCTTGATGTTCTGACAGTAAAATCTCAGTTTGTAGTTGAAGTCTATATTTTCCTAATAACTTCCCTGGTTCTGTTCAGTTTTGATGTGATCTACACACGTGTTAATCTTTCTTTGTATGTCCCTCTGTGTCTCTGCTGCTTCTTCCATGCAAATGTAATCAGTTTGATGTCTAGCGATTGCTTATGTAGGCCTGGAAAATGCCAATGATCAAGAATCAGCAATAGGGAACACTCGACGGTAAAATTCTCCAGGTAAGTGTTTTTTGTGGCTTGATAAATGTCATTTGAATTTGTAGATGTTTCATGCAATAATAATCGATTTTTTTTTTTTTTACCTTTTGTTGTTAATCAGTTAGAGCTAAACAATACAGTGTATATATCCATGATCATTAAAAACTTGTATACACATTTATGTTTACTAATTAACTCATATATTTATGCTATTTATTTTTTATTTATGGAGTGTGTCATGGAAATTATTATTCAAAATGTGTGGGAACACTTAAATCCTGCTTAGCTAAACAATATGATTATAAGAGTGAACCAGGACCCTCCAGCTGACACTGAAGCACAGACGGGAGAATAACAGCATCAGAACAGGTCATGAAGACCGTTATTTGCTGATATTTTCACCCAAAATCTCGAACATACCCTTAAATAAACTCTAATCAAGGGAACTGGTTCAGTGTGGACTGCAGGGGTGATTACGCAGGTCCTTCGAGACTGCCTCAGATGTAGGCTAGTTTTAAAAACAAGACCTGTCTAGAGGTTCTCATTCATTCAGGTCGTTATAGATCATATGGTTTTCTTCTCATACCAATGAATATCAGGATCAGATGAGGTAAGGAACAGCGAGTAACTCCTGCAGCGCCAGATCTGATGGGCTGTCACTGCTGAGAACTGTTTCTACTCCAGACCTGGATTCATCTGATACGTTCTGAGAGTTTTGATTGGTGACTGAATTATATCTGTGTTCCAGCATGATAGCAAAATGTACCGTTTTCCTCCTGTTTCAAGAAGCATGTGCTTGTACTGTAAAATGAAAAATGTCAAATAAAAGAATCTCTAAATGTTATGTTCCTTGTACCTGTTTTTTTTTCTTTTTTTTTAAGAATTCAATGTTTTTAAATCATCTCAAAACTTTTAATGAATAGCTACTATATTTTTTAATTTAGGCATTTCATCTGAATGTCAACATACAGTATGTGAGATTTAGTCGAAACAGTTTTGTGGTAAATTTGTACAATTTAGTTTCTCTAAAAAAAATATATATATATATATGGACAGTTGCGATCAAAATTATTCAACCCCCTTGACTTACAAGACAATTTGCTGTGGAGGATAACATTTTATGAAATCAATTTAACAAAGGCATCAGTAAAGTATTAGAGAAAGTTTGTTAATACACTTTTAAGTGATTCTGAGAATGGAACATTGATGAATCATGATAAAATTCGAATTTGCTCTAAACATTCATGTTCAAAATTATTCAACCCCCTTTGTGCAGAATCTTTTATTCTTTAAAATCACCAATAAACGCTGTCTGTAAGTGTTTAGAAGCTTCTGTCGCCTCTCTACTACAGTCTTGGCCCATTCCACACCTGAAAAAGCTTTCAGATCACTGATAATCTTTGGTTTTCACATTGCCACTAAATTCAAATTCAACCAGATATTTGCAATGAGAATTAAGCCTGGAGACTGAACAGGTCACTAAAGTACATTCTATGACTGATCTCTGAACCAAGCTTCAGTTTTTGCACCAAAGGCATCACAATTCTTGTCAAAATGGCCTGACACTTTAAAGAATCCATGATGTCCTTCATACAGTCATGATTTCCACTTCCTTGTACAGTAAGGAAACCCCATAACAGGACTGATCCACCTCCAAGTTTGAGGATGGAGATGGTGTTCTGCTTATGAGCTTTGCCTGTTTTGCAGCAGACATACCGCTGATCCATGGGTCCAAAAAGTTCCAGTTTGGTCACATCACTCCATAAAACATTCCTCCAGAGCTCCACAAGTCTACACAAATGTATTTTATCAATTTCAAGTTGTCCTTTGTTCTTCTTGATCAAGATTGGTATTTATCAAGATGTCTCAACATAAAGGCAATACTTGTCTAGTGATCTTCTTACACACTGCTTTGAAATGGTTTTCCTCCTTGCATCGGTCAAGTCTTTGGCTTAACATTGCAGATTTTTCTCAGTTGCTCTGATTAAAAATTTTATGATATTGTGCTTTTTTTCTTCCACAACCTCAAAGGTTTTCTGGTAAAACACACTTTAAGCTAAGGAATAAGGCTGAGAGCTGTGTCTCTAGGAACTTTCAATGTCTTGGAAATCTTCATATAGCCTTAACCTTTCTAAAGTACTACGATATTTATCTCTTTAGCTTTTGTGAGATCTCTGTTGACATTTTTGCTACTCAACTTCAACACATGCATGAGCTAACTGTATGTGTAACGGCTAAAGCTAATTCTGTTTTTAATAGAGTTTCTAAAAGCTTCATTGTGTTTTGAGACTGTTTTATTCCCCACCATGCAAATAAGTGATTTAAAAACAGCAAGGTTGAATAGGGGTTGAATAATTATGACCTAGCAGTATTATTAAAAAATCTTATAACTCAAAAGTATTACATTATATATTGACAAGATCACTTTTAATATGCCAGTGAACTGATACAATTTTTATTTTATCCTGGATCTTCAGAAAAGCTTGTATTTGTAAAGTACTGCAGTCTCTAGGGGGTTGAGTAATTTTGATTGCAACTGTATATAATAAAAATCGACAGTTCGCATTATGTTGGATTTTAAAGTTTTTTTTGTTAATGAGGGATAAAATTAGATGCCCCACCCCAACCCAGAATTGGCACACAAGAACCCAAATGGCATGTTGTTACATAAATGTAATACTTATCATTAGGAGTTATTATATTCTGTATTTTCATGTATTTCAGACAACTTCACTTTACATTCAAGCCTATAGGCTAATTCATTGCAATCATTAAATTTAAATTCTATATTATGACACATGGGCAATTAAATATGTACATTAGTATCCTTGTTTATAAGTCAGAATAATTTTACCATTCATTACTTTTACTGGGATTCAGGACTGTAATTGGTTAGTCAATTATTAATCTAATTGTCAAAACAATGTTAAATCGAATATTAGATTTAGCATTTTGCATTAACAGCAATTTTTTTAAATATTTATGATTGTATCAAAAGTCATTTTACAATAAAATAAATTAAAATCCAATCTAAAAATAATTCTAATAGGCTGCTTGAGAAACATTTATTATCACTTTTGAAAAAAATTGTGTTAATATTTTTGTGCAAACCGTTTACATTTTTTTCACCCAAGAAACTTTGACTGAATACAAATCAAATCAAAACTTTGATTTGATGAATCCATGTTTAAATAATATAATTTTATATATATACATACAAAAAAAATCTAAATTTTATTTACCACAAACCTTTGAACAGAGTAATACATGAACCTGAACTGTTGGAAAATATGTATTTTTCTCCCACTCCAAATAATATCAGAACTAAATGTGCTATATTTATAAATGCTTAACAGTCTTAACTGTATCTGAAGGTCAGTGAGAGGAAACAAATCTGATCATTTTATTTCCTCTTTCTGCTTTCAAACATTAAACAATGGCCATTAAATATCATTAAACAAAGGCTTGAGTCCACGTGAAACTACAGCCAGGGCATCTGGTGCATTGGATAAAGAATCTGGGGCCTGTTTCATTAAACAAGTTCACAACAGGCCCGAGAATGTGTTCAGTGGTTTTCAGCGCTTTACTTTTTCATGACAGTCAATATTTTCCATTCATATCTGCAACGTTCAAGTTAGTGTAACTGACAAAAAATTGCTGCATTTACAATTCCTAATCTTACAGTTATATTCACTGTTTAGCATAGAAATAGTGCTTTCGATTTACTGTACAGGAGACACGGTAAAACAAATCGACGCTGTTTCACTGCGTTCGATTGGCTGTTCTTGGCGTGACGTCATGTCCGGTGAATGCGGGCCAATGGCGGCACAGGAAGCGAGCGCCGACAGAGTCGTTTGTGTGTTATGAATACGCTTTCATTCATATTGAATTTTTGGGATTCGTAGTTACCTGTTGCTGGGATAATCGCAATTCTGCACCCAGGATAATAACGACTCGACACCGACTCAGGAACAGCGGCTACGCGTCATCATGTACCGCTGTTCTAGGCCGCACAGAGGCGGCTATCATCCCCCGCCGTCGCGTGGCTTCGGCTCTCGTCCTGGACCAGGCCCTCCCTCGGACCCTTACCGACGGCCGTCCCCGCGGAGGAGGTACTCACCAGCCGATGAATACCGAGGAGGGAGACCGCGAGGATACGGGGTATGACGCAAACAAAAACACCGCATTACACGGCTACATGCATGCAGCGATTCAATAACACACTGTGGTACACACTCATTACAAGTGCAAGTGGTTTTACCGTCGGACTTATATTACGGTAATACCGCGTTATTCTTTGGATTACCACGTAAATACCATTCCACGTGAAAATGGTATTAAAGTACTATGCATTCTCTTCTCATTCCAGTAACGTTACCTACTTGTTGCAATGTTATGTACTCTAATAAAAATAAATGCCTTGGTCTTACACCAATTTACCAGTAAAAAGTTTTTGAAGTTGAACAGCAAGATTTTTAAGAATTCTCTTCTGCTCACCAACATTAAAAAAGGGTTAAAAAATAACAAAAGCAGTAATTTGTGAAATATGTTTACTATTTAAAATAACTGCTTTCTATTTTCTGTAATTTATTCCTGCGATTTCAAAGCTGAATTTTAGCATAATTTCTCCTGTCACATGATCTTTCAGATATTCTGATTTGCTGCTCAAAAAAAAAAAAAAAAATTATTGTCATTGTTGAAAATGGCCAAGTATATATATATATATATATATATATATATATATATATATATATATATATATATATATATATATATATATATATATATATATATATATATTTTTTTTTTTTAGGTTTCTTTGATTAATAGAAATTTCAGAAATACAAATATTTCTAACATGTATGTCTTTATCATCACTTTTGATCAATAAAAGTATACATTTCTGTAATTTCATAGTTTAAGAATATATAATTGTTTAAATATAGTGACTCCAAGTGTTTTAATAGAATAGTGTATAATACTACAAAAGCTTTTCATTTCAGAAAAATGCTGATCTTTGTATTTTTCTATTCATCAAAGAATCCTGAAAATATTACTCAACTGTTTTAAATATTAATGATAATAATAATAATAATTAAACAATTATTGACATGCAAATCTGCATATTAGAATGATTTCTGAAGAATCATGTTACACTGAAGTCTAGAGTAATTTGCTGAAAATTCAGTTTTGTCATTACAGGAATAAATTACATGTTAAATTAGGCCTATATTCAAATAGAATCAAGTTATTTTAAATGGTAAACATGTTTTACAATATTACTGCTTTGGCTGTATTTTGGATCAAAAAATGCAGGATTGGTGAGCAGAAGAGAATTATATTTAAAACATTAAAAAAAATCTTACTGTCCAAAGACCTTTGACTGGTAGTGTACTTCTTGTAGATTGTATAGTTCCATGTATGAGTTAGTTATGTACCCATTTTCCTTAACAGAGCTATAGCCCATCACCTCCTCGTAGTGGGATCCCTGTTGATCACAGTCTGGTCATAACAGTGGGCAACGAGCTGACCCATCCAAGTGAAGCACCCTATGTCCGGTAAGAGTTTCAGTCTAGTGTTATAACAATATATTTACTCTTAAGATTGGAATACACTGTGACGCTGTAAAACATGGACCGATTTACAAAATCAATGCTGAAATGTAAAACTGACTAGGTATTACTACCAGACTTTCAGGTCTTTCTGAACACACAATGCATACAGTTACATGCATCTTGTTCCTTGGAGATGCATGATAAATGAAAAAAATATGTTCTGTAATAGTTTTAAAATATCAAATATGTTTGTTATCCTACAAATGGATGGAATCATTGTCTGAAGGTGTAAAATTGGGAATTGGGAGTCCATCATGTGTATTTTTTTTTTTCACAAAAAATATAGTCAAGTCACCTTTATTTATATAGAACTTTAAACAAAAAAGGTTGCATCAAAGCAAAACATTCATTAGGAAAACAGTGTGTCACTAAAGCAAAATGACAGTTAAAGGCAGTTTATCATTGAATTCAGTGATGTCATCATCTCAGTTGAGTTTAAATAGTATCTGTGCAATCATTTCATATCGCTGTAAATGAAGTGACCCCAACTAAGCAAGCCAGAGGCGACAGCGGCTGGAGGTAAAAACCTTGGGAGAAACCA
Organism: Carassius auratus; assembly: GCF_003368295.1. NCBI lineage: Eukaryota > Metazoa > Chordata > Actinopteri > Cypriniformes > Cyprinidae > Carassius > Carassius auratus. Next base: position 17,504,431 of record NC_039280.1, on the reverse strand, counting down.
GGCTCAGTTGGGGGGCAGTTCTCCTCTGACCAGAAGAAGCCAGCAGTGTAACTCCAGGCTGCAGCAAAGTCAGATTGTGCAGAAGAATCATCTGTTTCCTGTGGTCTTGTCCTGGTGGTCATCTGAGACAAGGTCTTTACAGGGGATCTGTATCTGGGGCTTTAGTTGTCCTGGTCTACACAATATCGCGTTCATTATTGAAGGCGATTCATCTGGGAGAATGAACGTGATATTGCATAGCTTGTCAGTGATCTACGGCTCTGTCTATTAAGTGCCGCTCCACTTGAAAGCAGGTGATGACGATTTAGTGCTAATCACGGAACCAGATTTACTGACTAAATGTGCATGATTATATTGTTAGATATATCGCCCAGCCCTAGCGCCAAATACGAAAAGGATCTGCCACCTGCAGTTGATTTTGATATACTAGGTATTATCAAATTGCCTGAGTTTTGAGAACGCAGTAGACATGGAGGATTACAATATAATGAGCTCATTCAAATATTGAGTTGCTAAACCATTCAGGGCTTTATAAGTAATAAGCAGGATTTTAAAATCTATACGATGTTTGATAGGGAGCCAGTGCAGTATTGACAGGACCGGGCTAATATGGTCATCATACTTCCTGGTTCTAGTAAGAACTCTAGCATTTTGGACTAACTGGAGATTGTTTACCAAGCGTGCAGAACAACCACCCAATAAAGCATTACAATAATCTAACAATTGAGGTCATAATTGCATGGATTAACTTTTCTGCATTTGATATTGAGAGCATAGGGCATATGCAAATGAATTTTGTGGTCATTTGTGTCAAACGTAGCACTAAGATCCAATGGCACTAATAGAGAGATACAACCACGAGACATGATTTGTAACTCTAAGGAGAGCAGTCTCCTTTACTATGATATGGTCTAAATCCTGATTGGAAATCCTCACATATACCATTTTTCTCTAAGAAGGAATATAATTGTGAGGATACCACCTTTTCTAGAATCTTGGAAAGAAAAGGAAGATTCGAGATCGGTTTATAAATAACTAATTCTTTGGGGTCAAGTTTTTTTTTTTTTTTAAGAGAGGCTTAATAACAGCCAGTTTGAAGGTTTTGGGGACATATCCTAATGACAATGAGGAATTAATAATAGTCAGAAGAGGATCTATGACTTCTGGAAGCACCTCTTTTAGGAGCTTAGATGGTTTAGGGTCTAACATGTTGTTGGTTTAGATGATTTAACAAGTTTATACAATTCTTCCTCTCCTATAGTAGAGAATGAGTGGAACTGTTCCTGGTGGGGTCTATAGTGCACTGTCTGATGTGATACTGTGGCTGACGGCTGAATGGTTACAATTTTATCTCCTAATAGTATTGATTTTAGAAGTAAAGTAGTTCATAAAGTCATTACTGGTGTGATGTTGGGTAATGTAAACACTTGTTGATGCTTTATTTTCGTTAATTTAGCCACTTTATCGAATAAATACCTGGGATAGTGTTTGTTTTCTTCTAAAGGAGCCGAAAAGTAATCTGATCTAGCAGGTTTTTTTGTACGATAGGTTACTTTCCCTGCCACGACTGTAAATAAAAAGGCCTTAATAAGTCCATTGTGAGAATCAGGCTGATGGTGGTAAGTGTGACCACTCTTTTGATTAAGAAAAAAAAAGTCTTATTTATATTTCACCTCATATTTATCAGATTTATGTTGGCTATCAGTGCCCTACTCTCTAGGTATTGGGGTCACCATTGGGAATCAGTGGATAGAAAAGCCCAAGACTGAGGGTGTAAAACAATGTTAAAACAAACTTAATTGAGAAACAACTAGACCTACTTATATTTTAATGCCTGCCTCCAAACAGTGAACATAATCTTAATTTAGTTAATAGTAGTTCTTGCTTAAAAGATTTGTTCTAGCTCTAATTCAAAATCAAAAGATTGGCAGTATTCTCTGATGGAGCATGCTTCATTCCTGGGATGAGTGTTTTTTTTATTTTTATTATTATTATTACATAATACCATAACACTTGAAGCTATCAAGTGAAATTATTAGGGGTGTAACGGTTCACAAAATTCACGGTTCGGTTCGGTTCAATACACTGATGTCACGGTTCGGTTCGGTATGGTTCGGTACGTTTTAGATACAGCAAAAAGAAAAAATTGGCAGATAAATTTCCTTGATTTTTTTAAAAATGTTTTATTTATTAAAACTAACAAAGTATGTGTTTTTTTTACATTGAACAATGATGGAGCTATTCTTTACCCATCTTCTATGGTGTTTTCTTAGCAGCATACTGTATAAAACAAAAATAGCTCCTTATAAATTTTTTTTTAAAAATTAAATGTAATATTGTTGTAGTGGTTATGAACAAATACAAAGATGTAACTCTTTTTATATGGAACTCTATAACTCTTTATATTTAGTGTGTTTTTACTCAATTGGTTCTCTATTTGGGCTTATGTTTTTTGGAACAAAGCAGGAATTACGGTCTGTCTGAAATGGGCTCGTGAAGGAATATTGTAATGGGGCTCAATTACATTAAGCATGTTCTTAAAACCTGCGTTTTCCACTACAGAGTAAGGTCTCATATCCGCGGCTATAACGTAAATGCACCATTCGCTGCGGTGATGTCCGTATACGGAGCCCGGGACGTCACCTGTAGGAGAAAAAAAAGCAATCCGTGGCGACGGTTTTGCAATCCGTCCCCTCAGTTTATAAACCGTACTCACGAATTCATAAACTGTTCACTCGATTTAACAAATCGTGCCCACGGATTAACAAACCGTGCCCACGAATTTCCAATCCGTGCACTTAGATTTTGTAAACCGTACCCTCGGTTTTTGAATCCGTACCCACGAATTCATAATCCGTGCGCACGCTTTCGCAATCCGTTCCCTCGGATTTGTAAACCGTACTCACGGATTCATGCAGCAAACTCCTACGTGTTAACATACAGTTTTATTGAATATTATTATGTGGAATAGGTTTACAGCAAAGTGTCTTAAGTGATTCTCTATCAAGTGTAGTACGAGGTGGAATACAAAGATTTAATAAGAAAGATGCGCATTAAAATCTTGTTCAATTGCTGATAATCTATAATAGCACTTGATTATTATTGTGCAATAAACCTGGCATTGTGACTGACTCTGGAGTAATTTTTTCCTCTTTTGTAAGTTATTTTGGATAAAAGATTCTTATGCATAACCTGTTTAATAATATATAATAATGATACAAATAAAAATAAAGTTATTTTTTATAATTTTAATTTGTAGGCTAAATAAATGAGTACAAGACAGTAAAAATATTTGTCATAAAATAATTTGTGAATTGCTTTATTTTTAAATAACCTTTGGACAGTTTTGGAAATGCTTGTGTACAATTCTTTCTTAACATGAAGACTTATTTTTGTGATTTTATTATACTAAGCTCCACCCACCTCACCCCACCTGCCGGAGTTAGATGCATGTTTCACTGTTAAGTGTAAAATGCGTGTCAGTTTTCAAATCCGAGGGAACGGATTGCGAAAGCGTGCGCACGGATTATGAATTCGTGGGTACGGATTCAAAAACCGAGGGTACGGTTTACACAATCTAAACGCACGGACTGGGAATTCGTGGGCACGGTTTGTTAATCCTGGGTACGATTTGTTAAACCGAGTGAACAGTTTATTAATTCATGAGCACGGTTTATAAACTGAGGGGACGGATTGCAAAACCGTCGCCACGGATTGATGTTTTTTCTCTCCTACAGGTGACGTGCGGGGCTCCGTACCGAGCCTTCAGCGCGTACTGAGTGAGCGAGCGCCTGACTGAGTAGCCTAACATAAACATATAAGTTGGTGTTTTTTTTTCTTCGGGGGTGTCAGGGGCATTGCCTGTTACGTCGTTTGGGTTATTGGGCTACCTTGTTGAACGCATAACATTATATTTCACACACCTTTTTTATTTTCCAAATTTAATTAATTAGTCCAACGAACCGTTCGGTACATAATGCGTACCGCGTACCGAACCGAAAGCCTCGTACCGAACGGTTCAATACGAATACGCGTATCGTTACACCCCTAGAAATTATGGAGAGATTTTAAGCTGGACTTGAGCCCATAGACACACTAGATATGCAACTTTTTGTCCTTGTCCTTCAGTTGTGATTTATGACTTGATAATTTATTTTGACAGAGATTATGCTGCTGGGGAATCACAGTATAAGAAGCCCCATTACTCTCCACGGAGGTCGAGCTATGATGGACACAGTGATAGAGGTTCGAGGAGGCGCAGTGTTAGTCGGGGCAGGAGCAGGGGGCGGAGCCGCAGTCCTGGCTATGGACGCAGCAAAAGTCGCCCGCGCAGCCGCAGCAGGAGTCGGAGCTACAGTCGGGGCAGGAGTCCTGAAAGGGCAAAGAGCCGAGCGCGTAGCAAGAGCAGAACCCGTGGGAGGAGCTACAGTAGAAGTCGAAGCAGAAGTGGAAGTCGCAGTCGCAGACAGAGTAGGGCCAGGAGCAGGGCAAGGAGCAAGAGCCGGCCACGGAGTCGCAGTCGCGAAAGGAGCCGTAGCAGGGGGAGAAGCCGAGGACGGAGTCACGCTAGGAGCTGGAGCCGAAGCCCCAGTCGTAGTGGTAGCAGTAGCAGCAGCAGCTCCAGTAGGAGTCGCGACAGCAGCGTCAACCAGAGAGTCAAATCAGGTGAATCTAGGGTTGCGGAGGAGGACTTTTCTGAGCTGGAGAAGGCCAGACGACGTAAAGAAATCCAGGATATGCTTGTACAGCCTGCAAAGTCCATTTTGAAGAAAAGAATGGATTCTTCCGAGACTGATTCTCCCATGCTAGCACAGGTAACCACCTCTCATTATGTTTTGGGAAAGTAAATTCAAAAGCTGATAATATTTATTCTTCTCAACTTAAGACACTTAAAGGGGTCATCGGATGCCCGTTTTCCATAAGTTGATTCAATTTCTCAATGGTAATGTAAAACAACACCCATTTTACCTTGTCAAAAACAGATCTGTTCACAGCGACCAGTTTCGGGGCATGTTTCTTTAAATGCTAATGAGCTTTGCTAACCCCGCCCCTCTCTTCAATGGGGTGATGAGGTGTTCTCTAAACTGTTAACTTTAGCTGCATTTGTCATTGATAACTAGCAACATTATTAGGAAAGGTGATATTCAAAGATTCATAAAAAAAAAATTCTGGCCGGTTTTTGCTTAAAATACGCAATCGGCAAGTGTGCGTTTTCCGGAAGTGTGCTCGGGTGCACAGACTACATTGTAATCGTTCGCTATGTCATTTGTGTGGAAGTATTTCGAAATCTGTGCGCAGGACACAGGCAGCCGATCAGTACAGGAAGTGCAGAGCTACATATCTGAGGCACAGATAGCAGGAAGCGATCATCCGTTGGTTTACTGGCGCACAAATAAGAGTCCCTTTCCTGCGCACTGAAGCTGCGCGAGCGTTTACTGTATGGGTCCGCGCCCTGAACACGCGTGGACCGTGAAGAGATGTTCAGATCAACTTCTCATGTGTTGGATTAGAAACGAAACGGACTAAACTGTGACAAAACTGAAATGTTTTTTTTTTTTTATTAGAACTTGCATACACGTTTGAAAAGCCAGAAATAAACGTCAGTTCTGCATTAGGATGATTATTATTTTACCTTAAAATTACATAGACTTTATTTGATTTAAAAATCAACTGCTGTAGCACACTGACAAAAAGTGTTTCATTCATCCAATTAAAACATTTTAGGGTAATGATTCACATCTATATTTTTCATTGGCTCAAGTAAAAAAATATAGATGTGAATCATTACCCTAATTTTTTTTTTTTTTATTGGATGAAAAAAAAAACACTTTGCATCTTTGTTTTACTTGCACAAACATTATTTGATTTTTAACATTTTGGAAAATGTATT